>NC_136598.1:3059812-3728562 GCF_910589615.1 Taurulus bubalis | reverse complement strand
TGATGCATCGTGTTGTCTCACACTCCAGAATCACAGAGATGCTGTGAAAAATCTAAGACTGGTGGGAGTAGTGTGGGGTTAGAACCTTAAATAACGTCACATTAACTAAAGACATAATATTAAACAGCAAAATGTGGAAAGGAAGGTTGCTACTAGTCATTTATTTGCTGCTATTGAAAAATAACAGAAGTAATAACACTGAGTTCTGGAATGGCACAAAATGTGTTTGAGTTTGTTTAGTTTTTTTGTCAGGAAAATACTTCAAGCAAAGCATTCAATTGCCAGAGTACTATAAAGCTGCAGTACGGGAAGAACGTCATTAGTATTACAGAAAAGAGACTGTGAGAAGTTTAACAGAACATTGAGTTTTTGAGGATTTATGTCCAAATGTCATTGCCTAAATCAGTGGTTCTCAAACTTGTTCTGGCACGCCCCACTTTGTAGGAAGAACAATGTTCGCGCCCCACCACCCCAACAAAATTGTAACAAAATGGTCCAACTTTTTGTGACTCCTCCCTCCGTGCTTTTTCAAATAATAGAATAAAGAAAATTGAAATCCCTTTCAAGTAAACCAGATTGCTCCATCAGACAAAAACTAATAACATTTGCAATCACTTTGTTTGAACAATGCAAATAAAGTTATATCTAACTAATATTTCAAGATAATATTAATAACGTTCAACCTGTGCAAAACAAAATGAGTGCAGACGTGTGAGCATCACGTTGTATGAGTATTAGTGGCTGCAGTGAGCTGCTTTCCTCTACAAATATTTTTAAAACGGGGTTGTAGATTTGATATGGCCGCTCTCTATTCATGCTCAATGTTGAGCTGAGATCTGTTTTCTGTTTTTGAGAAACACAACAGCAGAAAAGCCGACCTCACGGAGATCTCACCTCTCACATCTCGCCTGTCCTAAGTTTTGTTTTATTGAATAAATTTACTTTACGTTGCAACGGCATTTGGGTCCTCTCCTTCCCCCCCACCTGACATGTTCTCCATAGTTTGTCCTTGAGCAGAGAGAGGGCAAGCTCAAATCGTGGCATAGGCACTTCGTGTGGCACCTCTCAGGTTGCCACACGAATTATTAACCTCTCAGGTGCCACTAGTTGTTGTGGCAAGCTGCCACAAAAAGTAGCATTTCCATCATGTGATTTTTTTTTTTTTTTTTTTTTTTTTTGCATTCATTTGCAAGGTTTCCTTGATTAATGCAGGGGTCACACCAACCTTTTTTAAACCAAGAGCTACTTCAAGGGTACAAAATAATACCAAGGGCTACTTGCTTGATACAAAGTTGCACAGATCACCTTTTTAATAATAATAATAATATATGTGAAGTGACTGATCACATATCAATGTTAATTATTCCTCACAATAATGATTAACTATAATTTCCATGACAATGATGGTAGGAAAACAAAAAGTGTTATCACTTTGTTAGAAAAATGAAAATAAAGTTATATCTGTTCCAAAAATGACTAATATTTAGTTTTAATGACAACCACAAAGTGTGCAGGCTTTGTCACTGCAGTGTTTTTCAGGCTTTTGGAAGAATATTTCCAGAGCCTCGATATGCGAAGTCAGAAACGTCATTTATGGAGCTCTGCAGGCTGTTTGTCTTGACCTGCAAATACATGAACTGTTAGGCTTTACAAGTGATCGCTGATAGCTTAAAATACTGATAGCTAAAAGCACGCAACATATTTGTTATTTTTCTCTCTCTCTCTCTCTCTCTCTCTGTGTGTCCGCTGTGTGCTCTACACATATTTATTTTGTAGATGTTATACGGCCGCTCTCAATTAATGTTGAGTTTAGATCTATATTCTGTTTTGAGACGCATGCTCAAGCGTAACCTGCTAACGGCGTAACATAAAAATTTCCATGAAAGTACAGGCATTTCGCCATGTATTTATTAATGAGGTTGTATGCCCGTGTACTTAGTACTTAGTACTTTTGTACTATGTAAAGTTATCATGTTCATGGGGAGGGTGGTCGTCCTGAAACCACAAGGTTGCGGTTCATCCCTGTTCTCCATAGTTTCATGTTGAAGTGTCCTTGAGCAAGACACTGAAGCCCCAGAGCTTCACAGCAGCACACTGCTCCTGAAGTACTAAGGATGGTAAAATGCAGATAATAATATCCCCACTGTGGCATTAATAAAGGATTATTGAAATAAAGAAAATAAAGGTTTATTATTATTAAGAATCTGCTGTTTGTGTTTTTGAGAGTCCTGTTTTTGAGAATCCTGCCTGTTTTTGGAAAGAATAAAGTTACTTTTCCTTCACCACGCATCTGCATTTGTGTCCTCTCTCTGAGCATCCCGTGACAACTAGAGTGTCGCGCCCCACAGTTTGAGAACCACTGGCCTAAAGCAACAACCTATATTCTGTGTAAAGCCATATCTGAATTTTAATTATCACAACATGTAACAGGGCTTCCCCTACAGACTTGGAATGAACTGGAATTTGCAGTGGCCTTCCAACAACGCCAAGACTTACTGCCAAGCCCCTTACATGAAAATCAAGTATTTAGGCTGTGGCTGTTTCAGTTTGTCATGATTCGTTACAGCGAAAATTAACCTACAATCTCATTGTTTATGAAAACGCAGGGATGATATAATCTTCTCACAAGGTTTTTTTCTTTTTTTGTTTATTGTGTATAATGTTCAGAGTTTTGCTGAATTTTATGTAAGATAAGATGAGAGATGCTTTATTGTCCCGCAGGGAAATTTGCCTTAGGCTCCAAAGCCCAGCATCGCATAGATCATTGATCATACATACATTCATGCATAAACATGTATAAATACACATAGTTATGAATAATAATAAAAGTAAAACCAGTTGTGATCAACACAGACAATAAATAATCAAGTCACAATATATTAGTCCCCAATAAAATCACACCATATAATACTCCTTGTTGCTATTTAATATTTTAATGGAGAATTTTGTCTGCCTGAAGGTAACAGCTGGAATTGTGGGTTCAGATTATGTGTCGGGTTGTTCAGCATCTTCTGTGCCTCCCTGAGCACAGGTTACTCATTTAAGGGCTGAAGATAGTGTTCTTTCTTCCCTAGGATCTTCATGGTTGTTTGAGTATCAGCTCAGACTTTAACTGTACTGACTGAGGTTACCATACCAAACGTGTATGCTGCATAGGATTACTCTCTAGAATCACTTGACGAAACTGAATCATGCGTTTACCATTAACACCAAAGAGTTTTAGCCTTATGTGTTGTAGCCTAGAACAAAGGTTTTCAACATGCACATGTCATGTGAGCGAGCTGTCAATGTGGACACCAGCAGCTCTGTACGAAGAGACCTGATCTATGGTTCATTGTGAATGCTTACTGGACTATGGCCACCATTTGACTTTGAGGGTTGAATAGCATCTCAGTCACAATAAGGTGGTGAGCATCACACCCGTCCACAGAGTGATGTGTCCTGCTCTGAGAACCACACGTGAAACAGTTTTCCATGTCGTAAAATCAATTAAGAGATGGGAAAAAAAACAATGAAATACAATCTAGAAGTTCTCAAACAAAAAACGCATGTGCACATGGCTTCAGTGTTGAAAGTGTGCAGTCTGTAGCTCCCAGAGCTGCACTCCTATTGACCTCCTTCCTCGTGCTCCAGGGCTGACACTTCATCAAGAGGCCTCGTGACAGAGCAGGAGTGACGAGGGCCATCCTCCCCCCTCCGCCTCTTCCTCTCTGTCCTGCTCTTGATGTGCCTTTTGTTTGGTGCATAATGACAGCTGTGATGGAACCGTCATGCTCTGTGATCACACCGGCCCGCAGCCAAGCCTCCTTTCTGCTGCCGCCACTGCTCCGCCTGCTCCCCGTCTCCATCCAGAGAGAGCTCACCTCATCGCCTGTGATCTAAGCCGGCACCACATAAAATCTCATTTCACAGATCTAGTTTGCTTTGTAAAATATGCATGTATATATGTATGTATATATTTATATATGTGTATGAGTATGCTGCCATAAGCTGCAGACAGGGAGGCCCAGTGGCTAAAAATATAATTTTCCCCGGCCCTGGAATTGTCTAGAGGGTTCATTGGAAAGTTGTGCAGCTGGGTGGGTTTCCTGCTGTTCGCCTGAACACATACCCTCATTCGGAGACGGTGAGCAGCTCTGCCTATTAAAATGTAAATTCTCTCCCGGTGCAGCGGCGGCGGCAGCAGCAGCGACGGCAGCAGGCGAGCTCAGACGAGGATGCTGCGGTGAAGGAAGGGGATGATGGTGGGGGTGAGAGGGTGAGAGGTGTTCGCGCTATCGGCTGGATGAGTCGTCTTCCTTGCAGCGGCTCCCAGATTGGCAGCATGTGGCTGTATAATGTGCTCCGCTGGCCGGCCGGGCCCTTCAGCGCATTTCAAAGCCCAGGCTGGAAACAAAAGGTGATTCCTCTGATGTAACATTATTCTGTGTCTCTTTGCTCATGTTTGTGTCTGTTTTGTTTAAGAAAATATTGAACTGTAATTATTTTCATACGTATTATCAAAAATCATCAGGAAGCAGTTTAAAATAATCCTACAATAATGGTTTTATTACACATGATTCCTAAAACTTAAGTGATCAATTATTTATTTCACATTACTAGTTTAAAACTAGAGATTACAAAGCTTTTGACCTAAATTTGTCATAAACCCATTAAATTACCAAATGTTTATTTACTTGTCAATCAAATGTAAAGAAACAGGAATTTCCAGTTGTGTCTATACATTTTGTTGGTAAGGCTGCCATTTGTTTGGATCATGTACTTTCAATGTAATAGCACCGATTGCTTTTCATCATCACAGATTATGATTTTTATTCAACACATTTTTTATGTCTAAGTTAACTCCTCACAAGAAGGCCCTGACAAGTTGTTACATCTCTCTAAGTATACTGTACTGTAGACAAATAAACTAAAAGCACAATGAGAAAAAACACCAAATATTACACAATAACATGATCATTGTGTCCACATATTGTACAACATTGTAAAGGTGTATACTTCATGCAGAATACACACATATGCATAAACACATGATCTGTTTTATCTGTTTGTTTGTTTGAACCTGAACAGATCTGTTGCGTAACAGTGTCTGTCTAACAGTAGTTACATAATTAATGTTACATAATTGTTGCAATGCTCAGAATAGTTCATAGCCCTCTTTCAAGGAATGGTTGCATTCATAAAGAAAAAAGATTGAAAAAATGTATTATCAAACGTCATGAGAAGACATTTTTTACAAACTGTAGAAAATGAGGAAAAAAAATGGGTGAAAAATAAGACCTTTTGATATATAGTGGGACTAGTGATGTTTATGTTTTTGTGAGAATGCCTGTTTATATGACAGACTAAGCCAAAGTGTGAACCTCTATTATATTCAGGTAACACATGTGGCGTCTTTTTATTATCCCTATAATTATTTTCCCATATTATGAGTCCCCGGAAATTATGAACATGCATGCATGTCACTGTTTATATTCAAAAACTGTACACATACTAGTATTTTTTCTACATTCCCTTTCTTTCGAAATGAATACAAAATTGACAAAAATGTCAAATATAGTTGCTCTGACATGCACTATTAGGTAAACACGCATAGCCTTGTTTCCATTTATAGCCTGTATTCCCAGCCAGATTACATTTTGCCTTCAACTTGGATTAGTCTCCAATGACTAAATGATAAGAAGAAATGACAGGAGTTGATGAATGATAAGAATTTATTGTGGAACTGTAAGCTACCCATTGTTAAAGCTGGCTGGATTTGTCTGGCCTCATGTTTGAGTTCTCAGTGTGAAACACTAGATGGCGGTGCGATCATACTGCAGGCCGCACACACACACACACACACACACACACACACACACACACACACACACACACACACACACGCTCTCTGACTGACAGACATGGTGCAGCGGCTTCCACAGCCCCCATCTCCGGGTCCCCTGCACATGCGGAACACAAGAAATACAGCCGGCTGCTTCTCCTTAGGCCTTTGTTCATAACGACTTTGCTGCTTTGCGTTCCACTGTTCCCATTCAGCACGCTGTTGTATTGAGGAATAAACAATGGGACATGGTGAAGAAAAGTCAAAGAAACACATGATTGCATGCGTGCCATGTCAGCGACAGTGGTGTTGGCCTTTTTTTTTGCTTTTCTACAGCATGTGTATTTCCTGCATGTGTTCCAGAGACCCAGAGGGCTCAGAGGGCGCTGAGTCTTCTGGCAGAAGCTCTTTATTCCCTTGAACAAGAATGTGGAGGAATTAACCCGACACTGTCCATTGTGTGACAATAAGCAGCATTGATTTAGCAGTTACAGTCTGAGGTCCACTGCCCGGGCAGAGCCTGTGTCCTTTCTCTGCTTTTGGAGGTGATCAAATATGATGTGTTTCTGAATGAAAAGACAAAGCCTTCTTGCTCCATCACAGGCTGTAGTGTCGTCGTGAGTTGAAATTCACTCCGAAGCTTACTGAGCAGGTTTTGCAGAAGTCACATGCCTTACTGTTGTCTTCCATTTTTGCCTAAATTATAAGGTTTATTATTTTTTTTTTACCAAAAACCACACAAATATATTGAAGTAACAGGTAATCTGTGTAGCCAAAGCCACATCAGAATCAGAAACCGTTTATTTGCCAGGAATGTTTACACAAACGAGGAATTTTTCGAGGCATCGAGTGTATGCACCACTCTGTTGCTGTACACACTTAATCCACAGCTGAAAATAGTCACCAACATCATTTCCTCCTGTTTGTATAGTGATTGTTAATATTACAGTGTCCCACTGTTTTAGGAAATGTAATACAACATTGAAGTGTAACTTTCTGAGCCCTTTAAAAAAGACGTGTTTCTTCAGCAGCAACCAGTGGGCTCGAGCTGAGCCACAAAGTCAGGAAATATTCAGAGATGAACTAACAGATTATTTTTTTTTTTACATTTTTGGATTTGTTGCAAATAAGAAAACCAAGGAATAGCACCAGCATTGCTCTTTATTACGTTGAATGATGTTAAACATATTGGGGATGGCTGTCGCTCAGGTAGCAGAGCAGGTTGTCCACTAGTCTTAAGGTTAGTGGCTTGATCCATGCTTCCTTCTAATTATGTGCTGCCCAGGAGCAAGACAACAAGCCACACATTGCATCTCACGTTGGGTTAAAATACTTGGACAAAAGCATCATTTTCTTTATGATTTAAAATTCAAACAGTAGAAATAATGCTTACATTTGACACATTCGCTCATGCCTCAGGTCTGGCTCGGACAGTTAATTCAATAGATGTGAAAATCCACATAATACGATTTTTTCCCCACATGTCATTACACAGAACATACTACATTTCTTTCCACATGTGAATATTTAACACAACCTTATGAAAACCATTCACAGTTAAGACAGCTATATTTTACACTTCAAATACAACTACCCTAGACTTCGCCCAGAGTTTCCCTCTGTTTTAAGTTGATTTTATTACTAATTAATTATAGTTTTAATAATGTCATCTAGGTGAAACAAATGACTAGATTGTAACTGTACCCTGCAGTGGCTCTGACAGACTGCATTTGGCCATCAGTATCTGACCATATATTGAATCACCAGTTTGTTTAAAGTCTCCATAATTGAACAAGATCTGTGGAGGCAATTGCTTTCTCAATACTGATTATGTAACACTGCGTCTTATAAAAGTGCAGCCTGAACCTGCAGGAACCAACCGACCACACGTGAGCCGGTTCCTCTCGCTGAAGAAGGACAAACACACGCTTCCTGACTGCTATTATAAAAAGTAAATTGAAAATGAAAAGCTAATCATATGGAAAACAATGAAATGAATTAAAATGCACCTCATTTATTTTCTTGTCTCTTGCCTTTTTTTATGAGATGGGGAAGAAATTGTCACAATTGATCCCCTGATAAACGCTCCAGTCATTATCAGTACTGATGTGTCCTGTTGCATTGCTGAAGCATTATTTCTGCTGGAATATTCAGAAAGCAAATCATACTTTTAAATAATTCCCTGGGGAAAAAAAAGTTTGAAGACATACATTGACAAATAAGTAAAAGAGTGAAGTAAAAAAAAAAAGTTGATGTTATTTCATCTCTACAGGTTTCCTGTCAGCTTGCCTATGTGTCACAATCAGGAGGCAAACTCTCGGTCTGGAAAGTGAAGCCAAAGCTTCATATCTTAAAGCTGTGTTATCTCTACTGACCACTAGGGGGCGACTCCTCTGGTTGTATAGAAGTCTATGAGAAAATTACTCTACTTCTCTCTTGATTTATTCCCTCAGTAAACATTGTAAACATGAGTTTATGTCTCAATCGCTAGTTTCAAGTCTTCTTCAATACAGCATGATGTTCATTTAGTAAATGATGGTCGTTTAGAGTCAAACAGACCATAAAGCAGGGGACGCCTTAGGGCGGGGCTACAAGGTGAATGATGGCGTTGTCCTTTCTGCGAGTTATCCGTGTTTTGTCTTACAACTTTAACCCTTTCACAGTGTGTTTTCAGTTCATGAAAGTAAATTGCAACATTTTGGTCACCTACAAATGTCTTATTCAGTATTCAGTTGTACTTAACTCTACCCTCAATGTCACAATGTCCACTTCTTATGGTATTGACCTCATACCTGAACAAAGGAAATCGGGTGTTGTTAAAACCTTCTCTATGCCACATCTGGGATTAAGGATTGGTTATGCATAGGCAACTAAAACTACTTTGAATAAATATTATGTAATGGTTAAATTAAACTTCATGTTGACTGTTGGTGGGAGGGTTAGGGTTAGGGTTAGATATAAGGAGGCCAAGGTGGTTTCCCTACCAACCACCTTGGCCTCCCTATAATTCAGACTAAAGTGGAAGGTAATTTTAGAGGCAGTATGTGTAGGAAGTGATGGACAGATAGTGTGGGGGACTTCAAGTTACCAATAAACAACATCTCTACTATTCTCTACTATTCACAGTAACACAATTGATTTAATACATACTACTACTACTACATTCTCCATTGGGCTTCAAGAGAAACATACATTCTCCTGGATTACGAGAGCAGTTTTAAACATGTTGTTAGTGCTGTAAATAGAAAAAAAAAACTTGGTTAGGTTTAGTAAGAACATCATGGTTTGCCATAAATAAGTGTGTCACGTTATTTGCATACTTACAGACATAAATTACAATTTGTCAACATACAACGTTTTTACCCAACCATCCACCCCAACCTCCTCCCTACGTGGATTTCTACAGAGTTTGATGAGAAACGTATTTGTGACACCTCAAAAACAAATTGTGTAGAAAATATACTTCCCTCATAAACACAATTAAAAATACTGTTTTGTTGTATGGGAAGTTCCACACCTAAGTCACCTGGACCACTTACCCCAATCAGTTGGGCAAGTCAATTAACCCTGCAGTGTGTGGATGGGTATGAATATTAGATAGTCCTGATGGGAGGTGGCACCTTACATGTTAGCCCCTCCCATCAGTGTATGAATGGGTGTGAATGGGCTTTATGGAGCTTTGAGTGGTCGGGAGACTAGACAAGCGCTATACAAGTACGGTACAGTCCATTTATTGGTACATTGGTTGTTTGAGTGAATACAAATAGACTACAAAAAGCCAGCTGTTACAGTCTTACAAATAATGTGCGGTGAAACTTTACACAGAACACACCTTAACAGGTGTTGCAGTACTATAACAACAAATCACTTATTCTGCCTTTTCTTCTGAGAGAGGAAAGATATCTTTCTCTCTCTCTCACTCTGTCTGATCTCAGCAAAATGGACAAGTCGTTTTTCACTTCATTTTTCCTATGATTTGGCCGCTGCACATCACAAAATGTAATTTATTGTGTGTAGCAACTTGAATGCATTGCATGGGGCAGGCCAACGCAGGCTCCACTGAATCTGGACTGTACCTGCTGTGTTGCATTGAATGTGACTGGTGGTCTTCACTGCACAACTCCTCACCTGTACGAAGCTGTTCGGTCCACAAAACGGTCCTCTTCCTCCTCACGGTGAAATGGTTTATCGCTCACAAAGAGATTTAAGAGTTGAAAATTGTCCATCTGTCATTTTCAGCAAAAACGAATTCCAGGTCTAACCAATTGTCAGGCCTTGTGTAATTGAAGAGACTGCTCCAAATATCTTTTAAGTAATGAGCAGTCATTTTCGTGGCTGTTGTGCGTATCGCACAAAGGCTTCCTTTCTGTCTGAAATGGTACATTCAGCCATGATGAGGGGAAAAAAGTCTGAATTACTCTCTGGCCTTTTGAACCTGAAGTCAAATATCATTGTGTGAGCTCCTTTCCTGAGAGGCAGTCACCAAATACTGCTGTTAGTGCTGATTGAAAATCCATGAGGACCTTCGAGAGAGCAGAACAGTGCCCTTGAAAAATGATCCAAAAAATGTCTCTGTGCTTCCTATCAAAATGTTGTGTCTGATGTCCACAGCATCTCAACTCCCAGCTCAATTATTTCACCTGAACAAAGAGAGAGAGAGAGTTCATAGACAATTTCACTTTTATTAGAAATGACCTTTCGATAGACGTTTAGAGGCCATCAGAGCTGTTTTGGTGGTATCAGCTTTGCCCCATGTCTAACTGATTCGTCACTTTGTTGTTGTTGCAGTGTTTGTTTAGAGGCTAACTACAAAGAAGACATAAAAAGCCATTGAAATAAACTGCAATTAATATAAACGTAAATCCAGAGTGTGTGCCCGTTCGGAACGATTGCTTGGCCCCAGAAGTGCTCGTAGACTCCAAGGAAGTGAATATGAGTTTTGTTGTAATTTAGTATATCCAATATCCAGCAGCACAATTAAATTGCAGTCAATGAGAAACGTTCTGTAAAGGCTGCAGAAGACATGCTTGTCAAAATTACACCAACACGTCCTTGGGTCCGCAGCAATACACTCACCAAATATGTATCCAGATACATCTCCAGATATGCAAAGGACATACAGATGGACAGACATTCAGGCAGAGCTTCCTTGCCTTATAGTTAGATAAGGCCAAAACAAGTCAAGGTAAAAATAGTGTATTGATACCTGTTGCTTATCACAAGTTAAGAGTTAAAGACAAAGCAAGGCGAGTTTATTAATAGAGCACATTTCAGCAACAAGGCAATTCAAAGCGCTTTAGCTGACATACAGTGAAACATAAAACCTTCGAGTGCAAAAGAAACACATTACAATAAGACATTTAAATACGATTAAAAACAGTTACCAGAAAGCCAAGAGTATAGAAAATAAATAACAAGCTATAATTGTATGAAATAAAAGAATATCAGTTAAAGTGCAGTGAAAATTATAATTACTTGATTTAATAAAAGACAGCTGCAAACAGAAAATATTCAGCCGTGATTAAAAAGAACTGAGAGTTGTAGCTGACACACCGTCTCCAATTCACAAAAGTAAAGGTGAACACAGTTGGTCAGTCTGCTCTGCGTACAGGATAACATGCAAAGTCAGCCGACGCTAATGACGCACAGGATGTGAGTTGAAATATTTCAACTTGAGCGAGAAATTTGCATGACGCTGTGTCTCAAAAGCCTTTCAGCATTAAGACCCTCCTGTCATCACTGACCTCCTGACATTGAATCAGAAATGGAGGAAAACATTATTCTAGCTGTCTGGAGGCCCTCAGAGCTCTACAATAGGACCTCTTACTTTGCAGAGACCAGACAAAACTCTATATAAATGTTTGTGTATAAACCTTAGACTTTCTCTGGTATAAACGATAACGTAGCTGCCATATTTATGCCTGCATGACGTTATTTAAGTGTTGATGGATCAGATACAATGTTGACTTGATTGATCTATTCTCCATTCAGGAAACAAGCTTTTTCAAAGTCGTTGGCTTGTCGTCTTGCCGACAGACCTGACAAAGCATGAATTCAGACTTTAAATCTGCATCTTCATGTAGTTTTATCGGCATCCTTGTGGTCCATTTATTGCAATTAAATCACAAGATGTTTGTTTTTGCACAATCATCTTTGGGCTGCTGTACATTTGCATCTTGCGCTTCTTTGTGCACTCTGCTTGAAGGTAATGGAGCAGCGGCCTGTGCTTCACCTGGCTACGACGGCCGGCTCAGTGGTACCCACCACGTTGTGTATGGTGCTACAGAATAATCCTGGCTCCCATTAGGAAACAGGAATAAGCTATCTTCCTCCTTCTTCTTTGCTGCTGATGCATGCATATGAATCTGTCATTAGCCCCCCCCCCCCCCACACACACACATATCCAAGCCTCCTCACACTGTGGCACCCCTCCATCTGCGCTCCATCTTTCTCCATCTCTTCCCCCTTGTTCTTTTGCAACGAGGCAAGGCGCCACACGCATGGCGTAGTTAAACACCTTGTGATTTATGGAGCTTTAATTTGGTTGTGGCCCATCCATTGTTTTGCAGCTTGTGGTGCGGCGGGCTGCCCCGCTGACAGTAATTTCCCGCCAGTCAGGGAGGATTGTGTATCATAAGCTAATGGCATCCACTTTTCCCCCCATCTTCAGAGGACGAAGGAGGAGTGTGTCAGTGTGTGGTTGGAAAAGACAGCTTGTGTTTTTAAAATCTAGCAGAAGATGGTGGCGGAGCAGAAAAACAAATAGCTGTTCATATTTAATCTGCCAGTTGCACTTGACACAGGGTGGATTGAAATGAGCCGGGCTGTCTGCGGCTGGATGAGGGTCGGGGTGGGCAGATGGGAAACAAATGGGAGCAGGTAACTGTTGGCTGATTAGAAAGCTGCTGTACCTGAGCCCCCCCTCTTATGCTGCATTCACACCAAAAGAGTTACAATATATTTGCGCGAGTAGTGATGAAGTAAGTATATGTAAAGTCAATGCACAGACGCGAATGGTTGCAAAAAAGCGAATTTTTCGCCGGGCGGCACAAATGAGGCGAAAAAGCTTTTCTGCTTTGTTTTGCTGTTTTGCTTTTTTGTTGCGAAAAGCCAATCAGCGTTGAGAAGCGCCGCCCGTCGTCACCGCCGTCCTGCTGTTGCTGAATCAAACTGCTGCTGGTCCGCCTGAAGGAGCGCTGGAAGCGGCTTCATCAGACACCCGTCTTGAAAAAAGGTTCGTAAAATTGCTCAAAACTAATGAATGGATTGAGGTGGTCAGAACTGATATTCCAACAGCAGACTCAAGTTCTACAGAATTCTGACAGGATCACGACTTTCAGATAAACAGGTTTTTCAGTTTAAGGAGTGGTCGTGTTAACTGGTGACTTTCAGCCGAATGCGTCAGTAGTTGCTATGTAAATCGTTAGCGTAGATAATAAAGACAGAACAGTATGTATTCGGAATGAATTGAAGGCTTTTACGGGAACATCTACATGTTCTGTTGTTGTTTTCAACCGCTGCCGTCAACACGGATGAATTTGAGAGACACCAGAAAAGATGTAATTTGTTAAACCGAAACACAGCAAGCTGTTAAATGTGGTCAATACCACACTGGACGGATCAAAAATGCTTGTGTTAGTAGCGACCATTTTACATTCTGAGTCTATGTCATGGCGTTTTATGTTCTGCGCAGGATCACAGATAAGATGAGAACTCGGGCTGCAACAACGAATCGATAAAATCGATAAAAATCGATTAGCAAAAGTGTTGGCAACGAATTTCATTATCGATTCGTTGTGTCGCGCGATTATTACGGCAGTCATAAAGTCGCGGAGAAAAAAAAAAGAGCGGCGCAGAGCAACTGGCCGCCAGCGTGTCTGAGATTGGAGTGAGTGACTGAGAAACGCTGAGGTTGTGATCTTAGCAAAAATAGAACATCTTAGATGTGACGTGACGAGTCTTGGCCAATCAGCGTTAAGATGTCTACAGCGGCTTCATTTCCCTCAAACTTGTTTTTAATGGAAGCTAGTCAGCTTGCTATCACGTTAGCTCACGTGTTTGGGTTGTGTATTGTCGTTAAAGTTACTTTATGTTCCGTTACAGTTCAGTCGTAAAAAACCGTAACGTGGTGAAACATGCCGTCACCCCCCGGTCTGGTTCAGTTCACGCTGTCACTCGTTAACGTTAAACCGGCACACCGGCGGATCTGGCTGCAGGTTTTTTAAATTTTTTTTACTCAAAGTAGAATGAAGCAAATCACGTCGTTGGGCTTAGCCAACAACGTCATTTCGTGGTCGTAAGAGACCCAGAATGAAAGAGTTTAAGGAAGAGGACTCTGTATATGTAGCACAGCTTGATGCAGGGCTGAGATGAGCTGGAGCTGGGCCTGGAGGTTTCGGTCAAAACAGACGTGAGGAGCAGTACAGCTTCCCTCTGACCCAGTGTTTCATACATATTGATAAAGCAGGGTATGATAAAGCAGCCTCTGCTCCAAGGAGATCAATTACAGTAAAAAAAAGGGCTCACATTTGGCAGATGTAAAGCATACATGTGTATGTTTTTAGTGTTAGTCCATTTTAATCTAATTTGTTCAATTAACAGCTCAGGGATGTTCAAGGAGCAACCGGTTAGTGCTTTCTGAACATGTTTTGCACTGTTACTTCTGTTTTTTAATAAAGGGTTGGAAATTAATGCTTTTTTGCTTTTTTATCCGATTCATCGATTAATCGAAAAAATAATCAACCGATTAATCGATTATTAAAATAAATTAAATTATTTCATGCAACCAAATGTGCTGATCTTGTTTTTGGGATAAAAACCTGCATGATTTGATTTGCACACTGATACATTGCTATGCACACTGCAGCCTCTAGGGTCCACAGCTGACTTGAGACGTGTTTCATGAACAACAGTTGAGTTGAATATTAAAATGATTGAATGAAAAGTCTTCATTACTGGCCTAACATTCTCTTCCCATCTGCTTACATCCACAGAGTTCCACATCTAGTTTCTCCCCATTTCTGTCTGAGAGGACAGCTGCGTAACAAATACAACGTTTATTTGAACATGACCTTTTATCAAGTGCACAAGTAACACGGGGTGGTGGAGTTGAGTGAAATTATGGTTTCCTTGATGGTTAGTGAGTCTGTCCACTTCCATATCTTTCACCTCGGGGGAGCCGAGCTCTGGATGTCTCTGGCGTCCCTATTACATCATAAAAAGCACTCATTATTAACAGCTTTAGAATAACATTCAAGGGCAAACGACTTTGAAATGGCAAACTTGATGTTTTTTTCTCTTCTCTCCTCACACCACATATTTGATTTAGCTACCTCTCAATAGTAATTCACTTTGATATGGTTTTCCACATAAACAAAACTATGTGGCTGGAAGCAAGCCGCCGGCCGATGGAGTGTGTCGGCCATGAGAATCCATATCGCCACAGCTACAGAGCACTGTCTCCACGGAAATAGAAACGTGTCATTAAGGGAAGGGGAATGCCCATGCTGATTGCTCTCAGTGTGTATGTGTGTGGAAGAGAAAGCGATGGAGGCGGGGTGGGGGGACATGATTGTCTGTGCTTATTGAACTGTGTGTTTGTGTTTGTGTCAATGTGTGTGTGTGCATTCACGCTGACTAGTCTCATGATAGCTTGGCTGTGTGGTGTAGACTGGTGCTCAAAGCGCACTCTAATAGGTGCTGCCAGCCTCCCACCTCCGGCTGCTGCAGCTGTCAGTCAGTGTGTGTGTTGGGCACAGGTCGAGGGGTTAGAGGAAGACATTGGTTTCTATATGCCCACTAATCATAATGCAATTAAAGGAAGTAATCCCGAGCCCCTTTGAACACCATAATACGTGTGATAACGCTTGCTGGAATGGAATCATTAGGTTACTTTGAAGTTTAATAAACCAACAATATATTACTTGCACACACACATTTACCTCATTCTCCAGAGCATTTTGATTGAACATTAGCCAGAACCCCTTCTGTCATTTTTCGGGCACTGACAGAGGATGAATCAAGTGGATATTACACATATAAAATGCAAGTATTGCTACATTGTACAACATGAGGTTGCACAAGGTTATAACTACTTCACGCTACCGTCAGTTTGAGCTCTCATGAGACTCAGGGACGGCGTGTCAGTATCCGCTCATTGCATACACAGTGTCTTTTTAAAATATACTTTCGTATTCACAGGAAACGTAACAATTCTGCTCCAACATGCATGCTTTCAAAATGAACTTCCAACATAGATTTTTAGGCTTACTAAAAAAAAAAGGTAACAAAAGTACTTGGTTTGGTCAAGGAGAAGATAGTGATTTGGGTTAAAATAAGTAGGCATGTCATGTTAAATAGCGATGCTTGTTACAAAACTGGCTTTAGTAAAGGCCGGAATTTACATGACTAAACTAGAGTAAATTAAGTCACAGGGAGCATCAATAGTGGTGTCCGTGCGTCTCTACAGATGCTAAAGGGAGCCGTGGTGCGGTGGTATGAGACACTGAGGGGCACTGACCAAGCCAAGTATTTAACAAGTAGAGGTCCTACTTGACTTTCAGACATACAGCCTTATCAGTCTCCATCCAGTCCTACATCAATCCGAAGGAGAATTCCTCCTCTGATCGGTCCTCATGTCCAGGCTGCAGCTTCCTAGCTCACTCTAGTCTTCCTGCAGTTAATGGACACAGTGGAAGAAGTACAGTAGCAAGAGAAAATCCTCCTATCTTACATTTACCCACCCAAATCCTGCCATGCACGGCATTTGGAGGTGATATATACTGGCATAGCACAGTTCACAACCAACCAACAAGACGATAAAACTCTTTCCATTTGGGAACCTCAGAGGAAACTCTGGTTTTGGGGAGTGCCGAAAAAGGCTTAATTCCCTTATCACTTTGTACATGTCTGCTATTATGTCTTCTAACACCATTTTAAGTTGCATTAGCAAATCGGGCACCCCCTTCAGCCCCACAAAAGGCAAAGCTTCAATGGAAAGGCCCGTCCCACCGTTTATAAAAGCCACACTTTTTAAAGAGTGCCACTTCCGAGAAAGCTGTAAGCACTGATCCCAGCTGTGTGTATTTGCAAGGCCTCCAGAATTAATCCTGAGCAATTTTTCTGCACCACTTGTGCCTGTGATAAAGGAAGCCTGAGCATTCAAATGGGCTGGGTCCCTGGTGGCATTAAGTTCTTACCATATTGGGCTGCAGTCAGGCCTGCAGTGTGAAGAGGGGACTGGGGCGAACCACTGAGCCTTGCCCGGCTTAAAACTCTGTGCCTCTGTACAGTATCTCTTACTCCCTCTCTCTTCCAGACAATCGTCCTATCTCACTGACAAGGAAACAAACACAGCTAGTGTGGTATCCTCTCCTGCAATCAATACCAGCAATCTGATCAGTTATTGTTGTGATTCACATGCCTGTACTAAACTAATTAAATACATGTTAATTCAAGTGTTCATAATCTTCTGAGGCCTTTTCAGGCTTTTTGTAACCTAGTTGCCTTTTTTCAATTTCACAGCTTGCCTCACCAATTTGAAGCTACGTATCGCGTTTAGGATGGCTGTATGTAAGCCTCACTGACCCACATTACATAGTCATGCAGTGCTGCCAAACTTTGGTCAAAGCTGCCAATTTGAATTCTAGTGGATACTCCAAGGGTACCAAATACTGGATATTCAAGACTGGATGGTGGAAGTTCTTCGGCAGGTGTAAATTCAACTGCTTTTAGGGCCGACACATAAATACATCACTTAATGGTTAAATATGTTAAGATGGTGGTGAAAGAAATTATTCAGGGTTTCCCCTCCAGAATTTAAATTGAAAAAGCTTTTAGATTTGTGTTCAGTAAACAGTAAAGTAAATACTGTTTGTTGAAAAGTAAAACATTTCAAAACACCAAAGAAAACAACAGTTTATTACAAATTGGTTTTCACCAAAGTCCTCGCTGGACACTAAAGCACAATCACAAGACAATGTTGATATTTCAGGATTATGCAAAACATGTTTATTGGCAACGTTTTTAAACCACTAGCCAATTGCGCTAACTGCAATATTTGTGTAGGGCAACTATAGTATGATTCAGGTCATGGAAAAATTGTTGTTACGGCAATCATTACATTAAATAAATTGTTTCCTGCATGATAGAGTAAAGATTTACTCTGAAGGATAACTCTACATCGATAAACCAACTACAAGTAACTTCCACACATACATATTTCACAATCCAAAGCATTTTGATTAGAACTGACCTCCAAGTAAGGTGCTGTGAATAATCCGAATAAACTGTTGGCTTGTTTACAACTTATGTTCCTGTAACTGCCTGTGTTAATTCTCCATTATTCACAAATTTGATCAATTAGTTATACAATAATAAATTATGGCAAGACACAGACTGACATTAAACCTGCTTGGTCAAATCACGTATTTTTGGTCCATTGATTCCCCTGTGTTTAATAGATATACGTGACTATCACATAGCTGTTTGTAGTTCTGAAACAAAGCCGAGATGGATAGACAGAGATACACGGTTTCTTACCCTGCTTGCTTTTTGTTGTTCGAACTTTTGGGCCAGAGAGAGAGAGAGAGAGAGAGAGAGAGAGAGAGAGAGAGAGAGAGAGAGAGAGAGAGAGACTCGAATCCAGGCCCTGCAGGTGCGCGGCGAGCCCCGCGGGACACGGGACACAGTGAAGGGTCCAGCCGTGTCTCAGACAGATTAGCAGTCAGGGTCCTTTGATTGAATCATTGAATAATCGACTATTCTTGGTCCTCAGTACCATTTATGGTGTAGGAGGTCAAACAAACTATATAGCTTTAAAATGCTATTGCCCCTGCACATTACAAAGGGGACAACATTTAATATAAAAACATTAAACATATTAGAGTATAGATGTCTGTTTCTCAACCATCCACAATTAATTCAACCTTAAAGCTACTTGACACAGCTACTTACCATGTGAATTTAAGGGGAAAACTGGATTTTAAGGGGTTCAAGAGAAGGGTGTGGAGGTGGGATTTAGGTCTAGGTTGAGGTGTGTGTGTGTGTTTGACTTTTCCTGTGGTAGATCTAAAATGTAATCACGGCAGCCCTCGCATATGCCTCAGCTCTATAAGCCGCTGTTTTCACAGATAGTTGATCGAAGGCCGGCGAGCTGCCGAGAGATTGAGTCTCGGCCTGGCTTTGATAGATAGAGCTCTTTATTCAGACGGGGAGAAGGGGGAGTGTGTGGGGAAGGGGGGGAGGCTGGAGAAGAGAGAAGAGGCAGCATCACGGCCGAGGTGAAGGGTTTTTGGAGAGTGGGCACAATGGCCTATCACAGACAACCTGCCGCTGCAACAATCATGCTGGTGGAGAATGGAGAGATGCGATGGCGCTCAGCGAGACAGAAACGTATAAAACTCTCCAGCCAGCCCTATTATACCCACTGTAATAAAGCCCAATAGTCTGATAGCGCCTCTCCTCTCACTTTCAAGCTATAAAAGTCACCATTGAATGCTGCAACCGCTGCAGGAAATTTATGTCACGCTGTTTATTTCTCCTTCCACTCACTTGGTAAAGAATCGGCTCCCTTTTAATGCTGTTTGAGTACAGGGGGGCTGCAGTCACAGGCGGATTTTTCTCCTTCTTTGAAAAAGAACACTGTCCTGACGCATTAGCTGATTGTGTGTGTGTGCAGTGTGAATATACAACATTGATACATTATGTTAGAAATCATGTCGCAAATAGCTCGAAAAGCTGAGCAACATAACAGAGGTTGTTGCTGAGAATGATAATGCTGATCATTTTAATCGTGAATGGCTAACTACCTGACTTAATTGACTTTCCTTTGTAACTTATTTCAACACATCACATGCCACCTGTCAGGCCTGGACTAAAAGGAGGACCCAGATACAGGGGATATCCGTACAGGCGCACTTTATTGTTCCCTTAGATCCTCTTCGACGAGTGAAAAAACCATAAAGCTGTGAAAGCAACTTTCTCTCTAAAACTTCAAACATAAAACGCTCCCGAAGGAGGGAAGAAAAACAGAAAAAAACAACTTACGCACAAAAACTTTCGGGAAAAATCTAACTAGGACTGTGGACGCGGGCTTTGGTGCATGGACAAGGAAACACACTTTGGCACAGGACAGAGGGAAGACCTAAAAGCACATGAGGGTAATGGGGAACAGGTGGAACCAATCAGGGATCAGGGGAGACAATCAGACCAGTGACACATGAGGAAGGGCAAGTGACCTGAAACGAGAGGAGAGTCAGGCTTCAAAATAAAACAGGAAGTTACGAGACAAAAACCCAAGACAAGACAACCCTCACCGCGGTGTGACACCACCACGCTGCAATATTTCAGTGAGATCAGGCGACTTTGGTAAATGAGGGAAGTTGAGCTGAGCTCATATTTAGTAAGAATCCTTCGTATTTTCAGGTTTCTTTAAGAATGAGCTGTTGACTCCAGATCAGTGGTTCTCAACTGGTCTGCTCCGGGACCCATCATCACCCTGAATGACAAGCCGTGACACAAATCGAGGAATATTCTCAACTTCTCAAATGTATTTAATGAATAGATGGTGCAATTTTAACCTGAGATAGTACAGACTATGTATGCCAACACAAAAACAAGTTTAATAATGAACCAAAACAAGCAGCTGGTGGCGATGCTGGAGAGGGAACTATTCCCTTTTACACTTAATTCAATCAAGCTGCATTTGAATAAAAAAACTCAGAAATTCAGAATCTTCAGCCATTTTTAAACAGACTCAACAGCTTTCATGCACAAACAAAAAAGTCCAACAACTAAGAAGTAGTTTCTAAAAGACTCAAGTGACCTAACTTTAACTGAGAATACACACTCACTGAATCTATGACACACACTTTAGTATGGAACAGGTCACGGTCTTGAGGAGCAGCTTTTCCACGAATTCAAAATAAATTAAACAAAAAGTGCAATTCAAAAGGATTCATATATACAAAATTAACATTTCTTGTGACTACCTAATCAGTAAATACTGAAAAACATTTTGCTTTACAAAAAATTAAGCAGCACTCAATTCTCCTCACGACACCAGAGTGTTTTCCTGTCATACAGGCAGCACCATCAGTTGTGAATGTTACATTCAGTAGGCTGTTTAATTGAAGTTGAAACCAGAGCTGGCAAAAAAATGACACTCCGCTGCGTAAAAAAGTCCCTTCAAAATAAAACCACCAGGCAAAGGCGACCCACTGAAAACGGGTCCACGACCCACCCACCAGTTGAGAATCCATGCTCTAGTGTGATCTGCATCTCCACAGCACTTATTCCATCAGTGTGTTGACTTTTATTTGTTTGCGCTGGCCACTATTATTTGGGAGCCGACCATACCATCTTCTATTTGAAAATGTGGTAGTCAATTGCTAAAGTTGCAGTTTTTACATTTGCAGCATCATACAGACTATATAAGACACCACACACATGAGGAAGCCTTGCAGCTGGAAAGGAGGTGCTTTTACTCGTACAGGGAACTGTGACGTGAGATTTTGGGCCATTCATGCATATGCGAGATCATGAGCTCATCCCTACTCTAGAAGCCTCCTTTTGAATCGTATCTTGTCGCAGAAGGTCTGTACTTGGTGAACGCTGTGAGATGGTCGCGGTTAGGTCGAAAACAGCACTTAAAAAAAGTTGATGTTATTACATTCTTCATATACAAACAGGTACATACATGAAAGCAGTGACGGGCCGTCATTTTCTATCTGGGCCTTCTGTGCCGTCTTACACCAGCTGAACAACCTAATAACCTCATTATGATGCCATAGCTACAAGCTATTATTTGTTTCATGTAAACACCTCATATTCACATAACACTGCAACATTTGACAAGTTAAATAAAATGTTGCATGAAGCGCAACACCTACAAATACACTAACTGCAGAGTGCAAAAATAAATAAATAATAAAATAGCTATAACTTTTAAAGAGCAGTGGGAAACTTGGAGTTTAGTGTTTAGCTTAAGAATCAGAATCAGAACCATTTATTGCCATGTATGTTTTCACATACAAGGAATTTGTCCTGGTGGGAGGTGCATAACATTGAACATTTAACAATGAACAAAAAACATTTAACAATAAACACTGACCGTAGGAATTAGGGATAGAAACACAAACCTTGTGGTTAAAGGATGATTGCTTAGGTTAACGTTATGCTATGGATGTAGCATCATGTGACTCATTGTAGTGTTGTCATTCAAAATAAATGGTCAATTTACATCATATAGCGCATTTCTAGTCTTCCGACCACTCAAAGCGCTGTATAGCAGATATCATAATTCACATGCATTCATTCCCTGATGACAGAGGCTACAATGCGAGGTGCCACCATCAGGGTCCTAAACTAATTCACAGTCATGCCCAATGACATTTCGACATGCTAGAGCTAGGGATCAAATGGCCAATCTTCCGATTGAAGTTGGAGATTCGCTCTTACTCTGAGCTACAGCCAACCCAACTTCTGGTTTCACAATCACTGGTTTCACAATCACAACCACTGGTTAAAAGTCCTGTGTTCGTATGACCCATCCACCACCCCTCCCTCCTGCCCAAAGAAGAGCCCTCTGCTAGTTAATACTCTCATCAATCACTATCATGCAATTAACACTGAAAGTTTGCACAAGAGAAGATGGGCAATTGAAACATGCCCAAATATGTGTGCCGCCCCTCTACAAAAGGCAGCACATCCAGCTGCTAAGCTATCCTACACTCTTCAGTGAGTGGCTCATCAAGGAGCACAGGGACATGGAGTTGCATCTTGCCCAGAGGGGAAGCGGCAGGTGCAACACTCACACAACCCTGACAACTTTGCCTTGTGATAGGCAATGGTAGATCAGGCTCTTGCCACTCGAATGCAGACCAAGCCTGCATGGTGGTCTACACCGTCACTGTTTAACCTTGTAGCAGTTGCAGACTACCTGCAGCAGGGTTCATCCAGCGGCGGGCCGTCAGGGCCTGCTAAGCCTTCTCTACTGGCCTAAACAGAATCACAAAGTTATAGTTATTTTATAATTTAATTGTTTTTCACAAATACACTACATGTATTATAATTATTTTTCCCTATTAGCTTATTTTCTCATTGCACAGCTCCTGTCTTCGTCTGTTCCTCAGCTTCCAGCCTTGCTTGCAGCACGGCTTGCTTGGCAGCTGGTTAAGGAGAATTCTTATCCAATCAGGTTTCACCTCTGTTTCTCTATGGTAGAATAGCGGGTTGAACTACATGGGGATGGCCTGCTAGCGTTCTGGACGTGTGATTCGTCACAGCGCCCGCGGGACCATCAGCATGCGCTGTGATTGGTCAGTGTGCCAACGTGACTTGTCTACACAACCGAAAGCTACCTTGCTGCAACAGAAGAGTTCAGGCTGAAACAAGAGAAGTTATTACATGTTTAGTGTTTTACTTGTTTTAACACTCAATGGCTGGAAGGAGGAGGAGAAACGGACTTGGTGGTGGATTTACTTTACGCCTTTCTCATGGAGGGTTAGGCATGTTTGACAGTGAAGATCCTCACTGGCGTCCATGAAGTGCATCAATAAACTGAACAACCCCGTCAATGAACTGTGTTAACAGATTAGAATCGGAAAAATCCACATATCAGCTGCACAGGTCAAAGTTGGGAAAAAAAGAAAAGTAGCCGGATTTTACGGTAATTAATATCATTCGTTCTGATCGGCTAGTGCTCTTGTGTGTGCAGTGTTTTAGTGCCACAGTTTTGTTGGATTGTTTTGTCATGTTTTGTTATTACTGTAAGCTATTATATTGAGTACTTGAACAGTTCTCTACGAAGCAGTGTTCTGATGTACGTTTCTGGGGCTTTTATTGTGAAGGGAAAAACGGAAGGTGAGGAAATGTTCTAGTGAAGTGTTGAACGAGAATAAAAGTGGTTGCCGTCTTGTGCAAACTACGCAGCATTGTGTTGCTGTTTTATTAATAAAGTGAAGTACAGGCGCAAGATAAACCCTTGGCTACATACCTAAATGTGACTAGTTCTTGTTGTGAACTACATGCATCGTTAATGACGCAGCATCCCATCATGCGCATATTTATGTAAACAATATCAGACGGCAGTGAAAGCCTAGGTCGAAAAAGCAGGCCCGCCACTGGGTTCATCCATCTGTGGTCTGACAGAGGGGCAAAAAGAAGCAGCTGAAGCACCAGGTCCACACATTTGCTCAAGGTGCGGGGGGCCGAACGACAGTCTATGTACTCGTAGGCTATCCCTTGGAATGTACAAGGCAGGAATATCCTTTGTTTCAAAGCCTCAACCTGAACATATGCCGCAGATGAGTTCTTTAAATACATCCATGCCTGGCCGGCTTGAAAAATATGCATCAGACATATACACTTAGAAAATACAAGATAACAGATTAAATTAATCAGAAATACACTATACATTGTTCATGTGGTAAATGACTATTCTGGGTGGAAACATCTGGTTTTTAATGAATTATCTACATAGGTGTATAGAGGCCCATTTCCAGCAACTATCACTCCAGTGTTCTAATGGTACATTGTGTTTGCTCTTGATAAAGCCTTGTGCAATTATGTTAGCACAGTTTAAAACAGGTATGCTGGTTAGTTCTTAAAATTTGACGAAAAACGCCTATCCAGGTATACCCAAAGTAAATTGGAAGCTGTACTTGAACTATTTGGAGGAAATGCATGGTCTTGGTCTCTTTTGAAAGGTAACACTGAAGCTTTTTTCCCTCAATAGTCAGAATCACTTTAAGTGCTGCTGACACTGAGTTATATGAGTTTGAACACACTAACGTATAAGGTTTTTATTTCCGCCTGGACATTTCTTTGCAAATAGATGCCTGTAGATGACTATAAATGGGATTTATGGACTGGAAAACACAATGGGACAATAGCCTGAAGCCTAGTGTACGTAAAAAGCAGATAACAATATCACAGAAAATTCATATTTTACACATGTTTTTCTAATTTCTTCGGTTGTTTTTTATCTGCAGACATGAATCGGCCTCGGTCTTGAGTGTTTAAACCTGCTTTTGCATTGTTTCAAGTGAACGACATCTGTTGTCATATTTACACACTGGTCACCAAAACACACCTTGAGTAGAGAATATGTATGTATATATATATATATATATATATATATATATATATATATATATATATATATATATATGGGCAGATGGTGTCAGCTCCAGAGCGTCCACATCGGTTTGTTGTTCAGAAGCTGATGGAGTCCTTGACATTTTAAAGGAAGAATGCGACCCATCTTGATAAACACAACCGTAAAACTCAATATCAATCAGCGTCACTTTGACCTGCAAAATATTCCTTTCAACACAGCTGTGGCTTTGTGGTTGGAGGACAGGCGCACATGAATAGCCTTCTCTTAGGCAACGCTGATTGGCCACTTAAGAAGAAAATGAGACGTCCCTTTCAAACATAATGGTGGTAGTGCACCAGTAGGAGCTTTGTGACTGTACTGCTCTGATCAAGTAAAACTGGGGAAAACACTTTATGCACGTGATAGCTGATCTGTTGGCTGGGCTATCATAGGTCTAATCAGCAAGGCTCTCGCATCTGTCTCCTGATAAAACACACACACACACACACACACACACACACACACACACACACACACACACACACACACACAGCACCAAGCTTGTGAAAACACGAACATACTTAAGAAGTAAAAGAGGAGAACAATTGACCCTTTGCTAAGCCCTGCCCCCCTTAGTTACTGTTGCTACCGCTGTAAAGCTTTCATTATAAAGCAGATGGTTACGGTGCTTGAATATGATTGGCTGAGTCACGATCAAACCCATTTTATAGTTTATTGACAAACACACCGCTGTGTCTGCATTACAACAGTATCACTGCGCCAATTAGTCCCCTCTTGTTCTGGTACACCACAGCAAATGAGAGAAGCACATGTAAGGATTTCACTACAACAAAGGACTTTACTCTCCAAAAGTTTTATTTCATTTTTAGGTTTAACAAAATACAAATTATGGCAGGGATATATACTGTAATACTGCCAAGATAACTACTAATGACAATCAATAGTAATGACAAATATACAATAAGGCAAAGGAAGCCCTCAATTCCCAGGATGGGGCGGCTCTTATAGACTGGAACCAGTAGCAGCTGCCTCCAATTCCTTGATGGCCTCCAGCTCCAACCCACAAGGAACCAGGAACACTAAAGGACAAGCAAGACAGCAACGACGCAACACACACACGCCCTGGCAGAGGCCCCGGACTCCTGGATGCCAACGGTCAGTCCGACTTGTCTTTTAAAAAAGGATGTCCCTGGCAGGGGAAAGTGAGCATATTAGTTACCGATGGTAGATACATTTATGGTTAATGTAACCTCCGCACAATAAGTTATTTTTTTCCCCATCTCCTCACATCATGTATACTCGAGAGCGATTGGGGGTGATTAAAACACTCCTGTACCAGTAAGAAGAGTGCTGACATGATTGGACACCAATTCAACTTTGCACAATTGCACAATTAATAGCGATAAATAAATGTTCATAAAATGTTTCATTTGGGAGCTTTGCAGCCATTCTGCCAAATGTTGCTAAAGAAATACATTGCAAGTCAATACCTTAACTCTAAATGAAATGTACACCACGGTGCGTCTGTTAATCAATATATAGCAAAACAATTTTTTATTACGTTGTGGTGAGATCTGTAAGGACCCCAAATTCAACAGCGGTAGTGCTGTTATCATCTAATCAACTCACAAACCGTCTTAAGCAAACAAACAAATCAGATTTCAACTGAGAGACCAAAGTTTTAAAAAGGATTCTTTTCATATGTTCAAAACGTTACAGAAACATCAGAGGTACTGGTAAATTATTAAAGGGTTTGCAGAGAGGAGAGTATTTTCAGTGGGGATGAGGAGAAAGTAAAGGCCTAGATACACTGAACCCACATCAAAGAACTAGCAGTGACGAAGGCCAGCTCTTGCGTCACATAACGGTGCCTGCGGCTTGACCAGAAAGTTGCACTTGAACACACTGCAAAGATACAGCCAACGGCCAACTAGCACGTACGTTCTGAGCCTGCATTAGAGGCAATAACTCTTCATACCAGCAGGTGGCGGTAGTATTCATCATTCAAATGGGAAATCGGAAGACCTCGGACACATAAACCCACTGATGTACAGATTCTTTACATACATACAATTGTTACAATATCATGATCTTACATGTATATAATATATGATGTTGTGAAATATGCTAGTACTAACACTTCATGTCATATCCCTAGCATCACCAAATTTTCAAAATGCTGCAAAGTCTAGGGATATTGTAACTAACTGTTTCACTGCACACTATATTCAAACCCCACAGATTCATTTCACAATGATATTAAACAGAGAAAGTCTCCTGGAAACACAACATGTTTGAGTTGATACATTTAAAAAAAACAACCGATCAATAAAGTCACCTAATTGTACACACAGTAGTCCTATGTCAATATATAGATATTTAGATATAATATACTATGTCTGTTATTATTATTAATTCTGTAATAACTCAACCTCACATATTACATACAAACTGAAACACCAACATCAAGGGAAACATTTTCCTCTATATTCATTCATGTTTGCTAATACCCACATTACTAGCCATACAATATGTCAAACAATATGTTTTGCACATGTCAGGAAATCTAAAAACACCACCGCAGACAAAAGCAGATGAGAGACTCAGCATCTGTTGTAGAATAATCTACATGAGAAAAGACCACTGGAGCCCACCCTCCCCCCCTCCCTCCACATTGCTCTCCACTCCTCCCTGTTCGCTGACAGAGGACTCCACCTGAATGACATTTACAAATTACCCGGCCCAGAGTGCTCGGTCCCCTGACCCGTGAGCCTCTGCTCAGCACCCGGAGAGACTCGCCAGCGTTTTGTCATATAATTACTGCAAATCCCCTGAAAGTAGCCCCCTCCAGCCACCTTCCAGCATCACACACACACACACACACACACACACACACCGCATCCTCTCCCTAGATGTATGTGGACAGACGCATGAGGTGCATAAGATCAGCGCTGAATATAAATGTGTGATGAACTGCTATCTGCAACTCTAACTTTATGAAAGTTCACCACAATGAAATCGTCAAAACCAGAGAATTGTGGGGATCAGAAGAAGAAGAAGAAGAAGAAGAAGAAGAAGAAGAAGAAGAAGAAGAAGAAGAAGAAAATGGAATCAGCTGTAAGACAGTAGTGTATGAGAAATGATTGTAGTGTTTGGAACAATTGGGGCTATATCACACACCAGAACCATTGCAACAAAAGAAAAACTAAACTGCATCATACAAAATGAATGAGCATAATGCACACTGGAACAAGTTTCAAAGCAATTGATTTGATTCACTGGGCACTATTGTGGACCACTGATGGTCCCATTGTAAAATTCAATGGAAATGTAAAGAAGAATCTTGTGCCAGTTCTTATAGGTTCAGCTCACGGAAAATGTGTGAGCCTGCACAGACTAGCCTCTGTATGGATGGATAATTAGTAAATAAGCAATTCTGTGATTCATCAGCAGAGATGACCCAATCCCTTTATTAGATAATTTCCCTGTTCTTGTCATCCAGTAAACTAGCATCACAACCTCAGTTTGTTGACAATATATAGATTTACCAAAAGGATTTGAAACAGAACACGATAAATGTGGGTAATTAACGGTTGCTTATGTTGACTTCATGTTAGAAGATCTGTTTTCTTTGGTGGAGATTCGATTGTAACAGGTTGTAATAAGTTGACTTTAGCAGGCAGATCCATACACCTGACATATAACTGCTTTTAAAGGAGGTTTCATAAAGTTAAAAAGTTGTCAGCAGTCTCAACTCCTAGGTTGGAAAAATGTGTCAGGGAAGAGTTAAAGGCCGTTTACCAATCGAACAAGCACTTGGAGTGTAGCTGGAGTATGCAGACAAAGTGGTTTAGACCTGTTGGCTGGTTTACTTCTCCTCTGTTCTCTACTCCTGCAGCTCAGGAAATGCTCCCATAGCTGACTGGAATGATGGCCCAAACTAAAAACTAATTAGGGCTGCGACTAACGCTTATTTTAACAATCGTATAATCGTTTGATTTTTTTTTTTGGATTAATCGGATAAAAAAACAAAAAAAGCATTAATGTCCAACCCTTTATTCAAACACAGAAGTGACAGTGCAAAACATCTTCAGAAAGTGCACAAACAGGTTGCTCCTTGAACATCCATGAGCTGTTAATTAAAAAAATAAAATAAAAACTTCTTGGCGCAGAGGCTGCATTTAGCATACCCTGCTTTATCAATATGTATGAAATACTGGGACAGTGGGAAGCTGTACTGACTCCTGTCACGTCTGTTTTGACCTCCACCTTCAGGCCCAGCTCCACTTCATCTCAGCCCTGCATCAAGCTGCGCTCCATATAGAGCTTCCTCTTCCTTAAACTATTTCATTCACATCATCTGATCAATCAAGGTCTCTTATGACCACGCCATCACGTTGTTGGCCCAACTACGTGATTTGCTTCTTTCTACTTTGATAAAAAAAATAAAACACCTGAGCCAGATCCGCCGGTGTGCCGGTTTAACGTTACGAGTGACAGCGTGAACTGAACCAGACCTGGAGGTGACGGCATGTTTCATCACGTTACGTTTTTTTACAAGCAAGACTGAACTGTAACGGAACATAAAGTAACTTTAACGACAATACACAACCCAAACACGTTAGCTAACGTGATAGCAAGCTGACTAGTAGCTTCCATTAAAAACAAGTTGGAGGGAAATGAAGACGCTGATTGGCTAAGACTCGACACGTCACATCATGTGATGTTTTACTGAGAACATCACAACCTCAGCTTTTCTCGTGTCTCATTCCAATCTCAGAAACGCTGGCAGCCAAGTTGCTCTGGTCCGCTCTTTTTTTTTCCTCCGCAACTTATTGAGTGGCGTAATAATCGCGAGACACAACAAATCGATGATGAAATTCGTTGCCAACACTTTTGATAATCGATTTTTATCGATTTTATCGATTCGTTGTTGCAGCCCTAAAATAAATACAATAAACCCCACAAAGGACCTAGCCTTTTGTCAACTTAGCCGCCCTGCGCCTATTATCAGCTGTGAAAATCGGCAATTTTTTTTTTTTACGTTTCCTTAATTATCTCCGGAAGCACAGCGTTGTTTAACTTCATTTAAAGTTCGACAATACCGCAACCCTTGTGAGAAGAAAACATAATTCAAAAATAATTAAAGTAACCGTTAAGTTTGAGTACTTACGACCCTAAGTCAGCCTGCCGAGGCGCCCAATACGTACCCGTTACAACGTCGGATTTCACTAATAAACACATCTCAGTAACCTTACGGGCTTGTGGGCGTGGCTTAGCTTTCATTTCCGCTATCAACCATGCAATAAATAACCACTAGTTATGCTTTATACTTGTTGTGGAAGTCCCAAACATGTCGGAACATGAAACGCTCTCGTGTTTGGGTTCATAATATTATCCGTAGCCGCGCACAGCTCGGTGAATTTCACCGACTCCTCCAGGAACTGCGTCTCGCGTATCTCCGTAAAACGATACCGATTATGCCATCCACCATGGAAATAACCACTAGTTCTGCTTTATACTTTTTGTGTAAACTCCACATATGTCGGAACATTAAACTCCATGGTGTCTGGGTTCATAATATTATCCGTAGTCCCACAACAGCGTCTCAACGACGGCCGCTGCCAGTGCTGGTTCAGGCGGAGCAGCAGCAGTTTCATTCAGGAACGACAAGACGGTGGTGATGACAGGCGGAGCTTCTCAACGCTGATTGGCTGACGCAAGTTGTGAGCCGGAGTTGGGAGAATTCAACTCACGCGTCCTTTGCTCTGTTCGCCCAGGGTCAAACGTTCTGTTCTGCGCGTCTGTGGATTGACTTTGCATGTAATCTGGTCGCGCCGCAAACCAGGCATAACACGGCATAAGACTTCCAGCATAAGACTTCCGTGTCTTCCGTGGTACAAGTCGGCGACCGCTCCAAACCGCTCCAAGACATGTTTGAGAAATCTTGCTTAGATGTTCATCTGCTGGATGTTCATAGTTATGATCAAAATATGGTATAAAAGTATTTTTTTTGAAAAAATACATTTTTGTCACCAAAAAATTCTGAAAAAAAATATATATAATAAAAGATATAAAATAATTCAAGTAATAGAACTCAATGGGGTTCATACGACTACTTGAACACGGGGAACAAACGTACAGAAAGAAACATGACCCATATATGGGCCTGTTGGTGTTAAAAAGGCTAGGTTCTAATAAACCTGAATGATCCTGTAATGGTTCTCCGTAATTACGACTATCTAGCTTAGAGAACTAGCAGAACTTGTGTCTGTATCTACTGAACATAATACAGACTGATGTTGGCATATAAAGAAAGGTAAATTATATTTTGTGTGCAACACTTTGGAGCACCTGTCTAAATGGTGAATGTTTGCATAATGAATGTCTGAATGGTGAATGTCCAAAGGGTGAATGTTCAAATGGTGAATGTCTGCATGCAACAGCAAATTGTGCATTGCATGCATCTTTTCTACAGTGCTAGTCGGTTGTAACTGAATGACTATAATCATGGTCCTCGCAAAACAAGAAATCAGTTTTCCATTAGAACTGATGCATCTGTGACCCGTCAGTGTTTGTGGACTCCCTGCCTCGGCCCAGCTCTGTGAGTCCAGCTGCAGTGTTCCACCCAGTCCCTCTCCTTCGGGCTCCTCTCCTCTGCCTGTCGTGGAGCTCAGGAGCATATGTGTCTGTGATGTTTGCTTGTTGCCGGCTCTGTCTGTCTGTCCCTTGATTGCACGCGAGTAAGAAAATGAAAAGGATGATCTAATTGAGTAACTTTAAAGCACGTGGACCATTTCATGAAGTCCTTTGGTACGGCCCTCATTTCACCACTGTTACCCAGCCGAGCGTGTCTGTGCTGAAGGTCAGTCGTCTGCCTCCGACAACATGCACAAAATGTAAAATCAGGCTCTCCCTCACTCCCCTCCTCCCCTCCGCGTCTCACCCATCTTTCTTCTCTTCTTGAGCACTGATCCCAGGCCTAATCCAAGCACAAACACATCCACAGACAGCTGCTTGTGGGAGGGTGTGTTGTCAGAATTCGATCATTGTGTATTTTTGGAGGCAGGTATTTTAATTTTTGCCAATAGTTGGATTCCAATAGTGCCCTATGCAGCATTAGGTTTGCCCAGACAATTCAAAGGTCTGTGTTCAGCACACATGAAGTCACACTGATTAATGCAATTTAATTTCATGAGGATAATCCATTTAACATCAATGCTGCTTTCCATGTGGGTAGGATACATATAGTGCAAAAAAAACAAAAAACAAAACAAACATCTTCGCGAACTCAACCCGACCTAAACCCGCTACAGGCAAAGAGGTAAACAGTATTAGAAACACTGTTTGAAAGGGGGAAAGACTTTCCCACAAAAATTCAATACAGGAAACATACTATAGGAATTAAACATTAATTAAGTCCCCCTCCTCATCCACACACACACACACACACACACACACACACACACACACACACACACACACACACACACACACACACACACACACACACACACACACACACACACACACACACACACACACAGTAAACCATATCTGACAGAGAGGCATACCGAATAGAGGATTCACTTGCCTTTATGAGCATCTTGTCTGTCTTAGAGGGGACCAGGGAGCACCAGAGTGGAGGATGCTGTGACAGACTGCTCCAGCTGGCAGCCTTAGCGGTCAAGGGCCCAGAGTCCCTCAACTGTTCTGCCTTTACGTTTCAACTTATTATCCACCACGATCGGAACACGCCTCGCTGAGTCAGCTTTCATATCCACCTCAGTTTGTGTGTCTTTAAATGTCTTTCCATTCCTCTAAAGTGCAAAAAACTTCAGATCATGAGTTTACAAATGCTCGTGCGCGCTCTCCACTTCACAGGGACGACTCTCCGGCACTCATGAGCTCGTGTGAACTCTCCGTTATCTGGAGCTCGTTTCATTTCACGATACTTTCTGACTTTGTTTTATTTTTCTCCTTTTTTTAATGCTTAGATTTAAGTAAGTCTTTGATCTTTTTATGTTCTCACTCAAACACTCTCCTCGCTCCTAAAGATGAAATACTTGAAAGCAGCACAACCAACTAACTTCATTATTTGTTTTACATCAAAAGTTTCATTAATTTTCCAAAAGCTGCAAGGCAGGGGCTGCTGGGAGAATGAGACAGAGACAGTGCATGAAAGAGAAGATTTTGAAGAGGAGTTTGAGCTGAATGTCTTTTTTTCTGAATGAAGTATGAAGGTGAGCCGCAGGGGGAGAAACTATAGTTGGACTGATATGTTTTTCAAGGCTCGATAATAGAATTTAGAAAAGTAAAAATCCTCTACACGGTGTCAGTTCAGTGCTGGACAAATTACAGCATAATGTTACAGCAAACCATTGTTTTCTGCCAAATAAAAGTAAAATCTAGATCCACTTGAATTCATATCAATCAGTTCAGTACTTATGAACCTGGAAGACGTTCGTATTTTGCTTTTTCTCCCAGATAATATTTGCAATCTTTGACTGATTGCTATTTTGTATCGGTATCAAATATAGCTTTCGGTATGAACATTTTGGATTGTTTCCATACCAAAAATCCCAAGATCCCACAAACTGCAGTTTTTCAGATTTGGCTGTAGAGTTATGCATTTTGTTCAAGTGTCACAACAGAAGGTTGTTTAGCTCCCTACTCAAAACATGGTACAACGCAAAGCTACTGCAGGACACCCATTGAACAGCAGCGGGTTCGGCCGAACAAACATGACTTTTTGTTTATCATGTCAAATTTTAAACAAGGTAAATAAGAGCATCTTTGTAGTAGTCATAGCATTAAGAGTTCAAGGGCCGTATTATCGAATCCACAAATTCAATACAAGCACAACTCTGCTACATCTAATGGAGAGTTAGAAAGACATGCGCACCTTTATTTTTATTTCCAAAAGTAAGATAACTTTCTGCTGTGAGGTTGCTATGCTACGTCAGTGTGTCTCTACAGTTCATCTAATGCAGTGTTTTTCAACCTTTCTTGAGCCGCGGCACATTTTCTACAATAAAAAAAATCCTGCGGCACACCAACAACCAAAAAAGTTACAAAATGTCACATTGTAGCATAATACAGCATATATGGTAGGTAATTATTGCGCTACCTACTGGCATTGAGGAATATTTCATTACTAGGCCAGCCACTATATTGCAGGCTCAGACGCTCAACAATGGAAATTATTTGCGGGAACTAAAAAATATTCTTTGGGACCGATTAAGTGAAATTTGACATTTTCCCATGGCACACCTGACGGTCTCTCACGGCACACTGGTTGAAAATCACTGATCTAATGAGGGTAACTAAAATGCAGTGGTGGGCCGTCAGGGCCTGTTAAGACTTCTTTGGTGGCCTAAACAGAATCACAAAGTTATAGCTATTTTATAATTTAATTGTTTTTCACAAATATACTACATGTATTATAAATATTTTTCCCTATTAGCTTATTTTCTCATTGCACAGCTTCTGTCTTCTTCTGTTGTTCATGTCAGCAAAGCAGTTTAAGCAGGCCTTTGCAGATTAAAGTACACGGGGAGTGGATGTTGTGGTTGATTGTCATGGACTTCAACAAATCAGATCTTTAGTTTGACAAGCTGGGTGTATTATTTGTCGTGCAGCGCCTGCGAAATGGCTTGGACGTAGATGATTGGTCAGTGGCCCAGCGTAATCATTAACATGTGCTGTGATTGGTCAGTGAGGCAGCGTGACTTCTGTCAACGAAAGAAGGAGAAGAAGAAGCTAGAAGCTAGAATCTCCAGATGATGCCTGAGAAACGGACTTACTGGTGGATTTACTGATGACGCCTTTCGCACAGAGGGTTATTGCCATCTGGTGAGTGAAATGCTGGTTGTGTTACTTTTTTTTACATCTCCAGTCGTATTTAATCATAAACAAGCCACAGCGCTGTTGTTGCTGATGGTCGAGCCGGGACTGGGGCTGGTCCCGCGCGCCTCTCCCCTTGCCAAGGTCTTGTGTGTGCAGTGTTTTAGTGCCACGGTTTTGTTGGATTGTTTTGTTATAACTAAATGTGACTGGTTGTGGATTTGGACAACATGCATTGTTGGTTAATGACGCAGCAACGGCGAGGTTGGAGGCTGTGTAGCAGAGTGAGTGTCTGCTGTCCACACATGACAGTCTGTATGAACATGCCATGTAGTGGGCAGCTCGCGGTATTGAATGGGCCGGTCTGACCCACCCCTGATGTGGACTATACAACACTGAAGGCCAAGGTCGAAAGCGCACGGCGTGCCACTGCTAAAACGTGGACAAAATAATGTCTGCGAGTAGGAAATTAAGAACCGTGATTCTAAAAAACTGAATGTTACATTTTAATATCATTGAAATCAAGTGACCCTAAAATGTATGCTATAGTAGTAACAAGACATATTTCGCCACACTTTTGTGTTATCAGATCAAAGAGTATCATTATAATTAGTTCAGGTTAAAGACTACCAGTGCAGTATTGACACATTCTATTAAATGGCAGTGACGTGTATCATATCCGTCTCTCAGCTGCATTAATTTTAACACTGAACGATAATATCAGCCTCATATTTGGGCAAACTTGGTGTATATTGGTGTGGCTATGAGAGAGAAGAGAGTGAAACCCAGTGAAGGGGAGAAAAAAAGAGAAACAGGTTGGTGACAGACGAGGTCGAGCAGAGGAGGAAAATCTAATATGAAAATGAAAATGTAAATGTCTTGGGGGGGGGTGGTTGCAGTTCTTCAAGCTGGCCTAATCTTCCCTTGGCGGGGCCCAGATAGCGATCACTAACAGGAGGCCAGCGCCGGGCTCCTTTGAAATGCAGAGCGGCTCGGTGTGTAAATTGGAGGCACCCCGGCAGTGCCGGCAGATGACACGTGGCACTTGCTACCCTCAGTGCCCGTCCAGGGGCCACAACGCCACAAAGGTAAATCTTTCACATCAGACAATTTAATTTTCAGCACAGAGGGCACAAACAGCACAATACCTGGATCCTGTCAGATGATAATGTCCCCCCCAGTGGTGGATCATCATTTAGATTGTCTTACTCTGGGCTGACATGTAAACTCCGGCCAGATGAACAGCAACAGTTATTTACCACATTGACAATATTGTTGACTGTCTTTTCAGTCATCTTTTAAAAACCATGACATGATCACAGACTAGAAGTGGACTTAGACACTGACGTCACCCACTGGTTTGTGTAACATGGTTTGAGGCCTTGAATTTGCTATTTTGTCTTGTTTTTTTGCCGACCCACAGTTTGTGCTGATGCACATGCAATCTTAAGTGCAGCAAATACCAGGTAAGTCATAGATTCAGAAGTACAGTAGTAGAAGAGACTTGTTACGTTTTCATTCTTCTAAACTAGTTGAATGTTATTGAAGCTATTTTCCCTGGCTGATGCTCTCTGACAAATCACCCTCAAAAGAGGAAGTGGAAAGCTAATAGCGCTTCTCTCTCAAATTTCCATGCTATCAACAAACTATAATCCACAGCCGTCTCCCACTTGGTCTCCACCCCTCCATCCTTTTTTCCACTAGGCGGCTGGCCCTGCTGTGGCCCGCCATCTCTGCAGACGAGGATACACTGCCTCTGTTCCGCTAAGTTGTCAAACCGAGCCCCTCTTCCTATGTTTCTCCACTCTCAACCTGCTTCTTAGTCAGTCTATTACATGGTAACTCATGTTCCAACACATGTTCCTCAGCTTTCTGCATTTCAATGTATTTCACACTGGCTTACGCTGGCTATAATCACTTGACGCTAACAGTCATGAAGCTGCCTCATATTGAGCAGGTCTGTGAAATAATATCTTGTGATTTGCTCTCTCTTGGCTTATGTAATTGGTTCACCCACCATGTGTAAACGATGGTGATGGATGCTCTTATCCAGCACTGAAGGGTGAAGGGAAGGAATCTTCTGCGGGTGGAGAAGCTAAAGGCCTATGTAGCATGAGAGCTAATGGCATCATAACTCTGCAAATCTGCCTTTTAACACAACTTACACACATCAAAAGAAGAGGAAAAAAAGAGTCCAACTGGTGACAATATGATAACAACAACCCCTAAATATTTGAGCTTGGTTACTAGCATGACTGGCAGCACTACGAAGCCAAGTATGCTAACAGGGATCTAGCTAGGACCTGAGCGCCCTCCTCCCTCATCCCCCTATTCCAGCACTACAACTTGCCTGTGGCTTCGCATTTAGATGGAAAGTGACACCGTGATTGTGTGTGGGGCCAGGCCATGCTCAGATGAGGGTGTCACTTCTGCCTAGCCTGATTGCCACATTCGGCGGGCACGGCGGCAAGGAGTTAAATTGAGGGAGAAAAGGTCAAGAGCCAGTGGTCATCTGCTCTCCCTCTCTCTCCCCCAAATTACTTGTCCTCCAGGAGGGGAATGAAAACAGACAGGACCTGGCCCGGGCACTGGGAGATGATCCAGGGGCCCGGCAAGCCACCGGGAGAAGAATGTGGATCTGGTAATGGTGTCACACTCACAGACAAGTGCACAAAGCTGCTGTAGGAAAAAGACAGAAGGTCAAGGTAGGAGTGAAAACCCAAAGATAGCGGAGGAACGTCTGAGCTTTTATTTCAGCTTGTGACAACGTCTGGGCTGCAAATCACAATCTATGGCAAGTATATTCCACTCAGTTCCATTCTTCATGAGGAAAACACAACATACACTTTAACATGGGAAAGGGACACAGATATGGCACACTAGATAATCATAAAATAAAGGATAGATTATTTGTTTAAAGTCTGTCTTGCTATAATACTCACACGCTGTATGTGCGTTGCCTGACTGTGAGGGGGACTTGTGGTAAGCGTATTCTGGCAACAAAGTAACCCAGGACTACTAGAAAATATCTCTACACCATGGCTAAGCAAGGAAACAGTACGAGGAAAACAAAGACAACATGTCATTCTGACTCTGGAAGATACCCACAAGGAAAGATCAGGATTGTTCAGCAGTCAGCGTCCAGATGAGAGGAGCTCTGAGTGGATAAAAATGTGATGGTCATCTTAGTGACCTCTATTTATTTCTATGCTCTCACACTTTATTGAGAAGAGGGAGTTTTTTTCTCAATAATTAGCACTGAATTTAGCCTATAAGAACAAAAATAGTCATCTTTAATACCGATTTGGTGTTTTTTTAGGAATGCAACCTGACTGAAAGCTTTGCTTTTACTGTATACTGCAGTATACTGGACTGCTCACTTTCTTCTCCATGTCTTTGGGAAAAACCAATTACTGGATTTATATTTTGATGTGCAGGTGACATGTGATGTGTGTCGTTGTGTTATTCTAAAAAAGAAATTCAAATTGAACATCAATCAAGTCTATGGCAGCGAAGGACAGTATTCCTGAGAAAAGATTAGCTTTTTGGTGAATATATACATCAGTCTTGCTTGCTTTATTTTGTTTTCTACTTAGTGGTTATAGATGCACATCTCCATGCTCTATTAGTGAAACTAAATATCATATTTGGGGTTAGTGTTTTCAAGAAACAGTGGACTAAAAACTACATGTTCTAAGTTTCCCTGTGTTGATTGCGCTATCTTCCCCAAAAACATATCTAGTATACTTTTTTGGTATTTCCTATAGTAAAGACCTTCTCTTTTCTTTTTCTACAAAACACAAAAAAATCATGCATGCAAGAAAATATAATTTTTCAATTTATCCCTCCCTGATTAACTAACATCAATGGTCAATCAACAGTCCATCTCATGGGCCAGCTATGGCTCAGGGGTTAGAGTGGGTCTTTAAATCTTCAGCGTCTGTCCAAGCGTCCTTGGCAAGATACTGATCCCTAAACTGTTCTTGATGGCCTGGGCCCTGTTTCTTGTACCTGGCTTACTGAGTTAGCGGGCTAATTGTCAGGATAAGATGACGTAGGTCAGGCTTTCTCGGTTTCTCGAAGCAAGCTTAGATAAATCACCATAGCAACACAGCCAAAAATGTAAACCTGCTCCCGGGCAGGCTTACTGACATTCACTGGATAAACTGGCCGGACAAAGAAGGCAGCTCCCTTCCTCATTGATGAAGGAGCGATATTAGTTATATTAGTTTTATAGGGAGAGAGTTCTTCCAGATCGCCAGGATCCATCCTTTACATCATCATGACTTCCTGTACGCGGCGATATAGATTTTGCCGACAAGGAACCATTTATTTAAAGAGCTTCTCGAGCCGCGGACATTGATCACCACAGGCGCAGCTGATCGCCGTCTCAGACACAGACTGTCACCCGCTGCATGCCGCTGTTCTTAAGTTTATTTAGTTCTTAAGAAACTTATGGATGTGTTGAAAGCACTCATAATTATATGACAGTGTTATTAGTACACCATACATATCATTATTGTAGAACATGATTAAGGTGATCGTGATGAGAATACAGAGAATCACACACAATTTATTTTCACTGCTTCAATTGATTGAATTTCTGATTATGAATAAAACATACGTACTGATCCGCCCATACACATATTCAAACTCCTAGTTATATGGTAATCTACACATACATGTATATACACATATATAGTACATGATTCAGACGCGCATACAGTACATATATCCTCATAAGTATATACTTATTCGTAAATATAATCTGATTGATTTGGGTGATGAAGCACTTCAAATTTGCCGATACATTTTCTCAACACTGACGCATTTAACTTGTCTGATATATTTGTGACGCTTATGTCTCGCAGCGGGCGCTGTTAAAGTTGCGTTCACGGCAACAATGTTGCAAAAACGTTGGAATATTCGCAATGCGTTTGCTGTGAATGACTACGGTATTGACTTCCTCACATGCCTTCATGTTCATCTCCTGCTTCTCAGCAGATACATAAAAAAGAGGTTCCTCTGAGTTTATTTGCCATTGTACTGTTAGAACATGGTGGTGTCAGTGCTCCATTATTATCGAGCCGAATAATTTCTACAATGCCAGATTCGACCCAGATTCGGCAGCCATCAATGGGCCAGAACCTGCTTTAGTGCTGGCAATAAAAACCTGGCTGCCATGTCTCAGCCAGAATAGACCCGTGTCTGTAACAGCTGAATCTGGGCCAGATATGGCAAAAACTAAACGGGCCAAAGCTGGCTCACATTTGGCCGCATCGATCCGGCACACAGCCAATCAGCCGGCACTACCTGGAAGGGGATGTGACACCCGCTGAAGAGACTTTGTTCAAAATCAGAGAACCGAAGAAGGTCTTCCAGCGATTTGCTGCATTTCTTGACATGTCGAGGGGGGAATGAAGCGGGCTGTAGTTTGCCCACCCTTAATATAGGCCTTTTGACCAATCTGATAGGAAGATGACTTGTAAAAATGATAAAACAACCAAATCAGATATTTTATTAACTTCACTTTCGCATCCCCCTTTAATTATGCATCATTGCCTGTGAAATAAAACATGCATCTACCTGCCTAAGAGCTCTGTCCACCGCCGTTTAATAAAAGACAACTTGAGGATAACAGACTTACCAATAAAGGCTGTGTATGGAGAGGAGACTCACCACATCGGGTCGATCTCCAACGGAGGACAAGGGCACATTGAGCCAAACATCCTGAATCACCTCTACGTTGTGCCGGTATAGACTCCTGTCACACTGCTATCCACAGTGTGCATCCTAATGTAGACTACACCTGCGGCTTGGTGTGGACTTGCGCCTGAATTCTGAAAGCCAGATCTGTAGGTTCTCTTTTAGAGCGGATGCTTGCTCTCATAGTGTCTCTGTACTTGAAACTGCTGGCTGCTGTTTATCTTGTGACTTTACCTTGTTGCATTTTGAAACCGGGATCAAATGTTTAACCAGGACACTCTTCATGTGCACAGGTGTGCTCTCAACTGCAATCATGTGAGAGACATAATGATAAACAATCTCAAAAGATGTTCACCTGGAATAGAAAATGAAATTGCGAAAACAAGAAAGAAAAGTGCAAGTTCACTGTAACTTTACTTCTCTTGGATATGTTGTAGAAATTTATGAACATAAACTTTAAATATATTGTGTATAAATGAAAAATCTAAATGAGGGGAAACACAAGTTACCTCCAGGGGGAGTAGTGGTGGAACGTAACTAAGTACATTTACACATGTATTATAATTATGATTTGACATATTTGTTCTTTACACTATCATTCCATTCCATGTTACTTCATACTTTTAGGTTTAAGAGGGAAATATTGTAGTTTTTATCATCCCTTTACATTTAGTTTACAGCTGGACCTTCAGATACAGTAATGTTTATTTAGCAGATTAGAATATTTCTATATTCAGGAAAGGGTTCATACTGGATAGTGACTTGATAATGCCAGTATATAAGGATGCTGATACATCTGTAACATCATGAATGTATAGGATTTGGTTGCAACAGAGTATTATTTCATGTACAATGCGTTAATGCTAGTTTTACTTCAGTAAATGATGTGGGATTGTCTTCCAACACTGAAAGGCTGTTTAATCTGCAAACATAACTATTTTTGTTAAAATTCTTTTTGCCCAGTTTCACTTCCCTCAGTTCACCAGACATTTGTGATAATCACACCATGAAAACACCAACAACAGCTTGGAATACAAACTAGATTTGAGCAGAGAACAATCCATGGCAACTTCATAGTATTCCTACAGGACTGTGAGAAATCACTCCACACAAGCATAATGATGAATAATTGACTAATTTATGCTCCCAAAATGACAGCGTAAAATATAATATACGTAATCTACTCTTCAGTAAATGTAGTCATTCTGTGTATTGAAGTATATGATCTCATTGTAGGGCCGCCACCCCATAGAAATGGCAGATGAGGTGGTTTGGCATCGGAAAACCTAAATTGATTTATACACTTATTAACAAAACGTTTACTGAAACTAAGGGCAAAAATGTACCCCAGGAATTCCAATAAAACTAGATTAAAACAGGCAACAGTGAGCTGCAGCCTCACAGCAAGCGGCCACTCAGCCTCCCCTACTGGAAGCTCCCACCTGCCCAGGTGAGAGTCGGGTGAGCCAAACCAAGCTGGCATCCACATCATAAAGAAAAATGAACATACCATGAATAAGATATCTATAATATTATAAGTTACTGCTCACACAGAACAATGAGCACACCAAATAATACAGAATGCAATTTCCTGCAGAACGATCCTCCTCCATGTTAACAGAGGCCAGCCCCTCTCGGCTATCAGGACATAGGGAGGCACACCTGTTGACCTCATTGATTGAGCTCCTGATCAGCTGATCCACCCCAACATCCCAGACAGAAACACAACCCGGAAAACCAACAAACTAAACCAGCTTGTGTCACTGATACAATTAAGTTGACAATGTATGAAATACACAGAAACACTGGCATGACCTTAATATGTATCAACACTTAATGTTGGGGAACAGGACCTCATGAAAAGGGCAGAAAGGCAACCAACCACCACCTCACCATCCTCAGAGCAGCTGCTGCTCGCTGCAGACATGCTGTCCTCTCCTGCCACCATTAGGTGGCGCTGTGTGCCAGCTCCTCTCTCTGACACATCCCGCGATGATGTGCCTTGCATCATATACAGTATGACACAGCGGCAGCCTCTGATGCAGAACTTGAGGCTTACAGTACAGGACTCTTAAAAATTAAACTAAAATGGCATCCGATTGCCGTCCGGCCACTCTTTTGCACCGGGGCAATTAACCTGCTAATAATACAGTGGGCACAAGTCCCCCTCCTCACACTCTCTCTCTGTCTCTCTCTCTCTCACTCACACACACACACACACACACACACACACACACACACACACACACACACACACACACACACACACACACACACACACACACACACACACACACACACACACACACACCTCCCTCCTTGAGCTAACAGCCCCTCAGGCCATAGAGAGCCATTGGATCAGAGGATGCGAGCAGAGATAGTTTAACGTAATGAACCATCAAGATGACGACTATTAAAGATGATTTGCAGCGTTCCGGCGCAGAGAGGAGATGGAAAGTGCAACCTGAGTTTGGCTGACGGTGTAGTGTTAACTCTTTATTCTGTCATTCTGTGTTGGGCAGATAAAGATTAGAAGGCCCACTTTCTTTGAAGACAAGAAGGACATGATGAATGGAGCAAGTTGGTCTACTCATTTTTGAACGATGACAGTAGGTTTTAGAGACATGGCACATTAGGCCACTAACCAGGATGTTCCCAGCATGCACCTGAGAGATGCTGATGCACAAAAGAGAGTCGGGCTCAGCAAATTGATGAGAAAATGATTTCCATTTGGATCGTTGCCCAGTCTAAACAAGTCCACTTTTAGTATTTCACTATTCTACTAGAATTGATTTAGGACATTAAATATATAACATATAAAAAGTATATCTTTAAATAGGGTGCTAGAAGGTCCTAATTTTTGGCATATTTACACAAGCCTTTTATTTACAGTTTATATTTGTCCTATGTAAATAGAAATACGGGGGAAAAAGGAACAAATTCACAGCAAAATATATTGGGTATGTTCAAATGCAGACTGCTGAAATAACACTGCCAGTCCGTGTTGATTTGGACTTTACTAACCTATGTGAATTTGTGCTGAGTCAGGTAATCAATCAGCAGAAAATGAATCAACAACTTCTGGATAATTTTCTTTTTTTCCTATTTGACTATTTTTCAGAATGGGGCAGATGCTGGGAGCAATTTGAAAGTCCCCTTTGGCTCTGGGGACATTTGATGGCATATTTCACTTTTTGTTGTCATGTTACAGGCGTTATGGGTTCTCAGTTCATAACAAAACAAATAAAATGAATGACAGAGGAAATCGTGACAAAATAATCTTGTCCACAACGTAGAAGAAGTGTATGAAATTCTCAAAATTGCTGAAGGTGCTTTGGTAAAAAGGCAAAAACAATCTCTGAGCTTCATGTTGTAAATACTGTAAATAATTTTCATGTTGATATGAGTCCATACATGCTGAGTAATGTGATGAAGACATCATTTCAAAACATTGTAGCTGTACTCAATACATCTTTTTTCGGTAGCTATTTCTTACAACTAAATACATACATTTCTTTTTATGATCTTGAATCTCTGCAGTTAAAATCGATTGCATTTTATAAATGCCATTCATTACTCTGCTTTACTAATTAAAAATGTCAGTATGGAAGTCTGACATGGTAGTTATACAAAATATGCTTTGCTTAAGGACTAATTAATCTTTTTTTCTTTTCATGCATTTACTTGTTTTTATTGGATTGTTGCTTATTTTGTGTTGTATTATTTTCTAAATCATGCGATCTTCCTTTTTAGTCTGAACCTGTGGCTTCTGGACTCTTCTGTCACATTTATCTATTATTTTTCATTATTTGGATTCTTTGAAACCTTTTTGTATGCAAAGTCATAAAAATACAATTACTGAGTAGTTATCTCTGCTTTTTGAGTCACACTTTCAGTTTGCATTGATTCTATCAAAAACAGCAAAATTATATATTTTTACATTTTAAAACTATTTAATTCCTTAAAACTAAAATCTCAATCTGCATGATATTAAATACAAAGCAAAGCAAAATACAGGGCCAGAGCCTACGGCAGTTTTTTGTCAGATTCATATCTCCATGTAGTCAAAATGTCAGTTTTATTCTGATGCAGTCTGTACTGAAGCTGCTGTTTCTCCTGTTGTGATGCAGACCTCGTCCCTCAGTCTTTATTTACCATCGAGCATGAATGTGAAGACTGAGCAGAGCCCCTCACCAACGTCTGCAGACCTCACTCAATCTCCCAATATCTCTGCAAGCAGAAGACCAGATTGAATTTTCCTCCGGAGTCTCCCAAGATGAGAGCGGACGTCACTGGAGGATACTTCCCTTCCTCGAGCCTCCTGCTGCGGCCCTATAGATGCACGTCTCAGATATTTCTCCCCATACGGGAGCGAAGACGTCGCCGTACTGTGGGAAGGCTCTGGATTCGCTTTAGATTTTACATCTAGTCAACACTGGGAATTCACTGATAAACAAAAGAAAGTCCATCTGGCATGAAACAGCATCCTCAGAGAGCAGGAGCGTGTTTTCTGGATTGGAGTTTTTATAGCTGATCCCCAATATGAAGATAGTCACACAAAAGGAACAAAGCACTCTGTGTTTGCCTCGACATTCTTTGATAATTTCAGAGCTAATTTCCCCCCATTGTCATTTCAGCTACCACTGTGGCCCATCTATGTATGTGTGCGTGTGTTGTGTTTGTGTTTGTGTTTGTGTTTGTGTGTGTGTGTGTGTGTGTGTGTGTGCGCGTGTGCTCTGTAAGCAGGATAGGAATAAATATTTACCATCTGTGGTGTTTCTCTTCTCCCCTCTCTCTCTCCACCCCACACAATTCCGGCACTTTTTTAAATTTTTTTTATCAGTGCTGGAGTTCAGCCATGGGCCTTTTTAATTTTCTGCTTTTGTGTTTTTAGCTGAGATTGACAGGCTGCTCTCTCCCTGGAGCATTGTTCTATTAATCTGTTTAATATGCTACAGAAACATTCGAGTGCTGGAACAGGCAGCCGGGGTAATGGAAATTGCAGCAGGTAAAGGCGGGCTTGCATATCTGACGACTGGAGAAGGGGCAAGAGAGCGCAATAGTCGGCGCGGCGCGGAGCGGTAATGATGTTTGAAACCTCCACCCCATCTCCCCACCTCATGACCTTGTATGGATAGACAGGCAGATGGACAGAGTGCGTCCCTCCACGTATTGCTGTTTGAAAGACAATCTCTCTCTCCCCGTCGTTCAACATTTGCCGTCAGCCATCTCTCTCCACGTTCCTGTGCAGATCGTTCATAAGATGCACAGTTAAAAGCAAGGCTGGCTGACTTCCTTCTATAAGCGCTGAACTGGAGCGGCATGAGGGTAAGAGTGAGGCATGTGCATCGAGAAGTGACCTCCGGCTGAGCACTATACGTTGAAAATGGTAAGTAAATGCCAATGTATAATTGTGCAAACCCCCACCTCCCCCCGCACACTCCTTTTTCCTCCTGCTGAGGCAATGAGTTGTGGTTTAATTAACTCTGCTTTAATGGGTGCACAGCAAGACGGAGGTGGGGTGGAGGGGGGGTTGGGTTGGAGGTCACAGGTTTGCGGCATGTGGCGCTCCGTAGCGGCGCTGTCCCCGTGAGATAAGCTGGAAACTGTTCACTTCCCTCAGACAAAAAGCTGTGCCCTGACATCCTGCCTGGGCTAAAGACAGTGGACACTGTGCGGAGACAATGACAGTCCAGCCAGCAGGCTGAAGAGTGAAAAGAGCGAGCGGAGCGCTAATGACATAAGAGTGAGATAAGTATGCAGAGGAATTCATCCTCAAAGCCTTTACAGTCTCACAGACAAGGTCTAACCTCGCTTTATCCTCCACGTTATGCGGGGAGCGTAATGTGCTGGTACTCTGACTTAGGTTAAGCTTTTGATCAGCCTGTTATCCCGGACTGGCTTGGGGATAAAAAACAAAGGAGTCACAACTGGATTTTTGGAGCACGATGACACTAAGAGCAAAGAAATTCTGGTGGAAGGATTTGTCACTTTTGCTTTTCCCTGGACTGACAGCGAAGACCTCAAAAGACAGAAAAACATGATTTTTAGATGAATCATTTAACCACCATCGCCAATCATTCCCTACAAAATAAGTCTCAAGTTACATGACTGATTTTGAAGGCAGATAAAAATTACACTTCATTTCAACAAAAGCTTTTAGTTCCAACTTTTAATGAGGTGAAGCTCTGATCAGGACTCTCCTCTTCTCACTCAGGTGTCATAACACCGTGTCCAACTCCGGGATGCTGGGAAAATGCTGCTGCCTGATATCTCCCGTGCCATGTTTGGTTCCATTAACACCAGCACTCTGCCTTTATCTCAGCCACAGAACTGAACCTGTATATCCACCATTACAAAAAAAAGCAACTGTGCCAAAAATAAATTAGAAGGCCTGATGAAAAGCGTTTGAAAGAGAAGTCGCGAAGCTGCAAAGGGGCCTTAGATCAAAGCGAGCAACCGGTAATTAGAATACAGGCTGAAGAGAAGCAGACATCTGCAGAAATCAGGATTTTAGCTGGAAAATTACCTGTTGAGCTGTTCAAATAATAAATGAGAGCCATGTCTTGGTGAAGTGGGGAGACTGAGACGCGCAGCTCTGCAAAGTCAGGCTCACCGGTCGCCTTACTTTCCCAAGGCAGCGTGACAGACATCCAAGGGAAGAAATAATCTCCCCTATTTTCAGTTTCTCTCTCTGTATTTCAGCCAGCTTTTGTGGAACTCTTTCTTTACCCCCGCCTCTTTCCCCAAGGACAATTTTCTTTCATGACTTTACTCGCTTTTTGAGCATCTTTTGTTGCTATCTGCCATCTGTGCTGCCTCACGCATTAGATTCACAGCTCCTTTAGATATTATCTGTCATGGAGGACTTTTAGTTATCAGTGTAATGTCGCAAAATTGCAACACGGGTCACTAATATCCACCAGTGCATCATTTTTTTTTATTATTTGTGATCTGTTGGGTATCCTCACCAAAAAAGACAACTGATGGTTGCTTTCCCAGTGGCATTGTAGGCCTGCATTAAGACCACATTTCCCATGAGCTTTAAAGCATCCTTAAAAAAATATGGACATCAATAATCTTTTCTTAAGTATTTTGCTCCTTCTATCATCTATCATGCCCACTAACATCTAACCTTTAGCTTTGCTGTGCTTGTAAAACAATGCCCTCATTTTTGTTTCTTTCTTTTTCGAGTGTAATGAGCAGATTGATATCGAGCTGGAGTCCAGCTGGATGTTATTATAGCTTTACATAAAGGAAAATACACCCACCAGCGCATCTAAATTTAACTAGTTAACAAGCATTTTGTTTCTTTAATCTGAACACGAAACAGACATTTCCCAAATTGTTCACAGCCGTGTTTGCGGTTCAAAGAAACAGCGGTGCTTTAACTGCAAAAGTCAGCATGTTTTTCACAGTGACAATGCCAACATGCTGATGTTTAGCAGGTATTATGTTTACAATGTTCACTATCTTAGTTTAGTGTAGCTTTGCTAATCAGCTCTTAACAAAAAGTAGAGTTGAGGCTGACTGGAATGTCATTAGTTTTGCAGGTATTTGGTTATAAAGCAAGATCTTGGACAAAGGGACATTCTGACCTTATGGTGGTGCGAGAGGAAACATTATTAAGGGGAACATTAATGTGTCTTCATGGTAGTTTGTCCAAAAATGTTTGAGGTATTTCCCAAAGTGGCTGACAGACAGACATATTTTCTACTTCTTAGATGCAGAAAAAGCCTTCGACAAAGTGAACTGGACATTTCTCACCAGCACATTACAAAGATTTGGCTTTGGGGAATCATTTATTAACTGGGTTAAGATTATGTACACTGCACCTACAGCCACTGTCATCACCAATGGACACACTTCAAAACACTTCACGCTGTACAGAGGGACTAGGCAAGGATGCCCACTCTCTCCCTCACTTTTCACAATTGTTCTTGAACCGTTAGCTGCAGCCATTCGTCAGAACACCCAAATAAAAGGAATAGCTAGCTACAGAATAGCTACAGTTAAAATGATAATTGTGGTGGCGGGGCCGGGGTAATGCTCAGGTGCAGAGGGAGAGAGGGGGGGAGCGATTCAGAGAACAGGTGCCGGGATGAGGGATAATCAGGCTCAGCTGGGGGCAATTGGTGTCTGTGTCTCTCCCTTTTTAAAAACCAGCAGTAGCGACGGAGGAGGAGAGAGGAGCGGAGGCGACGCAGCCGAATCAGCTGATTGAAGAGCAGTAAGCCGAGGCGACGGAGTAGACGCGACAGGCCGATGACCCGTGACAAGCAGGCAGGTGCGCTCAGGGGTGAGGCCGAGAGCGCACCCGAGTCAGACAATAAAGCTTGTTACTAACCCAATCCAGAGTGTGTTGCCTTGTGTGCCGCCCAAAACTCACGGGGTAACGCAGAGTCGTTACAGTGGGCAGCATGGATAACCGAGAGCAACAGCCGGATGCGCCAACTAGGCCGATTGTGGCGCTGGGGCAGATGTTGGCGGGGATCACGGCCATGCAGCAGGCGGAGACGAACCGGCGGTTCCTGGGGGCTCTTCAGGAAACGGCTGAGAGGGAGACCTTCGCCCTGGAGTAGACACCGGCCCCCTCTCCGGGGCCCTTTCCTCTGGCAGGGGTGGCCCTGCACAGGATGACGGCAGCAGACGACGCACAGTCGTTTCTGGATTCATTCGAAGCAACAGCGGGGGCGTGTGGTCCGGCTCTTGCCTCTTCTGGCCGGAGAGGCACAGACTGCGGCTCTGGGGCTGCCACCGGTAACTAGGCAGGTTTACGCGAACGCGCGTAAAGCCGTAATCGACCGGCTGGGCCTGTCTCCGGAGGACCACCGGCGGAGGTTCCGAGAGGCCAGGCTGGGAGCGGAGGACCGGCCATTTGTTTTTGCTCAGCGGCTGAGGGACGGCGCCACCAGATGGCTGCAACCCGGGGCAGCAGGAGGGGCGCAGGAAGTGGTGGAGAAGGTGGTCCTGAAACAGTTTGTGGGCGGGCTGCCGACCCGACTGGCGGCATGGGTCCGCTGCCATGGCCCTACGGTACTGGAGACCGCCATCACCTTGGCGGAGGACCACCTGGCTGTTCATCCCCCCGGTTTAGGGGACAGCAGCCGCACGTCGGCTGCAGCCCGGCCGGCACCCGATAGCTGGTCACATGGGATACGAAAAGACACTAGACCGGATAATGACCCGATTTTATTGGCCAGGCATCAGGGCGGATGTGCGCCGTTGGTGCGCGTCCTGCCCGGAATGTCAATTGGTAAATCAACCGGCCATTCCGAGGGCGCCTTTGCGTCCTCTGCCATTAATGGAGGTGCCGTTCGAGCGAATAGCCATGGACCTCATCGGGCCATTTCACCGGAGCGCACGCGGATATCGCTTTGTGTTAGTCCTGGTGGATTACGCAACACGATATCCGGAGGCAGTGCCGTTGCGCAACATTTCTGCAAAGAGTGTCGCGCAGGCGCTGTTTTAGGTCATCTCCCGAGTCGGAATCCCGAAAGAGATTCTGACTGACCAGGGCACCTCGTTCATGTCACGTACACTGAGAGAACTTTACGGGTTGCTGGGCGTTAAATCTATTCGGACCAGTGTTTACCACCCACAGACCGACGGTCTAGTGGAGCGTCTGAATAAGACTTTGAAGTCCACGATCCGTAAAAGTATTTATGACGATGAACGTAATTGGGATAAATGGCTTGATTCTCTGTTGTTCGCACTGCGGGAGGTTCCTCAGGCCTCCACGGGATTTTCTCCCTTTGAACTGCTGTTCGGCAGGACCCCCACGGGGGGTGCTCGACCTAATTAAGGAAATCTAGAAGGAAGGTCCGAGCACCAGTAAGAATGAAATTCAATACGTCCTGGACCTGCGAGCAAAACTCCACACACACTGGGTCAGATGTCACGTGAGAATTTGCTCCAGGCCCAGGAGCGTCAAAAACGGCTGTACGACAAAGGAGCCAGGCTGAGACAATTCACACCGGAAGAAAAGGTACTTGTATTGCTTCCTACTTCCAGCTCTAAATTACTCGCCAAGTGGCAAAGGCCATTTGTGGTCACACGGCGGGTGGGGGATGTTGACTATGAGGTGGTGCGTTCTGACAGGGGCGGAGCTAAACAGATCTACCACCTCAACCTCCTAAAAGCATGAAGAGAGGCGGAGTCTGTTTCTCTGGTGTCCGAGGTTTCTGAGAGAGAGGAGCTGGGGCCTGAGGTCCCAAAATCCACCAATCTGGCCTCGCTTCTTTGTGAAGACCATCTCTCCGGGACGCAGAGAACAGACATTGCCCAGTTGCAAGATACGTTTTCTGATGTGTTCTCTCTCCTGCCAGGACGCACAAACCTCATCACGCACCAGATTGAGACTCCCCCGGGCGTGACGGTGCGGTTTCGACCTTACAGGTTACCTGAACACAAAAGAAAAGTGGTTCAGAGGGAATTGGCTGCAATGCTGGAGATGGGGGTAATAGAAAAGTCCAACAGTGCCTGGTCTAGCCCCATTGTTCTTGTTGTCAAGAAGGATGGGTCTATACGGTTCTGCGTGGACTATCACAGGGTGAATGATGTGTCACGTTTTGCGTCGAACAGAGGGCTGGGGGCCGTTTTGTCCCAGCAGGTAGAGGGGGTTGACCGCCCTGTCCTCTACATCAGCCGGAAGCTATCCGAGAGGGAGGCCAGGTACAGTACGGTGGAGAAGGAGTGCCTGGCCATCCGATGGGCGGTCGACTCCCTGCGCTACTACCTCCTGGGACGCTCTTTCACCCTCTGGCTCCACCGCATGAAAGATACCAACGCCCGGATTACGCGTTGGTATCTGGCGTTACAGCCTTTTAATTTCAAGGCAATCCACAGGCCGGGGACGCAGATGGTTGTGGCCGACTTCCTCTCCCGCTCTCATAGGGCAGGGGGGGGGGAGTAGGTTAGGCCGGATGGCTCCCCGGCCTAAGGCTGGCGGGGGCGGGGTTATGCTCAGGTGCAGAGAGAGAGAGGGGGGGGAGCGATTCAGAGAACAGGTGCCGGGATGAGGGATAATCAGGCTCAGCTGGGGGCAATTGGTGTCTGTGTCTCTCCCTTTTTAAAAACCAGCCGTAGTGACGGAGGAGGAGAGAGGAGCGGAGGCTACGCAGCCGAATCAGCTGATTGAAGAGCAGTGAGCCGAGGCGACGGAGCAGACGCGACAGGCCGCTGACCCGAGACAAGCAGGCAGGTGCGCTCACAACAATACTTCCTAAAATAAATTACCTATTCACAATGATACCATCTCAACCCACTCATTCCTGGTTTAAATCTCTTGACTCAATTAGTACGCAATTCTACTGGAAAAATAAAACACCAAGAATTAAACTGGCAACTCTTCAAAAACCAAAAACACAAGGAGAAGTTGAAGCCCCTCATTTTTCCACTACTCACTAGCAAATCAACTTCAATATATTCTTAAATGGATTCACCCCAACCAATCAGATTACACATGGTTAGATATAGAACAGACATTTTGTAAGGACATTCAGATTTCAGGCCTCCCATTTCTCAGCCAATCAATCAAACGCCATCCTTGCTTCAAAACACTTCAATAGCAGAGACTCTGACAGCCTGGTGGAAATTCCACAAAATCACAAACATCACCTTTGCGCCTTCAAATTTTACTCCTATATGGAACAATCCTGACCTTCTAAGCCACAATAAACCTCTATATCTCCACACATGGTCCGCTAAAGGCATCACTTATTTGAAACACATCTTCAATAACAATACCCTGGTTTCATCCCCCCATTTGGTTCAGAAGTGTGGCATCGGGAACAATCACTTTCTGGAATATCTGCAACTCAAATCATCCATTCATTTCAAATTTAACATTTAGGCCACTAATCTAGAATTACCTCCATAACTTCACTATTAATTAATATCACATTACATTAATATATCAAAAATATGTAGGATAATATCACAGTCTGACCAAACACTATCCATACCGTCAAGAAAATGGGAATTAGATTTATCCATCACTCCTGATGCTGACTTCTGGACCCAAATCGGCAATAACGTTTACTTCATGACCAAAAATGCAAATATACAACTAATACAATATTTCACAGAATTCACTATACTGGGCAAAACATTTTTTAAATGGGATTCACATCAGACATCTGTCCACATTGCACTCAAAATAGTCTGGATAGCAACGCTCACGCCACCTGGCACTGCGCACCAGTTCAACACTTTTGGAGAAAAATAACTGAATCGCTGTCTGTCTTCCTGGGCTCCCTCCTCCCATTATCCCCTTCACTGTGCTTACTCAGAGACATTTCTACAATAAACCTCAGCAAAACAAACCGGCAATTACTCCTCGTGGCCTTAACTATCGGCAAGAAAACTATCCTCATGAACTGGAAATTGAGGAATAACATACACATCACACACTGGAAAAACCTAATGATCGAATACATTTCAATGGAAAATCTATCCACCTCCATCATTTACAATACAACAGAACACCACCCCATCTGGTCATCCTTCTCTATGTTTTTACAAACTTGACTCATTCTATTAATATCCATATTTTTGTCTTTTTTAGCCTGAAACCCAATTGTAGCCCACGTACATGCATACACGCTTACGCACATACATATAAATCTGCTCTTATTTATACTTTATTTGTTTGTTGTTGTTTTTATTTTTAGATGAAATAATAAACATGCACACACACACACACACACACACACACACACACACACACACACATCGTACTTCTATACCACACACCGTACTTGAATATATGATGTTTTGCTGACTTGTATCTCACTGTTTTGTTGTCCTCTTGATGTTATGTGTATGTATTGTCTTTTTATTTGTACATGTCGTCCTCTTGATGTTATGTCTATGTATTGTTATGTATTGTCTATGTATTTATTTTTACAATAAAAACTATTTAAAAAAAAAGAAAAGAAGAAAAAAGAAAAAAAGAACTACACTGCTTGTATTGAAGTGAACTTCTTTTTCTAAATTGTGCTCACAATTTCTGTAACTCCTTCTCTGGTCCACATGTTGGAGCTCAATTGAATCCACATGAAAAGTGTTCTGTCAGTGTTCTGTCAGTACAATCTGTTCCCTGCAAATCTTCCGTCCAGCGATGTCCAATCCATCAAGGGACACTAAGACAGATCTTTGCACTCCCCGTCCAAGCAGGAGATAGCAATCACATAGCGGCCCATTTAGAACACGAGTTGCCTCCAGTAACTACATTTTCTTTTTCATCCAATTTGTACGTGCTACTCCATCTAAAGGAATATGCTATTGGTAATCAGCGGGGTGGGGCCGGTTAGGGATGTGATGCATCCTCAGCTGTGTCGGAATCCATGTACATGGCAACTCAGACCCAACAGATGACTGGGGCGAAAGGAAGTTAAGAGGCCAACCACCTGAGCACTGCCTAGGGTTCCCACAGCCATAACCACATGCCTTTAAGCTTGAAGCGAGACCTGAGCTAAGTGTGTAAATCTGAACCTGATGGTGCCCCCACAAATGTTGCACCAAGTAAGACATACAATCAGACATGACGTCTGATCCCTGAGGTATGACAGCATAAAGGTGGAGATAGGAGACAATGTCTGCAGATCATCCCACTGGGAGCCAGGCTACAGGTAGAAGGCCACAGTTGGTGACCTTTACATCGCATCACAAATGGATATTTCCTAACAGTGAATCAGAGAAGTAAAGTGAAAACACCCGTAAGATGCAACTAATGTCAAACAGGCCTGCAGAGAGAGAAAGTGTCCTATGTGTCCTGGAAGTAGAAGAGGGTTCTGTGTTACAGTGGAAGCCAAGAGACTTACAGAGCTGCTCCCTCTCAGCAGTCAAAGCATGAGGTAAGATGACCCCTGCTTGAAACTGGGCGAGTCATGGATCGGCCTTTGGCATCAGCCATGGCTCATCCAAGCTGCCCTATAAGCCAGGCCTCAGTACTAACGGGCACCAGGGCTTTTTGGTGTCACCACTGGTAAGCGCTCTATCTTTATTCTGTAGAGCAGCTGCATCAACAGCCTCAGAGGCAGGAAGACATGGGGCATGCTATGGGAGCATACTGCATGAGAACCAGGAAGAACACTAGGCAATAAGCAAAGGAATGGAGAGAAAAAAAGCTTGTTCGAGGGCGTAGCGCTTAAAAAACTAAACTCTTCAAGTCTCTTTAGATCCCAGCTAATAAAGGTAACAGATAACTACCAATAGTCCAGGAAAGTGAGAGTACTGCCAAAAAGCAAAAATAATTACTAGAGATTGAGACCACAAACTCATGTTTCCAATTTTTACTGAGGGAATAAATAAAGAGAGAAGTAGAGTCATTTTCTCATCAACTTCTATACAATATGATTGAATTTCAATTGAGACTAAAATGAATGTTGTATGAATGTTAGATAGTCCTGATGTGGCACCTTGCATGGTAGCTCCTCTCATTAGTGGGTGAATGATTCCTATGTAAAGCGTCTTTGAGTATTCAGAAAAGCGCTATATAAAATCAAAGTATTATTATTATGTAGAAATACCACGTGGTGGAGATAAAATCCTCTTTCAAAGATCAGCTGTTTGCTTTCTGTAGCTGTCTGAATATCTTTTCAGTCACATGCGCATACTGTAAACTCGCACCCACAGACTCTCTGAGAGTATTTACAAAATGATGTGAAGTCACTGTTGAATGTAGAAATGAACCGCAGCATTGCTGTTTCTCAATGACTTGGCTTTGCCTCCCAGGCATTGTTGTGGGTACCAGTGTGTGTGTGTGTGTTTATTTGTGCATGGCGTTTGCAGTGGCAGACCGAGACTCGGCGTGCTGTAAATGTCACCCGTCATCAGGCGTTTGTGCAGCGTGTGCCCTTGTAGAAAGGGGAAAGTGCCGATGTTGCAGATCCCAGCCTTTGATTTAGACACGAAAGGCAGACCGGCAGCAAACGTACTGAGGCGTGAAGGTAAATTCCCATAATTCACAGCTGAAAGGTTAGCCAGTGGTGCGCTTTGCTCCTCCCTCATGTTAGTTGCTAACAAATGTCACCTGATTGAAATAAGAACAGTTATACATTTTGTGTGTGTGCGTGTGTGTTTGGTGGTACACCTCCTCTAAAACTGATATACTGTGTTTTGTCAGAGGCTCTGATACAGAGTAAATCTGCAGTGTTGGTCTGCATCAGCACAGACGTTGTCCTGTGGCAGCTTCAGTCAGCCAGTTCATGAACACTACGGGCAGCAGTGATACGTATTCTCCACAGACACACTCCCCCCAAGACCATTAAGGTCAATGCAATCACCTTCACTGTAGTTTGTTACACCAGTTGTTATGTTCCATTTTTAATATGGACATTCTGCATAAGTGTCCATGATTCACTTGGAAAAATATTCATAAGTTGAATAAGTTAGGATAATAGCAAAAGGGAATGCTGTAGTCCAAAAATATGGGAAAACGGTGATCAATTTGAATTTCAGAGTGTATCTGTTGCCTCCACAAGGCTCTAAACATGGAGACAGAGCTAGCAGCTAGCATCTAGCAGCTAACGGTGCAAACGGTGCAGAACGCCTGGACTGTGCTGACAGAGCTAACGGTGTTTACCTGAGTGGAAACCAGAGGATGGGCGTTATATGCTTACACATCGCTCGGGACGGCGTTATCGGGCGTAACCGCCGTACGCTGTCGGAGTGGCGGCTGTGAGCTAACAAGTAAGGGCACGCTCACGTGCACTAACATGCACTAAAAGCATGTGCGATCGGCTCAAATTTGTAAACTAAGCACAGAAGCTCTGATAACAACACACACGATCATCTCAGGTAGCGATCACCCCTTTATAACTTTACATAGACCATAGTTGAGTGCTGCTTTATTAATGTTCTGAATGTCGTATAGAGCAGTCATTCCCAAAAACTAGATGGGGACCCACAGGTGGGTTGCAGGAGATTTCATTAGGATTGTAAAATATTTGTTTTGTCTTTTATGTAACATGTGTATTTGCAGTACACCTTTGAGCCACACCAGCCTTAATGTTCGTATTGTTCTGGTAATTGTAAACATCTTATAACATTGCATCTGATACTGTATATAAGGCTTGCATTTGTTTTTCTCTCATGAGAGGGAATAAACAACAGCCTGATTACTAATTCATGAAGTATTAAACATGTGAATCAAATCAAAACTATGTTGTGGTTTATCAAATGCATATCTCCTCTAACCTCTATCTCTTATACATAATAATGTATAGCGGTAGAAACACAAATTATCTTTTTTCATGATTTACAATCATGAAAGGCATGATTTTAATCACGATGGTTTGACTTTAATTTTAAATGAGCCTCCAGCTTTTTTAAAAACACTGGAGAACCTTTACATCAATAGCCAATTTATCTGTCAATATCATTTTCGGACAACATGGAAGCTGTAGCAGCAATTATTTGTACTCATTAGTTAACAGCAATTTCACCACAATTGGATACAAAAAAGCCAATCTACAGTAAAAGGCGTTATTACTGGAAGTCGACTGAAAACGACATGTTGATCTTGTTCTTATTCATATTTTTCACAATGTGTCTGTTGCTGTAACTCATACGGCGATTGTGGAAGCCAAGCAGGAGAGAAGACATGTTGAAAAGATGCACAGCCAGTGTGACACGAAGCATAAGAAATTTGTCTCTGGTCATGTATTACATGACCAGAGTACATATTAACAACAGGTTTGAAACTACGGTGATATGTAGCCGTTTGGTTTTGCACTTCACTTGCCATCATGCGTCACTCCGTTTTCCTGACACTGCTAACATTGTTTTCTGGTTCTGCTATTCAAGTAATGGAAGTAATGGAATTGATGTCTCCAGTGTCATTTTGACCCAATGCTCTGGCCTCAGCTACTTACCAAAATGACGATAAACCAAATCAAAGCGTACCCTGGGAAACATAAGTATGACACCACACACATGTTCCTCAGCCTTTGTCTTAGAACAACAATATGAAGGTTCTAACTTCTTTGCTTCACTTACGTGTTATAGACAGAGCAACACATGCCTTCATTTAAAAAAAAAAAGTCACTGATGATTAGTTGAATTCCTCACAGAGGAATGTGAACACAGACAGAAGCAGTTTTCTAATTCTGCTCCTTATATTTCTCTTGCTCTGCCCGCCTTTCTCTCCTGGAGCTAAATGAATATCCCCCCCACACAATTGAAAAAACAGCATCAATTTTACATGACAGCCCCCTGGTTCATTACGGCCCATGAGTTATTAGCTAATTTGCGGCCGTGAAATTTCTAACCACTATGAGTGAACTGAGGTGTCAAGAGTTCGCTAAATGTGGTGCGTGGAATTTGATGTTTGATAGCACCTTCTGGATAGGAGCACAACGTGTGCGTATGGTTGGAGATAGGCAGGGAACAGTGTATCACGTTCTTAAAGTGATACAATCTTAGTCACTACATCCATGCCTCATTGTACTTTGTATCAAACAGATTGGAATTTTGAAAAAAAAATCCAATACATATGAGGGTTTAGTATCAGGTCATGATAATGAAAAAAACTAAAATGTACTGGTTATGATCATAAACACTTTTCTTATTGACACTCTACACATAGTCTAAACACATTATTTAGGCTCTTGGAAGTATTGAGAAAAAAAATTAAGAATTCAACAAGGAGATGAATCCGTCTTTTAGCGCCACCATCAGGCCAATTCTCCATTTGTATACAAGACATTTCCCAATAGGCAGATTGTCATGTTTAATGCGGATTGTCATTAGTTCACTGTGTTGAGTTCATCAGTAGTATTATAATGAAATTAAGGAATCTCTGTTCTTCATGTGGTTATATGACGCTTCGTGGAAATTCAATCAGAAAGACTCATTCATTCCCAAATCTCTGTCTCTCTTGCTCAGGCTTCTACTCCATCCGCTGACTATGTGCTTTCACTCTCCAGTCAAACCAACTAGATTTTGCCATGGGCTCCGTAAGCCAATCACATCGTTACTGTCACACTTTGAATAAGACTGTTCTCTTCTCTACTGTCGTTTGCCATTTTACTACAAAAAAACCTGACCCTCCTCCCCATTCAGCTCCAGCCTTCATCACGTCAGTGCACAAAGTTTCTTTCACTGAGCTCATCAGAAGTCTCGCTCCACATCCCATCATCTAGATTTTTAGTCAACTCTCTTTACAGCTTCACCATCAGCAGCATTGTCTTGACTCCATTGGGGGAATATCCATGTACTAACCACTGCATGACTATGACTACTACTCTTATCCCTATCCTAGCCAGCCCGATTGTTTGTTACAGAGCTGTACTCATTCAGCTTTCGTCGCTGTACTTACACAAAATCAATTCATATGTATTCCACATAATCATTAAACAGAAGTGTAAAGACCCCAAAAACCTTTACAGGGTTGGTGGGAACATTGGTGAATGGGTCAAACAAAAACATTGATGTATTTGTCACGTAATTTCCATACTTAATAACAACACTTCTGTGGTTACTTGAACCCAAACCACGATCGTTTCCTGAACCAGACTAAGTTGCTTCCTGTGAAGACGGAAGTTTATTTTGAAAAGACTGTATGCATATAACGAGCGGGAATGTGTTGCTGGACGTAAGATTGTTTAACTTTACCCTCTTTTGTGCCTTTTGTTTGGGGCACTAACCTCTTTAATGTGGCTCTTAATCACAACATTGAAAAATCTATTCATAAACCTCTTGCTTTATCTTATTTTCAGCTTCTGCTGTTTCTTCCAGTCCTCTGCAAAACTCCTCCTGCGGAACCTCAACATCACTTCTTCTTTCCATTTCATGGCAGATTGCAAACATTACTTTTGAGGATGCATACTGCCCCCAACTTTAGCGGTGACATTGTCTATGAGTCTAGCAATTCATATTGGGTGGGGGACACAAAGGGTCCCCCGAAACCTACGCTTATTGGGCAGACTGTTCGGTTACTTCCGCATTGTAGAGTTGTAATCATTTATTATGACTTACAGTTGTGAATAAACAATGTATATATGTAAATTGCAATGCATTAGAGGGATATAATAATTAATAAGGGATCGTAATGAAGCCGTATGAAATTTGTATTAGTAACATATGTAGTGTCACGGGATGTATCTGATATGAAATGATGCAACGCCAGTTGGTGGATATTTATGGATGTAATCACGTGTTTTGGACTAAATCTTTTATGGGATTTATTTTGATTGGACCTTTACGACGTAACAACAGCGTTTTTGTTGAAATGTTATGGATTTATGGATCAATATGAGGCGTCATCGGTGAGTTGCCTGGATTTTGCTATCGTTTGTTTGTTTGTTTGTTGTTGTCTGACAAAAGTCTTGTTAGTAGCTGCTGTGGTGGTCTGATCTTGAAATGGGTTACACAGATGGAATCACAAGAATCGTAGGTTTCCAGAAACTCGTACCGAACTATAAATAGGTGGTACAGTGTACACTAGAATGTACAGTAAAAGACGCCCGCGGGATGGCAGAACGTTAAGAGGTTAAAAACCACCTAGTTACGCTGCTGTTTGTTTCCTTATTTTTTGGCATCCATTGCAAAGGTGAATGATCTGTCACCAGTCCTTCCAAGCTGGTAATATTTGAGGGTTTCCAGGGCCCATTTCAACGCTAGGCACTCTTTCTCCACTGTGGCATAGTTCTTCTCCCTTGGCAGCAACTTCCAGCTCAAATACAGAATGGGGTGTTCCTCACCTTCCTTCATCTGGGCTAAGACAGCGCCCAGACCCACCTCAGAAGCATCTGCCTGGACCATAAACTCCTTGCTGAAGTCGGGGGCAGTAAGAACTGGTTTCGAACACAAGGCCCTCTTCAGGTCGGTAAAGGCCTCTTCTGCCGCCGGGCACCATGTCACCATACGGTAATGTTTCTTGGTCGTCAGTTCTGAGAGGGGCCGCTATCACAGAGAAATCAGGGATTTCGGAAACGTCTGTAATAATTGGCCAGGCCCAAGAAGGATCTCACCTGTTTTTTGTTCAACGGTTTTGGCCAGTCTCGGATGGCGCAGAGTTTCGCCTCCTGGGGTTTCACATGGCCCCGCCCGATGGTGTACCCCAAGTAATTGGTCTCCTCGAACGCCAGCCTACACTTTCTGGGGTTTGCGGTCAAGCCTGCCTGTCGGAGGGAGTCGAGGACTTTCGGTACCCGTGGTAAGTGGCTCTCCCAGTCTGGGCTCTGAATTACCACATCATCAAGATAGGCCGCTGCATATTCTCAATGGGGTTTCAGTACTTGGTCCATCAGGCGCTGGAAGGTGGTGTGGGCTCCAAACAGGTCAAAAGGCATCATCCGGTACTGCCAGAGGCCTCCCGGTGTGGCAAAGGCTGTCTTCTCCTTCGACCCTGGAGACAATGGAAACTGCCAATAACCTTTGGTGAGATCCAGGGGGGTTAGGAAACGTGCCTGGCCCAGGCTTTCAATTAGCTCATCGACACGAGGCATGGGATATGCATCAAATTCAGAAATGTCATTTACTTTTCTGAAATCATTACAAAACCATGCTGTTCCATCAGGTTTGTTCTACGGCTTTTACCAATCCTGTGGCCGTTGTTAACTTTTGGTGGCCAATTACCCTTTTTGCCTCGTATGGTAGACCCCGTAGATACTTGTCCATAACCAGGGTTTCTATCATGTCTGCCGGGCTGTGTTTGTCAGGTTCTAGCCACCTTTTCGTCACCTTATCAATTCGTGCATTTGGGACCGGGGCGTCTCTCCGCTTAGGAAAGTCCAGTTATGAAAACGTTGGGCCATGCTAAATTTAGTGAGCCCCTGGCGACTCAAAATTTCTCCCTTTAACTGGTCGTAGTCAATATCAGCCTCTACATCTTGAAACGCTTTAAGTGCCTCACCGGATCGGAAAGGCGCCAGAAGTCCAACCCACTGTCTCCTTGGCCACTCTTCTCGAGCCGCCGTAGCTTCAAAGGCATCCACAATGCTTCCACATCGTCGGTCACCTCTAGTTTAGGGATGAAATCAGCTGCCCTGGACTTCGACTCTGGCCTCTGCCGTAGCTCCTGCTCCTTCAGTTCATTAGCCCTTATTTGCTGTGCCAACAGCGCACCGCTGATTTCTTGCTGCGCCCTCTGGCTCTCCAACAGCATCTGCATCAGTGGCTCCATTTTGGATTGGTGGCCTGGTGTTTGAAGTTCTGAAAAAAAGTTGGGACAAGTCGTCAATATCTCCTCTCTGTCATGCCCAGATCTCCTCGGTAGTTCTGTCTGTTTCTGTTGTGTGTCTGTCAGTCTCCTTATCTCTCGTTCCAGACTCCTCCCTCCTCGTGTGCCACCCTCCTGTGTGATTGCAAGCCCCGCCCTCATTGTTTCCACCTGTGTCTCGTTCCCCTGTGTATTTAGTCTGTGTCAACTCCCTGTCCTGTGCCGGTTTGTCTCTTGATGTTTGCCTAGTAAAACTTTGTTCTGTAAAAGCATGTACCTCTCCTGTGTCTGCTTGTGGGTCCTGCCCTCCGTGGTTCCTAACACTCTCTCAATCATCCACACTTTGGCCACAGTGCCCGCATTCTCCACCACCTGTAGCGTCACGGGCTGTCGCTAGGACAGGCTAGCCTGGGGCAGTGCAAAAAGAGAGCTGGACACAGGCACATCCAAAGGTATGAACAAAAAAGTAAAGGTTTATTTCCCATCCCACCAGCAAGGTAACGTCCAAACAACAAAGTATCAAAAAAGAGTCCAGTTAGAAAACATAAAACATCCCAGAGGAGAAAGTGGTTAATTAACCAAACAAAACTCAACACTGGTGAATCCAGGCTACGAGGTCCTCTTCTTTGTGGTCCTCTTCTTTGTCGTCCTCTTCTATGTGCTTGTGGGTTCACCTTCCGCTTGTGCCCCTTCTCCTTCCCAGGTGCTCTCTCTTAAGCCTTCCAGCCCTGCCTCAATCAGGTGCCCTAAGCAGCTGCAGCTGGGTGAGCGGTGAGGCAGTCTGGGAGATGTAGTTCTTGCACTGGCGGCCATTTTGTAGCGCCCCCCCACTACCTGTCCCCTTGTGATGCCACACATAGTAGAAAGTCACTGTTGTTTTTTGTCACTGGGAAGTGTTTCAGGTCTGCAAGGAATGTGTAAATCAAGATGGATGCTGCACGTGATAGGACTGAAATAACTGTACCTTTTAAGGGAGACTATTTTGTTAGCTACACAGGATGGCGGAGGGAGGACTTCAAACACCGGAAGCAGGGGGATGCTATGGTGTGGACTGTTTACTGAGCCAAAGGATGACTCCGCCCCTGTGACACTTTTAGCTATTTGTATGCTGTGAAATTAACCAATGAGAGGCCATAGGCTCAGTGACTGGGAGTACTAAACAATCTGTAAACTGTTGTTCGGAGTTCATTCGCGGAGGCCGAGACAACTATTTGCAGGTTAGACTGTAAGTGGACTGTGTATTGTTGAAGCTTTGCACCCACGGCTGAGAATGTTATACTGTATCACCATCAACTTTTTTATTAAATCCGTTTATTATAATTCATCAAATCTGGACCTCTTCTCTCCGGTTGCGACCACCCAAAGGTTTTAAGAACTTAACACCATCTTCTCCCTGTCTTCTCCTCAAGAACCTGCATGCGGGTCTGTGGGCTTTAGAGAAAAAAGTACAAGTGAGTTGAGGTAAAACCCTCACGGTCTTCCGAGGTGAGAAACAAAAGAAACAGTGCTCTATGCTGATCCAGTGTCCCGCTGTGGGAAAAGCTTAGCAGCAGCTCAGGTCAGCGAGGTGAGGGCTGTTCGGCTCGGCTGCTGCCCGGGGCCGACCTCACTGCTGCCAGCCTTCTAGGAAATTACAGCAGGGGCCGAGAAGCAGCTCCCACTCCCATGGCTCTCTGCACCACACACACACACACACACACACACACACACACACACACACACACACACACACACACACACACACACACACACAGAGTGAGTAGCCATTTGCACCACCAAATTCAAGCCAGCATTTACACATAATATTAATCAGAGGAGAAGACAAGTGAGATCAAAATATAAAAAAAGAGGTAACTGGTTGAAATTTACCACGGCCAAATCTCAGTATCATTTAAGAACTAGTTTTCTCTTGTTTGGAAATATAAGTCTGTTGTTGAAATTCTGATTAAAATGCTACGACAGTGACACCTGCAGAGCTGGCTAAAAGTGGTGCTGAAGGTTAGAGGAGGACAGGTTTCTGCTGTCCTCCTCTGTGGTGGGACCACTTCTATCAAACAAATGTAATCCATCGCTTTATGCCAATCTGCGATTGGACAATTTGTGATTGCTGTTTCATCTTTCAATTCTAACCCTTTCACATTGTGTTTTCAGTTCATGAAAGTTAAGTGTTACATTTTGTTTGCCTAAAAATATCTTATTTAGCATTCATTAGTACTTAGTTCCTCCCTCTCGTGTCATTTGGTTGCAAAATAACAAGATGCCCTCAAAGACCCATTAAGCAGTCTGTCACCAAACCACAGAATGTGCTTCTGTTACTTCCATTTCTCCATAAGGCAAATGGATCTCAAACCTCACACTTCAACTGGACTCGGTCTATACTGGTGACATTTAACCTACAACCATCTTGGGGCTTGTGGGAAATGTTGTTTGTGGGTTAGGGTTAGGCCCAACCCCTAGATCCTAGGCCAATAAAAGCAAAAATATGAATCCTTAAATACTTTCACCCTGTTCCGTTTTTGGTTCTCAGTCCTTCGGGCAGTGTCATTTCTCTTTATAGATCAGATTTGAGCCTGAAAAATGCCATTCCATCTTCAACAAAGCCTTGAGGAATAAGTTGCATCAGAGCTTAGTATGGCTTTATTGAATCATTTTGACTAGTATTGCACTACTAATATACCAAGCAAATCTACCTGGACCATTACTGGACAATTCACCTGATTGGTTGAGCATGTTTTAAAAAAAATAGATGCACAGTTTTTCTTCATTTCTTTGGTATGCCTCTGCATGACTCTCTTCAGTTATTCCGCTCATGGTAAATCACACATCGACTTAACTACATAATGATGAGATTTATTATTGAATGGTATGGCACAAACACAACTTCCAAACTACAACTGATTTTTTTGTTGTTGATTTACTTCTGGATTGACTTTCTGGACCAGCATCTCGTGACACCCTCCATCCCTTTGTTTCTATGTCTGAAACACTTTCCCCTAAAGTCACGCTCTCACTCCGACTCTCTTTGCTCTGCTCCACAATCCCATTTCTTATCTGTATCTCCCACGTTCAAGAGGACCCTGGCAGCTTAGCTCAATCCTTTGAAAACACTGATATTAAAAGAGAGAGATGCTGAGACGAAAGATGGAGACACAGCCCACCTCACCTCCCATTTACCCTGTCTGAACCTTCTGTCCTGTTAGCAGGTGTGTGCATGTGTGTGTTTGCTTCCTACACACACACACACACACACACACACACACACACACACACGTTGCAAGAACCATTAATCCTCCAATCTACATAGGCACTGGTCGCCCCAGGGGCTAGTGGAGGGGGAGGCTCTCAGCATGTCGTGTGATCTCACATTGTTTTGCTAAAATTGCAGCCTCTGATACGAATTTCATTTTGCCACCGCACGAAGCAGATGCGAGGGAGGAGAGAAGGGGAAGGATGAGAGAGAGGGAAAGATGTAGGGGAGAGCGAGGAAAGGAGGTAAGGAAATTAAGGGAAGAGGGATGGAAAGAGGTGTGTGAGTACACAGGGGGAAAAGGAGGGAAATAAGCAAAGGAAATATCATAAGCAGAGGAGATTGAAATGCAGGTCAGGGGATGACCAAAAAAGGGAAAGAAGGGAGTGAAGGAAGATGTGAAGAGGGGAGGTAAGGAGAAAATATATGGGGAGGTGAAGGATGTAGGAGGCAAGGAAGGAAGGGAATGGAAAACTCCGGGAACATCTGGGAAAGCAGAAGGGAAAGAGAGAGGAAAAGAATGAAAGAGGCTGATGAAAGGAAGAAAGTAAAAGAAAAAAGGAAAAGTAAAGGAGGAAAAGGATGGGGAGGTTCAAGCAAGAGTAGAAGGAGGTAGGGCTGAAGGGAAGGAAGGGAAGAAGAAAGGGGTAAAATAATGGATGTAGAAAAATGGACCAGAGGAAGAGAAAAATCATAGAAAAATCAGGAAAGAGTGTAAATGAAAGTGAGAGTGGAAGGAAGGAAAGAGAAGACGGGAATCACAGGGTAATAGAAAATGAGGGAAAAGTGAGGGATGAGGTAGGAACAGAGTTCATGAAAGGAAGGAAAACTCAGGGGAGAGTGGCGGGAAAGAGGTAAAGGATAAAGACTCGGGAGCAAAAGAGAGAGGGAAATGGTGAGTGAAGAAGGGAAGAATGGGGGAAGGTGACAGGGGAGCAAGAGGAAACGAGATGAAGCAAAGGAAGGAGGCTTGAGGGGAAAGAGAGGGAAATGAGGGAAGAGGGGGATCAAGGTAGGTCTCCCTCCTTCCGACCTATTTCCTGAACCTCCCTGTCCTTTTCCCACTTTACTTCACCTCTTCCTCCCTTCCCTCCAGTTGGCCGCCACGCTGACACGCCTCATCTCAGTACCGTGGCTGTAGAATGAGGGTACACAATGTTGTTGATCCACAGGCAAGTGAATGTTATGCTAAAGTGATTGGCTCTCATCAGGCTCTAACCTGCAATGATGCTAGAAAACGGCAGAAGAGGAAGAGCAAGCCCCATCTCCGTCCTCCCCTCCCCTAATTTGCATTGCATGCTGAAATGCATGAACCAGGCCCATTAACCGAGGGGCCGTGCTGTGTTTTGGTTGTAAGCGAGGGGAGGGGGGCTGTCATATCTTTTGATTTGCTTGATATGAAAACAGTGGTGGTTTGCAATCAATGGAACCTGTGGTTTATTTGGGGTGAAATGAGATTTTTTTATTGGGATGTTTGCATCGAGATGCAATTTGCCAGCTTTATTGTGGCAGACCCGGGAGCGCCCTCGCTTGATTTTACAGTAAATTTGTCATGGGGCCAATACAAGAGTTGAAAGTGAATATGGTTATTTATTTACATGCACACAAATAGACACACTTTGTTAGACACTTCTGATGATTGTTGGAATGGAGATCCCAGCTGGCTATATGTGCTGGAGCCTGGTGTGAATGCAGCCTATCAGAATGATTAGGCAGAGGGAGGAAAGGCCTACCAGCTGCCATTGCAATGGGAAATATAATTTGGGAATCAGAAGACACCCCAAAGGTTTGTCTCAGTTTAACTTTAATGTGGTTTGGAAAGCAGTGATGAATAGTTTGTGTTTTGGGATCTGGTTTTGGTTTAGAGAGTGTCACAAAACGTCGATTTGGTTATGAGTATCTTACTCTTTTAATTTAGTTTGTTAATCAGACTAAAGCCCACCAGATAAAGTACTGAACTCTCAACAGTCTGCAGAGTGAATTCATATGGTGTGTGGGTGCAGTGGATGCAGTCGTTGGTTGTGCTCAGGCTCGGGTGTCACGGATTACATTGGACAGTGGTACATCATTGGAATACAGAAAGAGGTAACTGTATTCCTTTTCAATTCATATGACATGAAGGCAGGAGGGATTTCACAATCTGTTCAGTACCGGGCTCATTGTATAGCCCAATGAGACTCAGGGCAGAGCAGAAGTTGACCTTTTCAGTCAACACATTCTCACTCACAACTTCTCAAATACCAATGCTTGGTCAGTAGCCCTACGCTTCAAACTAGGACGCTCTAGGTTCCCCTCTAGCATCAGTTTTGGACGTTGAAGGGACGACATGTCTGTTTCCACTTGTTACATGCGTTGTGTCTTTTCAAAATAAACCTCTGTCTTATTTAGGTTTAAGCATCACAACTACTCAATTAGGTTGAGGTAGCTTCGCACAGGACACGAACAGTGGTCTCCTGGCTGATAGTCATGTGTTTGTTTGACCTATCCACCCGTCCTCTGTGGACTTGGTTGTTCTTTATGCTACAACAAGTGCTCATACAAGCAGGTGAGTGGGTTTACATTGGATTTGGTATCAGATGCCAAGGGGCACTGACCAACTGTCGAGTTGGATGTCATTACTAGCTGATGACAGACAGCCTACAGTTTGAGTACGGGGCAGCACGGGAGAAAACCCAAACACAGACAGCCAGACAGGGAGCTCCAGATATAGAAGAGACAGCAGTACAGGCCGATGAGCAGGTAACAGGAATCCGGTCAAAGCGCAACTCGAGCAACGTAGACAACACTGACAATCGGGCAGGGAGCAGGTGGAACTGGACTGGTGTAAATAATTAAGGGGTAACTGTGGACAGTGGGAATTAGGTGACTTGGTCCAGTGGGATTGTCTGAGGTCATCGATTGAACGAATGGACAATGGTTATGATTGGTAAGCTCCATAAACATGCAAGGGCACGCAGAGGTGACAATGGCTGAAGAAATGCTAAAGGAGGACAGGGAGACTCTGAAATGGGCTAAAAGCGACTGATGCAATGCTCACCAAGACTGTGCCATTCTTCTTCAAGAAAAATATATGTTATTTTGTGAGAAAAGGCACCAAATATTTGATTAAATAGAGAAGAAATCACATTAATCAAGCCACAAGTCGATTATTATCAAAAGATATATTTAATTCAACATGTGTGCTTATCGCCAAAACACACCCAGAGTCTGCACGGAAAGCGTGCACACAGATTTACACAGGGAGTAGTGTGGAGATCACCCGTATGGGATGTCTTTGTCCACAGTGAACAACACGTCCTCAGTGACACCAGATATTCTTTGTCTAGTTTTCCTCCCTCAGCTATGGAGCTAAGGACATCTTTCTTGCCTCTTTCCAGCTCAGCAGAGATAGTCTTTTCAAGTAGCTTTCCAGATGAAAAAGTTAATATCAAATTATTTTAAGAATATAAAAGCATATTAAATATGATTATCTGTAAATTATCATCAATGTAGACATTGTAGTTTGATTCAGAAAGAGCATTATATTTGTTTTCATACCTGCTCAACATATAACAGGAAACATTTTTATTCTCATTTATATTTTTTCATTATCTCAGTGAAATTAGAAAATCTGAACTGGGACATAAAAGAGTATTTGTGATACATCCCAAAGACCTTAAGCTTAAATCAGTGTTAAATCAGTGTGTAGACCTCAACTGAGTTGTTTCCAAACCCTGACTATGAGGGATTGAAACCGAGACAAGACTGTCATGATGTTGGTTTGGTTGGTGCCCTGTCTTATTGTGAAGTCCTTGTCTTGTGCGTCCTCTGTGTTTCCACCTGTTCCTTGTTACCCTCCTCTTGTATTTAAACCCTGTTTGTCTTCTGTCCCCTTGTCGGATTGTACTGATTCCACCCCCCCCCCCCCCCCCCCCGTCTGTTACCCCTGTAAGCTGTCTCGTCGTGAGTAGTCTTGTCTTTTGGAGTCCTGGTTTTTGTTTGTTCCACATCCTGTTTTGAAGCCTGTCCTAAGTTTTGTTTATTGGAATAAATTTACTTTGAAACTGTTGTTCTGGCATTTGGGTCCTCTCCTTCCCCCATACGTGACAAAGACCAAGGGCAGGGTAAGACCAGGACAAGACCAAGACCAGAGGTGTCAAGTAGCGAAGTGCAAATACTTCTTTACTTTACTTAAGTAAAAATTTTGGGTATCTATACTTTACTGGGGTATTTATTTTTCAGACAACTTTTTAGTTCTACTCCTTACATTTTCACGCAAATATCTGTACTTTCTACTCCCTACATTTTAAAAATAGCCTCGTTACTATTTCATTTTGGTTTGTTTTCATTCCGGCTTGTCATCGTTCAAAAACACACAAAAAAAAACCTCTCCGCCCCGTTGTGCACAGATACGTGCGCGCGCAGACAGGTGAGCGCTGAGCACACACACCAGCGGACAGAGAGCGTCGAAAAATATGTCGCGTGAAAAGTAGACCGCTATATCTGCGTTTTAAACGTTCCCAGGGTGAAGATGCAACAGCAGCTCTCATGTGAGGAGCAGCGGAGCACCGGAGCAGCTCTCTGGACCCGGAGCAGCTCTCTGAACCCGGAGCAGCTCTCTGAACCCGGAGCAGCTCTCTGAACCCGGAGCAGCTCTCTGAACCCGGAGCAGCTCTCTGAACCCGGAGCAGCTCTCTGAACCCGGAGCAGCTCTCTGAACCCGGAGCAGCTCTCCTGCTCCAGGTAAACCAGCCAAAGTGCTCGTGTCTTCTACCAACAATGAGCCGCTGGCTTCACATATTGCAAAAGTACACGGATATAAAACTAAGTCATTAATAAATACATGGACAAATGCCTGTACCTTCGGGTAAATGGTTACGGTACGCCGTTAACAGGTTGCGCTTGAGCTCGTCTTTTCCTGTTGTTGCGTTTCTCAAAATAAAAAAACAGATCTAAGCTCAATATTGAGCATGAATTGAGAGAGGCCGTATCAAATCTACAACCCCGTTTATAACATATGTGTAGAGGAAAGCAGCTCACTGCAGCCACTAATACTGATACAACGTGATGGCTCACATATCTCCATTCATTCTGTTTTGTTTGGCAAAAAAAATTAAAAGCTTATTGTTTTTCACAATGAGCTATTTAGTAGTAACTAAATATGAGTAATTTTTTGCACAGATAGAACTTACACAAAACATTGTCTGATTTCATCAATCTGATTTACTTGAAAGTGATTGCAATTTTCTTTATTCTGTTATTTATAAAAGCACACAAGAGTCACACAATTATGTTATTTACAGAAAAAGTTTGAGAACCACAGCTTTAAGTGTTTGTGTTGGAGTCGCCGCCGCCGCCTATTTTGCACTATTACAATACTTATAGGCAACTAGTTATCATGTCTTCCGCTCCATGAAACGCATGTTAATGCTCAGTAGTACACATATGGTACTTTAATGTATTTGCATTGTAATAAAATGTGATCATTTTCAATGGGCATATATGCAGCTGAAACGGGTAGCCTAGTGCATCCCACATTTTTCAACATAACATTTTAAAACATTATAGTCATTATGGCCTTTATAAAAATGATTGTTTTGGGGGAGGTGGGGTAGTGCACTATAGGCCCGTGAGGCGTGGCTTAAGAGTTTGTCCTTAATGGGGAAAAAAATCCCCTTCCATTACTTTTACTTTTATACTTTTAAGTAGTTTTGAAACCAATACTTTTACTTAAGTAAAAAGCTTGAGTTGATACTTCAACTTTTACAAGTAGTAAGTATTTTTAAACCCTAGTATCTATACTTCTACTTGAGTAATGAATGTGAATACTTTTGACACCTCTGACCAAGACCAAACCAGACCAATCCAACACTTGCATGACACTTAAAATGTGGAACATAAAAAAGTCACTCTTCAAACTGATCTGAGATCCACTTTCCCATAAAACACAAAAAGAAAAAAAAATGAAGATTCCTCTCCATTCACCTCTTTTTTTGCCATATATTTTATGGTTTGCTTTGTGTGCATAACTATAAGTTTACCATGATAAATGTCTTAATACAATAATCAAAAGGCGTTGAAGAGGTGAATTTAATGTTTTCTTTGAGCGAACATACAAACAAACAAACCCTAAGGAGCTGATAATAGACTTAATTATCTTTATTTAATGCTCCTTTTCCATGTTCAGTGAGTCATATGGTCTGAAGCAGAATGCTTTACATCAGAAATGAATCAGATAGTCCAGGCAATTATCAACATCCACGCAGTTGTGATCTTGACATGAAATCCAAAGTCCTCTTTGTCTGAATTCGAGATAAAACGAAGAAAAATGTGTTTTGTCGAGACCTTCAAGTACTACAGTACTAGTTTAAATGATTTTGACTGCAAAAAAGAATAACTAATTGTGTTTTCAGATATAAGCATTTCTATTTAGATGTTATTAATAAACTTAAAAGTGAACCATCCTACACAATTACAAGGTATTTTCTATCATTGCTGTACAACCAGGGATTGAACTTGTACCCATTCAAATCAGCAGGTTGATATATTACAACAGCAACCAGGCTTCTACTGGACTACTTATTCTCCAGCATTGATTAATGAATCCTCAACATAGCACAACCACTGTATTGTATGCATGTGTGTGTGTGATTATATCCGTTTCGGTGTAAACTTGATGAACAATCTTTACACTTTCATGCACATTAGACACCATACATGTCCAATCCATCTTTTGGCTAATCATTATCTATTTCTGTTACTTACTTATGCCATTGCCTGGACTTGTTTCCAATTATAAGAGGTATATATCACACATCCAATCTTCCCTGGTTACCTGCAGAGAGAAGAAAGGAGCTCAGAGGAGGAGGAAGCGAATAGGTGATGGTACAGCAGGGAGCGGAACAAGCAGAAATAGAGAGGGAGGGAGGTGAAGAGGCAGTGTAAAAAGGCTGGCTATTTTTCACCGGGGTCCATGGTGAAGTTGTCAGGCGGGAGTGTATGTGAGCCCGCCGGATGATAATGTGGCATGACACTTCTGAAATGAGAGTTGGGTTGCCATGGCAAAAAGCGGGGAGGGACAGTCTCTCCAGGGGCCCAAATAAAACAAGCTGTAAATGATGTTTGATTAGGATTTAGATCATGGAACTGTTCGCCAAGGCCTTTTTGCTGTGTTGTCTCTGAGCACCACGGTGCGTGTGTGCTGCTTTTGGTTATACCCACATATCTAGGGCAATAGAATGCCAATGCTGTCCTTTATCAAATCAGATTTGGACCAATTTGCTTTACCCACTTTCAAAATTACGGATATAGTTTAATTAGAGAGGCAGTTGACAGTTTTGGCCACAAGGAAGCAAAAAACCTCAAAACTAGCTCAAAACTACTCAGGCTCCATGTGTCATGTGATGTAAGGTTGAGGTGGCACAACATTAATAAACACATTTTGCTTTCCACATTGAGCAGACACTAAGCAACATTATCAGAGTTTCACATGATTAATGTTAGTGCAATAATCACTCTTCTCTCAGCTGCCTCCTCATCGTTATGGGTGACAAGAAAGTGTTCATGACATGATGATAAGACTATAAAAGCATATTAAATATGGTTATCTGATGTCATCATATCATCGGTGCTCATTATTATTCAAGTATTAAACATGAATTTAATTTCACTAAATAATAATGATTTCTCAGTTGGAAAAGTGAAATGTTTGCTTTGACGGTGCACAACATGAAAGAGGGTTTTAATTGTACCCGCTCAAAACATACCAGAACAATTAGACCAACCTCCTACACCGAGACCCAAGTTAAGACCAAGACCAGAGTGTACCAAGATTTTGAAGGACTGAGACCAGGTCAAGACCGAGGCCGTCCAGTGTGAGTCCCATACTGCATGACACACTTGATCTGAATGAGCCACATTCCCATTAAAAACCCAAATGTAGATTCCTCTCCCTTCACCTATCACACCAACATTAGTGGTGGACGGCCGTGTTTGTTTGCAAGTCTTTGTAGGTCCTGCCAATGAACAATCAATAGTGTCTCAGTCCTGGAAGTAGACATTTAAATAATCCAGCTATTATTAATTCTTCTCCTGCTATGATGTGTCCAAATGACGTCAGTGAAAAAGTCCCATCACAGTTTTTCTCCATTGTTAAGATGTAACTTGTCGAGAGGTAAACAGTGCTCAAAGTCAGTTGAGCTAAAAAGCTTTGGCCAAGATTTCTTTTTCTTTATGACGTTTTTCTGAGACGCACACGCCTGGGGCCACTGTGGGGAGATCTAAACACGGGGAAAGTGTGTGGCAGACTACCTGTTAGGGGCAAAGTAATATTGATTTATTGACAGATGCAATTATGTGTCGGCAATAGTAACTGTAAGTACCGAAACCACAACAGTAATATACTGTATGACAAAACATTTCCATTGTCTAAATAATGGCATTGAACGGTTCAGTCAAGTGCGCAACAACATATTTTAAGTCCAAGATGGAATGGATATGTGTCTAAACTCCATATAGAAGCCAAAGAAGCTTTTAATATAAGAAGTGAACATAGTCGTTGTGATGTCACCTATTGGTTTGTAGACTGCCATTTTTAAGACTCGAGTTACATTTTTGGCCATCGCCATGTTGTCCAAGAAGTGAATGGAAGTTACCATATTTGAATTGCAAAGGAGTGACATAGAGATGCTGTTCATGTCTCTAGTAGTGGTAGCAACCTGTCAAACACAAGGTAGCTAAAGCATAGACCTTTATGGTCTATTTGGCTCTAAATGGACCATCATTTACTAAATGAACATCATGCTGTACTGAATAAGAATCTAGTGATTGAGACCATAAACTCATGTTTACAATTTTAACTGAGGTAATAAATCCTTTTGCAACCAGAGTCGCCCCCTGATGGCCAGGGCCAGTTGCAAGTTGAAGGCACCTGTCAGAACCGCAGACTGATGTCTGGTTTCATCAGGAGAAGCTAGACATGACCCAGAGTGTGAACACAAGAAACACGCAAATGTTAGTGTGCTTTATCACAAGAAATTATCAGGCCATGAGGGCAAACTCCATGGGCAAACAGCTTCAGCAGCATATCAATTAATGTTTAACAGTAAGATACCCTACCCTATTCACAGTATTGAAGTGGTTCCCGGATCTAAAGATTTTAGAGGGGTATTTTTAAATGTGTTAAGAGTGATGGTGGCATTTCTAATAATGATGGTGTGGTTTTTAGCCCTGCTGAAGTGTGCAATGCCATTGAGGCATTGGCAGCAAACAAACCATGTGTCCTTGTGTCTATGTGCCATAGAATTCCAGTGCTACTTGCTTTGTGTTTTTCTGGATTGATCATGTATAGTGTACAACTTGACTCGATTGTGTCTGTTTTATTAGTGGCAGTAGTCAAAGATAACACTGGTAAAATATCCGGCAATGAAAATTAAAAACCAATTGCGCTGGCTAGCATAGAAAGCATGAGAACACATTCTCTTGGACAGCCTTCGAGATCATAACCACTGACAATCCATTTGGTTTTATGCTTATATATATATATATGCAATTTTTATCTGATGAGGATGTGCAGCACCAGTGTTGCAAACTTCATGCACAAGCTTGCATTGCAAATAAACATGTATGGTTGTTAAAACAGCTCTCTTTAGAGCTTACTGTACAGTTATAGTAAAGCAAAAATGAAAACGCTTGTGAGTGAGTTGAGTTTGTATTGATTTTATGTCCAAATATAAATGTTGATTGATTTAATAAAAAAGGTATTCATAATGGCCAACACATAGAAACACAAGATGTTCCTCTTGTTTTTGGAAACATTGGAATAAATGTCTCCTTGTCTTTTAATCACTGTGGACTTGTGAACTTTGCTTTGATGAGTCGGGAGCCTCTTACATGAGATGGATGGTGACGCACAGCTATTTTGGACTCTCCGGTTCTCCATTTGGTTTGCAATTATAGTGTCATCTTATATTATGATCGTATCATTTATAATGTAAGTGTGATAGTCTACAAATCCTCTTGAGTTGTTGTTGTTCTGGCCTGGAATCCCTGGAGCAACTGTTGGATCATTATTTCCAATTAGCACAATCTGTCTTTGTTGGGTTAGTTACGATGGAATCCAGCTGAAGCTTCAATTTGAGTCATTGCTTTTCAGTTTAATGTCAGTTTTAGTTACTATTCTGCAAAAAAAATAAGTTAGACAGTCACAGAGGAAATATGCTACAAAAGTTCATTCTCAAACCTTTATGTTTGAAAATATCTAAATATAAGATATTGTATTGGCCGACCAAAACAATCCTGTGTAATTCTTCACTATGCTCCCTCCCCCTGATGACACACAATGTTTTGCTCTCTTGCACACACACACTGCTGTTCCTGCTGTTTCTGTCCACTTCGCTGTATCTTTCTTTGTTTTAGTGAGACGCAATATCCTTTCTTGCGCACACACACACACACACACACACACACACACACACACACACACGGTAATGTACGCCTTATCGCCCTCTCTCTCCTCTTCAACCACATCCTGTTCAATAAACCATAATAGGATAAAGGTGTTGACGTCAGCCACCATTGAGGGAACATTATGATGTGTTTCTCCTTTTGTGCAGTCTCTCGACTGCTTCGTCTATGAACAGACTGGGGAGAAATGTATTCTCTCCTCTATTGTCTTTTAGTGTCTTCTATTCACAGCAGGCAGAGTCCTCCCGTTTTCCATTTGGTTTCCCTCCTTCGTTTCTTTGGGAAAAGAAAAGATAATGAAGATGTTCCGCACTGCATATGAAACCATGACGATAGTCATCAGCAGCATAATTTTTCACTTCTTTTTCACTGACATGTGTTGCGACATCGCCATGTAGTGGGGCATAGCAAGCAGTTCAACATCCTGATCCGAGTTTAACCACACCAAACCCCAACAGACATGTAAGATTTGGGTCCAAACCCAACTCTGTGGTGTCACTGGATGAGGGCATAGGCACTACGGGGGATTCCTGTGATACAGCCATGACATCACTGAGACTATAAACGTATCGCTCGGAGCCATTCCACGCAAATTGTATCTATGGGGGCACAGACGACGTTGATACTTTTAGGAAAATCTAAGAATAGTTCTACATCTGCTGGTCTTCTCTTTTTTTTTATAATCCTTTATTAATCCCACAGTGGGGAAATTATTCTCTGCATTTCACCATCCTTAGTAATTAACCCCTTGGGGGCGGGGCCCGCTTCGAAGCGGGGGCAGATGTTTAAGTTTTTAATAAAATGATATCTTCGCAATAATACGTCACAGAGATATGGTTTCAAATCTGGCGGATATGGTTTCCACTTCCGCGTCTGAGCATCTAAACATGGACGTGTCTTATGACGCGTGCAAAGCTTCAGTGTGAGTCAGAAGATGCCAAGCAAAGAGTCCTGAGCAAAGCTATATTGGAGGGGACGGACGGCGCAGCTCCAGTACCTGAAGGATTTGCTAACAAGGAGCTAGCTGGAGCTAACGGGCCAGATAGCTGGCTACAGCGTTTCTGTGAGACTGAACGGTGAGTAATCAATTGTTGTCCCTATCACCATTAACTTTCTTACAGTGAACTTAGTACGACGTGTTGGACCTCCATTATGTGTTTGTAAGACCCTAACTAACGTGTGTTTGTTGACGATAGCTTCGTAGCGTTAGCACATCACTACATAGTGCCGTGTTGGATGTTTCCTTCCGTGTCTACGACTGAACGGTGCATAATCAACTGTTGTCCCTATCACCGTTAACTTTCTTACAGTGAACTTAGTAAGCCTAGTAGCGTTGGATCTCCGTTAATCGTTACTACAGTAGTGTTTATGTCACGTTAGGTGCTGCTAACACGGCGCGAGCTAACGAGAGCTAACGGAGATAGCTGACTACGGGTAATCAACTGTTGTCTCTATCATAGTTAACTTTATTTCAGTGAACTCATACTGACTAGTGTTAATGTATTTTACAGAGTGGATTCAGAGCTGCGAGGGTCCAGAGGACAACATGCAGCATCGCTGCAGCAGTCTCCCTGTCCGTCTGCCTGCCAACACATCACCTAGCAGGCCTCAAAGCCAGCCACAGCTCATCATCCCCACCATATAATAATACATTTGGTTTTAGACATTTAATTATGTGTCTACCATTTAATTAGTGTATAGCATGCCGCATATGAATATATGTGAATGCATACAAATGTCACAAATGACTATATGAACATCTGTTTATTGAACTTTAACAAAGAATTGCAAATTGTAAAACAAATCTTTTTTTGTGGCATTAAGTCCAGTGCTTCTTTAATGTGTCTTGTCCATATATTGAAGCAATAATGATAACAAATAAAACATTCTAAATAATAAATACTATATATAACCACATATTAAAATAAGAAAATGAAGACACTTTTCAGTCCTCCTCATATATTGAAGCAATAATGATAACAAATACAATATTCTAAATAATAAATTCTTAATTTGGCCACATATTAAGAAGTAAGTAATAAGTTTTATTTTATTAACCCTTTGGGGGCGGGGCCCGCGGCGATGCGTAAAACCAGGTGTTTAAGTTTTTAATAAAATTAGATCTTAGCAATAATACATCACAGAGATATGGTTTCAAATCTGGCGGATATGGTTCCCACTTCCGCGTCTGAGCATCTAAACATGGACGTGTCTTACGACGTGTGCAAATCTTCAATGTGAGTCAGAAGATGCCAAGCAAAGAGTCCTGAGCAAAGCTATATTGGAGGGGACAGACGGCGCAGCTTCAGTTAAAATATAAAAGTTATATTATACTACATTATCTTTATCATTTACACACCTCCCCTTTAAAAATTTTAACACAGTAGTTCAGTGGCGGGCTGTGGTATTCCTTCCTACACCTTCATCAGCTGTTTAACAGCACACCCGCGGTTGTACAGTTTATGGTGCGCTGCAGTTCCAGCACATGTGGCCATGCACGCCGGTGAGGAGAGCCGAGCCTCCCCGTCGCGCCGCCGGAACACCTCTGCACGTTCTAGGGCAGAAAACATCCGCTCAACAGCAGCAGTCGACACCGGGGTCATCACCGCAAACCAGTGGCGGGCCGTGGTTTTGTACGTACGCCTACTGTCTAACCGGCCCACTGGCCAGGCCAGGTGCTATGGGCGTGCTTTGGGGTGCCGGGCCCACCCTGGGATTTAGTTGGGCCCGCCCTGGACGGACTAGTCTGTCAGTCACTTACCACATGCTGTGCTGTGTGGTATAGCGGCTTCAAACTTCCATGCAGTTTGAATTTTTCACATACTGTCATACAGGTGGCGCATTGTACAACTGTTGTCACTCTTCAGCAGGAGGTAACATTTAACTTTCACAGCTCTAACTCAAGGTGAAGCGGGCGGAGCTATTTAGGTGTCTTCAGTCAGGGTTTCACATTTATAAAATTACACCACCGAACTGCATGCTGGGTCGTCCTGTCGAACTCTGTCGCACAGGATAAGTGGGTGAGCTTTACCCAGCATGCGGTTAGCAGTGTAATTTCATAAATATGCGACCCTGACTGAAGTTCTTACCCTGTCATGTAAGTAGTGCCCGCTGCGCCATCAGCTGTGTTCTGTGAAAATTAAATATTGCTTTTTCCCCAAAGTGTTTGTCGTTGAGGCTATGCACCCCAGGTATGACGTGAAAAACGTGCCCCCACAAAGCAATATAAGCCCCCTGCAAATCAGTGCCTGGCGCCAGTGCCGCACTGTGCCCTGTTGACACACTGACCAATCACAGCGCATGTTGATGGATAAGATGCTGTTAAGCAGCTCCCAAACAAAGGCATACCAGAGACCTGAAGCAGAGGAACAGATGAAGACAGGAGCTGTGCAATGAGAAAATAAGCTAATAGGGAAAAATAATTATCATACATGTAGTGTATTTGTGAAAAACTATAATAAAATAGCTATAACTTTGTGATTCTGTTTCGGCCACAAGAGCAGGCTTAGAAGGCCCTGGCGGCCCGCCACTGCAGTAGTTACAGTAAGTACAGTGAGTAAAGCTCACGTATGTGCCTCTGAAAAACTGATGTATTTATTACTTTTTCAAATCTGCCGGCATTCAACTTGGAGACACTTCATCACACTTAAATATCCGATGCATGTTTTACTGGCATAGCACTGTTGGAGTCGGCTAGTCCTGAGTCTGTGGGGTTGAGGTGGAGTGGTGATAGGGATCTGCGAGATGAGTGAAACTAAATAAGGGAAAAGCTACTTTATGAATTGGAAGAGGTGCAATAGAAGGCCTGAATACAGCGTGCTTGAGTGAGAAGTGGGAGGTAGGGCCGGAGTAAATGGAGCAAATATACACAGTGGATCCAAAGAGGCCCGTTCTAATTATAATTAGTTCAGGTTGCCAAACGTGTTCACCAAGACTTAAGGCCCTGTGCCAGTGTATTTAGGACATGTCCAACTTAACCTGTTCCAGTTAAACAGTGTATAATCCGGGCGCAAAGTATGGAGCAACAGGCAAAGGCAGTGGCGGCCGGCAAATAGAGGGCCCCACCCAAAAAATATTTATAATATTATTAATTATAAAAAATATAATAATATTAATAAACTTTACAAATTGTATTTGTAAATATATGCTTTTCCTGCTTGCCCTCTCTGCTAGTGCACGTCTCTGCTGCGCCGTGCACGTGGTGGGGCTAGATCGATTTTGCCCAAGGAAGAGCCAATAAGCAGTTTAGCCAATCACTGAATAAAGAAATAAATGAGTGACGTACAATTTATCCAATCGGCGCCCTAAAAAAGACTTCTGGAGGGGCTATTCTTATCTCGCCCCAGGCTGCGCGTTCCCGTCTCTCCCTCTAGTCAAGGCAGACGAGGCGCTCGCCACCCATTAAAACAACATCGGTGAGTGCCAGCACTGCTCTTCAAATGAGACCAAACGCTAACTTGGTGTTGAAGAAATGTGGTCAAAATCCTGGGAGGTGGTGTGGGGAATAATGTCCAGAGTCCAAAATTAGTTATACTAATAATTATGTAATAAAAGAATGATGACAGAACAGCTTATGCAATCCCGATCCCTCCTTCCTCAGCGAACTCTACCGACCACACGGCCGTTTCGCTCAGAGAGAGAGAGAGAGAGAGAGAGAGAGAGAGACACCCTGCTACCGCGCGTGTGTTATACTCTCACTCACGGAACTTAAGCCCTTCCATTGGTTAATAACTCCTATTATTACACCTTGGCTAACACTCTCTTTGCTCATTGGACCCACAGCTTCAGGGGCACAGCTATTCGTCTTCGTCTTCTTCTTCTTCCTGTACTTCAAAAAGTCTGTGTTCAGCCCTGCCGCCTCAGGCGAACAAGAGAACTACAATTCCTTAAAGTGACAGTTCACTGGCTCCATGCAATATGCAACTTTGTCTAGCATCCATTCATACATTAATCATTATACAGTAATACAAACAGTGACCCGTATATGCATACAATTACATATCCTTCATACAAATATCCCTTATTAATTATCATATTTCATGCATTGTAATGTACACATAAACATTTCTTTATTTTACCCTGTGCAAGTCTAAATTTGACCAACCAAGCTTTAAAAACACTACAGTATAATCTCTCCTCCAACACCTGACCTTTGGCAGAGAAACTACAGGTAAAACATCTGGTCCCAGATCAACCAGACCGGTGGTACGACCGGTAGGTTCACCCGGTACCTACCGGACCGAAAAGCAACGCAGATTTCAGTGCTTCCTTTCGGTGTCTGAGCCGATTTAAATATATTTTTTACACTACTCTGTAATGTTGCACGATACTAAAAAGGTAGCGCGGAACCCGTATGTTAAAAATTATACGATTTTGCATATTTTTAGTATCGATACTTTATTAAAATAGCGCGGATCAGAGCGCACTCACTGCTCCGCTGCCTCCATGCAGAGACAGGGCTCAAGGAGGCGGGGCTCAAGGAGGCGGGGCTCAAGGAGGCGGGGCTCAAGGAGGCGGGGCTGCCAGCGCGCAGCAGGCAGCACTCACTCACAGAGTGATCGCTGGGGTGTACATCAGTGCAAGAGCTTTTGCCAACCGTCCTCGGCTTGTTGGAACAAAGCTCTCAGTTGATATGATATGATGAGATGATGACATGTAGTCCAGTAAAGCACTATATTTCAATTAGTGGAATATATTTGTTATTTTGCACTACCACCACTGGAATATAACAAATAGTAAAATACTAATGTTATTAGTTTTGTCTGAACTTTATTTGCAACTGTGCAGAAATACCAGGTTGAAACACAATGAAAAGAATGCGAGCATTGAAATGTTGATTTTGAATGTCCAACTACTGGTAAAGCCCACCAGGTGTTAGTTCGGGCCCGCGGCTCTGCAGTGCTTTGAGCTAAATGCTAACATCACCCTGCTCACAATGACAAACATGTGGATGTTCAGCTGGTAGCTTAGAGACATGGGGCATTTTCTGGGAACCATGAATGTCTATACCAAGGTTTGTGCTAATATAATAAAATAGCTTTTGATATAATGTATTCATAAGAGGAGACTCCACCATTGTCATTATGATTCTTTCGCTGGGGTCCATGAACAAATAGTCAATGTATTCTATCCAATGGTTATTTAAAATTTCTGGTTTGGCCCAAAGTGTTCCAACAACCAACAGCCTAAAGTCTCATAGTGTGGCTACAATTGCCTTCCTACATCGCAAAGTAGTTATATAGGATGGAAATATGACATAATCAACTGTTTATTGAAGATTTGTTTCATATCATATTGACAAAACAAAATATTGAAATGCAATCTTTGGTTTCTTGAGACAACTCCAAACTCACAACACAAAATGTGATCATCACTTTCCAACCAAGGTGCACAATTGCCTCATCCCGTATTAATTATGAGCTTTGATTCTACAGTGAAGTGTCCTCCACAAAGTCCCTGCCCATCGTGTACTTTCTTCTACCTTTTCTTCTCTTCTGCCGTTCCCCTTCAGCCAAGGCTGCTAATGAACTGCTTACCAAGGCTGAACTAATCAAGGCTGACTGCTCTCTGTCAGCGTCAATTATACAGCCCACCCTCCCATCCCATCGTCCTCTCACTCCCGCTCTACATCTCCCTTACAAAGGGTTGGCAGGGACCAGACTTTTCTTCTCTGCTATAAATTGAAAAGTAACACAAGAATGATGGGATAGCGACACTCCAGCAGACGCTGGGTGGAGATGAGGAGGCACGTGTGCGTGTTGGTTCCATGTAACCGCAGGTTTTAACTCACTGGCTAAGACAAAGCATGAGCTTCTCACATTTTGCAAACTTCAAATTAATCCGGTGGGTAGAAAAATGATCGAAAGATTATTCAACACTAATAAAATAAAATGGGTGTTTCAATGTGGTTTTTCTAAAATGATTTCCGTCTATACTAGCAAGCCTGAAAACGAATATCACATGACTATTCACTATCAATAATAAAAGGTTGTGCTTGATTCTTAAGATCTTCCTCTATGTACATACAAGTTTTGTAAAAAAACAAATATATTTTTTAAACTTAGTTTCAACGAGGGTTAGCAGCAGTAACACAGAATCAGATGAAGCATGTTATGAAAACAGGAAAGAGAGAAACTCAATGTGGCACAAAATCCATTGCATTGCTGAATATCTCTGTTATGAACGCATAAGGACCATATCGTGGTCAACCAATATCGTGTTGAATAATAATCTCCATACATAACTCAAATGAACTTTCCACCAGTGAAGCCATATCAGGATTAGTAAAATTTGTCTCCAAATAATACGAATGAGATTTCTTCTTTATAGAAGACTCCTTGGGCATATTGTATTATTAATCTTCTTTAAGATTATTCCACTAACGTGGCATTTGCTTGAGCAGCTTTTTGTCTGGTGAAGGAAACTGTATACGTATTATATACAGCATTTTGTAGTGCAATATAATGTGTGTAAAAAGTACGAGTCAATCCACAAAGTATTAACATGACTGCTTTCATCTGTGTAGTGTGTGTTGCTGTGTGTGCCTCTCTGGCCTCTCACTGTGTTTGACCAATCAATGACAGACATCATCTACCGCCACTCGGAGATGCAGCAGGTATTAATATCAATAGGATTTTTAACTTACATTAACAATAACGGAGCACCCCTCTGGGGTCAGGGGCCAATAACCAAACTGGATTAAAGTATCAACATTGGAGTTCAGTCACAATGTCAATCGTGTAATATTCCACATCCAGAGCAAACTGTGCAATTTGAATTTGAGCACAGGCTATTACATTCAGCTATTATTGCAATACATATGCACTAAATAATCAAAGAGGGGGGAAACAGAGGAAAGAGAGAGGGAACAAGATGGCGGACGTAAGGCCATGCTTAGATGTGTGTATGAAATAAGCATAACGGCGTATATGTGTTTGGGTTAGTTTGAAAAGAAAGGAAAGAAGAAAAAGAAGTAGGAGACGCATAATACAAGGCAGATCCTCACCGCAGCAGTAAAGTGCAGTAACCGTAACTTCATCACGCAGAAGCCTGACTGGTGAACTCGGGTTTGGCAGTCGTGGCCCTTTAACTAATGAAGTACAGCAAACTGCCTTTACCCGCGCTGGCAGATTTAAACACAACAAAGCACAACAGCGTGGAACAACACTATCACAGAAGCAACAAACTGTTATTTTACCCAACACTGAACGGGACTTGGCGGTCCGTAAAATACACTATAGCAGCAGTACAGTTAAACTTGAACAAAACAAGCTTACAAACACACTTTGGCCTATCTCTGCCCAGGCAAAATCCTCTGACTTGAGATTGCTTCGCAGCTGGAGCTACCCTGGTTCAGCGAGCTACGCGGTGAACACATCTTACGTACGCCAGCGGGGATTCATTCTTTGGATTTGTAGGCAGAATTTCTCTAAGCCGAGAACCAGGAACTTTAGCGCTCTAACGCTAGTTCTCATCTGGCAGCGGAGAAAACAATGAATGTCGTCTTGAAGAATCCGGGGACTCCGCGATCTTCCTTCTGCAGGTTAAAGTGGACAAGTTATCCGTTTTTACCCCAAAACCGCCTCATCCAATGATTGGATTAAACCAAATCTCACAAACAGGTGAGATTTTGACACCTGATGGGGGTTTGTGCGGTTAAACCAGTTCAGGCTTTTCTTACCTGTTCCACCCAAGACCCTTTGCATGGTGCTGGGCTGCATGGCCATTGGCATAGAGGCCAAAGGCCAAAGACAACCTTTTTCCTTACACATCCATTGGGAAACAGCTGAAAAATTCTGATAAAATGGATAGTCATTAGGTAAATTTTTATTTTTTATAATCTAATTTTCTGCAGGGAGTTGGCTGGCTCAGCCAGATAAATGCATTTTGACCATTTATATACAAACAAAAATGAACAGATCCCCAGATGGTGAACCCTAGCATTTCCATAGTGCCTCACATAGGACAAACAATCAACTTTATATCTCATCTGATATCAGATTTTAAAACTTTGCTGCGCACATTCATGCTTCCCAGGTAAGAAACCCTTTTGTTTTTAGTCCTCAGGACAAAACATTTTGGTCTTAGACCTAAACTTGTTCGACATAAAATTAAATCCTACTCCAGCATTGGAGACTGAATTGAAAATGACGATCAGGAAGGGATTGGGTTAACAGTGGAAACTGTAGTTTGTGTATGCTCATTCACTCTTGTCCGTCAATATCCTCCAGCAGACAATCAGGTGCACCTTCTGCAACTGCCCAGAGAATTAAAATACATCTCTCCCAGACATGTTATTTAAAGTTATTAACCTCAATTTGCCCAAAAAAGAGGAATCTGCTTTAGACCACTGGCTCTTAAGCAGAGGCCCTGTCGCCAACCGCCGTCCATCTCCCTTCGCTCCTAATGGGGTCTCTGCTTAATCAAAATTCAGCCATCAGATCTTGATATTGAATCATCTTTTAATTGGGAGCTACATTCTGGTTAATAGTTTTATAATTCGCAGGCTCTAATAGTCTCACCACTGGGATCCGCTCCAGTTTTTCTTGCTCGGTTGAAGCTGCCACAGCAGTGAGGACTTTTGCACCCACACACACACACACACACACACACACACACACACACACACACACACACACACACACACACACACACACACACACACACACACACACACACACACACACACACACACTAGCCCATCCAGCCCCTTCACTAGGTGTCTCTGCTTGTAATTCCACTAAGGCCGGTTAATATAGGATCCATACAATGAGGTTAAATGATCAAATAAGACTCGTCCATTGCCCCTGAGACTCAGACTCTTAAGCTCACCTCTAAATTTAGCTGCTGAGAAGTTCATTCTTATGATGTGTGAAGAAAAGAGGGACTTGTACTGTAGCTGCATTGATGGAGAATGCTGTCCAGCGGGGATGTCTCAGCTCCTCAGGGATGGACTATGTTTTTGTTCCCATCCATCCAAAGTTGTCGTCTGCTGATTTCTGATTACGACTAAATGTGTTGATCAAATGGAAATGATTAATGACAGCTGTAGAAAACAGTTAGTGAAGACCCCCCCAATAATAATAATAATAATAATAATATAACTTTAATTATATAGCACCTTTAAAAAGTTTACAAAGGGCTTTGACAGACAAAGCAGCAAAAGCAAGGCAATAATAACAACAGAAAGCTCCACAGCGAGGCTAACAAAGCAAGACAGTGATTTAAAAAATATCTCCTTATCTCCTCAGGCAGGTCATCCCAGACCGAGGGGCCCTGATGGGAAAAGCACGGTCATCTTTAGTTTTCAGCCTTGACTTTGGACCAGTCCCACCTGAGGATCTAAGGCTGTGAGCTAAGGGTCAATATTTCATATATTTTAGTGCCAGACCCATACGTGCTTTAAAAGTGAAATCAGTAAATTATCAGTAAAATCTTGAAATCAATCCTAAAACAAATACAATTTGTGGTGTACCACCTGTATAGTCTTATACATACATGATATATTGATAGCAGCCGACAATTTGCATTAAAACTACTTGAAAAGGTATTTGCATTGCATAAAAACAGATTTTTTTTTATAGTAGTCACAGACATATCGATACATTATCGCTTAAAAATATTGCAATAATAAGCTATATCGACATTTTTGAACAGCCCTAATGAATAGTAGTATAATTCAGTTTCCAATTGCATTAAAAACCAGCGGATACGTTTTTTTTTTCTTCTTTTCATTGTTCTTTTCCTCACAAGCATGATTTATTTGACCTTTTTGTTATTGATGATAGGACCTGAATACACAATTCTGATCATATCTATGATTAATGGATTGCCTGCACATGGCTCTCTACGAGCGCTATCAGTGTAAACAATGGCAACAGTCAGACAGAGCTCACAGTGTTTACTTGAGTCAAATTGTACCGCTCTTCAATGTCATGCTTGGCCCAATCAAATCAAGCAGGAGGCGGGCTTTACTCCTTGACCACTGCCTTTCTGTTTTGATGTTGTAAAAAGTGGTAGGAACTGACAATGGCAAATGCAGACGAAAGGTGGATATTAGCGACTTTTTATGACAATGAACTACATAATTTCCCCCCCTCCTCCTCACTGAGTTCAGTTTCTACAGGAGGTAAAATGTTTGTGTTTCTTTTTGTTTTCACTGAACATTTTGCATCCACTGAAAGATCACTTTGCAACCAGTGATGTCACTGCAGGAGGAAGACACAGACCACGCACTTCACTTTCACTTTAGTTGACGCTCTCTGCTTTTCCTGCACTGCCATACAATTATGTCTGTGTTTAACACTGTTAATTGTTGTGGCGATCCACGCCGTGGGCCCCGGCTTGTCTGAAGCCATTCTACTGCATTGCATCCCTTAAAGGACCAGTGCCTGGATGGCTGTCAGGGTTTCTGAGTGAGGAAAGGACAGCTATTGTGTTTCTCCTCAGCTGTCAGGATTCCCATTGCCTATGAACACGTCCCTCTCCTTCTCTTATTAACCCAGACACACAACACCTGCACCCTTCCTCGTGCCTCCACACACATCTCATTCACACAGATAGTGTGTGAGTGTAATTCAGCTTTGCCCTTAAGCCCTCATCATCATCATCATCATTGTCGTCTGCCAGTAGGACCTCTTGTGTGACATAGCTTCTCCTATGGTCATGTCAGCCATCTTGCTTACTCTCATCCTCCCTCACACAAATAACACACCCATGATTGCTTGTGTGCTTTTACACAATATATCTTTATTAATTATAGTTATATTGATTATAGTGATATTGTAATAGTAATATTGATTATTAATTGATATATTATAAGTTAAATAAACTCTATTGTACAATTTTAAAGAGTAGCTGTCTGTGATTATTTGTGCATACGTGTTGTGGTAACAGCTGGTTTTGATGGTCATTGGGATTCAACCCTCCACTGTTCACCTCATGATTGTAATTAGTCTTTACATAGGTAGGTAGTTAGTCTTTAAATAGGTAGTAGGTTTAGATTCTGGTTCCTTATCCAAGGGTGGTTCAATGTTATTATTGTATTATAATTATATTAATATGAATAATTCTCTCTGATATTTGCTAATAGCAGAACCTGTCTATCCCAACAAGGTTTTATGTTTTGTCTTGATGTTTACATGTCTAATGTTTCATTGTTTTATTCCCTGGTATTGACGATCAATCATTCATTCAGTATTTTTTCCGGTTTAAATGGTAAATAGACTGTACTTGTATAGCGCTTTTCTAGTCTTCCGACCACTCAAAGCTCTTTAACACTACATGTCATCATTCACCCATTCATACACTGATGGGAGGACTAGCTAACATTCTTACCCATTCTCACATCAATGGCACAGCCTTTGGGAGCAATTTGGGGTTAAGGTCCTTGCCCAAGGACACCGCGACGTGAGCATTGATCTTCTGATTGAGGGACGTCCCGCTCCTTCTGATCCAAAGCCACCCCAAATGACAAATACATTCGAACTGGAACATGAAGCAAGAATACATTTTGAAATAAAGTCTGAATTTTCCTCATATACATCCTGCATATTCAACTAATTTATTTATTTTAGTTTTTTGGTTCGAACTCATTCCTTTCATTTCAGGCTTGTTATAGAGTGGTGATCCATATATGTTGTGACTTAAAATGTAACTTTTGGTCATAACCAAGAATTATGGGAACATGGTACAAGGACACAGTGTAACAGTCGTACCAGTGCATACAAATCTGAACGTTTTCTGAAAATGGATATTTAAATATGCAATTGGTGCGTTCTATTATTACATAGTGTCAATTACAATACATTTCCAGAACAGAAATTTGAACATTAGATACAATTTCTAAAGGATATTAATGTACTGAACCATACATCGCACAATGTAGCTATGTTAGCTTTTAGTTATGATAGCTTGTTAACAATAGTGCTTCATAGCAGGTTGGCAGCAATATTACCTTGCTTGTTATTGTGAAACATGTATCAATAGTCATGTACTTCTTATAAAGTGTCTTAGTAGTTTTACACAATATTGTAGTACACTCAAAATACACAACAATAGCAACTTTGCAGTGTATGTATACGTTTTCAATATATACCTTTGTGAATTTCAATGAGTCTTATTTTCATCCAAAATGATGCATCATACTTTATAATACTTCATTTATGTTGTATTATGAATGTAACTAGATAATGTAGTGAAGTAAAAAGTAAGTCTGAATTGGAGTGCTGTAGAAGTATATAAAGCAGCAGAATATGGAAACACTGAAATAAAGTACCTCAGAATTGTACAGTACTTGAGTAAATGTATTTAGTTACTTTCCAACATTAGCAGCACAACCCCTGAGTGTAGTGAATGGAGCAGGTGTGCATTGTAGCGCCTATGAAGAGGAACATTCATTCAAATCAAATGATATCCTTGCTGAGCCGGTTGGCCATATGCTACCATTGTCACTTCCACACAGCAGTAGTAGAAGTTATTGTACTGTTGGATTCAACATTATTGTTTTAAACAGCTCCTCGTGCAGCTGCATGCGTATCTACCTTTGTTGTCCTTTTCTATTATTCTACTCTCCTCTCCCCAGTGGGCTGATTTGCTATTGATTAGCAGGCTGGCTCTGTACCTGTGTCATTCCAGATGTAAACTGCTACGATGTGTTCAAACCGAACAAAAGGGGAACTTTCCCCGTGGCATGATTGGTTTTCATTTGCGTTACTCGCAGCAGACGTGCTGGAGAGGAGAGGCTGCTTACCTCCATGTACATACTGTAGAGTTGTAATAGTTTAGTTTGTCAAATTTGGACTTGGATTGTGGTGGCAGGGGCGTGGTTTGCTCAACTGGAGAGGGGGGAGGGGAGAAGCGACTCAGGGAACAGGTGTTGGAATGAGACCTAATTGGCCTCAGCTGGAGCAGATTGTATGTGTTGTGTGTCTTGGCTATATAAGACATAGGCTGGACGGAGGAGAGGGGGCGAGGAACGCAGGTCCCAATAAAGACATTGCAAAACAGCACCAAGGTCTGCGTGTGTCATTTGGTCTGGGGGAGACTCGGGGAGGTAACGAATCCTGTTACACTGGCGCACAACGTGGGGCCCCCTTAAAAGAGCACAAATGACCAGCAACAAGCATCACCCAGATCTGCCGACCCAGCCGATGATCATGCTGGGGCAGATGCTGGGTGGGATGCAGCGGGACCAGGCGGAGGCAAACCGGCAGTTCCTGGAGGCGCTCTGTGCCCAGGCAGAGGCAGACTCATGCCCTCGAGCAGCCTGCCGCCTGGGCAGCTGAAGCCCCGTCGGCGCCGAACCCCTCCACCTTGGCGGGGGTGGCACTGCACCAGATGGTGGCGGCCGACGCTCAGTCCTTCTTGGAGACATTCGAGGTGACGGCGGAGGCGTGTGGCTGGCTGGCGGAGGAGTAGGCGGTCCGGCTCCTGCCGCTTCTTACCGGAGAGGCGCAGACGGCGGCCATGGGGCTGCCACCGGCGGACCAGCGACACTACGCAGACGTAAAAGCCGTCATGGATCGGCTGGGCCAGCGATTGCGGCCCGCGGAGGAGGACCCCAACGCAGCTCCGAGCTGGGTTCATAATATTATCCGTAGTCGCACACAGCTCCAACTCCTCCAGGACTAGTGTCTGAATGAAGCCGCTTCCAGCGCTCCTTCAGTGGACCAGCAGTTTGATTCAGTAACGGCAGGACGGCGGTGATGCCGGGCGGAGCTTCTCAATGCTGATTGGCTTTCACAACTCAGCGTCGGGCGAAAAAGCGAATATTCAAAACGGCCGGCGAAAAATTTGCTTTTTCGCAACCATTCGCGTCTGTGCATTGACTTAACACTCGCGCGAATATTTCACAACTCTTTTGGTGTGAACACGGCATATGGGTAACGCTTACATGGACCTCTAAGTTGGTGTGCTGCTGGGGTTATCTCTTACACAGAGGCAGAGGGAGGCAGTAGAGGGTGGAAATTAGGTTTTCAGCCCTCCTCCCAACTCTGTTCCCCCCTCAGCCTTTGTGCTCAGTGCCCCCTTCTTTATTCAGAATTCTAAACCTGCATACACATACCAAATTAGGTAGTCAGCATCACTTGTTTACATGTTTGAGCACCCCCTCTGTTGTTGTCTTTGATGTTATGTTTTAGGGACAGTGGGGATCCCGGGATACCCCGTAGAGGTTGAAACGGGCCATTGCAAAGGTGAGTATTAACAGCCATCCTCCAGTGTTTGCAGAGATGTACACACTAGCAACACACAGAACACAATAGTTTCCCTCCTCCCCCTCTCACCTCCATTCTCTCTGCCTCCATCCCTCCCCGTTCCCTTCCCCTCTCCTCCCCACCAACTCCATGCCCCATTCATGCATTAGAATAGTTCACAGGGGCGCTCCCTGCTTCACAGGTAATAATAAGGCCCGTTCCAAAGGCTGCCTTCCACATGGAGGTTCCTCTTGAATAGCCAGCTCAAAGTGAGAACATGTACCGGGTATGAATGGCCTCCTGGGTGCGTGGTATCATTTGCGGAAATCCAATCTCCTCGCTCATTCTTTAAGTGGACCAAAGGTGATATCGAAAAGGATTGTCAATGTATCAGTTTTTCCTCCTTACATTGTCATATCTCTATGTGTTTGTAGTTTGTGAATGTTGATGAACATAGTATCAAGGACATATGGAAATTCTATATCGACATGAACCTGGGCAAAGAGTGTGTTTTTTTTCAGTTCAAACATATTGGTTAGGGGCAGGGAGGTATTTCCTGCTATACTTACAATTCAAATGTCTGTATGTCTCATATCAGCTTACATATATGCCTTTTTTTACTCAACAGTTAGAGCTACCCTTCATGTTCGACTTTTATTCTTTTGTATTATGATTTGAGATTCAGTATATGCCTCTGTACAAAGGCAGAAGCAGTATCTAAAAGTAGACTTCCAGATGGGAGTCTTGCGGAAGGTAATTACTAGAAATTAAAGTCAAAGAAGCGGTTGAGGTCAGGCATTGACCTTGAGAGGTAATGTCAGGATAGCCCATTGGTCAGGGCATAGGATCTGAATAAATTCTGCTACTGGTACGTTGTGCAAGCATGACCACGTTGCCAATCCTTCCACTTGATACTATGCAGGACGTGTCTTTCATTCATATTCAGATTCATAACAACTCATCAGGGGCCAGTTTCACCAACAAGGCTTTCACCTGGTGGGTATTCTTCATGGTTCAACAAAGTCGAGTAAATGTCCTATTATCCAGCTTAAATTAGCGAGATGATTGACATCAGGCTAACTCGGTTTCTCCACGGCAGATCCGTGCTGAAACGGTCACGTTAATTCTAACCAGACATCAGTTATCTGGATAAACGCGCATGCCCGCTACTCTTCAGTTGGGATAATAATCACACTGACACAGTTCTAACAGTACAATGCCAAATAAACTCAGAGGAACCTTTTTTTTTCTCCGCTGAGAAGCAGGAGATGATCATGAACACATATGAGGAAATCAAGACCGTAGTCATTCACAGCAAACGCGTTGCGAATATTCTCAACGTTTTTTGCAACGTTGTTGCTGTGAACGCAGCTTAACACCGCCCCCGCTGCGAGACATAAGCGTCGCAAATATATCAGACAAGTTCAATGCGTCAGTGTTGGGAAAATGTATCGGCAAATTTGAAATGCTTCATCACCCAAATCAATCAGATTATATTTATTTAAATGTGCCTGCTGACAGTAGTATAGGAATACATATATACTTATGAGAATACATGTACTGTATGCGCAATACATGTACAATATATGTGTATGTTCATGTCATTATAGATTACCATATAACTAGGAGTTTGAATATTTGTATGGCCGGATCAGTATGTATGTATTATTCATAATCTGAAATTCAATCAATTGAAGCAGTGAAAAGAAATTGTGTGTGATTCTCTGTATTCTAATCACGATCACCTTAATCATTTCTACAATAATGGTATGTTTGGTGTACTAATAACACTGTCATATAATTATGAATGCTTTCAACACATCCATATGTTTCTTAAGCGCTAAATAAACTTAACAACCGCATGCAGCGGGTGAGAGTCTATGTCTGTGAGACGGGCAATCGGCTGCGCCTGGGCTGATCAATGTCCGTGGCTCTAGAAGCTCTCGTAAATAAATGATTCCTTGTCGGCAGAATCGATAGCGCTGCGTACAGGAAGTCATCCTGATGTGGGAACAAATCTTGCCGATCTGGAAGAACTCTCTCCCTATAAAACTAATATAACTAATATCGCTTCTTCATCAATTAGGAAGGGAGCCGCCTTTTTTGTCCGGAGGGAGTGGCCAGTTTATCCAGTGAATTTCAGTAAGCCTGCCCGGGAGCAGGTTTACATTTTTGGCTGTGTTGCTATTGTGATTTTTCTAAACTTGCTTCGAGGAACCGAAAAGCCTGACCTACGTCATCTCATCCTGAAAATTAGCCGGCTAACTCAGTAAACCAGGTATGAAGAATAGGGCCCTGGTCCTAAGGTGTAAATCTTAGGCCTAGTCAGGAGCAGCTGTAAAGGTAAAATCTAGGCCCTTTAAATTGTAACGACTTAGTAGCTACAGCATTGTATCACAATGGGGCATCTTATATATATATATACATATATATATATACTTTACAATGAGCTGGCTTTTAGACAGGGGAGAGTCATTAGGGACAGAAGCAATCCATTGGACATATACAGCGATGATGAGCAAATTGAGAGGTTTCGATTTTGTAGGAGAGATCTATGCGCATATGCTCACCTCTCCACTGAAGCAGAGTCCACGGTAATGAAAGACGCTTCCGCCAGACGTTCAGCATTCCTGGCATCATGAGCTGCAATGATGGGAATCATATCTGGATTCAGGCACCATCTGAAATTAAGTATGTTTATGCAAACTGCAAGGTATACCATTCAATCAATAACCAGAATGCTTACAACGCCAATATAACATCTTTAATTTGGTGGCAAGATGGCCTGGATCCACCAGGCCTCATCCTCTGGCAGAGTGTGTTATACCCGGACATCAAGGCTGGCAAATGAACTTGCTGTTCCTCTGCGACAGTGGCCACCCACCTAAATGCTGGTTGATGACACTGGTAACAGCGATGTAACATTAGCCATGCTGCCAGTAGCTCAGTTGTTGAGTGAAGCATTGGAGTAAGCGATGTGCATTACTTACAAAAACATTATCTTATTTCTCCCATTACACTTAATCTTAAATAATTTCCTTTCAGCTGTCTTTATTCGGATTTGTTAATTTCATGACGCAAGTTGTCTGCAAATCTATGCTAAAAAACATAAAAATATGTCAACATGAAGATACATAGAAAATGCCAGATTAACCAAATCAAAACCAGACTGAGCGATTGTTACATAAAACTGTAAATCATAGCTTGTGTTATGAAAAAAAGACCCAAACTGCTGTATTTGGATGTATTGAACAGCATAAGTAATATACAAGTGAAATATATGGTTTGGTACATGAGAAAATGAAAATGTCACAGATTCGCACAAATGTGCCCCAATGTAAATTTTGGAGACCTCGCCTGAATTTTCTCTGTTCTAAACCCTCTCTAACTTTGTTCTGCTTCACTTCATCAAAGTCAATCTTTGTAGAGAGAATGTTCACATATTGAGCTATGATTTGGGTTAGAGAATGTTCACATATTGAGCTATGATTTGGGTTAGAGAATGTTCACATTTTGTGCTATGATTTGGGTTAGAGAATGTTCACATATTGTGCTATGATTTGGGTTAGAGAATGTTCACATATTGTGCTATGATCTGGGTTAGAGAATGTTCACATATTAATCTATGATTTGGGTTAGAGAATGTTCACATATTGTGCTATGATTTGGGTTTTAGTTGGACCTTACAGCTGCATCATTTCAAAGAAATAATCATCCTGAAAGTGCTTTTTTTTTGGGCGGACCTGAAACCTTTTCATTTTTGCTGTGTGTCATCTTCATTTACTCTTAACCAGTAACATATAGACTGATATGTACACATCTGAACAAATCTCACATGTGTACCTTTTATTATAACAACAATTATTGCAGAGAGTGGTTGCAGAGATACACACTTTTTAGTTTGGGAATACAATTTTCAAAATGAAGCTCCTTGTCATTTCAATATTTCTAATGTAATGCTTCAGTCAAAACAAATTCCCAGCTAAATGTCGACTTATTGTAGACCAATTATAAAGGACATGCAAATGTAAAGAATTGACAGCATTTTAAAAATAAATATATTGTTTCCATTAGATTGTGGTTGATTCTTATTCTTATTGTTGTGTTCATGTTAATTTAATTAATATAAACACTCCTAGTACCGCTCCTCTTGTTAAAAAACACAAGAGGGAGGCCTATTTACATGTTGTGAAGATTTCCTTCTCAAGGAGCATCTGCTGAAGATCAGCCTGTCTCTTCGGTTTCCTTGATGGTGCTCTGCAGCTGCCGAGACAAATTTGTGACGGAATGTCATCAGTAGTCTGAAATCGAAGAGAAAATTCATTTAATCTGGCCTTTGCCGTCACATGACAAGTTCTAAGACTCACACCAGACTCAGACTACAGGGGATTTTTACTGACTGCAAGATAGGAAATTAATGGCACATCACACACCACAGGATGATTAAGATTATTCTGCCAAAGGAAGCACTGCACCACCTCACTTGATCTCATGGGGAAGCAGATGAAAACAAAAAGGGAAGACTGACGAGGTTTAACGATGTGATGTAGTAATGTGTTGCAGAGAGACAAAGCAGAAGGCTAAACCAGTCTGGATGACAAATGGTTGGGGACATGCGGTCAACATGGATTGTCTAATCCTCAGCCAGCATGTCTGTCAGCAGTAGTGTGCTTGGGCTTGTCTTGGCTATTGTGGGCCCGCAAATATTGACAAAATCAGTACTAACCTCTCACATTACCAGATGATCTGTGCCGAACATCAGTAACGACCAAGGTCCCAGACCAGGTTTCTCCTCCACGTGTCGAGGGATGAATCAGAGATAAATCGGGCATACATCGTCTCTCATTGCCTTTCATGTTGATGTGAATCACATCCATTTTTAGAGACGTCTCTCTCTTCCAGCGGGAACACTTTCCACACCGCTCAAACCTGTGAAAGGAGGAATCCTCAAATAATTCAGAGGAACTCTTCATTGTCTTGCTCAAGAGGTTTCTCCACTGTTGACAGCATCATTTTCCGAATGTAGACTATCAAGCCAGAACAATCACATATGGCCTCCGTTATCTCTCCAAGTTGACTGCTTCTTGTGCCGCCTTTACAGCCCTATTCATTTTCTTAACTTGATGTTCTTGAAATCTCCTGATACTACATAAAAACATTGCCCCAAATGGCACTGCCAGCCAAAAGCTATAGTGGGCATTCACACGTGCATGCATTGCTAAGACCAAGCGTAAGACTAGGCTTAAGTTGGGTTGATGCAACCAACTAAAAGTCCATTCTAAAGTCTGGTCTTAACAAAGACTGTATAGACATATTAAAGAGCAGTTGGTGAACCTTCCTCAGAAGACCATAGCAAGTATGTGTCAATCGTATGAAAAGGTACAGTCAGCAGTCAACTAAGACTAATATAGAATTTGAAACCGGACTTTACAGATAATTATTGTAAGGAGATCTCTATACCTAAATAAAAACAGAACAAATGTTCTATTCTAATGCTGTTACCACCATATGTTTTCCATATATAATCACATAACCTAAATTTGATTAATTTCTCTATGTTGTTTGCCTGGTGAAAACAAAAAGCAGCAAACAGCTGCATTATATTTCCTGTATATGTAGCCTAGCTCACATTCAAACAACTTTAGGACGTCTCGCTGAATGATGTGAGATCACATCAGATGGACCGTGGGCCTATACAATGTCCTAAAATTCATAAACACCCACATATACATTAATGTCTGCAGGGCCTTTCTTAACTGTGGAATGGCAGAGCAGACAAGCACTTTGTCTCCTCTCCTTCATCTCTCTTTCCATCTCCTGTCTGCCCGGTCTCCTCCATCTATTCATTTCCTTCGTCAGGCGGCCGTCTCTCACTCTGTCCATCTCACCCTCGGCCCGCTCTGTCGTTCCTACCGCCCTCTTTCTTTGCTACTCTGTTCTTTTTCTTTGTACCGAGTGGTGAGAGCTGACAGCTCTGGCAGAGACAAAGTGCTGATGCTGGGCTTAAAAGTGACCGCCCCTGTCCTGCAGCAACACAGCTGGAGAGCCAGAGATCCATCACCCCATGGCATACCCAGAGCAGCACGGAGAGAGAGGAGGTCGGACGGGAGGCGGCGGGGGTGTGAGAGCAAGAGGGCAGGTGGAAGGAGAGTAATTGGAAGACTAACAACACATTCTGCAAATCATGAAGGGTATGAAATATTTGGAAAATCAGGAAATGCTATCAACTATCAAAATATTTTTCAGATACGTGATATCAAGATATGTTTAAGCTTTAGTTTCAGTTGAAGGAAATGTATATTATAAAAGTGGAGTTTGCTTGGGACAACTTTCTAATCAGGGAGAGAGGAAATTGGCAAAGCTTCTGTCTCGAAGACTAAAACAAGAAAAACCCTATAATGTAATACCAACAATTCAAAAGCATCTTCAACAAAGGAAATACTCAAGTAAGGTAGCAAACTGTTTTATAAAGAACAATACACATCAACATCAATCCCACGGGAATCCTAGAATCCTAGAAGTATAAGCAGTATATAGACATCCTGGCATCAATAAACGAGAGGTATAGAATGAGGCTTCTGTATCAGGATGGCTTCTCTGGACGAGAGGTCCAAGAGCAGGAGAACCAGAGCCAGAGGCTGAAGAGCAATCTGCGGGACGCTTGCAGTTGTATTCCCTCATGTCCAGAGGTCTTCTTGGACATCAATTTAGGATCTTAGACAAGTTAAAGCGTTTGATTTGTTTTGATCTCGTCAGGACGTGGAAACCATACCTGATGGTGGCAGTTAATGTGATATAGTTACATGTCACCACCACAGAAACAATGTAGCTTTAGGTAACACAATTACCTTTGTTAGTTTGGGTTAAAATAATGCAACTTATGTAACCTACGTAATTTAAAATAATTAAACTTTGAATATGTGTACAATAATGTGTACAATACATGTACAATAATGTGCTGTTTACAGAACGTGGTCCTCAGGCTGCTTATTTCTAACGTCCTCTTACTGCTTTTTAATCTGTTAGTTTTATTTTATTCATCTCAACCATACATTTCATTTTATTTCTCTATTGTAGTTTTATTCTATTAAATTATGTATAACTGCCTTTTATAAGGGGTGTCCGCATCTAAGAACTGACATTGTCCAATCTGATTGGTCAAGTCTAGCCTATAGTGGACTGATCGTTGATTTACAACAGTGTGTGGGTGTGTTTTCCTTGACCACGGCTCAACCCTGTATTTAAACAATATCACTGTATGCTAAAAGCAAATCAAAGTGGCTCAGATACACAAGACACAGATTATAACCAAACGTTGAACAAAAGCAAGTGATGGCTGATGCTTTCTCTTGTAGTTTGAATTCCAAGTGAAAATGTCTGCATGTGGTGAGAAGGTTAGCACTGCAGTAGGGAGAAAGAGGTAAAGGTCCTGTGTCACAGAGGGAAGGAGGAGTGGGGTGTGTGTGTGGGGGTAGACTGAAAGTGTGCTGGCTGGGTTGTCTCCAGGATGGAGGGGGGGCATTAATCATTATTGGCGCACACCTTCGTCCCCGACGCACCCTGACGGCCCTTCCACCCCTGACATAAATCATCATTCCCCCACAATAGATCCCCTCTCTTTGCCATGCCGGGGAAAAAGTGTGCTAGTTGTATTGATTTTCCCTTTTTCTCCCTTTGCCTTCCCTGTCTCCTCTCCACCTGCAACCCCCCCCCCCCCCCCACCACCGGCTGACCGCATTGCTGTGTCATTATGAAACATAACTGATCTGAAATTCATAGAATATTAAATAAAGTTTACGAGGGCTCTCTGCTGTATGCAACCCCCTCACACACACACACACACACACACACACACACACACACACACACACACACACACACACACACACACACACCTCTTGATGCACGAGAAGTAAGCATGGCAGAGAGGGAAAAAGGGAAGAAAAAAAAATTATATAAAAATTACAAAGCGTGCACAGTGCTATTATACTTCTATTGATTTGTTTTTGAAGCACACCTATGCTGAGAAGAATCGCTTGAAGAGATTAGAAATGGCCCAGAAAAACAGAAGGAAAGGGAGAGCGGGGTGGGGGGCGGTAGAGGCGATGTTTAAAGAGGGGAAAAATAGTGTGATCATTTTGGGCCTTAGAGAGAGTTGAGGAAGGAGATGATGCCATGCAGTTCAAAAGTTCTGAGGTTAAAAGAAGTATGTATAAGATAAATTACAACATAAAATCCTCTTGATGTGGATAGCTGATACACTTGGTAGTTTTAAATAAATTATTGTTCTGTTAACTTTTTTCTCTCTCCTGGGAATAGGACCTCTCAGTGTGGTAAACTGTTATTTTATTTTTCTCTCATCTATGGTCTTTTGTGAAATAATGGGTGGTTATACCTGATGGAGTGTGTGTCCTGGTTTTGTAAACATCACACCCTGGTTTTAGAAACCTGCTTAAAGGTGCTCAATAAAGAATTCAGCTAGCAGCTAGACAAGCTAACAGCTAAACGAGCTAACAGCGCTAAGGCCCAAATCAGACAGAGCATGTTTGAGCAGCCGGAAAAATATTTAACTCAGAGCGGAAACACTACTGATGTCGTCAGTGTTTTTTCTTTGTGTGACTTTTGCTGGATACCAGGAGCTATATGACTATATGACTATGTTCCTGCTCTTTCTCTGCCATGGTCACAGGTGCATTCTCGGCTACAGAAAGTTGTAGTTGGCCATTAAAGTGATTCATATGATGGTAAACAATGTAAACATGGCGTAAATGCTTAAAGAGCAAGTGACACTGATAGTACAGATGATACAATTATTTCAATAATGAGGATGGAGAAGCCAATATCAGTGAAGTTTTGAATGTAACACACAGTCATCTTTTAGCCAGGACAGCTGTTCATATGAAACAATATGTAACGTTGATTTTATTTTTCAAGTCACTTGCTTCCTTCAGTAACGGGACTTTTATTATTGGTTTAATTAACCTTAACGATGATCTTTTTCTACACCTAACTACATGTAAGTTATGTTGCCTGACCTTTGACACGGCTTCATACTATGATACACTACTGTCAAGTGCAACCATGATGAACAGAACCAACAGCGGCACCCATGGAAGAAGATGGTACAAGAAAACAGCCGCGTAATATTAGAGGAAACACCACAACTTTAGTTTTTTGTCTTCATATTTGTGAAAAAATGTTTTTCAGTTTGAATAATAAGTAATGCTGGACATAGTCAGCCTTTCATAAACCTTTTCAAGAACATTTAAAGACAGACTGTTGAGGACGTAAGGGGGTCTGAAGTGTCAATCAGGGTCCGAGGCCCCTGTATGCAGATGAAGCCCAGTCCATTTATGCTACACAAAAAAGATTGAAAAAAAAATGCATCAGAATGAATTCACACTGGTGAACATTTTAAATGATAAATCCATGAAACATCGCTGTCATATGTCATTGATGCTCCTGCAATTAAGATGAATAAAACAATTAAAACAATGGTGTCTGTTGTCAGTGTTTTGACTAAAACAAATGTAGCAAAGTTCATGGGAGCTACCAGCTGCTATCGAAATGGTGTACGCATGTATTTACACCTGCACACGCTATGCTGTTATTTCGATGTTAGATCCATGGAAGAAGAGCATTGTGCAGGCATCCTGCATTCCTGTCCTCCACACTGTCTTTATAAGTTCATATTTTACTTGTAGGGCCTTTAACAGCCATCACATAACTGTCTAGAGAGCTTCTTAGCTCCTTAGCAAAATATGTTAGTGGTTGACACCAAAGTCTTAAAATGGGTTCAGTCTTCAGGTGCTGCGCTGCTGGCATTCCATCACTTCACTGGAGAAAAAGTGAGAAAGCAAACCTCAATTCAAAATCTGAATTTCAGCTGGTGCACTTTTACACACCCACACCTTAATTGGCCCTACACACACACCGCACACCAGCAATCCCCTTCCCATTTTACCCACTTCAATCTCAGCTCTGAGCTTCATCTGGGCCGTAGATTAGCCCAGTGTGGCGATGGAGGAGAGTTGACAGGTGGGAGTGGGAGAGCAAGAAAGAGAGACTGAGTGGATATTGGTGGCAGAAGTGGGATTCTCAACCTGGCCGGGATTAGAGTCTGGAGTTGAGGGGATATTAATGTAAAATGGAGGGGACAAGTGTGCTCCTGTCCAATTACGCTGCACCCTGTCACTGCCAACCAGGGTGCAAACAACAGGAGGAAAGGATTAATTGCCTTGGACTCTGCCCCCACTACAGGCCCAATTATGGCAACATATTGGCTCCCAGCGCTGGTGCAACCACTGCTGTGCAGGGAGATTGTGTGAAATTTTCCGCGTAGTCTTCGGAGGTCAGAATGAGGGGAGAAAAGGTTGGGTGAGAGGCGGAGGGGACAGAGGGCGATTCACTGGGTTTTAGACTGAGAATACAGCAGACTCTCCTCCTGAGGCCTGTCAGCTCCATACAGCGTTGCATGGGGTTTCATACTGTAAGGAATGAATACACATTTATTTAGACCACCAATAAAAAGCCCAAACCAAAATACACTATGTGAAAGTTCTGTGATAAAAAATTCTCAAACCTATGATAGATGAGATATTTCTGAACATTTTTTTTAATATATTTTATGATATACAATAATAAATAACAAAGAAAGTTACAAACAGAAATATTTCAGGACTTAGTTACAGAAAAGCTGGCAATTTTATAAAATAAGACAAAATAAAATACAATTTAAAAAAAGATTATAGAGAGTGAAATAAACAAAAGAGCTGGAATGAGATAAAATAAACATCAATAGTCGGTCCAGGAATGGTCGGTGCGGTGCAGGAAACACACCGACCAAGTACATGCGTTGTAAGTCATCTCACGTGATGCTACTCGGCCAATTAAATATGTGTAGAGACGGGGGAGAGCCAACAGGAGAAGAATGTGAGTCAGGAAAAACATGGTGTTCTTCAAAAAGAGAAAAGTGGACAGCGAGACAAAGCTCAGATCTTTTGAGCAAACGTACCAAATCACCTCCAAAATGAAGTCACAGAAAAATAAACCTAAGAGCCCAAAATGATCAGAATCCTAACTCATTAATTCACAATCCAATAATGATGTTGACGGAGAGGAGAAATTAGCTGAAACAAGAGTTTTAATAACCACAGATAAAGTCCCTGCACACACATTTAGATGATCAGAATATAATATATAGTTGTTTGTGGGTGACATCACTGAATGTGACAACACCTGAATGTACTGAATGTAAAGTTCAGTTCAGTAAAATTTTCAACATTTCTGTTATGTATTTTGTTTAATAATCCAGCCCTTATTTTACTTAAAATGAAAGAAGATTATTTATTTAGTATTAGAGTATGTATTATTTATAATTTATCAAGTTGAATGTGAAATCTGAATTTTTTTATTGTTGAGATGTTATTCAATTGAACTTTCTATATTTGAAATGACAGTTAGTTGTTGACTACATACAGACGTTAATACAATTGTTAAGCTACTTCAATACATATGGCACTAAATCATAGGGCAAGTTAAACATTATTGTGATGTTCCAGACTGTTTCATGAGGACATTCTCTCTAAATGGACCTCGTTGAATTTGAATTGAAACCTCTGTTCTCAAGGGACATTCTGAGGAAAACCTGCTAGAATAAAACCAAAAATTGCTTGAGTAAACTCTGTTATTGTGAAAAGAAACAGCTGCCACGTAATTGACATCATTTCATTTCTCTCCCAACTGGCAGCGTCAACATGCAGTAACACATACATATTGACTTGTGTAGTTCTTGTATACATAAATTAATTTGAGGGGTAAGTGAAAACCAAAAGATTGAGTAAAGCCTTAACATAAACATATATGTTAATCAATACATTTGAACCAATTCATTTACAAATGTCGTTTCTTATCGAGGATTTAGACTATATTTCTGGCTATTAAATATTTTTGCAATTGTACTCTTACCCATGTATGTAGCTATTTACAGTCAATAAGGGTAACTAAGATTATGACTTAGCACTTGTCTAAACATATGATATCACATGAATATATGTAAGTAGTATATCATATAATGGGTTATTTATGTAACTTCATTTTCTATAAGATTTAATTTTCTGACTGGATCATTGCTTTCCCTTTAGGTCCATGTTCCGGGATCTCTGGTTAAGCAACAACTCAGCATTAGCCTGATAATTAGCCTGCCCTGGACGCGACTAGTCTCCTTGCAAAAGTAGCTTTGTGGAACGTCCCCAGGTGTGATACACAGTACATAGCAGTGGTGGGCCGCCAGGGCCTGCTAAGCCTTCACTGCTGGCCTAAACAGAATCACACAGTCATAGCTTTTTTATAATTTAATTGTTTTTCACAAATACACTAAATGTATTATAATTATTGTTCCCTTTTAGCGTATTTTCTCATTGCATAGCTCCAAATGTTGCTCTGCCTTCAGCCTGCTGTGTGGCGAGGCCCGGTTGTTTGTTAAGACTGCTCATCCAATCACATTTTACCTCTGTTTCTCTATGCAATCGAGAGCTGGTTAAACTATATGGAGAGGGCTGCCAGCATTATAAGAACGTGTGTTTGGCCACAGGGCCCGCGTGACCATTAATGTGCGCCGTGATTGGTCAGTGGGGCAGCGTGACTTCTGTCAACGAAAGAAGCTTCTAGAAACTTCTAGCTTCTAGCGTCTACCTACAACCTACAACCTAGAATCTAGAATCTCAGGCTGAAGCCTGAGAAATGGACTTGCATGGTGGATTTACTGATGACCCCTTTCCCACAGAGGGTTACGGAGGGTTATGTGCATGTGGTGAGTGAAATGCTGGTTGTGTTACTGTTGTGACACAACCTGTTGTGTCGTATTTAATCATAAACAAGCCACTGCGCTGTTGCTGCTGCTGGTCGAGCCGGAGCCGGTACTGGGGCCACGCCTCTCCCCGCGCCAAGGTGCCAGCAGCTGCTGAATATGTTGTGTGTGTGTGTGTGTGCAGTGTCTTAGTGTCGCGGTTTTGTTGGATTGTTTTGTTATAACTAAATGTGACTGGTTGTTGATTTGGACTTAATGACGCAGCAACGGGAGGTTGGAGGCTTTCTCCATGGAGTGTCCGCTGTTTGCGCCCCCCAGAGCCTCATTTTCTGAGAAAAAAAAGAAGAACGTTTTTAAAAACGGCACCTTAATTATCTGCGCAACCTTTTAACTTCATTTAAATTACTACAACACTGTAACCCTTGTGAGAAGAGTTTAAGAGGTTAAAAAATACAATACACAATTCAATACACGCGCGGGTCGGTCTGACAGTAACTCCCGGGACACTTTTTTTTCCAGTCCGCACCTGATGTGGACTACACGTCACTGAAGGCCCTGGTCGATAACGCACGGCCCGTCACTGGTATACAGGCATGTAAACCTATTGATATGATTCAGGTGTTTTCTGTAATTCTACACATTTCCGATGCAAAGCTTGTTGCCAAATTCCCAGGCTGTGTATCATACTGGGGACATCACATTTGGGCTGCAACCTTGCAGCAGAACCGTCCAGGCAGCCTCCAGGAACTCTCAATGCATATTAAAACTCCAAATATTAGCTTGCTAAATCTGCTAAAGGAAGCCATCAGGGGCCAATAAATTGCCCAAACGAGCACTCTCACCTTGCAAGGCGGGCAGTTTCTGATGGAAGTCTGGAGATACAGACACGGAAAAAGTTCCACCAGGGGAATGGAGAACTGTACCTCAAAACCGTGGCAGGTCATTAACACAAAAATGGATCATTGTGAGTGTGCTTGGAATCAGGGAGAACCGTACATTATATATTAACATAGTTAGAGTAAGACAGACAGCTTTACTGATGGCGTGATGAAAATGTGACAGGTCAAGTCAACGGTTCCATCTCTTGACTGCTGACTGTGTTAGATAAGAGTCAGGCCTTGGAAGACACGGGCCCATCAGGCTGTGTGATGTTGTACCTTGGCCAACAGAACGAAGCAATGAGGCCTTTTTTTTATGAAATCCAGTATTGAACCAACGGAAACCAACCAGTAGTTTCTAATCAGAGTGGGAAATGGGACTGGAGTTACTGATGGTTTCCTGTGCATACGGGAGGCACCCTGAGAACACACAAAGCGCATTCGAGCCAGCACCTTGACGGATGCCCACTTCATGAATTTTGAATTAAATTGGCCCTTGATGAATTTGGAATGTGGTACCTCTGTTCCAAAGCAATAGGAATCCAATAAAATGCTGGCGCCTTACAAATAAAGCCATACATTCCCCCAGACCTAGGAATGAGCCTCAGGTGGAGGAAAAATGACTGCAGCACCAGGAAGCAGCAGCAGAGAGGGATGAGAGAGCGGCAAGAGGAGGGGAAGGTGGGAAAAGAGGTCCTGATATGAGAGAGGCTGAGAGAGGGGGCGACAGATAGAGAGGCTCTGATATGAAGAAGAAGAAGAAGAAGAAGCAGTGGGAGAGCAGGAGAGTAAGGCGAGATAGAGAGAGTCTTAAATGAAGGTGGAAGGGGGTTTGCTGAGGGGCCTGGATTCTAGCACATTAGCCCTGTCCTTTTGAGTAGAAGGGAACATATTGGTTGGAGCCAATCCCCACATGGGGCCCGTCGCTGCCTGGAGCTCATCAGCAAGACATGCCAGGGCCTGGAGTAAATCAGAAGCCCCTCTCCTAAGGCCCAATTTCCCCAGAGGAGGCCAGCCACAGCCACTCAAATCAGTTGTGTGCCAGAGAGCTGTCTGTAATGTCCTGTTCCTCTACATCTGCCTCAACTCCCCAAAAGAGCGATTCTGCTCCAAATATCCGAAACATGTTGTTTACGATGCGTGGGACACGTGTGGGCAAATGGCAGATGCTAATGACAGATGACAACTTAAAGCAACATTGGGTTTGCTGTTAAATGCCAAAATGCATTCATCCATCAATATGTGTACAGTATGTCTTATAATATAATATATATATATATATATATATATATATATATATATATATATATATATATATATATATATATATATATATATATATATTTTCTCAGAACATTGTGATTGTGTCCGGATAGTAGATAAAACAATCCATGACAGAGTATTGTGTAATTCTGTTGAATTAAGTGGACAATCGTCAGGAGATGTTGAGACCACATCTGGGGCAAATGGCAACATTTGTTGTATATTGTTTAACATTTTAACTTTCTTGCTAAAAATAATGATATATGCATTAGTATACATCAGTGTAAGCAGACTCCTACAAACAAGGGAAATCCATAACGATAAATTCATACTTAAGATTCCCTCAGACCTCCACCAAGGAGGCTGCTCACTGAGGAGTGGTGGTTGAAATCTGTAGCTACAGAAACATTATTGCAAAAGGCAGTCCTTTACTTCCTGAACTGCTGTGTGACTGAAATGCACATTGTAGCAGTGCTTCTGCACTGTGACCATATTCATTCAGTTTTGTGTACGATCAAGTGTGGTTGCTTATACGCAGTGATACTGAGTTTGTCTCTTTACGCTAATCATCACATTTAATTCAATTCAATTCAGTTTATTTTGTACAGGTCAGAATCACAAATTATAAATTTGGCTCAGAAGGCTTTACAATCTGTACACATACGACATCCTTGTCCCGGGACCTCACATCGGATCAGGAAAAACTCTCCAAAAAACAGAAAAAAAAACTTTCACAGGGAAAAAATGGAAGAAACCTTCAAGAGAGCAACAGAGGAGGATCCCTCTCCCCGGTTGGACAGAAGCAATAGATGTCATGTGACCAGAATGAACAATGTAACAGAGTTACAGCACATTCAATTAATATGTGCGATGCCATCCTAAATGAAATGTTTGAAGTGTGTTCACAGTTTTACCTGACTTCAGTTGAACAACGTCGGCATACTTAAATAATCCTGAGAGCTCAACAGGCTGCAGCGGGCACAGTGACGTCATGGTGGGAAGCGTTGGCGGCTGCATGTGGCCCGTGAACCGCCAGTTGACCATCACCGTACTGCAGAATGCAAGATGTGACTTCATAACCAAGGTATCCTGTAGGTGAAGCGTCCTCCTGTCAACTATTGAGTCATTATTAAAGTGTTAAAAACTCCTTTACATCCAGGACCCATGTGATGGTCGAGCCCAGTCCCCTCCAGTACTCTGCCTGACAGTATTGTGTGTAGTCTGTCAGCTTGTTCCCACTCCTGGAGCTACAGATGATGATGTGGACAACGCAGCAACAACATGAAGCCTAGCATATGTGGTTTCCTTCTGTGAGTTAAATGCGTGACTGAGGTTTTAGAGGTTAGCCCCACTGAATGAGCCAAGCATGTGCAGTCCTGCATGTATATTAATTTGATATTAGTTTCAATGTATGTGATTATCTACATCAGTCTTTTGGATTTCTGAAATAATTTTTGTCAGAGCATTTACTGATGATTTCTGTGGGGATGTAAAAAACAGTTTAACAAATACAACATTCTCTTTTTGTAAAATACATAACCAATCCTAGCTTTAAGGTCGGATCCAAACAGTGTTGTAGCTTTTTACCACAACCCGCTTTCTTAGGTTGACCCAGAATAATCGACCATTTCACAACCATAAGCCTGTTGGAGAACACTCACAGCGGGACAGTAAAACATCAGAGTACGAGAAGCCTTTTGAATGTATAAACAATTCTCTTACATCAGCAGAGGGAGGGGCATATAAAGCTGTTTGGTAACCTGACCTGTCAGAGGGTTTGTTACTCAGAAACATCTGAGCTGCCATCATTAGGCAGCTCAAACTGTTTAGAAAAAGACAGCCACTTTCAAAATATTTGTGGCAGGTGGATGACTCAACTCAGGTGGATGACTCATCTCAGGTGGATGACTCAACTCAGGTGGATGACTCAACTCAGGTGGATGACTCATCTCTCAATCAAACTCTGACCCGGTCGGGAGAAGAGAGAAAACATATTTGTTATGGAGAAAAACCTTATTTTAATGAGGAAATACTAGTTCTGATATAATGGACTATTACAGCATACCACGTTAAGCCCTTCATCGTTGTTTTGAAAAAACTTTTTGGTACCTGGAGCTCCTCACTGGATGCTGATTGGTCCGTGCTCTGGCTTACCGGACACAAATGCATTTCTTAAGGCCTAACAAGATGGATTTTCATGTATTATGTGATCCCGCAATTTTTACTGGAACCCGTCACGTGACGAGAATCCAGCTTCCATGCAAGGAAAGGAAAATGGAATGAGGACAGAGAATTATATTTACAGCCATGAAAAGCAAGCAGGCTAAGACACCCAGTATCCGCACGCACCCACCCACACACACACACACACACACACACACACAAACACACAGCGCTGTTCATTATTCGGAAACAACAGCTTAACGATAGTCACGTGTGTCTCGGCGAATCCTTTTGTTGATTTTACTATTTTTCTATAAACACAAAGATAAAAACATGGTCGGGTCAATGAGCATAAAAACACTACACAACATGATTTGACGATCACTTCACCAATCCCATTCGACTAAGTCAATTATTTGAGGGGACACCTCCAGTGCTTTCAGAGCGAACCAAGGGTTACACATGATGCACGTCTGATTGCCTGGTTAGTACGGGTCATTTGGGCTGGCGTGAAAACTGTCAATCAAACCCTGGTGTGGACCAAACAACTGAACTGAAGGGGGCAGGTCTCATCAGCATAAAAATGAATCCTTTTTGGTGCAACCCAGAGGAATAATGACAATGTAATTGTCCTACTTTGCTAGCTAGCTACATCCATGAACATCCACACAATGTTAGGTTATATTGTATGTTTAGATACACAGTGCAATCATGAGGCTGCAGAACACTTGAATTCATTGTTTGAAGACATTTTTAAGTGATTTAATGCCAAATCTGAAACGCTCCACTGTAGTTGTTTAGAAGAAGGCTTTAGCTGCTTCATGTCAGCCTTGCTGTACATTTAATCATCAGTTGAGTAAATGGGGAGTAATTTCTCATTTTTGGGATCAAGTATTCCTTTAAGTGCAGGCCCTTTGTACCAGCAGTGCAATGACTAAGCAGCTCCTTCCTCCAACACTCCCCACCTCTCTCCCACCAACGTGTGCATACTCTAATATGAATAATGTTTCTCCTCCAAGTCCCCCCTGTAATAAATGGAGTGCCATTTCACACAATGGCAAAGTCAGGCCTGTATTGATTAACTCTCATCATCGACTCACAACGCCTGCTTCCTTGATTTATGATTGTCTGTTATTTTTACATTAGCTGTCAAATTCATCTTGTCTCTCCATGGCTGGGGTCGGTCTAGGCAAACAGTAAACACCCAGCACCCCACGGGCTTCGTTTTGTGTGAAGAACAGGACCACGCAACGGAGAGCAACACGTTCAGGCTGGTTTCTCAGCATATTTCGGGAAGGAGAGCCTCCGCGTGGAGCCGTCAGAGGGACAGCAGCATCAGACACACTTCATGCGTGTCTCACTGTCAAACCAGATTCAGGGATGAAGAGGAGTTTGTGGAATAGACGGTCACTGTTAGAGTCTTGCAACCTTTTAGTCAAAAACTACTGTGAAAGATGCCGATTCAAGCTTGTTGGTTTGAGAGTGGTGGTTGACTTCTTTAAATTTACTGTTATTATTGCCACAGTTAATTGTGTACGTTTTAGATTCCAAACGTCAATGATGCATATTGAGAATTTAGAAAAAAAATGTCACCGAGTTTTTGTGCTATTTTCCTTTTTCTTTTAGACTAGAGGAAAGAAACATTTATTTGACTACTCTGTCTATTTGTGTCTGTATAGTTTAATTTTATGATAAAAAGAAACATGGCAAAGCTGTATTATGTTATGTCTGTTTTTTTATTTTATTATTTATTGAGTGATACAAATAGATGTCAACAAAATGGAAAACTTCAAACCAATGTTCAGATTTATGTTAATGCCTAGTTGGCATGTTTAAATCTCCAAAAATGTAAAATGACCTTGGGAATTCGTAGTGATATTTAGAAGGATTCAGAGATGTATCATGCAAACTGATCTTTGAAGTTACTTTTATAGGACTGAAAACCTGCTTTAGCCTTCACTCACTTTTTATTTCATTACATTTATTTCTAAAGATGTAAAACTACTGTACTTCAAATCAAAGTCAAGACTGTATGTGGGAGCTGTGATTGTTGTACTGAAGTTTTGTGAGCATTAGTTCCCTCGGATTAGATGACATTGAAATGAATGACTGCAGACAAGCAGCATTAAAACACATCTTATATGTAAATTGTTACATTACATATAAAAGCAAAAGATTATTGTATTCAAACAAATTTATCGTTTAGAAATGACCTTTTCAATGCAAGTCATGACGTATCTCCAAAAGCGAAAGACTGTGCTCACTTGGAATGTGGAAAATGTTTGTTCAAACAACGTTGGATTAACATATGTATTGCTGCTGTTCTGATGGCACTCTTTAATTTGCATCATCCAGGATTTGATTTGCTGGAAGGCGGACTGCTCTTAGACAACATGTGTATGACTTTCAGACAAGAGAGCAAACCTTTAATCGCAGCTCTGCAATTTGACCTGAAATTTCCCAAGACGCAGAACATTCAAGTCATTTGAATAATGTTGTTTCACAGATGGATTTTTCTTCTTTACCTTGCTTTAAAATGACAGCCAGATAGACACTTAGTACGAGCAATAGCCTGGCTTTGCTTGTCCATTTGGAATCAAGATTGGACATCAGGGCCAGCCTGGTGATCAGCTATCAGTTTAAACACAGTGTCCAGCTCTGTCAATTTAGAGAGCTGCTATGTTGCGCCCCCACACCTCCTACCACTGACTGAACTGGATCTAGCAAATGTCAAGGTACACAGGTCTAAGTTGAAGTAACCTCCCCTTTTGTCCGCTGCTTTTTTTCTCCCCTTTCAGGCTGCCGGCGTTTCACCCTGGGAGAGTGAAGCGATAATAATAGACGGGCCGATGCGAAGGGTGTTCGGGTAAAGCGGGTCCTCGGCTCTAATGGTGGAGCTGTCTGCTCTCCCGGACCCGCCGGCTCGGGGGTTCATTGAGATTCCATTATAGGCTGCGGGGAGCGGTTTCATTGCAGCCCTTCTTTCGTTTGCCTGACACTCACACAGGGATCACTGTAAATTGGCTCTGTCATAGCAGACACTTTTTGAGATGTGAAGTAAATTAAACATGTAATCACACAGGAAGCGCTGTGCAGGTTTCCAACACTTGACTCCCGTAGCCGAGCGGCCGGAGGCGTTTCTCCAGCTCGTTTTCATTCCTCATTACCCTCCTATCTTTACCTCCATCTCCTCATTGTTAAATTACACTGTACTATTTGCTTTCTTGGCACCTGGAAAGAATGACGTGCTGACCTTTAATGATGCCGGGCCTCGGCAGCGGATACAAACTCTTGTGAGGTTTAACAGTGTGAAACCTTTGACTCAATGCTCTGCCGTTCAACGTGGATCTTTCCATCTCTGTCATCTGTTTAATAGAGTTGGTGAGGACACAAACTGTTGCCATTTAGTTTTCTGTAATGGGGCTCTGATCAGCTGGTGCATGTGCATCTGCTATATCCGGTTGAATAAACCAGGCTTTAGAGTGAGTAGTGAAATAATGAACATGCTTTGTATGCTCACATATGCATCAGGACTAATTGTATATGTCTACCTTGTTCTAAAGACATAATTGGGACAGTTAACACACAAACAGGCAACGCTGACATTTTAACTGTGATCTTCAAAGACACTAAAATACATAACGCGCTAAACATTTAAATTTAAAGATATTTTTTTGCCATCAGCAAAAAGTCCAAGCTGGAATGATAACTAATTTCAGCAAAGCTGTAACTCTTTACCTTTACCCCCACCTGAACTGAAGTACAGCAACTAAAGTTTCCTTCAAGGAGATATACTGTATACTGCTATAATGTTAAAGTTCCTCCTTGTATTTGGGGTTTCTACTAGAACATGTTTGCATGCTTTAATGTTCAAAAAACACTTTATTTTTCTCAAACTGTCTAAATATAATTATATTCTACCTTCCATTGAGCCAAGCAGTGAAATTATTGTCAGATCTCCTTTTCAGCTTCTTTTCAAGAGCTGAAAAACATTTTACAATTGATACAGAAATGATTTGTTAACAAAACCAATTAATAATCAATAACTCATGTATACGGAGCAAAGAAACTAAAAACTGTGCAGTAGCGTACGTTGAATTCATAAGCTGTAACATAACCTCGATGAGTCTGCACATTACTTTCCATTGGGATTCATTTGATTTCATTCCGTGCAAATACGTATTTTTTCACTATAATGTGAAAATCTGTAAGTGAATGTTTATGGATGGAAAAAAGAAACACAACAAAACAACAAAAAGTGCAACTGGAAGTTTTCCTAAAAGGTTTTGGTTGAATTGCAAAACAAAGTAAAAAGATGTAAAGAGGCCTGATATGTGGCCACACACACACACACACACACACACACACACACACACTGTGCTGCAGCACATTCACTGCCACACAACGACGTGGTACTTGCATAGTGAGACACTGCAGCCATGACAACACCTTTGATGAGACCAGGCTTGAATATCAGATCATTCCTCTCCTACACACTTCCCTCCTTGCTCCGGCATGTCTGGTTCCTGCTTTGTGATTAAGCCGTTTGTGTGTTGTCTCTTCCCATTCCCATGTTGCAGCTGAAGGCCCAGTGAAGTGCTGCTGGCAGTACACCGGCCGGGTAGCGCTTGAGTGGAGGAAACAGCGAGGATCGAGCAGCGTAGGCTGAAAAATTAGGTCCCTGCCTTGTAATTCAGTGGCGGGAGCTGATATCATCAGGCTGCGGTCGGCTATCAGGCAGGTAATACCACCCACCGACTGTAATCGCTAATGAAGCTACTATTGAGTTTATAATGCGCTAAATGATGCAGACTCCCACTCCAGATAAACACGTCCCAAATAAACGATTTGGGTGGTAATTGCACTCCGCCAGTGGCCTGTTAATAGAGTCGAGGCCCTGATGAAAGGGTTAACTCTTTTTCTGAAGCATCCTCTCGCTGGCTCATTGCACTCTCATTTCTACGGAGATCTCTGCATTCCCTTGGTTATCAGTGTACTTAGAAAGAAAACCTAATTAGACAAAAAGGCCTTTTTTTCTCAATCCCTAATTAGGTCCTTAACATAATTAGCAGGTGATGTTAATAACCCTCTTTTAAAACCTATTAAAAGGCTGTTTGGGTACAAGTGGTGGAGAGGAGTTGGCCTGTGGGCGGCCAGGCGACCCCTCAGAGGGCCCTGGCGAGGACAGCCGAGCATGCTGGGAGCATGGTTCATCAGGACTGGAGTGGCACTGCATTAGGACTTTGGCCTCATTGGAGACCCTGTTAATACAGAGGAGTGTCACTCTGCAGACATTAGGAGACATTACAGCCCACACATGTACAAGCACCATCATAGTATGGACTTGGCTCTGCCAAATTATGGAACAACTCACATGTTTATTTATTTCTATCACAAATCAACGGAGAAAGTCTTGCCGACAAAGAAGAGAAACTGCACGGGGAACACGTGGACTTCCATCGTTCAGCTGGCAGAATTAGCTTTTGTTTGAACAAAATTAGGAGTGAAAGCTGCACTCATCAATATTTTGATATTAACAAATGATAACTATGTACAGGCTAATGTGAAAGTGACATAGTGTCAAACCCACGAAGAATGATCTATAGAGTGTGTTAGTGTCTTTAAGCTCATCATATTGGTTTACAGCAGCAGCTGTTCACAGTTCAGCAGCTCCGATAAACCCACCCTACTGAAGAGTATACAGGCAAAAACATGTTTTGCCAATATATATTTTGCAATGCAACCTAACAACGTCACTTAACAACGCAATGTGATAATGCAATGTAACACAGGTAACAATTATAGCAACGTAACTAGCGTACAGCAACAAACAGCAGACAGACAGGGTGTAGCTGGTGAGCATAGTGAAGCATAAGCAGACAGATATTTACCTCAGCAGTTGGTGGAGACCAAACACAGAGCTAAAAGGACTGACATTCATCAGGGCACATAAACACCTCTTCAAATGAATGCTAATGTGGCTTTGTGTCTGCTGAATATGTAGACATCTTTATTGGGTTATAATATGCCAATTGGTATTACATTGCATTGCAGCCAAGAGGCCAACACATAAATGAGCACCTTTTAGTGACTACATTAATTTACTACAATTCCCTTAAACTGTACCTAACAGCTAACTTGCACACCATGCATGTGCCCTATGAGGGTGTATAGGGTTCTACTGTTCCAGACATTCCTTAGTTTTCAAAATTACATTAAAAAATGACATTACAAAAACATTCTGCTTGAATTGTTTGATCCATCATAGCCCAGATTTAGTCTAATAAGCTAATATCCTATAGGATCTACTCTACAGGAGCTAAAGGAGCTAATGGCCACAGACCAACCACAACTACGGGAGCTAAACGTGCAAACACACTGCCATGATGGTGAAGGTGGTGATATGCTATTCTTCTCCCTTTTTCTGTGGTCTGACGGTCTAAATGTAGTTTGTGGGACTTTTTAGCTTTCATGAGAACAGGATTCTATGTAAACACATACTTTTGTCTTGATTCTGAAACAAAAAGAATGACAAACTTAATACATTAAGTCTATTACATCTTATATCGACACCTCCAGTCTAACTTTAACATACTTATAGAGTATACATGCATGCAATAAGCACTTAGTAGTATTTTTTAAATTATTAAACTGTATGTCAAAACAGTCATACTGAGGTTTTATCTGTGTCCTCTCACCCCTGACTTTACTGATTTCTGTCCCCCTGTGTTGCACATAGACATCTGATTTGACAGTAGAATCCATTCCCCCTTTTACCACATGAACCTCTGCAACTAATGACCAATTGAAATATTTTATACATTCATTATCTGTCTTACCGCTGTCATTCTTTACCAACCAGCACAGGACAGAAGGAGTTGCATTAAGTGTGTGTGTGTGTGTGTGTGTGTGTGTGTGTGTGTGTGTGTGTGTGTGTGTGTATGTGGGCAGGCGTCACAAACCACCAGGGGGCATTGTGTATTCAATAATGCCCTCAGAAAATTACCATAGAAGCAAAATGGGGTGCATTGTCACTAACTGGCCTCCAGTGAAACATTGTTGACAGGGCTCAGGGAAGTGCTGCGGGTTCCAGTGAACAGTCTGTGCACTCTGGTGAGGAGGAGGAAGATGAGGAAGAGGCCGCCGTCGACCAGAAGAGCCCAGTCCTCGTCTTTAATTAAGTATCTGAAACATCAATTTAAATGTAAATATCGGTGGTGCAGCGCCACTCATGCGTAAATTAGAGGGTTGGCCCAGCCACGTTCCTCTCTCTCTCCCAAGTCCCTCGCTCACTTACACTGACATCTGCTCACAGCTGCTCGGCCCGGGGCTGTCCCTCCCGCACGTGCACACACAAACACACACACACACACACACACGCACACGCACACGCACGCGTTCACATACAAATGTTACAGGCACACTTGTGCTCTTTCTAACCTTAAGTTGGTGACAGTGACTTTCTGGCCCCTTGTGGGTTTTTTTTCTCCACCGATTGTTTTTTTCATCTTTTTTGATCGTGCAGAATGGTTTCAACAGTGACCTCTTCTTAATTACACCATGCAAAGCCCAGTATTACATGTACAGTGGGTTTGTCGTGTTATGGCTCCATTGGGGACACTGCTTTGCAGGCATGTTAAGTATTCCACCTTGAGCATTGTCAGTAGTTATGTTTCTTTTAAATGTTTGTGCACATTTTAAATCCGCATTAATCATTTTTAATGGGCCAAACAACAAAATACTGAGGTCATAAGTCTGAGTCCCCTCAGTAACCCCCGCCAAATAAAATGTTGGCCAGTAAAAATATTACAAATAGTACAAAAGTAGAAAATCTTGCTTATGATTAAGACTTTTCATGTTTGATTTATTATTAGCAGCCAATATTTAAAGAGAGTAGGATTTTGAGGATCTATTGGCAGAAATAGATTACATACCGTATTAGTGTATAATCACTTGAAACCAATAACGGTTGTGTGTTTGTTAGCTCAGAATGAGTCCTTCATATCTACATAGGGAGCAGGTCCTCTTCACTGAGTTGGCCATGTTGCACCACCATGTTGCTACGGCAGCCCAGAACGGACAAACCAAACACGTGTTTTTATGTTTCCTGAAGGCCACCGCATGTTCTCTGATAAATCCTACACACTGGCCCTTTAAGGGTGGTTGGTACATCTTCACAATGCCAGGAATTACATTCTGGTGAACTGAATGTCTTTTTTACAGTGCAGGTTGCTAAAGCCTCCAAACTTCCAAATAAAAAATAGCTCAACTTTTCTGAGTATTGAAAAAACAAACAAACAATCTATCTGTCTGCCTGTTCAATTATATTTCAGTAAATATAATTATTGAATTGCAGCTTCATGTCATTTGTTTAAGTCTTTTTATGCATGAATCTGTCTCTAATAAAAACACAACAGGGATTAGGCACGTTGGTAATGGAGAGGGAGATCAAATGCAACAGAGAGCCGTCTGGGTTGGAAATGGGACGGTGAGGTCACTCACAACTCAAACTACTCTGCTTCATGTTCTCTTTACTTCGGGCTAAAGCTGGCAATGTTGAGCGGAAGCACGACAACTAGCAATGTGAAGGATGACAAATCATCCGTTCTCTTTTCGATATGCAAATGTATGCCCCTAACCTGGGTGGATATTTTGTGATATTTTAGAAATTAAGATTTGTATTTGTACATTTTGCATTTTCACTCGTAAATACAGTTTGTTATTAATTAAACCATTTAACAATCCAAGAATGTATGAACATTTTTTTTCATCACAACTACATCTCATGAACTTTATTTGCAATTTTTCACAATTTTCAACAAAAACATGAAGGCATTTCACCAAAGACCAAATACATCTGGACCAATGGATGCTAACCCCAAAATACATTCACATGTTGGCTGTGACTGAGCCTGTGATGTGAAACCAAGCTCTACACTCCCTATTCACACACACACACACACACACACACACACACACGCTTACAGTATATGTATGTAGCAGTCTCAGGGAATGCCCGGATGCCCTATGATAGTTTTGGCTCAGATGTGTGTGTACCTAATTGTGTGTGTGTGTGTGTGTGTGTGTGTGTGTGTGTGTGTGTGTGTGTGTGTGTAGGGGTTCTGCTTGCCCCACTAACTGCCCCTTACGCTTGCTTGCTCTCCTTCTGGAGGCACCCAAGTGGCACGGCTGGCCTTTAGCCGGCCGTCTGCTGGCCCATCAGGACAGAGCTCATAAAGAAGAGCCTTTCCTGACGGGAGTGAGGAGGGAGGGATAATTTAATGGAGGGGTGGAGGTGATCTCGTCTTACGGGCCCCCGAGGAGTCCCTCCCATCTCGTTGCTCTCACTGGAGGGGCGAGCGGAAGCCCCTTTGTGGTAGACATGGTGCAAGATGTTGGTCTGTGTCACCTCAGTAACCTCAAGTGGAGCTGATTAACCAGCTCATATTCAGTCATTTAAGGGTGAAGAAGAGAGCCGGGGTGGGGGGTGGAGAAGAGCACAGAGCTGACAATGTGTCGTATTCTGCCTTTGTGTATTGTCCCTCCATCTAGATCATGGTATTATAGAATGACACCCTGGTGTAATGCTTCGGGAGGATCTCGGCTCAGGACTAAAACTCAACTAGTGTTCAATCTGCGACTGGCAGTTGGCTGATGGGTTGTTAACTGCGGCTAAAGGAATTAGGATTGACATGTTCACTCTGCAGAACAATGTAGCTTTTAAGTGCCGTCGTCTTCGCTCCTTCTGGCTCTACGTGTATGAGAATGTGCTAATCGGTTAGACAGCGCTAATCTGAAGTGAGAGATTTCAACAGGTCGGCTCATTTCCATAGGATTTTCCTCTGTGAAAGCTGTGAAAGCCTGACCTTCAGAGCAGGGCTGCTGCTGAATTAGTGCATGTATTCTGTCAATCAAGCTACTGTTCACAATCAATTGTTCTTTAGGAATGTGGTATTTTAAAATAGGGAGCAATGTCCTAAAAGCCGTTCATATTGTGAGCTATTCATTGGGCCCCAGTGACGCCAGGTCTGTGCTGCTGATGGAACTGATTCCCAAGACTGGTCTTCTCTCTTTGCTGTACTCCTACTGCTTTTTGTGAAATGAACAACACCTTTACTACAGCAACACGTTGGTCAATCAGGCTTCTCCTTGTGTGCAATCTAAAACTCCTGTTTAACCAGTTCAGTTAAATTTAAAGAACAGCATCAATTACGACAGGTTGTCTCACTATTTTATGTAGATAATGTAGGCAGTCAGTGGTTGTTAGTTTTATTCCACATTACAACTAAATAACGTAATAATAAACGTGTTGAGGTTGTGTAAAGAGACACAATGTTGCTGCTAAAGTGATGCAGCAACTTATTTTTAGTTTGAAGTGCAGATCAATCGCACCATGTAAACACAATATCTACATATTGTAAAGTCGATTTTTACCTCATGATGACTTAAAGCGAGGGTTGGAAATGTAAACTGTTTTTTTTATTATTTATATTTGTGTATGTATTTATCAAATGCTAAAAAGAACCAAATCTTGTCGCAGAGCTGTAGGCCCGTCTCCCCGTCTCCCCGTCTACCCGTCTCCCCGTCTCCCCGTCTACCTGTCTACCTGTCTACCCGTCTCCCCGTCTCCCCGTCTACCCGTCTACCCGTCTACCCGTCTACCTGTCTAACCGTCTACCCGTCTACCTGTCTAACCGTCTACCTGTCTACCCGTCTCCCCGTCTCCCCGTCTACCCGTCTCCCCGTCTCCCCGTCTACCCGTCTACCCGTCTACCCGTCTACCCGTCTCCCCGTCTACCCGTCTACCCGTCTACCCGTCTACCCGTCTAACCGTCTACCCGTCTCCCCGTCTACCCGTCTCCCCGTCTACCCGTCTAACCGTCTAACCGTCTACCTGTCTACCCGTCTCCCCGTCTCCCCGTCTCCCCGTCTCCCCGTCTACCCGTCTACCCGTCTACCTGTCTACCTGTCTAACCGTCTACCCGTCTACCCGTCTACCCGTCTACCTGTCTACCCGTCTACCTGTCTACCCGTCTACCTGCACTTTGCCGTGGACTCATTGCGTTTCTCAACCCCAGCTTTAATAATGCAGGACTACATGTCATTTTCCAAAGTTTGGAATTCATTTGGGAGTTAATATTCGATTCCTGACACACTTACAATGCCAATATTCTCTTGCTCTGTCCTCGGCAGTATTTGTGTATGGTTACTATGGTATGGTTAAGGTGACGTGGGTCTTCTGATTGCAACTGGGATGCACTACATGGTAGCCACCACAGAATGTCCACCTCATTACTTAAAGGACACACTATTGGAACATATCATCACTATAAAGAACCCTAGGCCAGTAATACATCATGGTGCATTTGTTATTAGCACAATCTTCCGCTCTTCTACACTATATCGTGGCTGCCATGGTTGTATTTTGCAAACGTTGTTAAACGTGGATTTTTTCAAAAGCTTTTTGCTAGCAATAAGTTTGATCCATTACTTGTCAAACCATCATAACTGCACTCATTTAGGAGACGGAATCAACGCCTGTGTTTCCATTAGTTATACGTGCTACCTCCACCACTGTAACCAGGATGTCATGCATTTCAGAACTCACTGTTCAAAAGCAACAGCTCCCAAGTTAAAGCCATGGAAGTATTGGCCTGCAGCACTTCCGGTCAGTGAGAGTGGGGATTTGTAGCAGGGAACCAGCCAACTGGTAAGCTTGTCCCAGCGCTGTTGCCCACTGGCAGCCACCGGCAGTCGCAGCTCATGCTTTAGAGGACCACCCTTGCCATGGTGAGTAATTCCCCTGTCATCGCTCCATACACCCACAGCTCAATGCTAGCTGGCATGGCTCCCTGTGCCCATTCTTAGTCAACAGGATTAAGCTTGCTTAGTGTGAGCTCTCCGGGATCACCTATACTCCATATTGTACACTCACAATGCTGGCTCACCAGTTTGGCTACAACAGCCTGTTTTTTCCCCTCCCCTCCTCTTCCTCTTTGAATTGGGAGCATATGAATGTGGTTCCCTCGAGTAGAGGGAAGAGGATTGAGAGGAGGCAGAGGCCAATCATATCCAGGCCTAAATGGGAGATCTGAGTTAATTTGCCATGCGATTTATAAATTGGGATTAATTTGAAAAGACTAAAACATTGGTGTCAGATTCTTACTGATGTTTCACAGAGGGACCAGTGAGGTATAATAAAAAGCCCAGTTAAGCCCCCCAAAACAAATCAAAGCCAGTAACATTGTTTATTTGGTGTCACTAAATATTCTCATTAGCAACGACATTTGTTTTTATATGTTTTGTGTCATTGCATGAATCAAAGTGCTTTAATAAATTGTCAGTGTGGAACAGGTACACCAGCACACTTTTGCAATATAATGTTTTGTTGTTCCGGAAATGAGGTTGAGTGAACAAGCTCCTAACTGGAACGATGAAGAGCCTTGTCTCGGCTCGTGGCAATTTCTGTGGCCACTTCCTGGTTCTATGGACGTACCTGGGTTAGCTAGCCAGGTTCAAAGTTCCTAATCCTGCCTGTGTTTTTCCAACTGGGGAAATGAGTGCCACAATGAGGCCATGCAGGCTTCTTTTTACTCACTACATTTAAATGTGATTACTTTCAGGCCAATAAGAAGAAAAAAAGAAAACCGAATAAACAAATAAATGGTTTGCATTTCCTCACTAGGCGTGTGGAGAACGCTTTTAGATGAAATATCTTTCATGATGTCAGTATTTCTAAAAACCTTGCCATGGACGTCTGTACAATATGATATTTTTTGGGAACATTGTGCTCGTTCCACCCTCAGACAGCACCTCTATTGAAGAGAAGAAAGACTTAAGTACAGTTTCTGTGTTTAGAGATCTATCTGTAAATGATATGACTCTGATTCAGCCATCAGTCTCTATGGATCACAGTGGATTACATAATCCAATAAAGACTTGTGTCCGCAGTGGCCTAAGGTAGGTACGACAAGCCTACGTGAGTTATGAAACACACACACACACACACACACACACACACAATCCATTGCATCGTCTCGTCACATGATCAAATAGAGACTTGACAACACACAAAATCTACATACATATAACCCTCAATCGTCATAGCATATCTGTACATGACAAAAATACCGAAGGAAATAAGACATTATTTATTAAATTGAATAGTTGTATTCATAGTTTTTATAGTTTATGTAGAATAAGCACAGCATGTTTTCATTGCTACTGGCGATTTGCAGGCATGCTTCTGAAAAAGAGATCTTAATCACTTGGTCTGCATCCCCACCCCCATGGTTCCCGGTGAATATATATATATATATATATATATATATATATATATATATATATATATATATATATATATATATATATATATGCCCCTGTGTTCCAGTCAAAGAGCTAAATTGCACCTTCCCTTTCATATTAGGGTTATAAGTTACTTCTGCGCTACCGTGTTTAAATAACAAAGTAGTACTTGAGTCTTAGCTTGACCTTCCAGTCTGGTGATTTTCCCTCACTGAATCCGAGGAAAGCTCTCCTGACTCAGTATTTTGGTATTAAATTGTACCTCAATGCCATTTGTGTCACATTATAAAATGCTAGCGGTACAGAATGTCATTTTGTGGAATCGGGGGCATTTGCTCCAGAAAATTAATGTGGCTTCCTCCAGGATCTCTGCCTCTTTCTTCAGGCTTGTATTTCATCAGAAATGAAATGTCCTTCTACCCGCAGCACCCCTTTGACAAGAGCAATATTTAATGAATAGGACTATTATCAACGTCTAGGTCTTAGGGTATATTTCTTGGTAACGCATAGGAGTGCAGACGTGATTACATATATGGCAGTTTATTGTGTGGAATTCAGAGAGAGAAATTAACCAGGTCATGTCTCACTGTGTTATTTGAATAATCACACATCAGTTAGTATAACTGGAACATATTTCAATATTGACTTTGGCGTTTGTGTTCACTTCACTATAATGTCACATGATTAAACACACTGTCTTAAAAGTCTTGTTTTTTTTACTGTACATGCAAGGCTGCAGTTAATTATGATGATGAGATGTATATGTGGGAAAACATCTCATGCCAGGAAATATGCATATATAGTGTTTATATGTGTGTGAATATGTCTGTCATTTCTCAATAAAAATGTGCAAATATGTGCTCCGTGCACAAGCATACTGTGTGTGTTTGTATTCCACACAGCAAACATATGCTCCTGTATTTGTCTACATGCACGCTCGCCTGCTGGTCTGTGCACGTACAGTTTCTGGGTATTTGTTCATGTGTCTGTAGGAGGATAATAGCCATCACACGCTCTCAAGTTAATTTCCCATGTAAATAGCAATCTGCTGTTTAATCACACAGAAAACAGACTGAAAATGGAGCATGTCTGTTTTTTACTGCAAAATTCATCTGCGTGAATATACGAATAGTGCAACGCGAACAATTCGCCTCATTCGCCCGAGTTGGGGCGATAAATTTGCGTCAATCCTCTTCCGTTCAAAGCACTTTATACTTTCATATGACTTTTGATTATATTACCGGAGTGAATATATTTTATATATTGAATGATAATTCTGTTAACTGACAATAGTGGTCTAAAACACAATTACAAAGTCTATAACTTGTTTATACTTACCAGTTTTTGGTACCATCTGGAAGCTAGCCTGATTGAGTTTTAATCTATTTACATTCATTCTTTATTTTAAAAGATTTATTTTGATAAATTAGTTGTTCAATTTAAACCCAATTTACACATAGCCTACATTGTCGGCACGAATGGTCAAAGTACCTTTTCCGATTAGTAAACATGCTAGCTAACTCACCACATGGCACTTTTCACACTGTATATATTTGACAAATGAATGGATTTATTTATCAAATTAATAGATAGTGTCTGCTTATTTTTATACATGCGTATATGTCATAAGCATGTATAAAAATGCTTCTTTAAACCTTCACAGATATATTTATTAAATCTTTTAATGTTTTTCCTTTTAATTACCCATACATTTGTTAATTTGCATGGAAGGTTTCAACCCTGAATATTGGCAGAATTGTGCCACCTTAGTTGGAGCACTGTCTCAATAACACACACCTTGTAGTGAGGTGGGCGCTCAATGAAAGAGGAGGAAGCACACACTCGTAACTTCTTTTTTTAAAGATTCTTATAATTTACATTTCAGTGGAACATCTGACTGACATTCTTTATAGTACCAAGAACAGTTGTTTCAAGAGTTCAAAGGCTAATCAACATTAACATAGGAATGGAATCCATCGAGAAGTTATTCATAACCAAGAATTACTGTATACTACTACAATGTGGGGGAATTGAATAAGGGCCAAAGGTTCTATTTACAACAACAAAACAAGTTGAGAAACCGTGAAGACATTCTTTTTCTGTACTCAGTACATTATTGTTAAAAAATACCTAGACGGTAGTCACATGTATCTCAGCCAATTATTTTGTCGTTCAGATTTGAGAATGCGCCTGCTTATGTGTGTCACCTTCATTGCTTGGTTTGTTGTTGTGTGCCATAGAAATGTCTGACAGTGCTTTGTTTGACCACCGTTTTGGACCAACTATTTTACCACAATGTTCTCAACTCTCTCAGACAGTCCAAAATGTTTATGATACATATAGGTCAAGATTGCTAAATTGAGCTACGTATTTTTGCAATGTACTTAATTGTAGCAGTAGTTAAAGGCGTCTACCCTGTGGACCGTTTTGACCGCCAGTAGCCCAATAGACTGGTGTTTTGATGAGTGGGCCCCTGTTTGGTTCTGCAAACATGTACTGCCGATGGTTTCAAACTATTCCACTAATACAGCTGGGAGTGACATGCCATGGATTATAGCCACGCATCAAAATAATGTAAAATGCACAGAGGAAGAGGACAGCTAGCAACAATGTATGCAAACCATTTGGTGAAATGTAAACACTCCACAGTGCACCTTTCAGGAGCTATTTTTCACCTCTGAGCTGCACTGAAACTACTCTCAACCAAAGATGTTAATGTCTGTGGATCATCTGGAGTTTCTAGAAAATATACCTTAATTATGGTGTTTTCATTCAAAATAATTATTTAATTAAAAGAGAAATATTTTTTTAAACGACAATCAAAATTCCATTCACCAACATTGCCCCTGTGCCCAGGTTGTGTTTGTTGTAATATGGGTGAACCAATGGCCACATCTTAGCAGTCACAGGGAGAACTTAAACCTGCTGATCCACAGCAGCTCATGTGATCTTAATGACTGAGAGGACAACAGCCGGCTGACTGACTGATCTGCACGCCACCAGCACCGAGGTGCAGGAAGCCAAAGGTGGTGTGTGTGTTTGGTGGACCTCAGGCACACTTCGTCACGCCTCCGCTCGTCACTGACCCCTGCTCGTCCTTCACGCCGGGGCCAGGAGCGCCTTCATAATTGCGGCGGCAGCGGCAGCTTAAAACCGCCAAATCATAAAAAAGCAACGGCGAGCTCCAGTGAATTACGAGGAAATATGGCCTTCCTTTACAGCGGGGGCTGCGAATGAAGCCATAAAATTATGAGCAGTTTTTATGATGGCCCATTGAAGTAGGATGCTTGTATATTGATGGTTCACAGGCTGTATCCCTCTTCCCCCATACAGCGGAAGAGCTGACAAAGGGGCCCCTGTGTAACTATTTTTCATGCATTTAATATATTAATTATCCGGTAAATGTTCCCCAGGCAGTGCTTGGGATAGCAGAGAATGACAGCTTTTCGATGAAGCTCCCGGGTTGGCCCATCAGGCCACAGTGTATTACGTGGGAAAGGTCATTGTGGGGTTAATGTAACTTTTTATTTGCTGATTTTTCATACGCAGGGAGGGCGGTGAGGAAAGGAAGCAAGGCTAGTTTAGAAAAAAAAGGAGAAGAAGTGAGAGAGGAAGACAGAGAGAGATGGGCAGGGACAGAGGCAGAGGGGTGGTGTGTGTTGGGAGCAGAGAAGATAACGCCAGGGTTTTTATTATTGTGTTTGGGTTCAGACTTTTTTTCCTGTCTTGGTCTGATATTGCAGCCTCGCCTCCCTTCCCTCCCCCCTCAAAACACGCACACAGTCCCAGACACACCCTCGCACACAGTAGCTCCTGGCTCTGCTACATGAAAGCAACTGATAGGTGAGCCTGCACTAAAAAGGCATAACTTGGGTGCAACTCACTGATTGTCTGCAATCATCCATATCCCACCTTCACATCCCATCCCAAATCAATTCTTGATCAATTTCATGCCAGAGAAAGAAATCATTTCTCCAAAACGGAGAACATATTCAGTTTGATCATTTGTGCTCTTCCAGTAGTAATTAAACTGCTGGGTGGAATAACTGAAAAGATTATTGTGCTGCTGCTTCTTTACGCCAACTATTTCTTCCCTCTACAAACTTAGATTATGATGCTGGCAGTATCTCTTTCAAACATGGTTATGAGAAAGGAAAAAGAAGGGAAAAATTGCTTTTTTTAATCACCATATGCACCCTCACTAATTCAGGTGCTCTGAAGTGCTGTCAAGAAACAATTGAGTGGAGAGTAGGTTGAAGTGATCAATTGTGCGCGGTCCCTAGGTGGGGCTCTCATTTGCTGGTGCATTCCTCCAGCTGATTAAGTTAATTAGGCAGCCCCCACATCTTGCTGATTGGATGTAAACATTAATATGCCAGAAAATGACTCCGTCGATGTTTACCGCAATGTTCCAAGCTGCGCTAAATTGATAGCCTATTGGAAAAAGAAAGAAAAAAAGCGAGCGGCCTTGATTTGATTCCACTTGCAGATAGTGAGGAGGTTCATCCTCTTGTCCACCCCCGTCTCCCTCATCTCTCTTCTTCCTCTCTGGCCAAAAGTTGCTTGCCAGTTGTTTGGCTTATTTAAAGATGTTGTATTTGATTTGTTACACTTATTGTGGAATTACCACATTTTCTTCCAAGTTCAAATTTGTCTGTAAACTTTATTCTCCTCCCTGGACAACTGCTCACTTTCCCTCACCAGCCCTTGTGAATTCCCCTCACCTCTCAAAGCTGAAAAGCTGCAGTGGTGAAATACAGAGCGAGGACGGCAGCATGCTCCGAGATGGTCTTTTATAAATCAGAGTGCGGTAAAAGCCCCAGCTCGATATCTCATCATAGACGTGGTAGTGTTCAGAAAGTGGCCCAAGCAATGAGCCAAGGCTCAACTATCTATTGGGAGGTGTACGTGCTTTGTGAGAGCGTGTGTATGGTGTTTCTATTGACCAGTGAATGCACCATTGTACACTGATTTATGAATATGTGCTTTCATGAGTCCTGCATGCTTTTATGCACTCACAGTGTAGAGAGAAAACATGGTTCATTTGTCAGAGGCACTAAAGTGCATGCAGCTGAGTGAACACAGATATACCTGTGAACTCCCTGTTGGTGTGTATTACAGCGGCCTGTCTGTCAGAGGATGATGTGACTCCTTTCATTCATTCACCTTCAGGCCTTTATACACCAGTGATGTTTTATCTTTTGTGCGATAAATTCTCACATCAATATATTTTTCCCAACTGTTGTTTTTGTCATGAATACTTTACACATGTCCACATAATAAAAGCTCTGGCCTGTAATATCATATTTGCAGTATTTGTTTTATTCATCACACCAAAGGCAAGGCACGTTTATTTGTATAGCACAATTCAACAACAAGGCAATTCAAAGTGCTTCACATAAAACCGTTAAAAGCATCAAAACATAATGCATAGAAAACAGGATGTAAAACAGTTAAGAAAACATTAAAACAGTCAAAAAGCTAGATAAAAAATAAAAATTGAATAAAAGCCAAATGCCTTTATTGGGACAAAGCAGACTTGTACATTTGGATGTTTTTGAAGTACTTTATTGTGATTTAAGTATTTTACTTTCTCATATAATATAAAAAAAGAGAATTTAGATTGAAGGTTGTCAAAGTATTGCATAAAAAAATTTTCCAAATGCCAATTGCATTTATTTATTTTTGACTTTTTTGACTAGCACCAGCTAGGAAAAAGGCAAGCGGCAAGTTTGCTGTTTGTAGCTGTTTTAGTAATATTAAAGTTAATAAGCAACTCTGCGACATGGCACAATCATATAAATGCAAGCAAAATAGCTGTCACAAAAGATTTGTGATTTCAGTTTGAATCGGCTATTGTTCTCAGGCTAAGTGGCTGGCTTTGAGCTACTGGGTTAGCCTCGCCTGATTCACCGGCTATCCGGCTTGCACTGAGACCAAAAACAGAGCGAAAAGAGATGGAGCATTGCACTTACACTCATCAAGTGGACAAAAAGAAAAAATGCAATTTGAAATAAATGCTTGTGTTGCTCTGTGTCTGTTGGATGTGTAAATGACTCTTTCCACTTCAGCATACACACAGCACTTAGGACCAGAGAGGGTAACAGCGCTGGAGCAGGGTGTTGAAGTCCCAGCTGGGTGTTGCTGTGGTTTGATGCATCGTCAGTAGCCCCCATCTCCCGGCCTCACCCATCCCATCCCATCCCCATCTCGCCCCCCTGCCGTGCGTCAAGCCCCATTAACCTCCCGCCTGCCTCTCTGCAGGCTCCCTGTGTGCTTAACACAGTGGCGTTAGCGTAAAAAGATGTGCCTGCTCCTCCAGATGAGCTTTGCACAGTTTAATAAAGGTCTCGGAGGGGTCCACATTAATATAGTAAGGCCGCCGAGAGGAGGCCCTGCCGTACACCTCTCACTCCCCCCGCCATACATTCTGTCTCCTCACATTTTTTCAAATCTTTCTCCTTTATTTATTTTTCTTCTGAGACGAGTCATTTGGCCGTGTGGTGACATCTCCTTCCCCGTGCTGGCAGTACAATGTTAACTTTCACCCTGCGGCTGGGTTTTAACCTCCTCCTCTCATCTCTGTGTGTTGACAGCAGTGGTCAGACAGCCACGGTAAGGTGGCGACTTGTGCCGCCTGAAGCACTCTGCTGATGCGTTGGGCTTTTAGGAATGGGTCTGAATGTTAGATAGTCCTGGTGGCACCTTGCATGGTAGCCCCTGCCATCAGTTTATGAATGAGTGAAGACCACCTCGTAGAGACCACCTCCGCAAACGTCTGCTCTGTCGCCTGCGTTTCAACATTTGCAATATAAGCATTTGCTCTTCAATATTGATGAGGTCCAACTTTAATGCAGCCGCTCCAACTTGGTCACCATTGTTTACTGTGACCGGAATTCGGCTATAACCCCTGAAACCTGGTTGAAATGTCGGGATTGAGGTGGATTTTGGGAGAGAAAAACATACATTTTCACCTTTTTTGTGGAGGTTGTATGTTTTCCCCGTGGCAGCGTGGGTTCCCTCCGGGTTCTCCGGTTTCCTCCCGCAGTCCAAAGACATGCAGCTCAGGTTAATTGGTGAGTCTAAATGGCCCGTAGGTGTGAACGTGAGCGTGAATGGTGGTCTGTCTCTATGTGACAGCCCTGTGATAGTCTGGTGATGCGTCCAGATGAACCCAACGTCAGCTGGGATCGGCTCCAGCCTCCCGCCTCCGTGGATAAGCGGTTAAAGATAATGGATGGATTGAGTTAATTGAGTATGTTAAAATGACTGAAACTCTAAACTTTAAGAGGGAAATCCGTTCAGTGTATTGCATTTTTCTTCAACTGCAAACACTTCTTTTGTCTTACTCTGTGATCTGGAGGAAGTTAAACAAGCAAAGACTACTTTCATTATCTATTTGTTTTATTGTTCGGTCCTTCTTCTCCTGGGTTTTCAATGGTTTTCTAGTGTGGTATTACATTTATTTAAAAATCTTACTGTTTCCTTTAAAAGCATTCAGTGGCACCTGCTTACATCTTTAAACCTTCATGTATGTCTCGTAGTTCTTCTGTTGTTGGTGTTTCCACAGTCTTAAGTGAAGCATCAAGGGGATCACTCCTTTTCTGCTGTGGCCTCTAGGTTGTGGATGTGGTGGCTGGGGGCGTGGTTAGGCTCAGCTGCAGAGGGGGAGGAGAGGAGCGGCTCAGGGAACAGGTGCCGGGGATGAGGCCTTATTGTCCTCAGCTGGAGTGTATTGCGTGTTTTGTGTGTCTTCCCTATATAAGTCATAGGATGGACGGAGGGGCAGGAGTGATTAGCCAGAAACGCAGTCTGACCGAGCGTCGTAGCTGGACAGTGCAGTTCCGAATAAAAACGTTGCAAAGCGATATTACGGTCTGCTTGTGTCCTTTGTGCTGGGGGGGGGAACTCTGGGAAGTAACAGACCACGTTACAGTGGAATAGACTCCCTCTTGATTTGCCTGGGGACCAGACAAATCTGCGAGCTTGATTCATTTGCTCTGGCAGATGCGTCTGGGCCCCCTCTGCTTTGGACAGATTTCGAGCAGCCTGAGATTCGATAGGCCAATCACAACTGTTTATCTAATGTGGGGGGCGTGTTCGAGATGATGACTGTACTGAGGAGAACTGTTGAGGCATTTTCAAAGATGACTGCAGCTATTGTGGAACTTTCTGTTGAAGCTGCCAGCGCATATAGCCTGACGTCACCAAATCCCATTGCATCTGTCAGAGCAAATTATACGCGAGCTTGCAGATTTGTTTGGTGCCCAGGAAAAGTCAAAAACTCAGATGGCAAATATGGCAACACTTTTTCCTAGACATGCTGCTCCATCACCACTCATCTCTGCTGCTGCCCTTTGTTCTTTATCTGTGTTTCAGATTTTTAACCTTGCCTTGCAAACTGCATCTCAATCTGATTTACTTGTTAATTATGAATGTCCTTAAAAAAAGTATCTTGATATTTCTAATGCGGTTGATATCTCCATCAATTAAGTGAAAAGCTGGGAGCTTCCATCTAGAGTTGTCTGATGGCATTGTAAGCATCTTCCACCCTACATTATATGAGCCCTGTGTGCGACTCCTTATTATCCATTCGGTCTAGTGTGGTGTAAAAGGTGTGGGTTTAGAACTTTGAGTGTTGGTATTTGTACATGTTTGACTTGATTGCAGCTGCAGTGATGCGTCCTGTATGATTTCTTTATACAGGACCATACACCTCGACAGGCTGTTATTTTTTACCTCCCCCTCTCACCTTATCAACTATCGTCCAAGCCCGTCTCCCCTCGTATTTCAATCTCCACCTCTCTTTCTTCCCACTCTACTCTTTTCACTCTCCATCTAGCTCCCTTTGTAGCTCCACCACCTTCTCCATCCCTACCTCCTTGCCACCCCCGACTCCCTCCCCTCTCCTCCCCTCACCTCCCCCACACCACACCACACACGTCTCCCCCCAGCCACCCCCCATCCCTTCCCTCCCCTGTCTCCCTTCCTGCACAGCCGTCACTCTGAATTATTTTCAATGAGCTCCTTTATAGCGGGCGCCAGATCTCAGCTCCAACTCATCACTGAGCACAGGGCTGGGGGGACGCGCTCTGCATTTCGATCAGCTCTGTGCCTCCACTTTGCTATTAACCCCTTTCACACTAAACCCCACCACCACCCCCCTCTTTCTACACCGTAGCTCACTCTATTTCTCTTCCCATGTTTATGCTCTCTCCTCTCTACCTCAATCTTTCAACAGATTTTTCTTTTTACTCGCATTTTTCTGTAAAATCTTTCTTCTCACTGTCAACCATGTCCACACATTGTTGCCTCTTAATTCTGAGACTTTCTCTGTGTGATTAAACAACAATGTCATTGTCATCCCTAGATTTATATTCAAGACAAACTGAGATGATACAAGTGGAGAAGTTTGAATACTTGTATAACTTGAAACTATATGAAGTTCTCTGAAAATGTGTACTACACAAACTGACGTGAACACATATCATGTACTATTCATGCAAAACACTTAAAAGCCAATGCAAGGGGATATCACATATTAGTATTCTCCTTACACTGAATCAGTCCAAAAGGAGAACGACGTTCAGTCATTTTGGAGCTTTGTCTCCATTTCAATTCAGGAGACTGTTGCATATGTGTAATTATATGTCTGTAAAGTTAGAATGAAAGCATAGCAAACATGTCAGTGGTATTATGTTGGAATCTAGTAGAGGCAGGTTTGGTTATGAGCAATTATTAGGGATAATTATACGTTTGTATATCATTATTTATATTCATAGAAGTATTAATACATACTCAAAAGGATGAGTGTTCAAGACTACTTTACATTCATGAGGTGAACAGTGAAGGGTTGAATCCCAGCAATGACCATCAAAACCAGCTGTTACCATAACACGTATGCACAAATAATCACAGACAGCTGCTCTTTAAAATGGCACAATAGAGTTTATTTAACTTAACCAAATATCAATCAATAATCCATATTACCATAATCAATATACATCTAATCTACAGCTACAATAACAAGCATAGAGGCACACAAGCAAAGATGTTGGGTTGTCGATGTGTAGGTGGGAAGGAGGAGGAGCCAGAAGAAGCACTCGGTCACATCGGCGGACAAGACTGCGAAAATTGAAAAAAAGGCCGAGGGTCAATGGAGGATGTGGTTTCCACGTCTGTGATACAGGATGGCGTTACACTACATCACTATGTGTGTCCATGAGCCACTCTGTGTGTGTTTGAAAGGGTGTAGGCGTTGTGTGTTTGGGTTAATGTGTTTGAAACTCGGCAAAGAGCATCCTGACTTCCACAGAAAGACACAACAGCTGTCCCTTTATGACTCAGAGACCCGAGATCGCTCGACATAGCAATGGCGTTTTTAGTCCGTTGGTTTGTTCGGTGCAGTTTTCTCGCAGCATCCTTGTTTGGCAACAGAGAGAAAAAGTGCTAAAGAAAGTGAAAGAGTGTGTCGTAGAAGGTGTCCATCTCGTTCTGCAGGCATTGTGAGGTCATAGTTGCACAGGGATCTTTCAGAGGTTTCAGAACACCAGAACAGTATTTTTCTCCTGTCGTGAGGGTGGGGGATTTTACTTTGCAAGTTGGCCTCTGTGCCCAGGCTCCTAGCGCTTCTTTTGTTCTCCCAATTGTATGCGCTCTCTCCGACTCAATGACGAGTTCAAGGAATTTACTGGCTGAGACTTATTGTCACTTATTGATTCTTAAGTGAGATTAATGCATTGGGAAGACAGAAAAAATGAAACACAAGATGGTTTTGCGACTGTTGAATCGCTCAAGAAGGAAGGACAGAAGGAAGGAAGGACCTACAACAAGGTTTAGTGTAAAGAAATCATCCTCAACACTGGACTCAGTCGCTGGACTCAGTCGCTGTTGGTGCTTGATACATTTAGAGAGCCACGTTAGTATTTTAAGAATGGTATTTCACAACCAAAAATCTGTCAAGGAGCTATTTACAGTCTCTCTGGACTATTTCTTCGTCCAAGTTTAGAACATTTTGAATTTCACTCCAAACATGTTTAATTGCATTCCTGTCTGAACGAGGAGGTGACAGAGTATCATACATATGCCTATATTCATCTAGAGCCTAATCATGATTGATTTGAGCGGAAGTGGGCCTCAACAAAAGGGTTCAGTTTTCACTTATTGTCCAGGTCCAGGTCCAGGCAGATACTTGGTGTCTGATTAGGGGGAAATAGTGCGACTTACTGGATGAGGAGTGTGGGTGTAAGTCTGACATTGGCTGTTTATCTCACACACCCCTTCTGCTATCTATTTTGCAAGGGCACCGTCGCTGCATCCTGTAGTGCTGCCCAAGACGATTGCAATTGGTTTGAAAGAAATACCAACGAGCCGGAGCCTTTTTCCCTGTTATACCCTTATACCCTCGTACCCTTATACCCTTATACCTTATAATAAGTGCAACCGGATCTTTCTCCAGCGCTGTGGATATAGGTCTGGTGTGAGACAAAGGGGGAAATGACAGGCAGGTGTGCTGCTTGGTGTGGAGATCAGGTGACTGGGACAGTCTGATTTTTAACCACAGTAGGCGATTATTCTGCACATGACTAAATGCAATACTTAACATTAATAGCTTTGAATATACCTAGAAATATTATACTGTTCGGTGCTTTTACTATTTAGTTTGTCAGGTGAATCACAGATGGAATGGCCTGTGTGGTGATGCTGATGTCTGTATAGACGAGAGATGTAATTCATATGATTGGGAATTATTTTATACACTTTTGATATTTATATACTTATTGATATTGATCTGTCGTTAGCAAAATGTCATGGGTTTGAGTTCATTTTATAACATATCTTTAAATGACTGCCTGCCACCTACTTTACCTCTGCTTGTGCAAAGCTTGAACACAATAGGAGTACTTGTGTCTGAGGCTATTTTGACACTATTTCCATCGCTGCTGACTTTAAGCCACACATGATTTCCATCCTGCTCCCTCCTCCCTCTGCAATCTCCCCACTCAGTCTGCCCGCTGAGGGAGAAACCTGTCCGAGCACATCCTCCTGGCGGAGCAGTAAACACTTCCCTGTTTCCTGTATGATGATGTTCAGCAGAGCTGTGGATACATATCACTCACTCCCCGTGACTCTGCTGAGGACTCCGTTTTTTTTTTTTTAACATTTTGTGGGGAAATTGGAAATGTAGCCTGATTTGGCAACACAGTGGTTCCCAGCAATGTGTTGCTATCAATATAACATATCAACTTACCATTTCCCACATGCTGAATTTTGAACATGAGTCGCAATGAGCTTGAAAAATATTCCTGGGAATAAGGTGCAGTTACTGAAACCCACAATGGAAACGTCTCTTCTTTAGGGCTCGGGCACAGAAAGAAGTCCACTGAGAGCAGCCGCCGCTTAACTGGACTCTGATAGAAGTGTTAATCGCTCTGTCTGTCATTCCGCCGCTCCGAGGCAAGATTAAACTGTGGTGTAAAAGCAAAGTCAGGAAAACCCCTAAAAAGACTCTCCGTCTCACTCTCCCCGACACCTCGGAGGCACGTGCCAACCACAAGGCGTATCCGTTATCGCAGAAATTTATCTTCAAGACTTCTCGATTAGTAAACGGCAGCAATGACCCATCGCCGCTTTTGCTTCACTCTTCACCCATTTTGCGTAGCCCTTAGGAATGTTGGAGAGACAGGAACTATCTTTTCAGCAGCAGCCAGCCACCATTGTTAAGAATAACGTCTGTCGCCTGCAGGAATGATTTGTCATCTACAGAGAGTTCAGGTTTTGTGGCTGTCACTCCCTTTTCAAGTTGGAAAAGCCTGTTTGTTTGAAGATCACTTGACTGTGCTGAATCAATTAAGTCATCCATGGCTAATCCAGGAAGAGTGTGGGGAATTGATTTCGGGACGGAGCCAAGTGATGGGTTTGACAGTGGCATTGTTTATCCTATATGTGCTGAGCCTTGATGTGCTGAGTATGATATAGCTCTCTGTTTGAGGACCAGTGATAGTAGAGCATGAAGGGAGAGTGCACATACAGTAAGAAAGCCAAAATGCCGGCGGTCGTAGTGTGAATGTGTGTTTAGTGTCTGTCTACACTTTTCATAACAGATTGTAGAACAACATTTGAAACAAAATGTTTTGTAAAACCTGGTTCAATGTGATTTGATGCAACAGAAATTCAATTACAATTTCAGCTCAAATTCAGAATGATTTCATATGTTTGAATCAAAGTGAGAGTTCTGAATGGCAGCAGCTAAACAAACATTATTATGTATTGTAATTATTACGACCCAAATGTTATGGTGGGTGATCAATATATACCCATGCATTAACTACATTTCTTTTCTAACCCACAACATATAGATGCATGTTGTGTATGTTTTAGTGAAAAAGAAAAGTGCTGAACTTGGAGAATGCATTTGTTGGTACTACCATACAGTACGTTTGTGGTATAAATTAAGGCTAGTACTACTTAAAAAAAGAAAATCAAAAGCAACATTTGAAAGAGAAATATAAAAATCACAAGATCCCCAATTTTATTTAAAACTTCCATCATTATTTTTTGCTATCACATTTTTTGCTATCATTTGGCTCATTGTGTCAAAATTCTACACACAAGTCAAAACAAACACAACACTTGAAGATAAACATCTCACTTGAAAAATGAAACTCTGCAATCAAAGCCGAACAATCTTTTTTTCAAATGGCATTTTTGCAACAACATGATGCTCCATTGGAAATATTCGTTCGAAGCATCAACAACACACTGATGTACTTCATACAAAACACTGCAGTCTTTAGTACTTTGTATACCTTTTTAATTTGATCATCCCGGCTTCTGTGAAAGTTTGTTCCACTTCAGTACATCTACTCACATTTCAATAAATACAAACACAAAGGCTTCAGAAAAAGAAAAAAAACAACAACATGTAGCTTTTTTTCCCGCCGTTGCAAGTTTTACCTACAACAATCACAAAGGAGAGTATAATTACAGTAAAGTCATCAATACACCATTCCTGTAAACTCACTGAAACAAACATAATTATAGTCAAATTACAGTGCACTTGTAAACAAAAAATTGTTTTTGCTCAGAAGGACTGCTGTTCAAGTGTGTGTGTTTGTGTGTGTGTTGTCAATTACAGGTATGTTTTGCATTTTGAATAGAGATGTCTTCACAAATATTGCAAAAGATGTCATTCTTTAATGTGTGTCTGATGTACAAAACAAGTGTATATTGTGTTGCAAAGATGCAAACAGGACCGAGCAGAACATGTTTGCACTTTTAGAGCCTTTGTTTAAGGAATGGGATCAAAAGTTAAGGTTTTGATGCTTCTTTCTAAGCATTCACTTTTAGTGTTTAAGAAAACACTTTCACTGCATCACATTCACTTTTTAGCCCCAAGCCCCGCGGCACCCATAATCGGACAAGAAAAGAGAAGAATAAGTCAAGTGACGTTACCACAGTGGCGGGCCGTCAGGGCCTGCTAAGCCTTCTCTGCTGGCCTAAACAGAATCACAAAGTTATAGCGATTTTATAATTTAAATGTTTTTTACAAATACACCAAATGTATTATAATTATGTTTCCCTATTAGCTTATTTTCCCATTGCACAGCTCCTGTTTTCGTCTGTTCCTCAGCTTCCGGCCACGGTGTGGCTTGCTTGGCAGCTGGTATCCAATAGCTCTTATCCAATCAGGTTTCACCTCTTTTTCTCTATGGTAGAATAGCGGGTTAAACTACATGGGGATGGCCTGCTAGCGTTCTGGACGTGTGATTCGCTACAGGGCCCGCGGGACCTTTAGCATGCGCTGTGATTCTGTCAACACAACAGAAAGCTACCTTGCTGCAACAGAAGAGTTCAGGCTGAAACAAGAGAAGTTATTACATGTTTCAGGGCTCTCAAGTTTTTAAGACAGGTAAGAGTGACATATCCTCCCCCCCAAATTATTATTAGCTTTATTTTCATTGGTTGCTGGATTACATTTCACCCAGATACAACAGATTTGTTTTTCTGATTGGCTATTCGTGTAGCCCATTTCTTTTTTTTGATTGGCTGATGAGTGGCACCTCACGGCAGAACTCCAGGGGATTCGGGGGAGACGTGCTTGATTCCTCCATGGTGAGGGCAGCGCGACCAGGTCATGTCTGTGCGCTGCGGCACATTAAATAGCCTAGAGTTTTTTTTCAGCGTGAGAAATACGATGTGTGGCGGGAGGGCGTGACTTAAGACCGAAATGCGTGACAGTCACGCTCAATGCGTGACACTTGAGAGCCCTGATGTTTAGTGTTTTACTTGTTTTAACACTCAATGGCGCGACTTCGCCCCGCGTCCTTCGCTCAGTTCGACCCCGTCAAACGTTCTGTTCGCACCGCCTCAAACGCGTCAGTCGTGTCGCCCGGCGAAAAATGTTGTCGCGTCCGGTGTGAACACGGCATAAGGCCTCTAGAAGGGCTTCTCCCCCCCTATGGGGGACTTGGGGCCCAGAAGGTTAAGGTGTGGACGGTTTAGTCATTGACTTCAATGGTAAAAAATATCAAATGCGAGATGTCATGAATTAGCATTAATTCAGAGCTGTTTAGGAACAAGTGTGCACTATGTACACATGTGTGTGTTTCATTAAAGAAGACACACCACTGTATCTTTGATGTTTGAGGAGAAACAGCGGGCCGTGTTTTTCTGCTGTTCCACTAACTAACCATCAAACTAATTGTATTGATAATAATTTGATTATGCTCGGTAATAGCCTGTTGATGTGAACGAGCAATACCAGTTAAGGTTGAATCAGGATCCCACCATTGGTCAAACAAGCTCTAGCTTAACTCCACTCTGTCTAGAAGGAATGAGTTTTAGTTGCATCAGCGTTCTGCCATTCAAACCTTCTTCTTTCCAGAGTTTCACTGTACACAAAATGTTTGGGAAGAGCAAACATTCCAGTCATTGCCAGTCTTCTCAATCAATACCTCCAGTCCCTGTCAAACATGGACATCCCATCATACATTTTTCCAAACAGTGCCTTGCTTTACTGCCTCTCTTTGTCATGGAAGGCTGATCAGCGCTGAGCACCACTCGCCTGAGCTCCACTCCACAGGAGGACCATCACTCCACAAGCTGATTACTGTAATTGTTCCAACTTTGCTCTGTAGATACAACACCATGCCAGTCAATGAGAGGCCTCTCCAGCGGAGGACTCCAGCCATTAGCACGCTTCAAATTGATTTCTGTCTGTGAGCACTCTACAATTATGCTGCACCTTGTCCTGCATCATATGTTGGTGAGGAATGGCTGTTGCTTGGCTTTGTTGTCGTTGATAACTTGTCAAAGACAGTTGGATAATTGTGAGAAATAGAATAAATATTTTTAAATTGAGAAGTTCACACTCAAATTTTAAATTCATCACTTATGGAGCACACATTTTCAAAAGCCACTGCCTGGGTTTGATACAATAGATAATAAAGTAATATAAATTGAGTCATAGTCTAACTCAGTGATTGTCAACCACTGTGCTGTGGGAAAATGTCCAATTTCACTTAATTGGTCCAAACAAATATTATTCAGTTGTCGCAAATGATTTTACATTGTTGAGCGTCTGAGCCTGCAATAATATAGAACAGGTCTACACCTTGTTTTGCTATTAAACAAACTAAACGGCCGTATGTTATTGATCTTATCTACAAGACAGCATGTCATGTCTGGGCCGCGTCTACAACTCTTCTCTGCTCTCTATCGCGCACGGCGGCGTTCCGCCCCGATGCGATGCACACAGGTGAGACACAGCGGACAGAGAGAGAGAGAAAATATGTTGCATGCTTTTCACAATGGGATTTGCTGCTGAAGCTATCACTATTTTAAGCTATGAGCTCTCACTTTTAAAGCCCAACAGTTCATGCATTTGCAGGTCAAGACAAACATCCAACAGCCTGCAGCCTGGAGCTCCATCAATGACGTTTCTGACTTCGCATATCGAGAGGCTCTGGAAATATTCTTCCAAAAGCCCTAAAAACACACTGCAGTGACGAAGCCTGCACACTGTGTGGTTGTCATTAAAATAAATGAACACATGTTTCCTTCAAGTCAGTATTTATTAAACTGGGGCGGTATTTATAACAGGTTCACCGTCCGCCGTTACGCTTGCGCATGCGCGACTCGTCAATTCTTGTCATTTCGCCATAAGCCGATCTTTATGAGATTTCCCTCTGTGAGGTCGTATTTCTGCTGTTGTGTCTCTCATTATTGAGCATGAATTGAGGGCCGTATCAAATCTACAACTGTTTTTAAAAGATGTGTAGAGGAAAGCAGCTCACTGCAGCCACTAATACTGATACAACTTGATGGCTCACACATCTGCACTCATTCTGTTTTGTTTTGTAAAAAAATAACTTATTGTTTTCCATAATAAGCTATTTTGTAGCAACTAAATATTAGTTATTTTTTGCATAACTTGATTTTCATTTTTCTACACTTTTTAATTTGTTTTTATGATGGAGCAATCTGGTTTACTTGAAACACTGATTACTCTTCCATGCCAGTAGGTAGCGCAATAATTACCTACCATATATGCTGTATTATGTTACAATATGACATGTTGTAACTTTTTGGGTTGTTGGTGTGCCGTGGGATTTTTTCATTGTAGAAAATGTGCCACGGCTCAAAAAAGGTTGAACAACACTGTCTAACTGACCCGTTCAGGTTTGTGCTCACCATAGTGTTTTTTTGTGTTTTGAGAAATGTGCTTTTACAAATGTCATGTTTTGAGAAATGTCGTGATTCATGTTGTGTATTTTGTAAAATGGTTAAGTCTTTTGTGAGATGTTGCTTCTGTTTTGAGAAATGTTATGTTTTGTTAAATGTAATATGTTTCATGAAATGTGGCTTTGTTTTATTAAATGTTATTGAGTTTTGTGAAATGTCGTCTTTTGTGACGTGTTTTGAGAGATATTGTTGCGTTTTAACCGCCATGGCCAACGCATGTAGGGTTGCATAGACAGAGGAACACTAATTAAAAAAATATATATTCAGTTTTATCCTGTGTTAAGGATCATATGTGAGAATGACTCCTTCTGCAGTGCAAGACATTTCAAGTCAGATTCAACTGATAAATTAAAGTTCATAAGGTTGATGTAACAGGACCTTTCCTTAGCTAGTCAAACAAACACACATGTGTGCTTTTATGTACCTCACAGTTACAAGTTAGAATAACTTTACCATGTGTAAACAACTTGCCATTTCAAGCTAAGGGGACTTACATTCCAAATTAGTTTCAATTTGCATATAAACGGTATTTTGACTGACAATTGAAAGTTTGCTTGCTTTATAAAAAGGAAATGACCAATAAATCTTACTTCTGTTCAAAAGATATAACATTTAATGGAAGAAAATATACACAGACTGAAACATTCACTACAAGTACATCTCAACACAAATAGAAACATATATATAGAAAAAACAACTCAAAGGTGTCGTTCATATTACGGGGTACTCCAGGTCAAGGCAGTAGATTGTGCCATCAGCATGAAGCCTGTGGGCACGTCTCTGAGCTCATGTTGGGTGATCTTCTCCTCGGCCACATCGAAGACTTCCAAAGGAAGTGAATCATGCAGAACGCCTTTGTGTCCCATCAACAGTCCAACCTGCATTCATCCAGGGTTTCTCCATGAACCTGAAGACATAAAGACATTCACATCTTAACTGACATCTCCAAAATAGTACTAGTTCAATGTTTTGAGAGTCCTCATTAAAAATCCCCAAAACAAAAAAGGTGAAGGAGACACGGGCAGTGACTCTGCCGGTCAATGTGAATCCCTCAGCCGTATGACAATACATTCAGACTGCTTAAAGTTCGTGTTAGCTAGCTAGCTAGCATGCGCTAGCTAGCTAGCTAACCGAACAAGCTAGTTGGAGGGGGAGGGGTGTTGAGTGAAAAACGTAACTTAAGTGAAGCATGAAATAATGAAGGAAAATTGTCACTTTAAAAAATGAACCAATAGTTTATACATTAATTGTGTTTCATCAACTGCAGGACAGATAAAATAGGTCAACCATTTGTCTTAGAAGTTCTAGCCAAACACTAAAGCCATAAAGTATCTAAGCCTTTCCAGACCATTGACAAGCACAAGCTACATAACTGTGTTACATTACTAATGTTACACGTGCTATTAATTAAGAAAAATACTTAAAGTGATCATTTAAACTCACCTTCATGTGCCCAAGCAAAGCAAAAAGGCTCCTCAGCGCTCTGGTCCGTTGGCTCTACTTGTTGCAGGTGGAAAGTAACGGTGAATTGCTCCGCCTCATTCACTGGAGGTTGTCAGGTTAATAGAATCCCTCCGCCGGTGGAAATAGTCCTTTCTTGTTTACCACAAAATGCCTATATTTTCATTGAATTTAAGTATATGATTTATCTGCAGTGTTTAACCAGTAGATTATGGCCAGGCTTCAACTTGGCCATGGTTTAAAAAAGACAGTTTACCTAAAACACATACATGACAGCATTTGTTTTTTTTAAACCCCACTCCCGCATTTTCCAGTCTTTTCTTTTTTTTTTTTTACTGATAACTTAAAGAGTCAAGTTCAATTAACACTAACAAATCTCAACAAGTCAACACAAGGCATTATTGTAAGTTGAACTAACTTTTAACTTGAACAGTTAAGTTCAAATCTAAAACTTGTCAGAGCTCTTTGAGTTAAAGAGAAGAAGTAAGTGGACATAACTAAACAGGGCTGTGATGTTTTACAGTGTGGGAAACTGCTTTCATATGTTGCTCTGCAACTGTACTTTGTGGTGATTTTGTGAAGATCTTGATCTGGCTAGCACAAGCATTCGTTTTTGAAGTAAGTTTTGCTTTTTAACAATATGTATTCATGGTTAAACAGGATGCAGAACAATGTGGTAATACATCAATTGTTGGCTTTATAAGAATAATAACTGTATTTTGACAATGTTGTAACCAAGTCAACTTTTAGTCCTGATTATACACTCCTGGATACTGAAAGAGCAAATCCTGGTTGATCTCTCACCTCAAACTCCAGTCTTAAATCTGAAGTTGCTAGTTTGGATTGTAAACAACAGACAGCACACTGAAAAGAAAGTCTTGGCCCGGATCGCTGGCTCCACCAGCACCCCAGAAATACAGCGTTTAGCCCCCAGAGTCTGATCTTCAGATGAATCAGAGATTACATAATCACAGAGAGCATTACGGTGCTGGTTTTGTTCGACTAAAGCTCCATCAATTAATATAATAGCCATTTTATCAGTGGTTGGGGTAGATTTTCTGGTTAAGTGTATTTTGACCGATATGGTTGTAAAAATGTCAACATTGTATTAATCTATCATTAGGCGTCATTTTTTTATATAAGATATAATGCATATGTATATAATTCATACAAGGTGTTTTTTAAGTTGAAGTCTGGGATTCTCAGACAATACACATTCAGTCAAATTCTGTTCCCTCACAGTCCACCAGCTGTTCATCCTGTGTGCAGGATGGTGAGCAGGGTCGTCCTTCAATCAGAGGTTCGGTGGTTCGATCCCCATCTCTGCTAGTCCATGTTGATGTGTCCATAGGCAAGACACTTAACCCCAATTGTCTCCCGTATGAATGTGTTAGTTATTCCTGATGGGCAGGCATCAGTGTATGAATGGGTGAATGATGACATGTAGTGTTAAAGCACTTTGAGAGGCCAGAAGGCTATAACAGCCCATTGCTTTAATGCACATTACATACTTTTTTTGCAGGGACAATGCACACCAATCAACAGTAAAACTGTAAGTGGGCCGAGTTAGCCAGAGAGGCTAGTTTCCCTCTGCTGTCTGTACCAGGCTAGGAAGAAGAGGGACAATTCAGGATTGTAGCAGCTTCCTGTTCATTTGAGGTGAGGATAGCAAACAATTTTAAAAAGTGAAAAAGAGGCACCACTGCTTCAAAAATAGACTTCAAAATGAGTACCGTACAATGGAGGAAATGGTAGTTTAGACAAAAGCCAGAGAAAAGTGAGCAGTCTGTCAATAAAAGGAGTGGTAATTACAGGAGGAAGAGGTAACTATCACATCTAATCCTCCATCTCTAGCTGACTGCCCAAATCCACACTCTATCACACACACGCACACAAAGCTTCCCCCTTAAATAACAGTTTACGAAGCAACATTGTACAGCCACATAATAGCCATGTTTTAATTTGCTCTAACAACTCTAATTATGCCTCTTATTGATTCAGGCACACATTTTAATAAGAGCAGCCACGCCTCTTATATTACCAGCCATTGAAAGTGTTCAATGGTGAGCATTTGAGGCTTCTGCTCCTCTTCATCCCGCATGGATGTGTCCCTGACAGTGTAATTTGTGGCTCTGCTTCTGAGGCCACTGTAAACATCACACAACAACAGTCATTTTAGCACTCAGAGACCTTGATCCCCAACCACCGCCCCCTCCCAGCCGCTGAGAAGACAGGGAAGGAGGCGACAACAAAAGATAAAGAAAAGCTACTTTATTGTTGACTGCGCCCAAGTGGGTCAATCTCAGTGTTTTCCAGCGACAGCACACCTCATTTTGTTTCTAATTGCGACGACAGATTTGAAGTCAAGGTCGCTTTTGAGGCACATTTGTAGACATTTGTCTCCCTGTGGCTGTTAATTTACTCCTTCCCCCTGAATGGCGGTTTCTTTATCTTTATACGGTTAATATTGAGAGAAAATACCGCTTTAAAAAATAGTGATTGATTCATTAGAAAAAGGAAGAGAACTCAGCTGTTTGGTTGTGCTCTGGATGTATAAAGACCAAGGTTGATCACATGTTTCCTGTGACTGTCGTGGTGCTGGGCTAACTCACATTACAGACTGGGAATACGGAACTCTTCGATCATCATTTTTAGACTTTCACTGATGTTTGATATTTGCTTGCTCTTCATAATTGTTCCCTTTTTGTCTTCTTGAAAAAATTGTCAGAGTGACAGTTCGGGCTATGGATGAGTGAAATCATTGTCTGTTACGAATTTCTACATGTCATGTGATCTTCAGTCCAGATCACATGGCATACCTGAGGTCGTATAAAGCCGTGGAAGAGCGGGTTAAAACTTTATTGTGGAAGAAGCACAACCTTTCACAGAAGACTACATCGGAAATCATCTCAAAATATGTTTCATATCAGCCTTATATGGTTTGCAGAAATGTACAATGGCAAGAATTTAAATTCTCAGGAGATTGAGCTATTTTTGTATGTGTTTGTTTCTCTGTCACTCCATTTTCATTGCTCTTGTGTTGTGTATATATATATATATATATATATATATATATATATATATATATATATATATATATATATATATATATATATATATATATATATACATATTTTATTCAACATAATACTTGGCCAATTTGTTATACAAGATATCCTAGTGGATAACTTTGAATATTAATAAAACTAAATTATTCTAACTTTCATGATCCACTCTTTTATGAAGGCCTTTTTGATATGTTACAAGAATAAAACACTGCTTTATAATAATGTGATGATGACAGAAGACTACAATAAGGTACTGGATGCAGATTTGGATCAAAAAGTTAAACAAACTAAGACTGACCATATTAAAACGCTCATTAGTCTACACATAAAGAGAATGCTAAAAGCAAAACAGGCAAGACATGATTTTTTTTAATATATTAATATTTTGAAAATGATAAAGGAAATATATCCGTAACACAATAACATATCTGCTAGCAATTCAGTCAAAAAGCATCCAATGCATTCATACAATTACCTTTGATGCCTCCTTTAGAATTTAGCAACTTAAAATGTGTTGCAGATACTTGCCTCTGAGGAGAATGCCGATCGATGAGGCATTCAACACTGTGGCGTATGTAGATTTTGTGAGAAGGAAGAGGATTCAGAGTTTTCTACGTAAGTAGCATTACACTGGATTTAAATTGAAAAATAGACCTCAGTATACAATTCAATATTGTATAGCTGTCCTTTGACCAGTGGCGGGCCGTGCATTTTCTACCTGGGCCTTCTGTGCCGTCTGATATCGTTTACATAAATACGAGCATGACGGGACGCTGCATCATTAACGGACAATGCATGCTGTTCACATCAACAAGAACAAATTCACAAGAACCAGTCACATTTAGTTATAACAAAACATGACAAAACAATCCAACTAAAACGCGGCACTAAACCGCAGCACACTCAAGAGCACAAGCCACGATCAGAAGGAACGATATTAATGATATATTAAAAACAACAACATAGACACATTAACACAATGCTACTGCAGATGTAAAAACACAAAACCAGTTCACTCACCAGATGCTGTTCACTTAAAGATGAAGTCCACCGCCTCTCTTTGTTAACAAACAGTTCAATGACGTTGTACAGTTTATCGGTGTGCTTCAGTTCCAGTAATAGGTCCTCAACCCTCCTTGAGAAAGGCGTTGTCAGTAAATCCGCCACCAAGTCCATTTCTCCTCCTCCTTCAGCCATTGAGTGTTAACAAAACTACACCAAGAAAAACACAAAAAATGTCATAACTTCTCTTGCCTGAACTCTTCTTACTCCTACTGAGCTGCTAGCAGCTAGGTAGATTTATGTTGACTAAAGTAATACACAATTACATTTTCCAAGCTTTTAAAATTATTCAAATAACATTGGAAGTCGTCATATATAAGGGTCCTCTAAAGAGATGTACATACATCCATCCATCCATCCATTATCAGCCGCTTATCCGGGGTCGGGTCGCGGTGGCAGCAGGTTCAGCAGGCCGACCCAGGCTTCCCTCTCACCCGCAACACTTTCCAGCTCATTCTGGGGGATCCCGAGGCGTTCCAAGGCCAGCCGGGAGATATAATCCCTCCAGCGTGTCCCCGGTCTTCCCCGGGGTCTCCTACCAGTTGGACGTGCCTGGAAAACCTCTAATGGGAGGCGTCCAGGAGGCATCCTGACTAGATGCCCGAACCACCTCAGCTGACTCCTTTCGACACGAAGGAGCAGCGACTCGACTCCAAGCTCCCTCCTGATGTCCGAGCTCCTTACCCTATCTCTAAGGGTGAGCCTGGCCACCCTGCGGAGGAAGCTCATTTCGGCCACTTGTATTCGAGATCTCGTTCTTTCGGTCACGACCCAGAGTTCGTGACCATAGGTGAGGGTTGGAACATAGACCGACCAGTAAATGGAGAGCTTCGCCTTCCGGCTCAGCTCCCTCTTCACCAGGACGGACCAGTACAGCGCCTGTTTTATTGCTGCAGCCGCACCGATCCGTCTGTCGATCTCCCGCTCCACCTTACCCTCACTCGTGAACAAGACCCCGAGATACTTGAACTCCTTCGCTTGGGGTAGGCAGTTTGTCCCCACCTGGAGGGAGCAATCCACCGGTTTCCGGCAGAGCACCATGGCCTCAGATTTGGAGGCGCTAACTCTCATCCCTGCCGCTTCACACTCGGCTGCAAAACGCCCCAGTGAATGCTGGAGGTCACAATCCGAGGAGGCAAACAGGACCACATCATCCGCGAACAGCAGAGAAGCGATCCCGAGACTCCCGAACCGGATCCTCTCCGCCCCCTGGCTGCGCCTAGATATCCTGTCCATGAAAGTCACGAACAGGACCGATGATAAAGGGCAGCCCTGGCGGAGGCCAACACCCACCGGGAACGTGTCTGACTTACTACCGAGGATACGAACACAGCTCCTACTGCAGGCGTACAAAGACCGGATAGCCCGTGCCAACGGGTCCGGCACCCCATACTCCCGCAGCACCCCCCACAAAAACCCCCGAGGGACCCGGTCGAAAGCCTTCTCCAAGTCCACAAAGCACATGTAGACTGGTTGGGCAAACTCCCAGGACCCCTCCAGTAGTCTTGCAAGGGTAAAGAGCTGGTCCACTGTTCCACGACCGGGACGGAATCCGCACTGCTCGTCTTGAATCTGAGGTTCGACAAGCGGTCGGAGCCTCCCTTCCAGCACCCTGGCATAAGCTTTTCCCGGGAGGCTGAGCAGTGTGATGCCACGATAGTTTGAGCACACTCTCCGGTCCCCCTTCTTGTAGATGGGAACCACCACCCCGGTCTGCCAGTCCATGGGCACTGTTCCCGACCCCCATGCGACACTGAAAAGGCGTGTCAACCAAGACAGCCCAACAATGTCCAGCGCTTTCAGCATCTCAGGGCGGATCTCATCCACCCCTGGCGCCTTGCCACCAAGGAGCTTTTTGACTACCTTAGCGACCTCTGCCAGGGATATGGGAGAAACCACCCCAAAGTCTTCCGGCGCTGCCCCCTCTCCGGGGGACATGTTAGCCGGGTTTAGGAGTTCCTCAAAGTGCTCTTTCCACCGCCCGACGATGTCCCCAGTCCGGGTCAGCAGTTCCCCCCCCCTGCTGAGAACAGCCTGGGGTAGGCCCTGCTTTCCCTTCCTGAGCCGTCGGATGGTTTGCCAGAACTTCCTTGAGGCCAACCGAAAGTCCTTCTCCATGGCCTCCCCGAACTCCTCCCATGCCCGAGTTTTAGCATCCGCGACCATCGCAGCTGCAGCCCTTCTGGCCTGCCGGTACCCGTCAGCTGCTTCAGGAGACCCCTGGGCCAGCCAGGCCCGAAAGGCCTCCTTCTTCAGTTTGACGGCTTCCCTCACCCCCGGTGTCCACCACCGGGTTCTCGGGTTGCCGCCACGACAGGCACCGATGACCTTCTGGCCACAGCTCCGAGCAGCCGCGTCCACAATAGAGGCTCTGAACATGGTCCACTCGGGTTCCATGTCCCCAGCCTCCCTCGGGATTTGTGAGAAGTTCTTCCGGAGGTGGGAGTTGAAGACCTCCCGGACAGGGTCCTCCGCCAGACGTTCCCAGTTCACCCTCACTACACGTTTGGGCTTGCCAGGTCTTTCTAGCCGACTCCCCCGCCATCTGATCCAACTCACCACCAGGTGGTGATCAGTTGACAGCTCTGCTCCTCTCTTCACCCGAGTGTCCAAGACATACGGCCGCAGATCAGATGATACGACTACAAAGTCGATCATTGATCTCCGGCCTAAGGTGTTCTGGTACCAGGTACACTTATGAGCCACCTTATGCTCGAACATGGTGTTCGTTATGGACAAACTGTGGCTAGCACAGAAGTCCAACAACAAAACACCATTCGGGTTCAGATCGGGCAAGCCGTTCCTCCCAATCACGCCCCGCCAGGTTTCTCTGTCATTGCCCACGTGAGCGTTGAAGTCTCCCAGGAGAACTATGGAGTCGGCAGGCGGCGCCCTTTCCAGGACCCCTCCCACCGACTCCAAGAAGGCCGGATACTCCGAACTGCTGTTTGGTGCATAAGCACAAACAACAGTCAGAGCTTTACTCCCTGCAACTTGTAGGCGCAGGGAGGCGACCCTCTCGTTCTCCGGGGAAAACTCCAACATAGCGGCGCTCAGCCGGGGGCTCGTGAGTATCCCCACTCCCGCCCGGCGCCTCTCACCCTGGGCAACTCCAGAAAAGGACAAAGTCCAACCCTTCTCCAGGAGCTTGGTTCCAGAGCCCATGCTGTGCGTGGAGGTGAGCCCAACTAAATCTAGCTGGTACCGCTCCACCTCCCGCACCAGCTCCGGCTCTTTCCCCGCTAGCGAGGTGACGTTCCACGTCCCTAGAGCTAGTCTATGCTGCCGGCGATCGGCTCGCCCAGGTCTCCTGCCTGGCCTGCCGCCCGGTCTGCATAGCACCCGACCCCGATAATTCTCCCCGCGGGTGGTGGGTCCACGGGGTGACTGCTGCTCCATTTTGTTTCTTCGGGCTGAGCCCGACCGGGCCCCATGGGCGAAAGCCCGGCCACCAGACGCTCGCCGACGAGCTCCCCTCCTGGGTCTGGCTCCGGGAGGGTGCCCCGGTTTCCCTTGTCCGGGCGAGGTAACTTTAGTCCGTGGGCTGCAATTCATCAGGGTTTTTTGAATCGCTCTTAGTCTGGGCTCTCCCCCGAGACCTGTTTGCCTTGGGAGACCCTACCAGGGGCTGACGCCCCGGACAACATAGCTCCCAGGATCACTGAGCCACTCAAACTCCTCCACCACGTTAAGGTGGCGATTCATTGGAGGAGATGTACATACATTTGACTGTATAAAACAAGCAAATAATGATGTATGGAACTTGTATATATGGATATGTTTATGCACATGTACGCATGTATATGTGAAATGTGTTTGTTCCATATTGCACATTGTGATGTCATTGCTGACAATAATACTATTAAACAAACAATGGGAAGCATTGTTTTCCATTGCTTTTGATTTTTTTTAGTTTTAGTTTCTCTCCTCTAATGTGTTGCTGTTTTGAGTTGTTTTGTATTATGTCCCTTTATGTGTGTATGTATCTCTTAACCTAAGATTTTAAGCAATACCTGCAATACATCCAAAATGAACTTCTTCTTTTATGGTATTTGTGATTATTTTTTTCTTTTCTATTTGAACGCAGTCCGATTTAACTGTATTGGATTGCGCTGTGATTTAAAACTGTAGGTCTTCGAGTCAATTTAATTTGCGGTATACATTTTAAAGTCCAGATACCACGTAGTCCAAAGCTCTTCTGTACTCTCCTACCTTTCTCCCTTAGTTTGTGGGCCTCTTCTCTGTGTTTCCCTCTGTTTGCCTTTTGCCCTTCAACCTTTCATTTGTTTAGACCTCCTGTCCTCGCTCTGCCAGCCCTTTAAAACCCTGCCCTTCACACGCCCCTCACTCCCATCTCTGCCATAACTCATGTTCCATACACCAGCAGAAAAAAAAAAAGAATGAGCGCAGATAAAACACAGGTCACCTTCAAAGTACTTGCCGTGGTTATGGTGAATTTGCCATCAGAGCAAGTGTTTTATTAGGATTTCTGACTACTAAGTCACCTCAAACCATTGCATAAAAGCTCTGTCGTTGTCTTCTCAAGGGCTGGACATAAAAATAAAGTGCTGAGCAGGAGGTGTAAATTGGATCCATTTTGAGGACCAGGCCTATGGAGATGTCTTGGCACTTGGAGCTAATGTGCACATTTTTACTCATGGCCGTGGCTGCAGGAAAGCTGGTTTGACTTTGACTAGCGCCCTGAAATCTGTCCAGTTTGTTACAACTTAGAACATTGACAAAACTATTTTGACTCAATGTCCACTTACTAGCTTTTTCTAGAGCCTCCAAATAAATCTAGCAGTATGCAGAAGTGAATGACTTGTTGGCTCAGTTGAAGTTATACGACCTAAACAGTGGCGGGCCGTCAGGGCCTGCTAAGCCTTCTCTGCTGGCCTAAACAGAATCACAAAGTTGTTTTTTTATAATTAAAAGTTATAGCTATTTTATAATTAAAAAATAATTCACAAATACACTACATGTATTAGAATTAGCCGTGATCAGCTGTAAAACATTATACACAGGTACAGAATCCACGGCCCGCCACTGGACCTAAGTATTCACTAATGTGATAACAAATGGTTGTAAAGTTAAGGTGTGAACTTTCATGCTGAACTTGGGCCATGGTTACATTTTCCTTTTCAATGTGACTTGTGAAAGGTGATAGACTCAGCTGTGTCTGCATATTTTTGTCCGCGCGTGACAGTTCATTGCGACCCATCTGATCAGACAGTCATCGGATATATTTAGTGGTCAAAATCAGGAAAAACCAAAGGTGAAATGTAAAATGAATATCCAAAATGTCTCCTTTAAACAAACATCACAGTTTACATACCAACTTCTTGTAAATGTGAACTCACAGTAGTCATATGCAGTGAGATTTAGATAATGTGTTTAACATTAAACAATGTGTGCAACATATACTCATAAAAAGGTTTGAATATCTTGACTGCATTTTCCTATGAAACCCAACGGCACGTGTCAATTTCCCCTTGTTACATGCAGACGGTCTTTTCTAAATAAACTTCCATCTTCAAAATAAACTACTCAGTTGGGTTTAGGCAACACAACTAACTAGTAAGGTGGAGGAAAATATTGTCGTTTGGGTTTAAATAACCACAGAAGAGCCCTAAATACATAAAGTAAGTTAGTTACGTGACGAATAAATCAACATTGACTTTCACATGAGCCACATTGAGCTGTCTCCTGGCTACAAGATCGCTGTTTGTTGGACAATATTTATAAACACAATTATAATTAATGTTTAGGTTGCCTTCTTTTCATGAGCATGGTTTGCATTGATTGAATAGTTTTTTAACCCTAACCCTTTCATTTTTGACACCAACCTGGCATGGAAAATCCTTTACCCAAACCACAATCTTTTCTTCAGCCTAAACAAGTACTTTTGTTTTATCAAAACCTAACAAAGTACTTTTGCTATATAATAAAACCTAAAGAAAACATAACTATGTTGCATGTTTATTTTGTAGAAGTAACAAGAAAAATATTAATGCCGTCCCCGACACGTCTAAAACCGATGATAGAGGGGAACCTGGAGCATATTAGCTCTATGTATAGGACCTCTAAAGACGATGGGGGCCCAATATTTGATGATTTAAGTGTAAGAACAAGTTTTGCATATTGTTCATGTATGAAATATGTAGCAGTACAGGCATTATTGTAGGTGTATACTCAATGTTCATAAAGAACAACCAGGTTGCCCTTCTGACACTTGATGGAAGAAACACACTAACATGTATGAGGTTTAAAATTTCAGCCCAATATTCTACTAACCAGTCACAATTTGGCAAATGGCTGCCGCCTCCTGACTTATTGCACTGCTGCCTTTGTTTCCCCGCTCACGGAGCTGTGAGGTTGTTTTAGCACTGGCGAGGTGTTGTTCTTCCCTCCCCTCCCACCGGGTAGGTGCTTACCCAATAAATGCCAGGCAGCCCAGGTGTGAAGTGTGGCTTTGGCTTGTTGCGCTGGTTAACTAAAGCCTGCTGTGAGTGTGTGTGTGTGTACTCACTGAATTGTGTGTGTATTTGCGTTTTCAGCGCCAGTGTTTCTTGACAACTTAGTGGTGTCTTTGCTGTGAAGAAAGTGATCAACGTTGGAGGTTTCTGTTAGTTTATCAGGTCACACCGTACAACAAGGCCTTCGAATACATGCAACTATATATATTGGATGATGCCACATCTACCTTCCACTCCCAGAGTAAAAACACTTCTCCTTTAACACACCACATACATGTTTCCTTAGGCCACAAGCCGGGAAGGGAGGCCCTGTTTAATTTCCAGCCTCCCTGTGAAGTTTGCAGAGGGTGCCAGGACTGATGACACACATATCATCACCAGCAGAGAGGATCCGTAGTAGCAGCAGTGCACGTCCACCCATCACAGCACCCAGCAGTCCGCTGTGACACCCGGAGACGTGACCCGTGAGGGAGAGGGGGTGGACTGAGAGACACCAGGGTGAGAGGGGAGGTGGTTGGGACTTGGGCGTGGTGGGTTGACACAATGAAGGAGTCAGGAATGAAAGAGGTGAGAAAAAGGACAGAATGAATGATAAACAGTCAATGATTATCAGAGGGACTGCAGAATTGGAAATCCGCAGTATGTCAGGTTGGCACTGGATCAGATAAGCAATACACATTTCATCCCCAACTTCCAGTTTGTCTTCAAATCCGGTGACAAAGCTCTGTTTTGCTTGGGCCATAATTGTGATTTTCAGGTGGTGGAACACATGCTGCCTTTAAATAGGGTACAACTATATACTGTGAGACAATATCAGTTTGTTTAATGACACAGATTTTGCTATATCATTACATTTTAGAAAGATTTACTTTTTCATCAGTTTTGCTTTCATTTGTTCAACATAGTTGGTGCTGTTTGGTCCATCTGACACATGCTTATGATTTATTTTAGCCGCTGTTCTCCCTCATGCACACACCAGGCGATCAACACCGCGTGGGAACGCAACTCTAAAAGACGCTGTGAGCAACATTGACATCACAGTCATATATGTCTAAATGACAAAGACGCCTCACTTCAAGAGCTTGATGAGGCGTGCAATGTTTTGCATTCCGTGTTACAAAATAGATCCTGGCTCCAATCAATCTACCTGACCTCCAATCTGGACTTTTACAAGAAAGTCACACTGTATCTTCACAATTCCTCTATAGCTGCAACATATTTTACTGAGTGTGGCTGACCAATCTGCATCCTGTGAGGACCACTCGTGGTTTAGGTGTGTATGAGAGTGGTTGCTAAAGAGGGAAGCATACATGTTGCAATAGCATCACTTATGTCGGAGCTGAGAGTATTTCTTTGTAAAAAAAAAATAAAAAAACAACGAATGGCCCTGAAGGCTCTTCTCGATGGAAAATGTTTTGGCCCTTCTCCTGACTGGCTTGATAAGAGTCTAACAGACAGATGCTCCATCCAATCATCTGAAGCGCCTTCCCTGTGACAGTTTCCAATGATGGCTTCTCAGATGATTCTGTGTCACAAACATCTGGCACGTCAGGTTAACAGGAGAGGCCTTTGTCATTTGACCGCAAGCAGATGTTGTCTTTGCTAATTTCCTGAATGGACTGATGCATTTTTCAATTATATACTGTATTTAGGATTTTGAAACTTCAAACAATGACTATGTCCAAAGAGGATGCAGACATTATTTCACACTTGGCATGCATTATATATTCAACATGACATCTGCTAAGCTTTCTCAAAATCCAAACTGTACGTCAATGATGTCAACAGCCCATCACTAAACTACGTGGTTAAATTCCATTTTAAAAAGGGACACCATTAGACCAATATGATATGTGACTATGAGAAAGTGAGTCAAAGAAACAGAGACATAAAAAAACAAAAACACAATCAACTTCTTTATGTCATTATCTCAACCTACCATGGCTGAACAGTGGCCAGCAGAGGGCCTACTATCAGCATCACCATTGCACTCCTGCCTGTCTGCCTGCCTGTCTGTCTGCCTGTCTGTCTGTCTGCCTGTCTGTGTGTCTGTCTGTGGTTGGATAAACAGTCTCTCCTCAAGCTCCCCCTCTAACGACACTCCAGCGTTAATCCCACCACCCTTCCCTCCCCCTTGAACTTTATCACCTATTAACTGCAGACCAAGTAAATCCAACATGGGAAAAAAAGTAGGGGGTTGGCCATTCGCACACACACACACACACACACACACACACACACACACACACACACACACACACACACACACACACACACACACACACACACACACACTTCTCCCTTCCAGTCTATAGCCAGAGGGCTGGCACGTAGGTGCCCTTGCTGTATGACATGATGGGGCAAAAAGCAGTTATTTCCTACTACACAGTTTTTCAAATTGAGTCTTATCCACCATCACGGTTGTCCGTCCCTCTTTCTCTCTTTCTCCTCTCTGAGTCGCCACCTTTCCATCCACACCATCCACCAGCTTCCTTACTTTCACTCTCCTTTTCCTTAAACTGTGCTGTCCTCAGCGTTTGAGCTGGATTAGTTGGAGGAGGAGGAGGGGCTGACCTGCAAGATGGAATGAGCTGATGGCACCTGCCCTGTGGGGTTGGCCATTAGCAGGCCGGACGGGGGGCGATGATGGCAAGTCCTTAACCTTAGCTCCTAAGAAGAGTTAGACGAGGGATGTCAGCCACGAGATCATAATAAATGTGAAGGTGAGGCTCATTTTACGGTGACCGAGACCAGCCAGACAATCCTGGATTTGAGTTTGTTTGTTTTCTTTGATGTGAGGAGTTAGGCCACATGCTGGACCGGTCTGTGAGTTGTGGAGCATATGTGCAACCTTCAGCACCTACGTGTCACTGGGTGAAGAAGCAAGCTGACAGACAACTGAAAACAAAACAGTAAGATGGAGCTGATACATTGTCTCTTTAGTGTGTGTGTGTGTGTGTGTGTGTGTGTGTGTGTGTGTGTGTGTGTGTGTGTGTGTGTGTGTGTGTGTGTCCTGGAGGAATGGTGTATGTTCACCTGCTGTATGTGCTTCGTGCTTCTGTGTAAATGCAAAGTCTAGATCACAGTCTATAAAGGAAATGTATCATTTTGGGATGTTTCTTTGGGACTAATTCCCTTTGAAAGTTTGAAATGTTTAGATGGATCAATATTATATCTGTGTGCTAGTCAGAGATGCTACATAGAAGTGCTGCCAGGTGGATAAACAGGTCATCAAAAACTATGGACATCAACATCATATTCCGCATACAATGTCAGAAAAACACATTTTAATTTCTGCTTCATATATATATACTCCAGTGTATTAATTAAAGAAATATGATAGAAATATGATAATTGGTGGTATTTTTCAATTTTTCAAAAGCAAGGGTAATCAGCTTCATACATAACAAGGAAAAGACTATTCCCATAACTTACATTGAAACCAATTCATGGTGATATCTGGGATTCATATGTAGAGCAATCTCCAAACCAAACCCATCGGCTATCGGTCTGACGAGGTGTATGACCATATTGATTCACAAGCAGTTAGTATAAAAGCTTTTTAATTTTAAACCAATAAAAACCTAAATACTCATCAGTGGGGGTTCCCAGATTGCATATCGGCTAATGCGTTCCATCGCTTCAGCTCTAAAAACCGACTGCTTACCTGCATTCAACCATATCCGCTCAAACGTGATTGGTCTATTCATTGCTTCATTTTGATCTCCCCCACCCACAGCTTCATACATTCCTGATCACATTGCCTTACTTTTTTTTTTTTTTTTTACATCTTTAACATCTTTAAATACATCAATGACAAAACTAATAAACTTATTAAAAACGGAGTGGGTGGACTCACTTCTGGACCGACTGAGCAGCAAGCTGCTGTGAGTTCATTTATTCACACTCAGACAAACAGATGCATGAACTATAAGAGCTTTGTTAAGGCCGACCCTACAGGGTTTTATGAGCCAACTTTTCTGATTTTACTGACCTCTTCAGGTGTGGGAAGCGGGCAGTTCTGCAGGCTCGAAGGCCCACTGCTAGCCGACCTGAGAAGCAAGAACCTGAACAAGAGCCTTCCTTCCTCCGGTTTCGCAAAAGAAGACAAATATGATTTATAACTTTGGATCTTGCACACCAGATCCTTCCCTCGCAGATCTGCCGCTTCTGCCTCTCCTCCGGACTCGTGATCCTGAACGTGGCCATTCTGGGCCATCTTGTGCCCTGCAGTACAACGTGCTGAAGAGCTATTTCAGCAACTGTTGAGAGAAAGAGAAAAGATTCTTTAGATGACAGACATTTTGAAAGTGGCCATAATGAGCCCTGTAGCTACAAGCAGGGGTAAAAAGATGACTCAGGATCCCGCTGAGAGAGATAGGAGAGAGAGAGAGAGAGAGAGAGAGAGAAAGAGAGAGAGAGCGATGGAATAATGTGATTCCAACAAACTATCACCTCCGTCACATCCCGGTTCAGAGACTGCAACAGAACAGGGAGACAAATGAGCTGGCTGGTAAGAATAAGCAATTTATTTTCAACACAAATAAAACAATGTAACGTGGAGGTATTACTTATCAGTAGTGAAGTGTATGTATGGATGTGTGTATAAAGGAAGAGAACTCAAACATAAACCAGAGTCATGCAGTGACACAGAGACACTCCCAGTGAGACTGAATGAAGATGAATGAAGATGAAATAGAAATATTAATAAAACAGATCAATAAGTGTTAGACCTAAAGATCTAAATAACATTTAAATTAGAATATCAAATTGCTTGACAATATTGGCACTTCTCAAATTCTCAACTGCTGAACATACATGTTCATATACATGTTTTAACAATAATAATAATATTATATATAATCATATTCTTTATTTTTTTTCAATAATAATAGGTCCCTGTACACCATGACAATAATTATGTAACAACCCTGAGATTGAGATTTAATTCATTAACATCAAACTTTGAAGATTTCCCTATAAAAATGCATTATTGTTATGCTAATGCAGGGGTGCCCAAGACCAGTCGATCAAGGTAGTGCAGGTAGATCGCACGCCATAAAAAAAAGAATTACGTTTTACAAAAAAATTAAATAATCAGTCTTTCAAAAACTTTATCGACAAAACCCAGCCAGGTGTGCAAATTAATGTCAATCACCACGCACACAATGGTCGGTCGCTTGAATGGATTTATTGCCAAGTGCACGGAGGACGATGTTTTCCCCGACTTCCTTCATCACCTCTTCATAATACACCATTGCATTTCATTTAGCTGATGCTTTTATCCAAAGCGTCTTACTTTTTTGCTCTTTATACACTGTAGACACAGCAACAGGGAGCATCAACATGGACTACCAGAGCCGGGGCGCGAGCCACCAACCCTCTGATTGAAAGACAGGCATGCTAAGCACTTAGCCACAGTCACCCCAACAAGCATTATGCGCTAAAATGCTAAACATGAAAGAGATCATGAATGTGGCAACGGAGATCGCCTATTCGAGCGAGCGCTCTTCAAAGATGGCTGTTCCGTGCGCATCTGGAGAAGGACTGTGTCCACTCTGACCTCTTGCTACACACTGATGTGAGATGGCCTAGTAGGGGGAAATTCCTGCTGAGATGTCGAGAGCTCTGTCCGGAGATAAAAGAGTTTAAGCATGTTGTTAAACATGCAGAATACAACCAACTAAATGACGATCAGTGGTGATCATCTGTCCTCAAAGCTGCAGCGCCATGGTTTGGGGAACTTCCAAAACCGGGCATCAGAGCTGGAGACGCAACGGAAGGTGTGTGCGCAACTTGACAGAGCAGCTTGACACGTGTCTGTCAGAGTTTATTTACGTGAGTCAGCCTTTTCCCACATGACAAATATTAAGTCCAAACTCCGTTCCACCATGACTGATGACCATTTGTCTGCCTGAGGCTGGCTGCCAGCAGCTACTGTCCGGACTATGCAGCCCTGCTGGTTCCATGCAGTGAAGTCATCAGAGCAAAATGTATTGACCAAAAATGTACAGAAATGTATTGTGTCATAAGGGTTTATGCAGTTATGCAAGGTACGCCAATATTGTAAATGTAAAGTAAACTCAGTATATTTATACATTAATAATGCTATAAATATATGTTTAGCATTATTAATGTAGGTAGATCTTTTTGACTCAGTCATTTTAAAAGTAGCTCGCAAGCCAAAAAAGTGTGGGTACCCCTGTGCTAATGTATGGGTTTATGCTTAATAATTGAGTGATGCATTATTGTTAAATATGTTGATATTAATTAATTATTTGTTATTAAATCTGCTACAAGCAATAACACTTCTGGACCGTACTGAGTCATTTAAACTAAATTCCATATTTTAAAAGTGGCCGAATGCTGAATAATGTTGAAACCTTGACCTCGCACCTTGACATAGTCATCTGACTTCCACCTTCACTTCCACCATAATCACTATGGCCACTAGAGGCAACCCTGCACCTGCAACATTGTGGAGTATGTCGTAGTTTGATACGTGGGCCAACCGAGAACAGGTTGACGGTTGTTAACTTATTCGGATTCAGATTCGTCCTTTTTACAAACTGCTTGTCCTTTTAGCTATAACCTCAGGTTTGGTGTGTGACCTCATTAAGAAGAACACTTCCATCTGACACTAGCTGGGATGCCACCCACTGTATCTGCACATTTCAATTCCCATATATTTTGTCATGTGTATTACTATTCATTTATTGATGACACCTCAATTTACTTTATTTTCATTAATATACTATATGTATTTATGACTCCTCAACTGGCAGCATTTCCCATGATTGTGTCTGAACCAGATGCAGAATGACAAGGCAGCGTGGATAAGAGGTGGTGGCTGCCGCTGAAGTGATGTTTTTTTTCCGTTGTTGCCATTCCTCCTCCCCCCATCACTTCTTTCCCTTTAAATCTTTCACCCACTACATGTATGGACAGCGGGGGGGCTGGAATCAAATTCGCTTCGCCTCCCCGTCTCTGACCTGAATCTCACTGGGACCCACAGTAACAGCTCAGAGAGGGAGAGGGAGACGAGGAAGAAGCGGTATACAAAAAGAGTTGAGAGGAGCAAAGAGGGAGGCTGATAGGGAAGGGATCAAGTGAGACATGGATGGAGAGAGACGGGAGGTTGGGCAGAGCTGGAGCACTGAGAGAAGTTGGAGAGGAGATTGGGAAAATAGAAGGAAACATAATTATTAAGTCCAAACATAAACATGTTGTCTGCTACCCATGATGCACTCCTCCACCAGTACCAAGTTATACAACTGTGAAGACGATCAAGTTTCTCAAATATACTCAAACTAAATCAGTTTGAACTGTCTGTCTTTTGTTGTAGTTGATGATGGGGAGACAAATGATACAGGGCCATTCTTTCCAACTGAAAAACAAAACAACGCAAAAAAATGTATCCTCAATATAAGAATATGAAGGCTTCTCTGTGTGTGGTTTCTTCCATGTGAAATACAATGGAGTCAAGGAATGATATGGAGGCTGTTTAAATTTCCCAGAGTGGACCCGTCACTTGCACGGATGGGCATTACAGTTGGTTGCGTTGTGAGCCGAGCGGCGGGCAAAGGCGTGGCTTCATGGATGTGTGAGGTCACCTCTCCGTGAGCGTATTCGGTACCAGAGCGCACTTGACCAAAGATCAATTGATCACTTGATGTCAAATATCATGATGTCAACATATCTCCAACCGTTACCTTGGACACTGGAGAAGAGAGAAGCTAAGATACGATTGAACTTTATTCATCCTGAAGGAAATAGTTTTAGAACAGTGGGAGTAATGTCTTCAGTATTGTTTTCAGCATCCTCCTCTGCAGTTGGGTTTATGAATAAAGCCCAGGACCCCACCCACTAGACATTGTCATACAGTTACACACCCTTGCACATATTTTCTCTATTAATATACACATGGCACTTAATAATACTGGTTTATTTGTTGATTTATTTAACCTATTTTATTAATTTAAAAATGTTAAATTACGTCTTATACTAAATCATTATACTATGGTTTCCTGTTACTCAACAATCACCTATCACATTCCTTGTACGTGGAACGCGTTTGGGCAAAAAACAGTTCTGATTTTGATTCTCTCTGAAACCTCCACCAGACTCCAGTTCCAGTCCCAGGACAGACACTTTCCTGATGAGCTTATTGAGTCTATTGGCATCAGCTGCCTTCCCCCTGCTCCCACTACACGAAGGAGCAGAAGATGACGCTGGCCACCACCGAGTGATGAAACATCTGCAGCACGCTTGTACAGAGAATGCCTGTCCATCTTATCGTCTACGCCTAGGTATACTACATAGATTGAATCATATGTTGTATTAAGAATGGCAAAGTAGTTAATGAACATATTATATACTTTAGAAATGCACTTACATTCCACCACACACTTTTACAATTTACAGTTTACAATTGCACAACGTGTTTCATATCATATCTCCTCAGCTGTTGGATGGATCTCTACAGGATGCATCTACTGACACTATTCAACCAGCGCCACCATGAGGATCACATTGTAGTCTTTGTTAGTAATTCACATACATTTACAAGACTTTCCATCTGGCACCATCATTAGGTCAGACATGTTTACTAGTTCATTACTTGCTTCATATTTAAGTTGATTCATGAATGCAGTTATTTCACGTTCTCCACTCTAATAATCAATTCAAGTATTTCTGCTCTAACTACCTCAAGTCACTGCACAGGGGTTCTTTATATTTACCTACATGTATATTTTAAGCAATTGTGTGCATGATTTGTATACAGTATGCACAGTAAGATTTCATTTACATAATTTAGTATTTCAATTCATTATCGTAAAATATATTTCTCTGCAGGACAGCCGAATATTTTTGATGAAAACCTTATTTTAGCTCTTGTTGCTTCTGCATTCTCTCTCTCTCTCTCTCTCTCTCTCTCTCTCTCTCTCTCTCTCTTTCTCTCTCTCTCTCTCCTCTATTCCGTCCTCTGCTCTCTTGCCCTCAATTTTGGTCACATCTTGTCCTGCAGGTTCCCTGATTACTTATTTTCTCATTGAGGACCTGAGAAAGAGAGAGAGAGAGACGTCCATGAGGTGTCTCTCACTACTTGTGTTTAAATCCTGCTCAGACACACACACACACACACACACACACACACACACACACACACACACACACACACACACACACACACACACACACACACACACACACACAAACGTTCAAAAGCTTTACTTGGTCACAAAGATTGTTGTGACCAAGTAAAACACCAACTGTGGCTATAGAAATGAAGCAGAAACCAAGTGAATCATTCGCTTACATTTTTTGAAAGATTTTTCCAGTTATATTAGTAATAGTAATATTATTGTCCTACTTTTGGCCATAGTTTCTATGAGTTATGATGTTATTGATCTGTCCAGGGAGCAATGTGGTAACATGAATATGGTTAACAGGTGAGGGACTTTTCAGGTGGTCACTTTATGTTAACCTCCAAATAAAGTTAATTTAATCCTATTTGACCCAGTTCTGCTCATTTAGGGTCATGACCTTATGTCAAATTGTCTATACTGAACTTGTATATTAAAGGATATGTTAAAGGAAGAGTGTGTAAAACACTTTAAGCCCCGAATGAACCTATATAGGTCCTTTTTTAGAAATTTTAGTTAAACTGTGTAAAACATTACAATAATCATGAACAAATATATTGATACTACACATCAAATTAAACAAGAGAACCTGGGCTACAATAGTTAGTCAGCCATTTCAACACAACTCAAACACTAACTAAAATAATTATTAAAATAAAAGTTATAATTTTGTCATGAGTCAGCCCACTCTGCATGTTTCCGGAACTAGCATCCCGTAGCTTGGTGCTATCAGAAGAAACCAAGAAGCAAAAAGCAAGACAATTCCACACAGATACCAAATCTATTCACCAAATCCCTCTGCTGCAAAGCACCACCGAGATACGATCCAAAGAACACAGCAACATAAATCACTGAGTCAGCAAATTCTTTTTTTTTTGAGAAAATAGCAAATAAAAGAAAACATGCATTTCACTCAGTAAATCCCCACTAATACAAGTTTATTGAACACCATACGTCATATACAAGTGACATATAAGGTTTGCTACATGAAAACATTCAAATGTCACAGATGCGCGAAAATATGCGCAAATTTTGGAAACCTCGCCTGAATTCTCTTTGTACTTTACCTCTCTGACTTTGTTCTGCTTCACTTTTTCAAGTGGAAGCATTGCAGAGAGACTGTTCACATATTGAGCTATGATTTGGGAGAGCTTCAGGGCTTAGTGAAGCATCATTTCAAGGAGATAATCATCCTGAAAGTGCTTTTTAGTTTCTATTTTTTCTGTGTTTCAATCTTTATTTACTCTTAGCCAGCAACATATATACTAATATTTACACATCTGACCAAAAGCTCACAAGGGTTGCCTTTATTATAACACCAAAATGATTCAAATAGCCCTTGTGGTTGCAGAGATACACCCTTTTTAGTTTGGGTATGCTATTTCGAGCTAAATCCTAAAAAAAATGCCATAGAGCTTAACGGGCTAAGCCATCAAATACAATCTTATTATCTATGTTTTATTTAGTGTATGTTTAGTGTAAATTGTTGTGTTTTGGCTAACTTCGAATGAGCGATTTATTTCTACATACCCTCCCCTTGACCGTGGTCAAGAAACACAATAGGGGACAACGTTGTTTTGGCGTCCAGTGGTGGAAAACCAAACCAGGGAAACCTCCGTTGATCTGGAGGAACATTAACATTTATTTTGACTCAAACTGCAACTTCCACTGTTGTAAACTAACCTTTTTCAGCCACGCTGAAAAGTTATCCGGCCACACAAGTGCACCCCTGCTCTCTCACTCTTGTCACCACTCACTTCCCACCAGGAACACATGCTGGCTCTGCTATTCTTTACTCCGACAACAAGTGGTTCTACATGTGGCCACATTTTAAGGTTTTTGTCAGTAGTTCTCAGTAGTTCTCGACTCTTGGCACATGGGAGAAGTTTCAATCTGTTGCAATCTGCAACCTCACCGCCAGACACCAGATCCTACACACTGGCCCTTTAAGGTTCAGTTTGACTTGGATGCTTTCATGTACCGTACATCAATATTTGCGCAGACACAAAACTAGAAATGAGTTTATGATTAGTTTTTCTTGTTATAACTGGTTTAACAGTGTGTTGGTTGGTCAGTGTAAAACGCTCACAAGCCCATTACATCTTGCCTGTTGAATCTGTGCACAAACAGAAATGTAAAAAGTTCATTTGTGGTTTTAGGAGAAGTTATGTAACAGATCTATTTGTTGGCGAAAGACGCCTGGAATCACAGTGAGGATGCCAGGTTTTACAAAATTGTCTTTAGATTGGTCAACACCAATACCTGTGCTCACCAATAGTATCTGTCAAACAGAGGCTGAGAAGCACTGGGTGATTAAATTAACTAGATAACATTTTAATCAGTGAGCTTTAGATGTGTTTGTATTGTTGAATTCTGAACAGAGCCAGGACGGCTGCCTTCAGTCTTTATGCTCAGCTATGCTGACTCCTGTTCTGAAGGCTACTTTAACACATGGACCATATTCAGCTTCTCACTCAGCAATAATTAATAACTTTCCAATGCTTTCAAACTGTTTGTTTCTTACCTGTGCTATTGTGTCTCACTGTGTGAGTATTCATCAAATGTTTCAGTATGTGTATGTATAGAGCACTGCCGAGACAGTTTCATGCAAGTTTCCCACTCTTGTTGACAAAAGTTATTCATTGTGTGTGTGTGTGTGTGTCTGTCTGTGCATTCAGATGAGGGTGTTATCTCCTTACCCGCGGTGCTCAGGGCCTTGCCTTGCAACCCTCTGATCCCTATCTTCCTCCCAGTCATCCCGTCCGTCCCTCCCTTTTCTCTCATTCAAATTCTTGATCCCAACACGTTCTCCTCCCTCCCAGCACATACACCCATTTCTGCACATCCCACTCATTTGAATTATTCCATTTGACAGGCTCTTCCTAACAATATCTGAATGACAGAAGTGCCGGCGTGATTGGTTGACCACTCACTGTGATGTGCTCCATCTATTTACGACATGGCTCTATAGATGTCAACGTCGATCATTCGGTCCACCACTTTGATCCAGACTGAAATATCTCATCCGCCGTTGGATGGATTGCCTTCCATGGTCTCCACAGGATGAATCTACTGACTTTCATGCCGTGACTATTCATCCAGCTCCACCAGGAATTTGACCTTTTAGCATTTGGTGAAATATGTTAACAGCAATTATGTCGCAAGTTGAGATCAAGGTAGATGGACTGCCAATAACATTTCTGATGACTTTGCTGACCCTGTGATGGGACCTGCCATGTGTCAGACATAAGATGCATACATACACATACATGCACCAGTCAAACAGACACACCAGTGAGAGATGCCTCACACACCTCTAGTCTACCATGTTCATATACTCCCTCGTTTCCTATGTGTCCCTGTTAGATTAGTTGTACCATGTCTGCACATCGCTTTCCAGCATTGGCAGCATACGTTTTCCATGGTTTTTCGGATTTTGCCTACATCCTGTCTGGATTGGTTTTCTCTTCTTTGACGGAGTACCAATGTATGACCACCTACTTTTTCCAGTAAAGACCAAGCCCTTTTTGAAATTACCTCGCGTCCTTCAATCTGCTATTGAGCTACTAGTTCAACCCAGACCCGTGACAGTATCTGAATCATGAGACCACAGTGTGGAGATAAAGAAATATATATAACTTAATTCTAGCTCATTTTACAAAACCACTGACAGATAGCCGACTTCAATTACTCATGAGCTACAAACCATGGCAGCAAAAAGCATGTCCCAGCTGTGCGCATCACTTTTTAGTGTCCCCTGGAAACAAAAAACAAATAAAGAACTCTCAACCCCCCCCACCCCCCGCCCCTCTTAGCTATAGGTCCCCACAGCTGACTGAAGTATATAGTCACAGTGGATGGATAGTTTACTATGAATAAAGACAGTACACTGTTGGAGTGTTGCAAAATATAGTGTGGCTGCTGAAGCGCCGCACATATGAAGGATGGTTTAAAGGTAATACAGCAAGAGACCACTATATACTGTAGTGTGATTCCCTTGACCAGGTGTGTGTGTGTGCCTCTGTGTGTGTGTGTGTGTGTGTGTGTGTGTGTGTGTGTGTGTGTGTGTGTGTGTCAGGCTATGAATTTTATTACAGCTCCAAAATAGACTCTGGCCCCAAAGCCCAAGCCTCTACACATCTTCAATTTCAAAACGGCGGAGAGAAGAGGAAGAGTGAGGGGGGTGGTGGGGAGAGAAAAAAAATGAATAGGATGCCATGAAAAAAAGGAGAGGGAGAGAAAGGCCCAAAAGAACGGCGGCGAGGGGAGGAAAATGAAAGCGAGCTGATTCAATCTTCAAGCACCTTACAAGCGTTTGCGTCAGGTTTCTTGTTTAAAAGAAGAGGTCGGTGAGAGGATGTGGAGGAAGAGAAAGTGTGGCAGGCGAGGGGGGTGGGGGGGTAATGTCCATGACTCCTCCTGGTTTTCTACCCTTCTCTCGCTCTCTCTCTCTCCTCTCACATTCATTCCTTCTTCTCTCTTTTCCAAACTGTAGTGAAAAGATTAAATTGTTTACGAGTGCGAAGCGCGGCTAGCTCGAGCGGATGAGCCAAGAGCGACAGAGATAGACATTCTAATTCGCGGCTGTACTTAGCGCCCGGGTCCCTGTGTGCAACCACTAATTCTTTTATCTGGCTGCAACACTCCGGGCTTCAGCCACATTAAAAAAAAGAAAAAGAAAAGAAAATATATATGAAGAGGAAGACCAAGAAGAAGGAGAAGAAGAGGGATGGGTTGAGGGTGGGGGAGGAGGAAAGAAAAGAAGTGAATGGGGGGAAAACGACAGTTTTTAACACTGTGCAACTGATAAAAAAAGCTGTACTTGAATGCTTGATTTCATCCCCCATCCCCCAACATTCTTGTCATCCCCCAATCTCACAAAGAAGAGCCGTCCGAGTACAGTCTTAACCCTTTATCTTGACTGAGCAGAAAGACATTGCCAGCATCTCTGTCTGTGTTGGGCTTGGGGGGGAGTGAGAGAACGAGTGTGTGTGTGTGTGTGTGTGTGTGTGTGTGTGTGTGTGTGCGTGTGTGTGTGCATGTGATAAAAAGAGCTTTCGAGTGTGTATGTGTGTGTGTGTGTGTATGTGTGTGCAACCACGTGCAAGTAATGTGCGTGTAGGCTACGTGTTAGTATGTGCCGGGATTGGAAAACCTGATGAGAGACTGACGGACTATGGGATGTGTGTGTCCGTGTGTGAGTGTGTATGTGGGGGATACAGCATGGAGAAGAATTACTGTTATCTCCCAGGAAGAAGAGGGGAGAGGGGGGAGATAAGAAACTGCTGCAGCCGACAGAGAGAGAGAGAGAGACAGAGAGAGAGAGAGAGAGAGAAAGGGATAGAGAGAGAGAGAGAGGGGGAGAGAGAGAGAGAGAGAGTGTGAGAGAAAATTAGGCGTGAGAAGTCGTGTTTCGTTGGGGGCCGCCGTTGTAAATTTGCAGGATATTCAGAGCGATCGAGCCCTGCTTGTGTGACTGCATCCATCTCTCTCTTTTTTTTTAAACCAGAGGTCTGCTCTCCTGATAGTGGCATTGTGCACGGCACACTGTATAGAAAGCTCATCAGTGCTGGTTGCCTATTGGGGCGTTATCGGACCTAGTAAGGTAACTGCACGCTTATAGACTGCACCCAGATAATGGGGGGCAGAAGAAAAGAGATAAAGAGGAGGGGGAGAGTGGGGGCTCTTCTCATTAACAGCTATCTACTGCACTGCAGACACTGGGCTCTATTGAGTGGTTCCTATGCTGGGCATAAATTAAAATGCACCCACAGCAAGGAAGTGGAGGGGGTGGAGGTAGAAGGACTGAGGAAGAGGAGGAGTTTTGTAAATGACAGTGAAGCCTCTCAGTCTGGCTTCAGTCTGACACTTGGGGGCCACATGTTTTGGCCTAAAGTTGGTATCGCTGACATGTTAGCAGTTGTCTATTTACACATCCACAGATGACTGTTTACATTTGTCAGTTTCACATTGACCCAAAATAAATATAGGCATATTTATTAGTGCACTTTCAAATACTTATTTCTCCTTGTACTCATGTGCATCCAGTTTTTAGAATCATTCTGTCATCTAGATGATGTTAAGGCTCAAAGAGAGGAATGTGAGCAAGACTAAGCCCTATATAACATATCTATAGCACATGGATGAAGGTGCATGGCACAAGTGCATTTGTGTCCAACTTCTGCTAGTTCAATGGTGCATAATATAAGTGAGGTGCACAGAGCAAAGGGGTTGAATATCATTTCTAAATTAATCATGGTTGTGTTTTGGGCGTGAAACGAATTAAACCAATCAGTGACATCTCTCATTCTCTTTAAAAGCCAGGTGCACCTGCACCTGTTGCATTGCTTTTTAAATGGAAAATCTGGCAAATTGAGGAAGTGAGCAGTTTTCTGCAGTGAAAATGTAGTTTTTCACCAGTATTCCATTGTCACATAACAGTGAAATCTCATAGCTACCTGAGAAGCATCAGACCAGGAAGCAGCAGCTGGACATGTCACATTTCACCTTCACACTACACTTACATTTCACCTTAAGTACTGTCATCAGTTGTCTGTGACCTTTATTTTAATTTTATATTCTACTGTAAATTTAATTGTAAATATTCCTCCTATTATTGCACCTTGTTTATCGTTAAATGTGTATTGTTATTGTTAAATGTCATGCACCTCCCACCTGGGCCCCATTCCTCGTACCTGGCTTACTGAGTTAGACTTATCCTGATCATTATCAGGAAAAGATGACGCAGGTCAGGCTTTTCGGTTCCACGAAGCAAGTTGAGATAAATCACCATAGCAACACATCCAAATCCCTTAACCTGCTCCAGCGCAGGCTTACTGAAATTCACTGGATAAACTGGACACTCCCACCGGACAAAAAAGGCAGCTCCTTCCTCATTGATGAAGGAGCGATATTAGTTATATTAGTTTTATAGGGAGAGAGTTCTTCCAGATCGCCAAGACCCGTTCTCACATCATCATGACTTCCTGTACGAGCGCAATCGAATCTGCCGACAATGAGTCATTTATTTACGAGAGCTTCTCGAGCCGTACATTGATCACCACACGCCCAGCCGAGCATTGGTCGTCTCACAAACTGTATGCATAGCCTGGATCACAGAGTGTATGCAGACTGATCACAGTCTTGAGCTTTTTTGCGACTGGTACATGTTTGTACAGTGTCGGCGATGTGGAGAACTTTGGGAAAGCCGCTGCAGGCCGTGCTGTTCGTAATGTTTATTTAGCGCTTAAGAAACTTATGGATGTGTTGAAAGCACTCATAATTATATGGCAGTGTTATTAGTAGACCATACATATAATTATTGTAGAAAATTATTAAGGTGGACTCATGATAAGAATACAGAGAATCACACACAATTTCTTTTCACAGTTGATTGAATTTCTGATTACCCTCCACTTCCCTTCACCTCTAACCTGAACCCTACTCCAACCTGCACCTTCAATCTTTTACACTGGTCTCCAAATGGTCTGTCTCCGTTCTTTTAAGGGAACCGGCCGTTACCGGGGCTTCCTCCAAACCGACCTACTCTCCAGCCGATCGTCAGCCTGTCTGGACCACACAGTTTCTTCTTTATGGGTTGTACTCTTAAATTTGATGGGGACTTGATGTGCCTTTTTATCTCTTGCTCTGTTTATTTTATTTTACTTAATTTTATTAATTTTTACTACTTTTTTAAATCCAAACGTAGGACATGGGAACACAGGACATATATTTATATATTTTAAAATGAAAAAGTACTAAAAGAAATAACTTGCATTTAATGCATTTTAAAAAAACAAACATTTCAACCGTATCCCAAAACCTAACCCTAGCCATAGCCCTAACCCTATTACCCCTAACCCTAACCCTAAACATAAAAATCAGGGCTACAATAATATATAATCCCGATGTACAACCTCTAAACACATGTTCTGGTAAGAACCTGGACTTCTGTGATTGTTCTGCAAAGTTTTGTATTTTGTTCTTGAATAGATTTAACCTTTGTTAAACTTTGATTTAAACTTTGATTTAAACTTTGTTTATTGTGGGTTTTTCTCTTTTTTGGGGGCAAATTAGTTACACGTGTATGAAGTTGGAGCGTCTGTAACTATGTATATATATATATATATATATATATATATATATATATATATATATATATATATATATATATATATATATATATATAAATAAATAAATGATTGAAGAGGCACTGGATTATAACATGGTTTTATCATGTGTGTATTATTATTGTGACATCATTGTTTCATTTTTAAATATTATGGTTATCGTCAATACATTGCAACGCCCCTAGTTCCATGGCTGGATCTTTAGCTATTCTATTCTCTAATTACTTGCATGATTATTAATTATACTTGTCCTTTGAATGAGGTTTTCTTACATCTGGAACAGAACCCAGAAGCCTGGCCTCAACTCTTTGGCATGCTTTCAGCATTTTGCTTTCAGTGTTGATTGTAAAGCTCCCATTGGCCTCGAATGACAATTTTAATGAACCATTCAGTTGATAAAGATTTGCTGGTGTAACACAGAGGAGGAAATATTGTTTTCAGGTGCTTAAAACAAAACTCTCCATCCTCCTTCATCATCATAATGTCCATCTGAATCCACAGTGACTGGCTGCGGGCCCAGTCTGTGTTCACCGAGGTTTACATATCAAGCAGGTAATCTCTAAGATAGTTGTCAAGTCAGGGGCTAAGAGTTCAATCTGGTGAAGTGCTGTGCTGTGGGGCTGCAGCTCGCCTGTCTGCATATTGATACCACTGCAGCACTTAATAGCGACGGTTTGTGTCCTCGCTCACTCGGTCCCTGGGTCTCGTTCTCTCTGGTGGTTCAGGGACACGCTGAAGATGAGGGGGAACGCAGCCTTGAGAAAAGTCAAAAAGCAATGCTCTCTTCCTCTCTTTCCAGACCCCTCCATCACCTGACCTGCTGACACGCCAGCATGTGCAAACAGGCTGAACATATACCGACACACTGACAGACGGTGCACTGTTACAGCGTGCGTGTGGACGAGACAATCATCAGCCGGCAGAGCCCACGTCTCCCCGATAACCCCCTCTCCCTTTCTCCTCCTTGCTCTCTCGCCTCCCCCTTCACAATAGAGTCTGCGCCTTCATTTGCATGGTGCGATTGGCTCTCGGCGGCGGTGTGTTGTGGCCAGACAAGTGTAGCATTACGGGGGAACAAGTTACCATGGGGGGAAGGTTAATACAGACAATAAGGGAGGCAGATAATGGGAATTGGGTTCCTGTTTTTCAAACCTCTTATCGGCCACGGCCCGAGAAATCAGGCCCCTGCTTTGAATAAAGAGGTGGGGGGTATTTAAAGGGCCAGCTCTGTCGTAAGCGCTGCTGTCGTGTCACTACATGGCCACAGTGTGTTCTGTGACATTTCCACAGATGTGTGTGTGTGTGTGGTAGTACAGGTAGTGGCTGATGGGGGTATAGTTTATAGGTTGTTTAACCCTGTATGCCTCATCTCACGTTCTTCATGTGTCAGTGTGTATCTACAAATTTCCTGAACAAAAGACTGACAAATCAAAAAAAAAACATACATCTTGAGGCAGTAGTTTTTCTCCATCCTGCCCACATGTTGGCTGCTGAGAACACAAAGCTAAACAATCCCAGTGGAATTTGTTTAATGGTTTATTTGATAAGAGGACAGTGCACATTAATAAAAACATTTCTGTAAATGCGCCAGAGTTAGCTACGAGGCTATTTTTCATCTGTAGTCCCAAGAGGCAGATGTTACAAAACAAACCTAAAAACTGAAATAAGATTAAATATACAAGGTACACAAACAATGAATAGAGTGAGAATGTTAAAATACATAGTATCATCATTCAGTAGACATTGTCAATTACTATCAAGACATGCAACACAGGCTCACAAATACAATGAGGGTTAGCTATGTTAAAATAGAATGGACTGAAGACAAGATTATGCTGCATTGACAGACACTAAAAAACATCCATGACAGAGGATTCACAGCTCATGTGGCCCTTCACATAAAAAAATAAACTAACAAATATGAACTTCAGTGTGATGGTGTAAATCCACCAGATTCAGTAAGTGCACACCTTTTTGACACATGTTGCCCTCTTTACGATCAGTAAAGCCAACAGTGCCAGGATGAACAATAATTGTACCATGTTGTGATGCTTACAATTAGTAGTTGTTGTGTCTGCAGTGTCTCATTTTAATTCATCTTTGGATAGCAAAATATAGATCCCAAGTCTGTGTTTATGCATCTCTTCACATGGGACCTCTTTTTTGCCAATCTGTGTATGTGATCATGTTCTTGAGACATGTTAACTAATTACATTTAATTTACTGACCTCTCACGTGCAGCCACGTTTTAATAAAATTAAAAAAACATAATTTAAAATTAAAATTAAAACACAGTTACAAAAGTTAAAAAAGTAATGAATGTGATGTCATCAAAGGGTATGATGAACACATGGCTTTACATTACAACAAACCACAGTGCTCTTCTGGAATCTTCTCTGCTCACAGTTACCGTCCACTGATCCGCAGCTTCATTTCAATCCTCTCCGCTTGCTGTCACCTGCATCCCATCTCCTCCTCATAGGTCCTACATCTCTCCCAGTCCTCCCAGTGTGGAATGCACCTAATTATATGCACTCACACAGGTCCTAACTAAAATACGAGGGGTGTGCATTTTCATCACAGGGGGCAGGGGCTGTGTTGTTCCCCGCAGTGGCTGCAGATGGGAGCAGACGCGTTTAAGCCCTGGGTTGTCTGGCCTCTGTGGAGAAAGTGTGTGTGTGTGTGTGTGTGTGTGTGTGTGTGTGTGTGTGTGTGTGTGTGTGTGTGTGTGTGCGTGTGTGTGTGTGTGTGTGTGTGTGTGTGTGCGTGTGGGATGGGTTAGATGGACATGTGATGGGGAGAGTTCTTAATCATCCCCAAGTCACTCTTTTGGTCCTCTTGTCAAGTGGTTCCCATCATCATGACATTTAAAATATTCATTAATTACCTCGTTCACTTGATGAGCTTTCTCTGATGCGTATACCCTCTGATGCAAGCACGCACGCACACGCACAAACACACACAAACCCACTAAAATAAATAAATAATGTGGAGATGTGTCATTCCCCATTGTTTGGCATCATTTTGAAGGAGCGGTTGTTGGATACTTCATGGCCTACTGTAGAACTGCAGCCATCATGCTGGAGTCCGCTCCCCTTCTCTGTCCCGTCTCAGTATGAAGCAGTAAACAAATTCTAAATATAGCATACAGATAAACTGATATAAATATTTTAGGTGTCTGAAATATGTTTAGCCAACGTCTCCGTCCAAAGCAGGAATTTGCTTAAATATGACCATGCTGGTACTGCTGGTGCCGATGGGCATCTACTGTAGTTACACACTGACGATGGATAAGTACCACTTCAAAACACTCAAACTATCCTTCAAGTAACACATGCATGACCACATCATGACTTCACATGACAGTTGTGTAGCCGTACATCTGTGAAACAGAAAAGAACCCAGTGGAAAAGAGCTGTCTGTAAAGACCAGAGCAAAACCTCTTGCTGAATCCACTGCAAAGGGGTCAAAGGTCACGGAGCAGGAATCAGTGGACAGCAGGAGGAATATCAAGAAGGACATCCAATAGCACAGACATCTTTAAACAGGCACAGGGGAGATCCCCTTGTCTCGTATGCAGTACAACGACCTGGAGAACGAAGAACAAATGAATGCTCTGAAAACAACTAGCAAGGGTTTGTCACAAACACTGATCCCCAGATCAAGAATGAAGTTCCCACCAAACAGACTGCAGAAAATGCAGATCATGGCCGCTTTATTCTGGAAACGATCAATTTCAATCTTCAAAAAGCAATATGAGTGAAATGTCCACATGGCCAACCAGTTCATAGACGTCATGACTATAAATAGATGGAGATGGATTTGGTCCTGGGGGATGACAAGCCATTTGTTTTCATTTGGCAGATGGTCATTGCACCACACCCCACCCCACCTTCAGATCACACACTCCACCTCCCTCTCCCTCCGGCTGCACGTCTCATCCACCTTGCCCCCATCACCACCACCCTGCACTTCCTATTAAGCCTTAATAGCAGGAGCGGAGGGGTGGTGGTGGGTAAAGCAGTGACCTACTAAGGATCAGACGGTGAATTCATGTTTGATTTATCTGTGTACCAGTTCATGGAAGCTCATTGCTGGACACTATGAGCCAGACCCTACCTGCGATGGTTCCTCTGGACTGTGGACAGAAAGAGGTTTTACTCACGGAACGTGAGCCTGTGGGCAAAAGGTGCACCTGACACACAATGTGTATTATTATATAGATATCAAAGTTGCATAGAGTGCTGAAACTAACATGGACAGCCTGTTTCTATCATTGGTTCATAAATCAATTTTCACTCCAGAATTGATGTATTCTAAGTACTACAGAGGTTGGCCCAGATTTAAAAAAACACAGAAACTAGAGAAAGATCAGTGTCAAACAACTACCTGGTCAAAGTTTTTTTGCTGCGTTAAATCTGTGTTTTGTGTGAAGGTATTTATGGAAAAAACATCCGTTTGAATAATACACGACTGACTGTGGTCCACGACCCATCGCCCTCCTCACTGCCAACTGATGCTGTAACATTTTTCTTCAAATAACTGTAATATGGGATGACACCTGAAACAGGGAGCATTCAATTAAATGCATTGAACTCTAATCAAATTAGGAGCTGTGGAGAAGGAACGGAAAAGACCTGATATGAAAGGGCCAATAAACAGATTTCTGCCTCTGTGAGGAAAACCCTCCAGCCAAGTGGACGAGAGCAATAACTAAAAATAAAAACAATGCTTTCCCTCAACTCCTACTGAAATAATCTCGAAGAGCTTTATTAATTGTTTGCCCCTGTTTGTTTTGCTGGGCACACTATAGCATTAAGAGAATTTGCCTGGTTAAAGATTGATAAGAGCTGGGCCTTTGTGCGAGCAGTGTTCAGTGTGTATGTGTGTATGTGTGTGTGTGTGTGTGTGTGTGTGTGTGTGTGTGTGTGTGTGTGTGTGCGTGCACATTCATACGTCTTATGTGCGTTTGTATATGTGCTTACCTCAGGTCATATGAAAACATCCATTGCTTGTGTTTGCATATCTTATATTCAGTACTTTCTGACTTCCTTACCATCTGAGATAGTTGATCCCAAAACCCCAAGTGGTTTTAAACCTTTAATTCAGTTTATAAAATATATGTAACAGCCTGGATGACATGTTAGTGTTTAACCGTTGTGCTACCAGTATCACTGGGTTTAGAGTTGCTGCTGAGATTTCCAGGATGTCAGTGAACAAGTGCGTGTATGCGGCTCCATCCATCTTGTGTGTGTGGTATGAGTTTGACTGATGGTGCAGCGGTGGCCGGAGCGCCGTGGATCCGGAGTAGCCGCTGACGGGGTTCTCCTGCAGGGCTGTGCCTGGTATTGATCGCCTGAGCCTGGCCAGGTGTCAGCCCGCAGAGAGGAAAAGAAAGAACAAGATCAGCCATGCAGACAGAAAGGGACAAGCGAGAGGAGGAGAGGGAGTATGTGGCCGGCTGGGTTGACCCTAATAGAGGAGGAGGGTGTGTGGAGACATCTGCAGCCCCAATGCTGGCATCTTAGAGGACAGCAGTGAAATAGAGGGGGCCTCGGGAGGCAACTCCCGAAATACAAAAATAAGTCAGATTGTATGGAAGTCTATGAGAAAATGACTATTTATTCTCTCAATCTCTAGTGTCAAGTCTTCTTCAATACAGCCTGATGTTCATTTAGTAAATGATGGTAGAGTCGTTCACTATAAAGTTATATGCGGCGTCTTTACGTCACTCCTTTGCATTCTAAACACGGAAACTTCCGTTCGCCGGTTGCAAAAAGTAAAGATGTAAAGTTATCGTCGAACTCAAGGCTTCATGATTAATCCGTCCACTTCTTATATACAGTCTATGGTTCCAACCGTCACCTGTCGCCATGAGCTTTAGAAGGTGAACACAAAAAGGCAACCACAGATACGAGGGTTCCAAACAGTCTTGAGTCCAACTAGAGGTTTACCCGGCATGTCCAACTGTAAGCGGGACCAGTGGCGGCTGGTGATTTTTTTTTTTGGGGGGGGGCGCAGTTGGGCGGCGCGGTTTAAATAGCACTCAATAACACCTGAAGTGGCACCACTCATTACACTGGCAGTCATATGCCTGGCAGATGAGTTTACTGTTCTGCTCACCTAGGAGGATGGCAGCAAGGCGTTCTTTTAATGCCACGGCAATGGTCTCTGCTGTAGCTGACTGCAGAGGGATGACTCAAAGAATCTTTCCTCCACATTAGCACCATTGATGTAGCGAAGCGCAAGCACAAGTTGGGTTTGTGTGCTAATGTCCATGGTCTCATCCGCTTGGATCGATAGAAAATCGCTGCTTTGAACTTCACTTGTGATCTGTTCCCTCACAACAGACAGCATACAGTCAAGAAGCTCATTCTGGACTGTTTTGGATGTTCCCTTAAACACAGTCGCGCTCTGGAGATGCTCTTTCAGTGCACTGTCAAGTGAGGCAACGACGTCCACCAAGCCACGGAATATCTCTGGGTTATCCGAGCTCTCGCTCCCATCAGGACCACGCAGGGCCAACTCAAATGCATCACAGAACTTCACACAGTCCATTATCCCAAACAGGCTTAGCTTCATGCTGTTAGCTAGATGCTGCGGCAAGATTCGTGCTTCTTACACTTCTCGGTGAAGTGCTTTAGATGCCTCATCCCCGTTGTAGTCCAGAGTGTTTCAGTCCCAGGACTTTGGAACAACAGACAGGGGAAGAAAAAAAATGCATTACTCACTGAGCATCCAGCTAACCAGCTGCGGTTAGCATATAGCTTGAGGACAGTCAGTGCTTTGCTGCTGAATTTTTAAATCCGGACGTTCGGGTCCCAACTCTTTCAGCCTCTTCTTGTCAACATCTGACCGTCGGTTGAAAGGTGTTTCGCGTAGAAATACCACAGAGTTTTCAGTCGCCATACTAACACAATCAAAGTCTCTGCTAGTGTTGTTTGCGTAGCTACGTGGGAGCTGTGAGGGAATGATAAAGGTCTCTGATTCGACGAATAGTCCAACCACGTCGCAATAACAAACAATGTCATTGGCTAGGGCGCACTTTTGTGCACCCGAAGATTCTCGTTGCTGTCCTTGCCGTAACGCCCCTGAAATGTTTGCTCGCTTCCATAGACTTCCATTGGTCCGGCGCCCCGAGAGGGGAGGGGCTTTCCTTAGTGATGATGAACGGCGATATATTATATTTGGTCACATTTAACTGGGTGTTGACAGGGGCTAACAGTCTCCCACACACATTTAGCGCGTCAACACGGTATATTTCTTATTTAAATTATTTGGTATATAATGTTTTTTGACAATATATATTATTATTTTTTTTTTTTTCATCGCAAAATTTTAAGAGGGGCGGCGCCCTAGCGCCCCTATTGACGCACCGCCACTGAGCGGCACCCAGAAGCTGTAGAACATACAGATCCCATCTAGATGGAGGATATGTTTGTGGAGAAGAATGTCTATGGAAATAAAGGTAAAACAAACATACAGCTCAGCCTGTTGCCACTGTGATTCCAGATGAGCGTCAGTAAATGAATGGATGGGTAGGGGAATCCCTTAACTCCAGAAATATATCTATTCACTAGTAAAGCTGTGCATTGTGGGAAAGACTTTCCTTTTCCAAAAGTAAATGTAGCATTTAAGTGCCACATCTTTCTTTTTTGCGGTCGACACACTTTAGTAATTGTATAAGTCTTTACACATCCAATATGTCAATATAGTCCACTGCTCATCTGCAGTTCATCATTTTGTGTTATTTTTTGTAGTGACGAGGAGCTAAGCTAATTTGGCTGATCACGCTTCTGTACTCTTGCTTGTTCTGGGCATAGTTCAGGCTGTTCTCATACACTGTTGGTAGCAATAGGGATTAGAAGTAATGCATTATAAAGAATTTTGTATGAATTGTATGAAATCCACATAATAGTACAGGTGAGGTTGTATCAAAAGCAACAAAGTCCACGAAGGGAGAAGGTCAGGGTGGACAGCTGGGTCTAAAAACACTTTCAACCATTACACCGCCGTTAGTCATTTTTTCTTATTTGTCATGGAACTTCTCTACTTAAATAACATCACTCCTGGAGTTGTTTTAACTCAAACCACGATCTTTCCTAAACCCAACCAAGTAACTTTGTAGTCTATACAGCGCAAGCTTGTGCAGATACACCTATCGCTTGTGTTGCTGCACACTTATAGAAATACACCTGAAAAAATAAATAAAAGATAAGATCTGATACGAACTCCTGTATGAGGATGGCTCTTTTAGAGTGGCTGGACACCCATCTAATGACCTAAAAGATGCTAAAAAGCTCTGTCGTGCTGAGAGGAACTGCCGAATCACAGAGGTCTCTATGGGTCCTTCACTATGAAAGACCCCTTAACATTAAACATAATAATTTCATTGTGAATATAAAACTATTGATGAGTGCATATTCCACTAATGTATCTGAACATAGTCGGTGGTAAAACTTGCTGAGCCATTATTTTCTTTTGGGGAAAGGGGTGAAGTCTTTGCCTTGGTCCAGACATGTTGAGCTTGATTTGACTGATCCGTCTGGCATCGTGACATGAAATGGCTTCAGGGGCAGGACTATCGCTGCTGCCAATACATTATCTTGATCTTGAAATAGGGGCCGTTTAAGCTATTCTTAAAATTGTGCATTCATACATGCCCATTTCCCAAGGACAAATCCCTTCATCTCCTCTTTCCCCTCAACATTGTTGCTGAGCTGGATTATTGTTGCAGGCTCGTTTGGTGGCCTGTTATTTTACGTGAGTAATGTAAACCCTTACCAGGCTAATGCATTAACAAGATCATCTCTTAAAAACCACAACCGATCCCCTCACTCCTCCCCCTGTCGCCTCTTTCCCTTGACATCATTTTGTCAAGGTAATTGCAACCCTCCATCGCTGTCGCCCCAATACCCCGGCCTTCCTCTCGTGTCGTGCTTATGATGGCCCCACCCCTTTGGTAGTTAAGGGTAAGGGCTTAGAGGTGTCTTATCTCAAATTCATCATGGCTTCAACTGCTCTTGGGTCACTGAAAGGCAGCTATAACCCCCAGAGGAGGCTTCCATTGTGGAAGGTAGATATGAGGGTATCAGAAAGCAGCTGGGTGTCACTTTGGTCAGAAACACTGTCCATATGGAACCCCCTTCATAGGCCTGTGTGTGGAGATGTACACTATATGGCCAAAAGTACGCAGACACCCATGTTCACACATGTTTAGGACACGTTGTGAATGCTAAGACCCAATCAATACATGTTTAATGGACCTGTACAGCACTTTTCTGGTCTTCCGACCACTCTAAGCGCCTTCACACTACTTGTCATCATTCACCGATTCATACACTGATGGGAGGGACTAAGGTGCCACCACCAGGAGTAGCTAACATTCACACACTATAGACACAGCTACAGGAGCAATTTGGGGTTAAGTGTTACCCAAGGAGTTTTCAAACTAACACAGCTTAGGCACTGTTGTCATACATCTTCATTTTAGGGGCTCTAAAACAGCGTAGTGTGAACGCTAGGTATGAACGTGGCAAAAGATTTGTCTTCTCAAACAAAAATGTAGTAGTGGAGGCAATCTCTCAAGCTCTTAATTTGAAATGTAGCACCTTGAAGTAGAGAAGTTGTAAATACAGTTATATTCAGTTCAGATTCATGAGAAATATTTGACAACAGAGAAAGATACATTATTTATTATTTCAAAGATTCTACCTATTGCATATTATTGACAAGAGAAGAGTAGCTATGCAGGTCAGACAATGAGAGAAATGCTCCATGGAGCTGAGGGGAAGTGTAGTTCTCTGTGGATCTGACTTATCACAGTCATATATATATATTATATTGCCAGGAATTAATGCAGCTTTACCTGCCTGAGGTATGTTTGGAAAGTTAAAGGTTTCATCATCACTGTAGACTTAATATAACAGAATACACGTATCTCCCTCTGTCATTCAAAGTCTATTAACTTCAGTTTAGTAGTAAATATTTAAGGTGCGTGTATAAATATATGTGTCTACATATATATATATATATATATATATATATATATATATATATATATATATATATATATATATATATGTGTGTTTTGGGTCATTTCTTTTATCAGTTCTGTTAAACAGTATAGTTAGAAAAGTATTTAAGTGTCCCAGTCTTTTAAGTGGGTTTTGAACCTCTTCGGACCTATTCGTTACTCAGGTGTCCACAGGGTGGGGAGCCAATCAGAACAAGGGGGGAGGCGGGGGAAGATAAAGAGGGAGGTTGAGCTAGAGTGCAGGTGGCCAGAGAAGGAGAGCTGTGTTATGGTTCGTTCGAGCATGGAGTAGCACCTACGACGAGAAGTATGAGGCCCCTGCTTAGAACAGAAATTAGAGAGGGGGCTACATATATATATATATATATATATATATATATATATATATATATATATATATATATATATATATATAAATAAGAGTAGATCTTTGTCACTGCATGTGCATTTAAAAGTAGCACCAAACTGGCCACATAGTACGGCAGGGAAAATTTCCCCCGATTAGATTTGTAAATCAAAAACCAATACATATAACATGCAATAATTAATCTGTTTTATATTCCTTGGTTACATTGTTCGGGGAACACATTTGGAAGATTTAGAATGTATTTGTGCCTGCTGCTCCCCACCATTATATGCTTCAATTCATACATCTATTTGTGAGCCCATAAAACAGGCATTGACTACCCATGTAAATTGTGTTCCCCACAATAAATTATATGCATACTTGCAAAAATACATAACTGCTGTCGGTCTCCCCGCTCCATGTCACCGGCATACTAATAGCGCCGTGCTAGGAGGCCAATGATCTCGCTTCCATTATTTTTCCATTTAGCCATGATTCTGCGGAGGAAGTTAGAGTTGTTGAAATTGCCTCCCTCTGCCCTCCCTGTGCCTGACTCCTTGTGTCACAGGCTGTCTCCGTGTCTCTCAGTCAGCTTCTGAGGCACGTGGGGGGTGTTTTCATCCCGGTGAGTGGATAGAAAACGCCAGTGACCTGTACACGCCTTCGGTTCAGTGGGCGATTTTGTCTCAAGCTGTGGAGGCTACAAGCTCAGGGGTCACAGGTCAAGTTATCCCACAGTGAAATGGACACCATGGGGAAGTAATGCAGCCAAAACCTGCTTTGTATGCCTGGCTGACCGTCAGTAGATTATTGTATCATGAATCCTTCATCCCTCTTCAAAGTCTTATGGAAATTAAGTTGCATATTTCTTTCTTATTAAGTTGCATATTTCTTTCTGCGTACAGATCTGCTCTGTAAACTGCATCCGTCCCATTGTCTCTAAGGTAAATAATCAGTAAGTAAAAGCAAATAAATGTACAAGTTGTGTTTTATGATTGCACTATTGGGCGCCCACATTCTGTGCACATACCAGGGAGAATGCTGTTGTTTTAGATCGTCAACTAAATCCTTTTCACATGAGTAGCATTCTGACAGCCGACAGCCGTGTGTGAAACATGCTCACACACTGCTCACACTGCTCACACGTCTCCTTAGCATCTTCTTATACAACCCTGTCTCCTAGAAATTACATTTATATCCTAGAAATTATTTTCCAAATGATGTTATGATGACAAACGTAATTGCCGTCTGGGTTATGTTTCGATTATGTTTTTTAGGTTGTTTTTTTTTGAGTGAAAGAAGTGCTTCATGTTCTTCCACACAGTCAGAGGGAGGTGTTCAGGGAGGACTTGATTCCTGCCTTCAAGTCCTGAGTCCCGTCTGTGGTGAGGCACAAAATTGATGTTTCGCCTCCTGCTTCAGCTGACTGACATGATTATTGACTGACTAAGATAGCTAATAATCAGCTGAGGTATTTTGGAAAGCTCAAAGGTGCTAATGTTAACATGGATAACATTCAGCCCCTACATGTCACTCTATCCGTCCTCCCTTCCATTGCATTCACTTCACAAGTGGTTTCCAGTCGACACAATCGCCATATTATATGCTTGAATATGCCGGTTCAGTGTTGAGCTGAAGTCTTACAGACTCAATACGCAATACAGACCTCCAAGATTTCATGGAAGACGATCAACTAGTTTATTGCACGCACACCACCAACGCTAGTATCGTTAACAATAAGGTCTCACACACAACCACACAACCACACAACCACGCAATAACTGTCCTGCAACAGAATCCACACACACTCAGCTTTCTTTCTATTCTCTGACACACACACACACACACACACACACACACACACACACACACACACACACACACACACACACACATACACACACAGCAAACAGGCTAGAGGTTGAAAAATGATCCTATAGTGTAAGTATTGCACTTATACTTCTGACTTATTTCCCAGACTTGATGCTACTGAGTTTGTATTTTTAGTGCAACCAAATCAGTAAAGACAAATACATCCACTGCTTTCTAGCTTTTCCAGGGCAAAATTATGTTGTCTAAACTACACAAAACAGCGCCAACCATGGAAGAGGGTGTTACCAAAAGCCACTTGGTAGCGTATGAGGAAACACCACAACAGTAGTTTTCTGTCTTTGTATTTGTGAATACATGTTGTGCAGTTTCAAGAATGAATACTGCTGGACAAAATATATATTTAAAAGACAAGTATGTCTAATACGTATGCCGCACACTGAGAACAGGTGCAACACAGGTCTAGGCTCTGGCTTATACACACTTCTAAATCGGCTCTGAGGTGCATCTTTGCGATATTTGAGGGATAGATAACGTTAGGTAACTGGGTGCAGCCCTGTGCGCGGCTGTAGCTCCTGGGGATTGAGTGGTCGTCTTGCAACCACAAGGTGGCCGGTTCGATCCCCATAGTTCACATGTTGAAGAGTCCCTGAGCAAGACCCTAAAAGTGAGTAAAAACTCGTAAAAAAATTTGCAATACTAGAATAATTTGACAATCTGACTGGTGAGAATACATTAGTTCAGGTTGTAAGGACTATGGCTGGTAGTTGTTGTTGTTATATATATATATATGCTTTTGACACAGATCCTTTAAACAGGGATGACTGTACTTTATAAAACATAATTAGAAAGGATTTTGGATTGGATATTAATTTGTGTTTCTCATGACATAAATCTGCTTTCACAGTCACGTTGTGAGGACTCTGCTTCCCTTTGGGGACAAAATGTTACAGCAAAGTGTGAGGACTCGCTTTAAAGTTAGATTTAAGCAAGTAGTGGTTAGGCTAAGTCTCCATGAAAGTGAGTGAGTGAGTGAGTGAGTGAAGGGGTGAAGGGGTGAGGTAGGATGGGCAGCAGGGAGACTTTTCTTCCAGGGACTGAGGGTTGAAGGTCACCAGAGTTGCTGAGCACACATTCACACATGGCACAAAACACACACACACACACACACACACACACACACACACACACACACACACACACACACACACACACACACACACACACACACACTGTTCGCTCAAACACACACACACACACACACACAAACACAATATATACAGAGCTCTCACACAGCTCTTACAATTGTGGAAAACCAATAAAATTGCAAATTACCCATCATATTTTCACAATATCCTAAATAAACAGCAGCAGCAGCTTTGCACATCCACCTCCTCCCTCTCTCCCTCTCTCCCTCTCTCTCTCTCTCTGCCCACATTAAATATTAATCTGTACGTGGCAGGGATGACTCCAATCAGAGGAGAGTCGACATACAGGGAGACGGTGGCTGCCCCTCTCTCGGTAAACAGTAAGGAGATTGTTACCTCCCAATTCATCTGCCTGGACACTGCCTCCATCTCTCCTTTACCTCCCAATTTCAAACATGCACCACAAAACAGAAAATAAAACCTGTTCATGCAGAATATGCTCAAAAAGCATCATAAGAATAAGTAACCCTACTGATACTGTCTTTTTTATTTTTACAAATTAATTTAATTATTACATATGTAGAAATATACACATCTTAAAACAGGAAGTAGAAGCAAAGCCATGCATATTCTAATTATTTAAAGGTTGTGAATGTCCAGGTTTTATATGATGGTGAGTCAAAACTGAAAGTTCTTGGCAGTCTATATTTCTTTTTTTAGATGTTTTTAAATAAACAAAGAATGAAAAGTCTCATTTGGCGTTTTATTGTTCATCTAGTAAATGCTTTAACATGCTGTTGTACTTTCAAATACTGAAAGCAGGCACACAAACTGTTCAGTTACTATTTTCCACAATGAAAACGTAAAAAGCTCCAACTCTTAACAAAACTAAATGTATCTGAATAACAGCGACTTAATAACAGCGAAAGCATAATGCATAACCGCTCAGGGTCGTTCTAAACTATATCCCTCACTCTCTCATTCAGTCTTCTGCAGTCAAACTGAGCTTGGATGTCTGCGGAGCCGTTGCTTCCATTGTTGGATCTCATCTGTGGCTCTTCCGAATAATATAATAATAATAATATCTGCTGCAAAATATATTTGATAAATTTCTAACTATAGCCATTAATTGTCAAGAAAGTGCAACATTTCAGGCTAAATCGTTGTTCTAAACTCCATCTTATGAATAACCTCAGAACTTCACACATGTATGTGTTGATGGGTGAATGAGAAGCAAGTTATAAAGACAGAACGGTGCTTCATAACTGCTTCATAACTGCAGATCATTCACCAAGAACAACTGATATGATGCAGGTCAGTTCCATATCAGCTGGTGATATAACAGACACACACACCTCACTGCACCTGCTGATGGAGCGAATCCCGTCCAGTAAGAGCACCTCCTCCATCCCCTGCTCCTCTTCCTCCCTCTGCTCCTCCTCTGCTCAACACAGCAGTGTGTGAGGCGCCATGCTGCGGTGATGCCACAAGGGGCAGCAGAGGAACACGCTAGATACCTGCAGCGCCACTTTTCTTTGTCTTAAATATCAGAAGAAAGAAAGATCTGCAAGTAAACACGCAAACAAGCATCACGAAAGATACAAGATGAAGAGAGAAAAGACAAAGCATGACAGCAACACTCAAGTGAAATAGGACATAAATAAACAAACAAAAGGCCTAACTACAAAACAACAAACCAACAAAAAAAAGAACAAATAGAAATACATGCACAAAGGGACAAAAAGCAAACAAATCTGAAAAAAATGAATTAAAAGAAAGGCAAAGCATGGAATAGACCGTAAGAAAAAATAAATTGAAGAAAGACAAACAAAAGGACAACAAAATGCAAAGAAAAGAAAAATATGGATTTATTTTTATTTTTTAAGATAGATTTGCAAGAAAGTTGTTGTTTTTCTCCATGGAACGAAAGCAGAATAAATCAGCACATGAAATGTACACACACGCACGTTATACATGTTTAAAACCTGCTCAGACACACACACACACACACACACACACACACACACACACACATACACACACACACACACACACACACACACACACACACACACACACACACACACACACACACACACACACAGCATAATCCGTCAGAAAATACACTTCCCTCGAAACCTAATGCAGTTTAGTTGTATAGGAACGTCATTTATAGGAGACAGGGTTGGACCTGGTCCCTGTTTCTCGTACCTGGCTAAACAAAGTCAAGCAAATGTCCTAATCTCCATCTTAAATTAGCGAGATGCTTGACATCAGGCTATCTGGGTTTCTTCACGGCTGATCTGCGCTGAAACGTCTCGTTAATTCTAGCCAGACGTCAGTCATCTGGATAAATGCGCCCGCTCCTCTTCAGAAGGGATAATAATGGAGCACTGACACCACCATGTTCTAACAGTACAATGGACAATAAACTCAGAGGAACCTCTTTTTATTCCTCTGCTGAGAAGCAGGAGATGATCATGAACGCATATGAGGAAGTCAGTACCGTAGTCATTCACAGCAAACGCGTTGCAAATATTCCAAAGTTTTTGCAACGTTGTTGCCGTGAACGTAACTTTAACTCCGCCCCCGCTGCGAGACATGAGCGTCACAAACATATCAGACAAGTTAAATGCGTCAGTGTTGAGAAAATGTATCGGCTAATTTGAAGTGCTTCATCACCCAAATCAATCAGATTATATTTACGAATAAATATATACTTATGAGGATATATGTACTGTATGCACGTATGAATCATGTACTATATGTATATACATGTATGTGTAGATTACCATATAACTAAGAGTTTGAATATGTGTATGGGCGGATCAGTATGTATGTTTTATTCATAATCAGAAATCCAATCAATTGAAGCAGTGAAAATAAATTGTGTGTGATTCTCTGTATTCTTATCATGAGTCCACCTTAATCATGTTCTACAGTAACGATATGTATGGTGTATTAATAACACTGTCATATAATTATGAGTGTTTTCAACACATCCATAAGTTTCTTAAGAGCTAAATAAACTTAAGAACAGCGGCATGCAGCGGCTGACAGTCTGTGTCTGAGACGGCGATCAGCTGCGCCTGTGGTGATCAATGTCCGCGGCTCGAGAAGCTCTCGGAAATAAATTATTTCTTGCCGGCAAAATCTATATCGCCGCGTACAGGAAGTCATGATGATGTAAAGGATGGATCCTGGCGATCTGGAAGAACTCTCTCCCTATAAAACTAATATAACTAATATCGAGAAACCGAGAAAGCCTGACGTACGTCATCTTATCCTGACAATTAGCCCGCTAACTCAGTAAGCCAGGTACGAGGAACAGGGCCCTGCTGTGTTGTTGTTGTTGTTGTTGTTGTTGTTGTTGTTGACCACTGGATCCTACGGAGGAAGCACATCTTAAAACGCGCTTAACGTGGAATTACGTCAAATAAACACAGTGTGTGTGTGTGTGTGTGTGTGTGTGTGTGTGTGTGTGTGTGTGTGTGTGTGTGTGTGTATTGTAATGAAGTTTCTGGACATCAATGGAGCTCTATGGCCGGAGGACGGTGATGTGACAGGCTTTTGATACTCACAATACTTGTTGGGTCTGCACATTGGATTTATTGGAAGTAAGACAAAAATACAACGGTGCAACGGCTGTAATTTATTTTAACGGTATCTTATCGTATATGATATATACGGTATATCGGAGTATGTGATTTTGTAATAACTGTTGTTTTTATTATAGTGAATTTATCAGCATGTTACCGTTTATTTACAAAGGGTAATACAATATGCTATGTAATTCCCCACAACTAAAGAAAACATTTAAAACACAATAATTCACATACAGTACAATACTGCTGAAGTTTATTACTTTTCCTCAATCATTTAAATGCTGACTTTGTAAGACAAATGATATTAGGAACATTGGTTTTCCAAAACTGAAGAGGTACTGCATGCTTAGAAGTAAAATACAAAAATACACATTTTATACATGTAAATGCTAATTTTACGGAGCTCTTTTACCACCCGGATGTGATGAAACAGACCAAATGAAACATCATCTGAGATGTTAACAGTTCAATAATCATGAACACGTAACGAAACCGGACACATGGCTGCGCTCAGGAGGATTGGCTGTGGACCAAAGTCACGTTCAGAAACAGATGATCACGTCTTGTCACTCAAAAATGATTTGTGTGCTGTGAGCAGTTTGATTAATACATAAGCATAAGCCTATAATCAACAGTACGATGTTAATGAAAAGTGACTCTCTGAAGTTAGCGAAGCATATTTCCACCACTTCACAGAAAATACTGTATTATGCTGATAAATGTATGGTTATCTGCTGCTATGGAGGCCGGTCTTGGCTGTGAACTATATTTGTTTTTTATGCGTATGTTACAGTAATCTAAAATAAAACCTCTGAAGCCATATGCCTCCTGTTTGTAATATGTAACATAATATCTGGTCATCTGATAGTATTTTATATGGTTTTTCTCCGTTACATTTCCAAGCTTGTCTTGCTCTTTGTTGTCAATGAATATGAAGGATGTATGATTTAATTAATGTTGACTCACTTCCAGGTTCACAATGTCTCCACGCACTCGGTCCAGTCTCTCGAGTCCTGTCCATCTCTAAAGTGCCAGACATGAAAGGCCGAGCGCTCACTGGCCAAACAGGATGCGTTGGAGATCCTTTATGCGATAGACAGACAAGTGACAGAAGTCACACAGAGACTAATCCGTTATTGGTTCCGTCCCTGCGTTATGACGAACAGTATGATTACACAGCCTTGATCTCAGCCTCTGAAGCCCCTGAATGAAAGGTAGGATTAGCAAATGAAGGGCAGTGGTTATCCAAACAGCATCCACAGTGACTTCTGAATGGCCTTCAGGTCGTTGCTGGCGTTCTCAAGAGAATGGCTTGATAGAAAGTTTATGAGCCATGTTTTACACTCACCATTACTATCTACCTCAGGTGCTATATATATCTGTATCTCTATCTGTTCATTTCACAGAAATATCTGCCTTAGGATTTACACCAGAAGTGCTCATGACCTGCACCAGGAACCATGAAACCATCCAGGAAAGAAGGTCGTTCTGACTTTGTTTGTCAAATAACGAAGTTAGCAATTATACTGTGCTGAGCTAATGTAAACGTTAGCCAGAAATACTCCCTGTGAGGAGTTAAAAAAACAGACAGGGAGCTGCAGTGTTGGAGAGTGATGGCAAATGTTACAGCTTCTGTCGTCATGACTAATAGCTAATAGTACGGGCGCGATGACGACTATGAATCACGGAGGCAAACTGCAGGCATCGTAGCATACGGTCAAGTCTTATATTTACCTAACTCTAATGAATCCATAAGCGTTCATTAATTGATCTGATTATTAGAGCTAATACTTTGGTCATGTATCATCATGTAGCTATCTTGAGTTGAGCTGACTGCAGCTGCTGGACCAATAACAAGGAAAGCAATGCACATGTTTAGATTAAAAAACATCACAACATCACTTTATGTTTCATTCATTATTTTGCATCTAAAGAATGGTTGACAATTTTCCATGACTGTTGTTACTGCCTGTGAAGAGAGACATTGCTAATGTGCTTCCAAAGTGTTGAGAACCAAATCCACAGCCCTCGCAAAAAAAGAGAATCCAAACTTTTTCTGATTTTAAATGATTTTGATTTTGATTTTTCTGATTTTGAAGCTCCAGGAGTTTGTTGTCACATCATTTCCTTGCTGAGCTGTAGTCGATCCACTCACGCTACCTTCATGTAAAGTCTACACAGTGAGAGTGGTTCCCATCACTAACACTGAAAGGGATCTCTTAGTTGTCTGTATGGACAGGAGGAATGATGACATCTCGTAAAAACTGTTCCAATGTTCATATGAAGGTGATCGACTGGATGAATTGTTTCGATTATCATTGAAACTTCTTATCTGTTTAGATGTACTAAGTTTATTAAGTTAATGAAGTTATTAACCAGCAACCACCTCGAAACCAATAGATCTCAAGCTGCACTGACTTCAACAGCGCACTGGAGTTGTTGTGGAATTCAAACATTACATTTTTCTGAGCACTTCTAGGCAATTTCAACGGGGAGATCAATGTTGTATGGTTAGTTATTTAAAAAGTAAAAGACAATTCAGATTCTGCGTTTTTTCTCTCTACTTAAATACATTATAACAGAGTTTTCTCTTTCGTCTCACTCTGACTTGATTTCCGTTCAACATCCAGGCAATCTTTTTTCAACCGCAAACATTTGTTGAATAACTTTGATAAGACGTTGCAGCGACTGCGTTTGATGGCATCTCCTCTCCCGCCTTATTCCGACTCCGTATTACTTCTATTTTCCCGTCACTCCTCCAGCTCACACTCTGTCCATCCTCTTTTTCTCCTTCATTCCCTCCACCAGTGATCAAAGTTTCCCTTCCCTTTCTCTGTCCCCCCGTCCTCCTCCCATGTCCGACACCCCCACTCAACTTAGGGGCCGTTCACACCAGACGCGACTCTCAAAAAGGCGTCGCTAGAAAAATCATTGTTTTCCTATGGTACGGCGCGTCTTTCATTTGCGCTTTTTAAATGCTGCGCGTCGCGTTTTTCTAGCGTTTTTTCGGCGCGCTTAAAAGTTGAAATGTTCTCAACCCAAAATCGCCCGGCTACCGCCCGGTAGTTGATTTTCGCCCAGTTGCGCACGCAGACTGGCTCCACAGGCGCACCGGGCTGTTTTTTGTTTTTTGGCCGGCGCGTTTTTGCCAAGGCGTTTTTGAAGCGGCTGCGCTTTTAAAAGTCGTGTCTGGTGTGAACGGCCCCTTACTGTCTTGCAGGCTCACCACAGAGACCTCAGCTAAACCCAGCTGCACACACACACACACACACACACACACACACACACACACACACACACACACACACACACACACACACACACACACACACACACACACACACACAAACGCTCACATTTAGTCAGAGCCACATGTCTCCTCCCCTTCTTCATGATGGACTGGGATTGGCTCCCACTGTCACAGTGTGTGATTGCAACCTCCGTTTGACCTGCTGGGGATATATGGCGTCCTCGGGTTATCTACATAATGCACAGGGAGAGAGGTGGAGGAAGCTATCTGAGAACAAGAGAGGAGGGCGAGGAGAGGTCAGCGAGGGAGAGAAGGCTGGATGAAAAGATATTGCTGAGAACAGAGTCGGATTAGAAAGACAATAATGTTGGCTAAATGACGGGGCAAATGTTGCTGTTTATTGGAAGAGGTGTGTGTGTGTGTGTGTGTGTGTGTGTGTGTGTGTGTGTGTGTGTGTGTGTGTGTGTGTGTTATAGAGTTTTAAAGACAGAAATTGTTGTTACATCTAGACTATATTGGCAATTGCATGAACACATCTCTTTAGTGTGTGTGCATTGTGCATGAGTGTTGTCGTATACACTGTAATTACACTCTATGCTATAGCTCTGCCAGCGCAAGGAATAACAAGGGCAAAGTATAATACTCTCTTTAGTAAAAGAAAATAATAAGTCAAATATTGTTTGTGTTTGTTTTAATTGTTAATTCATCATATTTTGATCAGAATGTTTATACAATTAAGATCAAAGAGCCCCTGAAAGACAAACCTGGTTCTGTGTAATAATGTAACATGCAAAAATCTTGAAGTATACTGTGACACTATAATATGCTGTTTAAAATATGATTATTATTAGTATCATATTATGTAGCTTGTATTAACAATAATTGTATGATAATTTAGTCATGCATCAGCCTAATCATGGTATCATATAATACATGTATTTATGTAACTTGTAAATGCAGGCCCATAAGTCTATATTTCACATAATAAACACACACACACACACACACACACACACACACACACACACACACACACACACACACAGTGAGGGGACTTTTCTCAGCAGTGGGTGCAGGCTGTTTGAATGAGTCGGTCTGCCACTGACAGCCTGCACACAATAAACGCTCCCCATGGGGAAGCACATGCAGTCACGCCAGAGCAACGCCAGAATGAGTTCATTTCTATCCAAACTTTGAGTCTGCTGCTGGTGTGGGAATGAACTGCAGAGGGAAACTCTGCCTCCACTCAGGCGACACACCTTGTGTTTGGCAGAGAGCCTGATGATGACCTACATTCATAATATAGTATGTCTGACTTCAATCAGCGGAATACTTTCCTTAATATCTACATAATTGATTCATTTCATATGATTGGTGATGATGGATGAAGTGCACTGGTCCCTGTCGCAGTGTTACATTAGTACAACATATTACTGCACCTAATCATTACAATGACATAAAAAAACATTATTTTGATGTAACTAGTGCGAGTGGATGAACCATCTGACACTAGTTCCATTCTATAATTCTGAATTATTTACATAAGGGTTTGTTATATATTATTTCATTGATACACATTACTCTTAATACATGGAAACAAAGTATTTTATGATTGATGTCTTGATATAAAGAGATATCTAAACTTCCCTCTGTAAAAACTTGGACTTTAATATGTTCACAGAATTCCATTATTCAGATTTATTTTCTTGAAATGTCTGCAAATAAGCACAGCTTTAATAAGATAATGCCTAGTTTGCATAGTTTTTAAGTTCAGCCCCCAGTTTCGCCTCATTTTCGAAGAAAAAAAAAGGCTCTTTAAAAAAAACTTAAACTCCAACCACAACGTTTATTAACTTCATTTAAATTGCTACAATACTGTAACCATTGTGAGAAGATACCTATGGTTTAAAAAAAAACAAAGCAACTGTTAAGTTTAAGTCCTTACGTAACTCCGTGATCTTGCTGCGGCGACCGTAACGTTTCTTAAAAAATCCTAATGAACCCCCTATTTGTACCTGAAAAGTCACAAAACGGCCGGAGTTTTTTTTTTCTTCTTGTTTCTTTAACCGCGTCACACAGCACAAGCGGAAGCTCCTGAGCATTTGAGTTCCCAGCATGCCGGGATTGCTTCGATTTGTGTTGCAGATTCTGATTCTTTAGCTCCTACGCTTTCCAAAAAGGTGCTTTAATAGTATGTGGGATGTGGTTAAGGCCCTGAACCATGGAGTTGGAAAAACTCGGGGACCGCTTGAGGAGGGATTTCTGGCAAATCTTGCTCATATCATGCTGGATGTTCATAGTTATGATCAACATATATTATACAAGTTTTTCTTTTTTAAATATATATTTTTTTGCAAACAAAATCTGAAAAAAAAAAAAAATAACACAAGTATTAGAACTCATTTGGGGTTCATACGACTACTTGAACACGCGGAACAAGAGGTACAGAAGGAAAAACGACCCCCATGGGGGTCTATGGTGCTAAACGTGTTAAGAGATAACAGTTCAGAAAACCTGTAATGCAAAAACATCATTAACGTATGGTCTAGTGACCGAGCAGCTCCAGAGTGCAGTTTGTCCCAGAATGTGGACCGTGGATTGTGTTTCCTATAGTGGTGTTAAACTAAGAAGGAATGGCTTTGCGGCCAGTCGGACACAACGTGTGACTGCTGCAATAATAATAATCACCACGACCGCTCATTGGTTGGTGACAATAGACGACTTTAGGGAAGTAAACAAACGTTTTTTTCTCCTGAGACCCAAATGTAATGAAAAATCTGAGTGTGGGTTGCATTTACCACACAAAGAAACGGGATGATTCGTAATTATGGAGCCCTGCATCAAACACAAAGATTTTACAAAGAATGTGTGGCTTCTTCCCCAGAGAGAATATGTAGGACGGTGGTCTGACGGTGGAAGAAGTTCCAGGTGTTTTGCTGTTTAACACATGAGGTGTGACACGGTGACATATTGTAGAGCAGTAGGTAGTTGTGTGCTGAGCCCTTAAACGGCAACTGAAAGCCTCAGGTCATTGATCATCTTCAAACATTGCACGATGATGCATAATCCCTCCCCATAATATCCTCTTCATAATCATCATGACAACTGGCAGCTCCCCACACAAATAAAACAGACGTGGAAAACAGATAAAAACAGGGGCGTTTAAGAAGTGGCCCATTATGACACATTCCCTCTCCTTTTATTTTTTTACGATAGCAAATGATCAATTATCCAGATGGCAAGAGATGTGGAGGGGCGGCTGGCGTCGCGCACACAAACATGCACACACATATTTACACATTTAGAGAGACACACACAGATATAAATTCAAAAGCAGAAATCACACCCTCTGACGCACGCACAGCAGTTCAGACGCACACAGCCATAAACATCTGTTGTGTGGTACGCAAAGGTATCCCGCCATGCGGCCCATAGCAGCAGCAAGTGCACAGATGAGCCCTACAGCTGCTCCACGGATCCCAGTGAGGGTATCGCACCGCTGTGATGGATAAGGTGGGATTCTTCTAATTGACAGTTTGTGGGGAAACAGATGGTTTATTTGCTGGCATTCATCACGTCTTTATGACCAACAGAAGATAGCGTCACAGAGGAGGAGAGACACGTTTCATAGTGTACACTGCACAGATCCAGATGAGGGTTTACAATCTATTTCCTTGGACAGTGAAAGACAAAAGCCTATGTGATCAATTGAAACCTACAAAGCCTTAATCGGCGATGCACCCTAGAACACTAACGTTACAAATAGTAACACCATCACTAATTTCACCCAATATAATGTACCTGATCAAATATACTTCTCATCAAAATATATTAAAATACAACAATACAAGGCAAGTTGAAGTACTCTTCTTTCATTTTACCCTATAGAACTTCTCATAAAATGAAAAACAGGTATCATTGGGGGACCTTAAAATCGGGGGAAAAATTAGGGAATCGTCAATAAAACACGATTACAAATATATATAATGGAAATATGAACTTTTCTTCATTGAAGGAAAAGTCTCCCTTCAATGTTAAAACACATCCGGAATGTTTTCACCCTCTATCACTAACGTCATGTGAAAATCACCCAAACACGTGCCTGTTGAAAAAAACAGGGATATGAGCAGGAAGACACGCCTCCTTTCAGAAACGTCTGTTAGCAGCATGAAGCTACACAAGGACCCACACAACTCAGACAAACAACACAATGAAAATAACAAAACCACAATGGCTCGGATGAAAATCACCCGACGTTAGTGTTCTAGGGTTAAGGAGCTTATAGTGCCATGTTACCCTCACTGAAGTGGCTCAGGTTTATAGTTAGCGCTGACTTTTCTCGTACCTGGCTTACTGAGTTAGCGGGCTAATTGTCAGGATAAGATGACGTAGGTCTGGCTTTCTCGGTTTCTCGAAGCAAGCTTAGATAAATCACCATAGCAACACATCCAAAAATGTAAACCTGCTCCCGGGCAGGCTTACTGACATTCACTGGATAAGCTGGACACTCCCACCGGACAAAGAAGGCAGCTCCCTTCCTCATTGATGAAGGAGCGATATTAGTTATATTAGTTTTATAGGGAGAGAGTTCTTTCAGATCTCCAGGATCCATCCTTTACATCATCATGACTTCCTGTACGCGGCGATATAGATTTTGCCGACAAGAAATATTTTATTTAGAGAGCTTCTCGAGCCGCGGACATTGAACACTACAGGCGCAGCTGATCGCCGTCTCAGACACAGACTATCAGCCGCTGCATGCCGCTGTTCTTAAGTTTATTTAGCGCTTCAGAAACTTATGGATGTGTTGAAAGCATCATAATTATATGACGGTGTTAATAGTACACCATACATATCATTATTGTAGAACATGATTAAGGTGGACTCATGATAAGAATACAGAGAATCACACACAATGTATTTTCACTGCTTCAATTGATTGAATTTCTGATTATGAATAATATATACATACTGATCCGCCCATACACATTCAAACTCCTAGTCATATAGTAATCTACACATACACATATATGTATATACACATAGTACATGATTTATACGTGCATACAGTACATAAATCCTCATGTATATATTTATTCGTAAATATAATCTGATTGATTTGGGTGATGAAGCACTTCAAATTTGCCGATACATTTTCTCAACACTGACGCATTTAACTTGTCTGATATGTTTGTGACGCTTATGTCTCGCAGCGGGCGCTGTTAAAGTTGCGTTCACGGCAAAAACGTTGGAATATTCGCAACGCGTTTGCTGTGAATGACTACGGTATTGACTTCCTCATATGCGTTCATGATCATCTCCTGCTTCTCAGCAGAGGAATAAAAAGAGGTTTCTTTGAGTTGTAGACTGTTAGAACATGGTGGTGTCAGTGCTCCATTATTATCCCTTCTGAAGAGGAGCGGCGCATTTATCCAGATGACTGACGTCTGGCTAGAATTAACGAGATGTTTCAGCGCGGATCAGCCGTGAAGAAACCGAGATAGCCTGATGTCAATCATCTCTCTAATTTAAACTGGAGATTAGGACATTTGCTTGACTTTGTACGAGAAACAGGGCCCTGGTCCAGCCCATATTTTGATATGCTGCTATAGGCCTAGACTGCTGGTGGACATCTTAGGATACACTGAGCTCCTCTCTCCTCTTTTCTCTCTCCTTCTGGAGGAATGCATGTCTCTTCAATGCACATTTCTAACTCTACTTATTCCCCAGAGCCTCTGTGCCTCCAGTTTCCATGAAAGTGTTTTTTCAGTTTTTTTGGGCACTTTTTCCTGATCCGATGTGAGGTGCTGGACACGGATGTCGTATGTGTACAGAGTGTAAAGCCCTCTGAGGCAAATTTGTAATTTGTGATTTTGGACTATACAGAATTGAATTGAAACAGGGTGAAAGAATAAATATGGTTAATGATTATCATATTTAGTATTATTGTTGTCAACTTATATTTGTTTTTAACATAGCAACTATCTCATTGTTTTTGGGTCTCTAGTAGAGCATGTTTACATGCTTCATAGTTCCAAAAACACATTATTGTTCTCATACTGTCTGTCTGAATATCCCTGTATTCATCCTCGGTCTAAAACGATATATTCTAATGAGCCCGCAGGGATGTAGGAAGAGGAGACAAATCTGACTGGCTTGTTGAATCCCATGTTTTCTGATCTAAACTGACTGGGTCGTCTTATTACACGGTGTGTGGGTTGGTAGGGATTCCACATACCCAACTGTATGTGCACCCACCACCAGCACTGGAACATTGAGTTTTTTTCTGATCAGAAAACACTCAAGAATGTTATTTATAAAGATTGTATGAGTCATTTGTTTCAAGCATGAATAAAACCTTGTCTGATCTCAGCGTTTATATTTTGCATTTCCCTACATATCGCTCACTGGGATCCAGTTTCTAAACATCTGCATCAGAGAATGTATGCATCTCCAAGCACCTGTAGACCTGTGTGTGTGTGTGTGTGTGTGTGTGTGTGTGTGTGTGTGTGTGTGTGTGTGTGTGTGTGTGTGTGTGTGTGTGTGTGTGTGTGTGTGTAAATGTACTTGTTTGACATGGTTGTATCCGTCAATCTCCTTACCTCCTGGAGTTTCCATTATGCCTGTGACCATTCTATAAAATGGAGGTCATCTTGGGTGCCATTTCCTCCAACCTGCCTCATCCTAAATGCACCATTTTCTCTCAAATGACACACGCGTGATGTTTCAGCAGCAGAAGCCCTGCTGGAATACAGCGTTACCACTTTTGCATAGTTTAAAGAACAATGAATAGACAAACCATAGAAAACAACTGCTTGCAGTTCACTTACAGTACATACAATAATATAATTCTGATGAACCATTGAAGCCACTGCTGATTGACTATCAACAGCGTACTGGGATAAACATAAGCCAGCTAACAATGTTAACTGAATGAGTTATGCTGACAGGGGTTTGTGAAAATTATAATTTTAAATTTCAGAGAACTTTTTGTTGAAATCACCATTTATTTTACTTCCTTGTACTGATGAATGTAACCATACACCATATGCCCAGTTTATGGAAGCATGTACTAAACATATGGTGTCTGGGAAGTGTTTTTTGGGCTAAATCCTGCAGTGCACAGTAAGTGATGAGTTTTAGTCTCCCAGTTTTTACAAGTGAGGCTGCATTCAGTTATAAATTACACGAGGAGAGAGGACAGTCTGTTGTGCCGTGTTTTTTATGACAATGTCATGTTACATGGACAGATAACAGTGATTATCTGCACAACCACAGACAACCACAGACAGGTCTCTTTGAGGTCGTGAACCAGTGTTGTTCCAAGTGCAGGGCTGGGAGGGTTACTTTGAAAATGTAATCCCATACAATTACAAGCTACCTGTTGAAAAATGTAATCACTAACCCTAGTCCAAATATCACAATATGGAAGAAACGTAATATGATTACTTTCTATTACTTTTGGGTTACTTGAATACCAAATATGCAATTAAAGACAAGAGAAGAGAAATATGCTGAAAGTTTGCTAATTTGTGTTGTTGCTAATTTGCTATATACTTCTGTCACCACCCAAGGACTCAAATAAAGATCTATCAGCAGCAGTAAAAAAGGTGTGTGTTTTGTTAAATGTAGTTTTTTAAAAGGCTAAAATACAACGAATATGAATTTAAGCAGAATATTATAACCGATTCCAGTTACCTTTTTTGCAACCTAATTATGTAACACCGTTTCATGTAATCCGTTACTGCCCGAGCCTTCTCAGTGTTCGAGGAAACATCCGAGGCCGGCGGCGTGGTTCTGGTGACGGCAGTCTGGAACCTATAGAGACACACACACACACACACACACACACACACGCACACACACACACACACACACACACACACACACACACACACACACACACACACACACTGCTTGGATCCTGCAGGTTTTATTCAACTGGTGTATTTCTGTGGGAACTGGAACACATGCAGGGCAATATTTTGCCCACAGGCCAGCCAAAGTGTTACTGCCCCGACATCATGAGAAGCACTTTTGGCCCCTTACTGCCCTAACTGCCCCTCAAGCACCGCCGCCAACACCACCCCACCCGCCCATATTAGAGCTCCAGACATTGGGCTTTATTGACTGGTTTGGGATCGTCCTCCTCAGGATAGCCTACTTATCCTTGAAGCTCTGCCTCCATCACAAGAAGATAATCTCCTGTGATTACCTTCTATTTCTCATCTGCTCGCTCTGTCTCTTTTACTCTCTCTCTCTCTCTCTCTCTCTCTCTCTCTCTCTCTCTCTGTCTCTCTCTCTCTCTGTTTCGTTGATTTCCACTCCACTCCACTCTGTTGTTCCATGACCTAGCCCCCTGCACCCCCCGACTCCAAACCCCCCCCCCCCCCCCCTCCCCATTTCTTTCTCCCATTCTCTCTTCAGCTCTTTTTTTTTTTAGATGGGGGGTTAAGGGTGGTGAATGCAGAAGGCCTCATCTCCAACGCCGTCTCACTGTGTGTTCTTTTGTACAGGCACTCCTCGGCCAGCTGCCTATTCACACAGTCCTTCCAATTAGGACCCCATTCAGAGAGCAAGAGAGAGGACATGAGATGAGATCGGTTACCCCCGCCATCACCTCCCTGCCCCCCACCCTTACTGTAGATATGGTCTGATATTGAAGCCTCTTCTTCCTCGGCTCACCTCCATTTTCCTCTTTTTATCTCCTGTTGTCAGCATTTTCTTGTATGCGCTTCATTTCTATGAGTTTTATTGAGAATGGTTGACATCTGATGTTGATAGCAATGGGTTTTAACTGGAGTCGTCGAGTGTTTTTATTTGTGATCTAATTTTCGACAGTTTTATTCAGTAAAATGCACCAAGTAAGCACAATATAAATGTCAGTAATAAAGACCTTATACTTAACTATCTACCCATCAACAAGACATGGCCTCAAAATATGATAACGCACACAAAAACAGTGTGTTTCAGTGGTGCACATAGTTCTAACAAACTCTAATTAAAATAGCCATTGCCCCATTAGGATGGCCATGCCATTGTAGTCAACCTCTCAAACTGCTGATGTCATCATCACCTTCACAATTACATTATAGGACGCCAATTGAACACAAGCACCAAACAGGAGCAGATCCCTACAGTTTTCAGACTCAGTCAGTGAGAGCTTGACTTCACTTTACATTTTAAAGATTTGGCTCCACCATTATAGCAAATGGAAACATACTATGAGTCTTGTGCATCATTTTCGGCTAACATCCAAATCATACAATGTATCTTTTGTCATTTTGATCAATGGTAAGCAATGCATGTGTTTGTGATGATGGACCACAGGTGGCTCTGGCAGAGTTGGAGAGGTTGACTCAAGCAGGCACTTTTTCCATCCCTGAAAGGTTTAATCAACATGGACACCAACTTACACATTCACTTCCTGGTGATGGCTGCCCACACTCACACCCCCACTACAATGGCCCTTTAATCTCGCTCTGTAGAGCAATCATTAACAGGCCCATTCCACTGTGGCTGAGATGGGTGGAATAAAAAGGAGGAATGTAGGGAGGGGAGCAAAGGAGGGGCCTGTAATGGATACTGGGGCCAGTAATTAGGCACCAGGTCCCGTGTTAAAGTGTCGTGACTTTGGGAGAGCCATTTAGCCTGCTAATGAGTCTCTAACAGTTTATTGATGCCACTTCTCCCATCACTTTTCTGACGCTCGCTTCCCTTCAGCCCATTTTTCCCTCTGCCCTGTGGGACTCCCCGAGCAACCATTGTTGCTAATTAATTGAAATTAGGACAGATCAAATGCATTCCAACTTTTCTCATATGAGCAGAAGTACCTGGGGGAATGAAATTCCAATTTAGAAACTTGGGGATTTCTGGACCGCCCCTTGAACGGTATTAAACGAGGACTCTTAATACGGGTGTGAGGCACTAATGCATCCAAGTAATAGGCGCTAATCTAGGGACCATTGTGGCCCTATTGTCCAACTTGATTCATGGTGATTCAGAGGCATTTGTGTCAACGTGGTACAATAGTTTTTTCTTGATTGGTTTGCCTCAGGACACTTTTTTCTCAGTGTCTAAAGCAATTGCGTTTTCTCTGACAAAGTAGTGAATTAAGACTTTTGATTACAGAACTTGTGTTCCCTTTTCCTGAGCTGTCTGCAAACTGCTCCAGGACACTGCAGCTTATGATCTTTGTCTGTCTGAAGCTAAGAACTAAAACGCTCTTGTTGTATTATTCTGAAGTCTTTTGCATTCAACTTTTCATGGATATGCCTTCTATATGTCACCTAGATGTTTGTTTCTTTTGCCTGCAACTCCATGCAATGCTTTTGCATGAGATGACATTTTGTCAACCAGCTTGCAATAGAGGTTTAAAAACGGAGGAATGTGTGGCTTTGCAAGATCAGGACACCCCGAGGCAGAAGCACACAAGAGGGTACATATCTCAAGAACTCGGCGTATGATACATCATCAACCTGCTGAATGCACCGGTTCATTCACTGTGCTGTTTAATGTCTGCAGACAAATACACCTCTGAGTTCTCCTTTATAGTTGTGACCAATTTATCAGATTTAGTAAACTGTGTTTTACTAACAATGGCAGTAATGATACTGATCTGGTCCTTAGCAGCTGTGTGTCAGAGTTTTCACTTACAATTACAAAGGCAGACAAAAAACTGTATACAATACATCATTCACTCAGAAGAGAAACACATTGAAGTGGATTGCAGTGGTGAGACAACACAAAAAAGGAAGGAAGACAACATGTAATAACCCGGTTAGACTTCTGACTTAATTGATATGAATTACAGATTATTTAAACTGTGTTTGAAGTAAACGTGATGTCTTATAATAAATATATAAAACTTTCATGATAGACTTTTATTCGTCCATTGGAAAGGTTCGGGGGTCCAAATATCCCAGAAAGAGAAACAAGGAAATTAATCAGGGAAACACTGCTTTTATTCATTCTGTCTGTTGTGGTTTGATTTTCTGATGATACAATCAGCTAAAAATGCGTCTTATTGATTTTGTACACAGATACTTAAGAAATTGAGGATATTCTGAGTAGTGATGACGAGACTGACACAAAGTATATATGCACTGTGTTTTAAGGCATCACTTTATTGCTTATTTATTCAAGATAAATAAACAGTTTTTGTTAAAAGATTAGTCAGCTCAAACTATGTATTGTTATTTTTTAATTAGGTGTGTTTTTCTCTTTCCAATTTTCAGTCCACTGGAATGTACAGAACAACAACATTATAATAAAGTATTTCAATTATTCTTATTTAGAGTGGAAATCCACCATTACAATAATTCTTACTGTACAATAATTTGTACTTTTGTCTGTTAAAATAATTGGGTTGTGAACACTGACACAGGAGCGGAGTAATATCGGTGTCGAGATATGAATAAGCCCAGTCTTGAGGAGAAGAAAACAGCTGGCTGGAGCTTGGGTGTGGAGGCCTTTCACAAAAACACATTATGCTTCCTCTTTGTCAAAAATATCAAAAATCAAACCATTTCCTGTTAGTTTCTTGAAGCACAATTAAAATGTCTTGCCATCTGACCAATTTGATCACTGATAAGTCATTTTAGAAATACATACCAAGCTTAAAGAGAGCATCTAAATAAATATTGAACATTAGGACTGATCAGGTGGTGGCCAGCCAGATGTACCTGACCTGACACAACAGCACTTGTCTTTGTTTATTTTGTTTATTTTTTTTTTAAATCTTCAATATTATAATTTTTTCAGTTTTTCTTTATTATTATCCTTATCCTTATTTCCTAGTCCTATTATTAACACTGTTATGTCACATGTAAGTGTACATCCATTCTTGAAAAGAATGAACAGAAGGTGGTGTAGACCTGACGTAGTTTATTATGATCGTCTCTCATCTTCGGAATCAATGTCCTTTTGTGGTAAACTTGTTCCTCGTGGACCTCCAAGACCAGGGAGAGAGATGATGGCGGGGAGATCTGGAGAGATTTTTAGTAAAGAAAAGAAAACTTGCATTTGCCCTTCAATAAAATACATTTACAAAGACAAATCGGCACCTATAGGTTAATTCCTTCCACCTGCCGTTATCTTTAATTCTGATCTTTTTTACTTTCTATTAATTTCCCCAGACTGATCATCCCCACATTTTCCAGCAGCTCACTTCCTCACCGTGGGTTGTCGCAACACACACATACTTGTCTGTTGGCCATTAACAGAGGACACCGAGGTTCAGGTTCTGCTCAGAGGCATATTCGTGGCTGTTGAGGATATGAATCAAATGATCATCAAATCATTTTGGTCACAAACCTGAATATAAAGAAAACCTCCTTTCACTCATCCGAGCTTCAAATGACGTTTCCAATAACACAGCCTTGTTTATGAAGTGTAGAAATGAACAGTGCAGGCGACATAATAATAAGCCAATTACACCGTGACGGTTGTGGAACATGCTTCCATTGGACTGACCTTTACTAATACCAGAGATTAAAACTAGGGTTTGGTAATCTAGAAAGACGAGCAGAGTAAACTGGATTTAAAAAAAATGAGCCAACTGAAAAACTCATGATGAACGTAAAGCACAGACATGGCTGCTGTCAGTACTCACTCATGGGGACGAGCAATGAGAGCATGGGCAGAATGAGCACAGACAGGTAGACAGACAGGTCATTTCATTCAGTCCGAATGTAATGATAGGACTGCGACAGCCACAGATACCAGGTGTTTTTCTTTTTTTAATCAGAGCATTTGATTCATAGAACAGTCAGGATGTAAAGCTAATATCAATAAAACATAGCAACAATGCATTTGAAGAAGAGGCCACATCACTACACAATTAGAAATGTAACCTTTTTGTCTTCATAAATTCTATGTCTTAGATTTCTACACTCATTTATAATTATATATTTTGAAGAAGAAAATACACGGCTGTTATGTGTGGTGATTCTTGCTCTATGTAATCATTCTCGGTGGTCGTGAACAAAATTATTCAAAACATGTACTATTGGTTCACTGGCTGTCAATGTTTGGCTTTAGATATATGTTTTTAAAATACAGTTTTGTTGGTGTTTGTAATTTTTGTTGTTGTTTTTCTAAAAAGAGTAGGATTGCAACTAACGAGGGATGTATTCAAGATGAATCCAACATTTGATTGTCAAGAAAATGCATTGAAAAAGGAAAATGAGCTCTAATTGTACCCAAGGCCACATTTCTATTCCACCCTGGTCCCATTGATATATCAATGCACCAAACATATTAGTGACTGGATGTGCCAGAATTATTTTGTCCTAAATAATAACAAAAACATGATTGTCTTTTGTGCCCACGGTGACAGAAAATGGTAACGCACCTTCCCTCTTTATCTTGAGGCCAGAAAAAGGCAACATCCAAAGCCAACAAAAAAAACTAATATATATATATATATATATATATATATATATATATATATATGAACATGTTATATGTTTTCCCAAATCTGTATCTGTGACCAGTTAAGGCCTAACATAGACCTTAAAAACACAATCGCATATCAAAGCTTCAGATCCACTTAAAATCCACTCAAATGAGGACTTGTTTAAATAAATAAATGTTTACAAGTCAACAAAATTGCCTATATTGCCTATAAACACTACACTAGTCAGATTATTTAAAAATTCATAACTGCACACAATAGTTGTCCAAACAGGCCAAAGCTAAATCAGCTTCTGCAGACGGCCTGAGGGCTCTCATTCCTGTTTACTGACACAAGTTACCACACGTGCCATAATGGGCGCCAGCGAAGCTCTGACAGCAGGTCCGAGGCTGCAGTGGAGCCAGATCTGGTCTAGCCATGGCGGGCAGGTCCCTGCTGGAGGAGTTTCTGGTAAACCTTCAGGATTTTGTATTGTTTCACGCGATACCAGACCTGATGTCAAGCATTGAGAATAACTATGTAGAAATAGAGAATGTTCTCGCTGATGGCCTCCTTCACTTGTGTCTGTGATCTAGAGACATCAGTATTAAACTGAGACAGTTTTGTAACCAGTTAAAAATTCCACTTAGTGTTTTTTTACTCAAACCACAACCTTTTTCCGAAACCTAACCAAGTTGTTTCATTGCCTAAACCTAAACAATCAGTTTCAGGTTCATACTTGTATTTTGGGTTTCTAAAAAAACATAGATATTTTAATTTTAAGAGCCCATTATCTACATATACTCTGTCCCCCTCCGTCTGAAACACTTTGTGCCTGTCTCTTTAAGCCATCGCACTGGAAAAGCTTGTCTGCTCTGAGTCAATGTTTCCGTCATTACACCTACATCACAGGAGATTAAATTGCTTTTATAATGACAACTAAGTCTCCAATGTTTTTGATTTTTTTTGGGGGGGATTTTCATTTGTGATGCAAAAGTGCCTTTAACCAGACAATTGCGTTTTAAAACGCGTTTTGTTTACACATCACTTACAAGGCCGGGACCTATTATTATATATTAAGTTTGCTGACTGGTCATACTGTAGTTACATTTCCTACAGCAAATCCACACATTTAAGTCTACTGTACATATAAAACCTGCTCATTCAATATTGCCTACAATTTCCACTTTGGTTAACAATTTACAATTTTGTTACCAAATATTTATTTTTAAATTTTGGATTACTTTCAATGTTTTTTTTAAATGTATCTACTTTTTTGTCTCATCCTGTTCTAAATCTTTAATGGGACGTGTTAAAGCATTTGGAGCTGGCACTGTGAATGGACTACCAACATAAATAGCATTGTGTGTTTACAGATCTCCTCTGTTCAGTTTGCTCTTCCTGTGTGTTCAGAGTGTGGCCCTCCAGTCGCCATACAGGGAAAATTAAAGGAGTCAGCACGGCGCAGAGAGAATGGCTCCACTGGGGTTGAAAGAAAGCGTGGCCGTATGTCTTCTTTAAAAGTCAATCTCTCCCTCTTGTATACTGATTAAGAGGCCTTATTGGCATGTACATCTGTATTAACACGGCCATCGGTGACCCTCCGCGGTGTGTGTCTGTGTGTGTCTGGCCAGCCGAGGCGCGAAGAGCCCCGCCAGATTGATTCACAAAAGGAAAGGGCTGCTTCACGCTTGTCACAGGAACTCAGGGGGGTATAAAAAAAAGCTCAGGGTGGAGGGTGGGATTCAACACCCCCCCACACAGACCACGCCACAACAGGGAAAAGTGCTCACCCCCTTGTCCAGCTGACTCCCTCTTTCTCCCCCATCTCACACACACAAGCACACAAACACACCACAGGGACTAGGATTAACCCAAGAGGACCACAATAGGCCCACATGTCCCCCCCTCAGCCGGCCTGGGCCCATTCAGGTCCTCTGTTACTCACCATCCTAACAGGGATTAGACTTAATGAACTGGAAGGAGTTAACAATAAATGAATCAGGGCCTATAAGCAGCCTCCTAATTCCATTTTGTGTTCTGCCGCTTTTCTTTCCTCCCTTTCTGTTTGAACACAAGGTGTAATCCACTTGACTATCAAAGGTGCTGGAAGAGTATGAATTGAAACTAGCCCTGTCACACGCACACACACACACACACACACACACACACACACACACACACCCCGCCTGCCGCTGATGCAGCTTGCCGATACCATCTGCTCCCATCAATACTGACTCTAGAAAGCACACACAAAAAATAACAATTGAAATGTATTTTTTTTATATTCTTCTCTAATTATACCATTTCATAAGCCATTCAAAGAAGCTACTGAAGAATGGAATAGCTAATTAAATGCATTATTATTGAATGCAGCGTACTGTACAGTGAGTGTTGATGTAGCCTGCAGGGGGAATGTAATATGTTTGTTGTTTCTGTCTGCAACAGCGCATTTGGGCACACTTTTTAATTTCCTCTGTAATTATGCCTTTCCCCAGCTTTGTCAAAAAAAATCTGACGTCTCAGTATGAAATCAACTTGTTATTTTGATGATTTACAACTCAATTAGGCTGGTCACAAGATGCAGAAGAAAAGATAGAAAAAAGAGACGAAACAAAACACATCTTTTGGGTACTCTCTCGACTGAAAGACTGTCTGTGTTTTTAACTTGTTTTGCTGACTGGTTGATTTGTGTGTGTGTGTCTGTGTGTGTGTGCATGTGCATCAGTGCAGTGAGCTCCTAGCCTGCATCAGCGTGTCATTCAGTGTTTGTATTGACTCTGGTCTCGAAGGAAAAACCTGCACATTCCTCTTCCCTGCCCATGTTTTTTAATTGGAGTGGCTGTAGTGGCTTTTTTTTTTTCTCTCTCTCTCTCTCTCTCTCTCTCTCTCTTTCTCTCTCTCTCTCTCTCTCACACACACACACACACACACACACACACACACACACACACACACACACACACACACACACAGCTTGGTAAATGTGTTTGTGTATGGAGGGTGTATATTTACCATAAACTGACAACCATTTGAATTAGTTATTTATTTATTTAGCACTAGACATTAAATGATCAATTGTTTAAAATAAAGTAGATATATTTTAGAGATGCAACAAGGGGTGGAAGGAGGAACAATTGACTTCACATTATAAGGAGCAATATGCTCCCATCATGTTTCACATCTCCAAAATACAAGTTTCTGAATTTATTGCAGACCAATGTCAGGGATCCTTTAACTGCATCCTAACAATACATGTCCATGTTGTTCAATCTGGACATCTGACAATGACTGGTTAGCATAGTCTAAGTTTAATTTCAGGAAAATTCATAATTTGAAGTCTGAGACCAGGCATGCTGATACTATGGTAGTTGTTATATTTTGAGTTGTTCCATTCCCTACGTTTAGTTTTGTCCACAGTTTGTAATCTGGACACAACTAAAGAGTAATTCACAAGAGCAGCTGACTGCTAACAAGGGGCAGGATGGCAATGATGGTTGATCTCCCTTTGGTAAAGACCCACAGAGATGGAAATTTATGAATATTCAACCTGATTTCATGGGAAGGATTATAAACATGCAGCCCAACATTTGAAGGGCCTTCCACATGTCAAGATAACGCTCTTTAGGCTTTCCTAGGCCTCGCCGCTACTGAGAAGCGTCCGCAGTTATGTTTAGGCAACAAAGCCACTCAGGTTTAGAAAAAACAACATGATTGAGTTTATAGTACACAGTAAAACTTAAACAACACAAAAGACAACACGGCGTAGAAAAAACAAGAATGACGTTGCTATTGCAAGTGTCATATATGTAATATGCCATTTGGGGAGACGAGCTCCAGACAAAGCAAATCTGACTGATATGACTGTGATACAGTAAAAACTGTAAAGAGTTGTCCCAGAAGCATTCCTTAAGGCCACCACAGTGCTGATAGATTGGATGCAGTTAGACAGATACTGATCCCAAGAGGTCAGCATTCAGTGACTTTCGATGTATTTTTATCTCCAGGAGGCATGTAATACACCCTGGGCTTACCGAGCAGTGGAGGGTTCACCCGGTAAGTGCCTGCAATTCCAGAGGCAATCACATCTAAACTAACATGTGCGTCCAGGTCGGTGGCAGGTAGAGGCCAAGCTTGGTTCATCTCCTGTCTGCACCTCTCTGACACTTGAAGCAACCCCAACCTCCACTCCAAAACTGCTAACAACCGCCCCACCAAGAGGTCATCCATAATCACTCTGTACTGACCCTCTGACCGCCTCCCTCCACTCAGACCATCTTCTATCTCAGCTAACAAGAGTGGAAGTGCACATACAAACTCACTCCTGCCATCCGTTCAACATGCTACTGTGCTACCGTGCCAGCATGCCCACCACTTTGGTTCCAGCTGAAAAACATTGTATTTTTAAGTGTAATTCAAGACTATACAGGTGCATCCACCTTGTGCATGCTGGTCTGCAGATATTTGGTCCTTTTGCCATTTTTTTATTGACGTGTCTTTGTAAACTCACGGTATCTGTATCCTATTCTTAATCCTGCCAACACATGTGTTTTGGTTGATTGTGCATTCTGCTCACTGATGAAAAAACATCAGATATTTCTTTATGCTGGTAAAACCTACAGTACATACACACATTGTATAACTGCCAAGCTACTAGCACTTCCATTCTAAAGACATGATAACAATCGTTTTGACATTATTATATTATGGAAGACCAATTGTTACACTTCTCCAACAACAGTGACCAGATTCTCATCTTAGAGGGTTCTGCATGTTAAGCATTTAGTAAGGTCTAGGTTAGAGACACCAAAGTATCTTTTTTATAGTTTGCATTGGAAATCTTGTTTAAATCTAAGCAACATTTAAAAACAGGACTGATATTTGTCAAGTTATGTTAAAAAGAAACTGAAAAATGTTCACCCGACTGACATCATTTTCTTGGCAATACAAATTCAAAGCTGAACGGTTGAGTTGAGAACTTATGCAAAAAAAAAAAAAGACCGTTTTACCCCTCAGACAAAACAAAAAGAAAATCAGCGATGGCTTTGTCAACAAGAAGTGTGTATCCCCACAATCCCAACCCATTCCCAAATCAGTGTGTGTGGATTGACAAAGTGGTCACTCCTAGAATCTGATGAGGCCTGTCATTTCCCTCTGAGCCCTGATGAGGACTCATCCACACAGACGCGCCATTAGAATATGAAAGAAGAAATAAAGGGTCAAAAGTTTCCTGGATGGCTTTCACACAAAGTTTTCTTGATTGGGACATTTGTGACTGTCATTTCCTCCCCCTGCTCCCCGTCCCTGTGTATGATTTGAAGCGCCTGTGATTGTTTGTCGGTGTCCGAGGCGATCCCGGCTCCCGTTTTGCAGCTGTCTCGATGGATGGGAAGCAGCCAAATCAATCCTGAGCTGTCAGGTGCCGCGGTGCAGGTGTGTGATGGTGGGAGGGTTTGAATTTACATTTATATATGAATGTAGATGCCTGCAGCGGTGCTCCCATCGACATGTTAAGACGTTGACACGCTAATCACAGGGCTAGGGGATGCCACCTGTCCAGCGAGGTGACGGAGAGAGATGGCCTGAAAGAAAGACACACACACACACAGACACACACACACACACACGGGAACATGTATGTCCTGCTCATACCGATAACTACCTGCACTTGCCGTCACTCCTCTGAGAACACAATATTATGCAAATAGACGTATGTGTGACAGTGGTGCTGTTGGCCAGCCGGCCCCGCTGACTGCAGATCAGCTTACTTACATTTACTATGCATCTGTCTGCAGCTGTTCTCCCCCGTTTTCCCAACATCTGGCCTCCACAATGCAGATTTGTCTCCCCCACTCGTCTGAATAGTTTCTTCATTTCTCCCCCTCTACATCACACTGCTTTCTTTTTCAAAATCCATTAATTGTTTTAATCTCTCTGTGCATCTCTCATTTCCTAAAAATCAAAGTGAGAGCCAACTTGAAACAGGGCACCCATATTTCTTATTTGTTCAGCAGTGTGACCTTTGACCTTTTGGTGCTGCCTCTCCTGGTCCCGCCCTCCAGTGGAGCTGTGTCTGGAAAGGCTGCCGAAGCGATCAGTGAAACCAAACCATCAGCCCAGACGGATAAGACTCGACCCCAGTCTGAACTTTGAACCTTTAAACTTTCAGACGACCTTCAATCGAACAGAGCCAGTCAAAACAATCACAACTGGAGCAACGTTTTGGGAAACTACAGAGACAAGAAAGGCTTTTGATGGCAAATAAAACATAATGAAAATGAAATATGTCAATATTCCCATATTTTATATACTCCGCTTTATGGTGTCAGATATTTATGTGGCCTCTTACCTTCTGTATGACATGAGGATATCTTAGCATAGCTGTGTCCAAAGTACCTGTCAGCCAAGTAGTGATATCCACATTTTAGCATGTGCAGTATAAAATTGTCTCAACTTCATTCTTTCATTAATATCAAAATTATATTTCTACATCGATATGAGAACTCTGATGCAACATGAAAAGAAGAAATTATTATATTCCAACCAACTGCCATGTGCAGTATGTTAAACGTTGTAGAATTAAATTAGAGTAAGGAGCTATGGTTATTATTCATTTTAGCCTCTCTTGGAACGAGTTGGTCGGACCACCACTTTGATCTGACTTTTCCTCACTATCTCCTCTGATCTCCTCTTGCCGTTTTGGTTTGGAAAACATTTCCTCTGGTATCATCACCAGGTCACATTTAGTTTCACTGACAAACGGACCCAAGGTCTGACCAACAGATAACAGCGTTCCTACAGAGCTCTATCTCCAGTGCACCTAAAATGCACTGACTTCACACCTGACTTCTTTTGTATGACATATTCCTTTATTTTTTTCTGAATGCATAGGTATGTGTTGGTAAATAAGATAAATAAAAAAACAAGGTGAAAGGGAAGTTTCGTTTCATTGTAACTTTAATTTCAGAACATTCTCATGGTATTTACTGTTGGATGTCTCCTGCAACAGCCTGTTCAGAGTGTCAGACCTGAATATTTACCCAGCACTCGGCAGGCGTGACAGCTGGTATGATGATTCAGACGTTCAGACAAGGACAGCTTGTGGAGCTGATCTACCTTAACTCTACAGTCGCTGGCATTGTGGCCCTCAGTTGAACCTCACACTGTACAGACAAGGTGATTACATCTGTCCCTAGAGCAGGGACAGGAGAATGGGCCTTTTCCTCATTTCTATTATCACATTTGACCTTCCTCATCCTCCCTGGCCTGGCGAAAAGACCGTTTAAGGCTCACTTATTAAACATAATCTGGTGAAGTTATTAAAACAAGCCAGCTTACTGAGAGACCTGCCACAATTCAATTACCTGTGTAGCTGGAGGGAGAAGCGGCCAGAGAGGGTGACGAGTCTTCTGCTTTTATAGAGCGAGAGGAGCGGTGTAGTTAGCGTGGCTTCAATTAACACAATGGGGCTGCGGCGGTAATGAGCTAGCCCACGATTGGCCGAGAGGAGAGTTGGAGGTTGGCGGCTGTCTGCTGTCGGCGCTGAGGGCAGTGTTGGGGCCACGGTGAGCTCATACTTCCTTGTCACTCACTTCATAGTTAGTTTCTGGATTGTGGCTTTTCCATTAGAGCTGGAGTCAAAGATATGACACCGTCATTACAGTGCGGTGATGAAAAAACCGCAAAGACAATTTATTTCATTTTTAAGAAGCTCCTTGTTATAAATTACTGTCATTTGCTTATTTGACACAGTATTATCTATTATCTCATCTTTTTTCTATTTTTAGTTTCCCTTCTATCTGTCATCATTGCTGATCTTGTCTCTTTCCCTCATCTCCTCACGTTTGCCTTTTAGGCCCGTGCACACTTTCTGTGTCCTCTGTAGCAGCTACTAGGTGTGGCAGAGTTTAATTATCTTGTTAATTCAATTCAATTCAATTCAGTTTATTTTATATAGCCCAACATGACAAATACAAGTTTGCCTCGGAGGGCTTTACAATCTGTACACATGACATCCCTGTCCCGGGACCTCACATCGGATCAGAAAAAACTCCCCCAATAAAGATAGTAAAACCCTTTCACAGGGAAAAAAGGGGAAGAAACCTGAGGGAGAGCAACAGAGGAGGATCCCTCTCCCCGGATGGACAGAAGCAATATATGTCATGTGGCGAGAATGAATAACGTAACGGAGTTACAGCACATTCAATGAATGTGACAGAAATGATTCATATAATGAGTAGTATGCATGGTCCATGATCCAGATAGCCACGATCCATTAAGCAGAAGGAGGTAGAGCGGAGGGGCATCAGCAGGGCCATGGCAGCAGGCAGGACCGGTTCCAGTCAGCCACGATCCATGGCAGGGGGCAGGACCTGAGTCCTCCCCCCTGGTTCCAGGCAGCCACGAATCCATGGAAAAAGAAAGTAGAGTTAGTAATGTGCATTGAAGAGACAATCATTTATCCAGAAGGAGAGAAAGAAGAGGTGAAGAGGAGAGGAGGAGCAAAAGAGGAAGAGAAGGAGAGAAGGAGAGAAGGAGCTCAGTGTATCCTAAGATGTCCCCCAGCAGTCTAGGCCTATAGCAGCATATCTAAGGGCTGGACCAGGGCAAACCTGAGCCAGCCCTAACTATAAGCCTGAAACAGCCCTAACTATAAGCCTGAGCCAGCCCTAACTATAAGCCTGAGCCAGCCCTAACTATAAGCCTGAAACAGCCCTAACTATAAGCCTGAAACAGCCCTAACTATAAGCGCCATTTCTAACGCGCCATTTCTAACGCTCCATTTCTAACGCTCCATTTCTAACATAAAAACATGTTAGAAATAAAGTTTCAGAGGAGGCGGGGGTTAATGCAAAGAGCATTCTCCAGAGACATTGTGCGGAAGTTCCATGAAAGCAGAACTCAAGCCTACCTCGGTTTTGTTTTGTTGAGGTTTTTTCAATGTCAAGGGCTCCAGGGTCCAACTCATATTTCAGAAGAAAAAGTTTTAAAGTTTGCATTGTATTACATGAAGCAACATTCCTGAGACAATAACTTTTGCAGACAAATAAAAGGTTTTTGAGTGGGCTGCAGTGAACTGTTTGGAGCTACTTGTGAGAGCAATGTCCTCCATCAATTGAATCATCAACATCAACATCAATAACCATAACTACTTTGCATTTTTGCACTTTTATTATTTAATTGTCTTAAATGCAACTTAGCTTGCTGCTGCCATAACCAAATGTCTCCTTGGGGATGAATAAAGTATATATCATATCATATCCAATATGTATATGTCTATCATTTCTAGTATTTATCCAAATGTCACAAATAATTAGATGCATAGATAAGATTGGATGGGAAGGGTGATACAAATGCTAAGATCAAGTGACAATGTGTCGCTAATGGAAGTCTTAAGTATCAGTGTCCGTCTAAGAAGATTTTATTTGTTTGATTGACAGGTGTCTCAGCCACCATCACCTCTTCCCCTTTGGTTGAATCATACCAAACCCATAGATCCCCTCTCAGAAACCAGTGGTTCACGGATGCTGGTTTCTGTGGCAATAACGAGTACTTTGTTTCAATGGATAACAAGACATCTGTAATCTTCCAAAGCTGCATTGCAACGTTGCCGTGTTTGTCAACCGACTGGCACTTGTCGATGTGTCCACATGCATGTGTATGTATCTCTATCGACATGTGCTGCTGTGTGTGAGTGTGTCTGTTTACCTCTGTTTGTTCCAGTGTCTCTTGCAGCACGCCAGAGATCGGAGGGTTATCAGTGTAATTGGATCACCTCCCTGTCATCTTGTCCCGGTGTTTGTTGATAGGCCCTGTTTTAATTTGGCCTTTGTCTCTAATCTGCGGTAGCTGGCCCCGTTACTGCAGTAATCCCTCAGATAAGTGGCAGGCAGATTGGATATCCAAGGAGGAGAAGCCATGTGCCCTGGCCTTGTTCGTAAGCCTCTGTAAATATGAAGCGGCGGAGGCTATTTAATGGGGAAAGCAGAGTGAGATGAATGTGTGTTATGGAGCTGGGCTTCTGTTAGGAAGCTCAGGGACTTCACTCAAAAGTCAAACCAAGGTCAACAGAAGGTGTCAGCTAAGGTCACAGGGGCTTCCAGCATTTTGTAGCCATTCCTCTGGATGTCACTCCCAGTGGGGATTACTGCTGAGACTCACTATCACACAGCCACCAGTCCTTGACTTGACAAAGACCATTTCAGCCTAATAGCCATTACATCACTAATCAAATCTCCAGAAAAGATCATCTGCTAATTCTTTAAATTTTCAACTGTGACTGTTTCACACACGTCAAAATGACTTTCTCTCTCCAAACATTGGTTTCAATGCTTTACCACTGTGAAAATGAAACTCAATTCCTGATTTCATCTCAATACATCTTACATTCAAGAACATTTCAAGAGCTGAGATGCGGCATCTTCATTTTGTTCTTCATTTGCTGGTAAATGTATGATTTCACAATTATTCGTTCTCAAAATGAATCTTCTGTTAGAAATCCTCACGTCCAGGCATCCTTGGTGAGCAATTAGGATATTAAAAAGGTAACTGTATTCCTTTAAAAAAAGGATTCGATCAGATTACATCTGGTACATTTTTTGATTATTCAGTATTATAACTTTAGTTAATTTACTAACTTTAGAATGTGGACAGGAGGAAAACCAAACTACGTATTCAATAATTTTTCATATTTTGCTCCTCTATTATTCGGTGTGGCGATGCGCAACAAGGTGCTAAAGCTTTGTGCAGCAAGCACACTGACTGCACTGTTTAATATTCATAATCTGGTACACAAGTTTGGACCGTATGCCCTCCCACAGCATTGCAGGCAAATATGTTAAAATACATCAAAACGTGAGACCTGATCGGGAATAGTGTGCTATTTCGCATCGAAGAGGTTCGCCCATTCCTTTCACCCAGTCGTGTGTGTGAAGAGAGAAATAAAAAAACGTATCTTTGGGCCCATCATGACTTGCCATACTTTAAAGTGGAACAATGATTTAAAGTTGCAAAGGTTAACGCAACTCTGGACTTTATTTGGCCAAATGGGCAATTTGATAGCTAGCACAGTTTTCATATAATCATTGATCAAGTTTAGAAACATTCTGGGACAGTTTTTGACTTCATAATGTGTGTGTATTGCGCAGCTCAGAGCATGTGATGTCTTTGCAGAGTGAAGGGGGCATTTTGTGATTTTTTTAATTTTTTTTTGCCTTCAGTCCCACAATTTTCACTCTTCTTACAGGATTGTTGGATCAAAACGTAGGCTCAAGTAGATGACACTGTCCCATGCTAACGATAACGAAAGACTGATAACGGAACACGGAACACAAAAGTGTGCTATCCAATAGCGTTCTTTCGCTCTGTGTCCCAGGCCCAGGTGTCTCCCAGGCCCAGGTGTGTCCCAGGCCCAGGTGTTTCTAAGGCCCAGGTGTGTCCCAGGTCCAGGTGTTTCTAAGGCCCAGGTGTGTCCCAGGTCCAGGAGTGTCCCAGGCCCAGGTGTTTATAAGGCTCAGGTGTGTCCCAGGTCCAGTTTAATTCAGTTTATTTTGTATAGCCAAAAATCACAAATTAGCCTTGGAGGGCTTTACATTCTGTATGCATACGACATCCCTGTCCCAAGACCTCACATCGGATCAGGAAAAACTGATGTTTGGGAACAGTTGTGTCCCATGCCCAGATGTCTCTCAGACCAAAGTATGTCCCAGGCCCAGGTGTCTCCCAGGCCAGAGTATGTCCCAAGCCCAGGTGTTTCTAAGGCCAAGGAGTGTACCAGGTCCAGGAGAGTCAGGTCCAGACCATATCGCCTACTGCAGCGGTGCACGGTGCATGTGTCAAAATACATCCCAGGCCCAGGTGTGGAAGGAACACGGAACTGTGCTATTCGATAGCGTACTTTCACTCTGTGGTCCAGGAGTGTCCCAGGCTCAGGTGTGTCCCAGGCCCAGGTGTGTCCCAGGTCCAGGAGTGTCCCAGGCCCAGGTTTGTCCCAGGCCCAGGAGTGTCCCAGGCCCAGGTTTGTCCCAGGCACAGGTGTCTCACAGGTGTAGGAGTGTCCCAGGCCCAGGTGTGTCCCAGGCCCAGGTTTGTCCCAGGCACAGGTGTCTCACAGGTGTAGGAGTGTCCCAGGCCCAGTTGTGTCCCAGGCCCAGATGTGTCTCAGACCAAAGTGTGTACCAGGTCCAGGATTTTCCAAGGCCCAAGAGTGTCCCAGGCCCAGGTGTCCGGCGGACGCTGGGCGTTTGTATCACTTGTAGCGGTGTTGTTTATCTTGCTACTTACTCAAAGGCTCTGCCTGGTGGGGACAGCTGTGCCCAAATAGCAATAATGTTTCAAATAACACTGCAGCCAATACAAACATTGAAAAAATATAAATATGTTCCTTCGCCACGTTGAGAGCTGTTTTCAAGTGGGCAAGTGCTGCTGTATGGGCTGTAGCTTCTGCGTTAGTGGCCCAATCACACAATACATTAATTCAAGGAACACTTGTGGTGATTGGCTGTGAGCAAATCTGACAGGGTTATGTAGAGGGTCACAGTTAGAAGCATAGGTCCACTGACCAAACATTTGGTATTGACGTGTTTGGAGTAATTTACTGTTGACTACAACCTGGCTCAAGGCTGGTCCAAGGTCTTCTCTGCTGGGATACTTTACCAGACTGCATCACATGTGCTCCCACGTTAACATTCTTTAACATCTTCTGCACCCCAAGCCCCGCGGTGCCCATAATCGGACAAGAAAAGAGAAGAATAAGTCAAGTGACGTTACCTAAAGGATCTCCAGAACCACAACGTTGATTAACTTAATTTTTTGTCCGAATCCCTTTGACGTTTTCGACTGCGTCGGCTTCCGTGGTCGAGGGAGGTACACATTTCATGTGAGCATGTGTTAATTGTTTCATTATACTTTTTCTGTCATGATGTTGGTTTGTTTGGTGTCGTGTTTTGTTGTGAAGTCCTTGGCCGTTTCTCAATACCCAAGTACACAAGTACGGACTTGTGAACTTTTGGAGTCTGGACTCGGAGTCTGGACTTGGGAGTCCAGACTCTCAAGGACGGGAGGACGCAGGACGGTCTTTCTGCAATTGGAACAGCAACTGACTTAATGACGTCACCACCTCAGCTGTTGTTGTCATGAGTCACTCTGATTCTTCACTGTAAAGTATTTGTACAGTCAAACAAAATATGACAGCCCTGCTTTTTGCACTGGTTTCACAGACATACACATATCATTGTATATATATATATATATATATATATATATATATATATATATATATATATATATATATATATATATATATATTGTGTTTATAAATATATATATATATATATATATATATATTATTGTGTTTATAAATATATGTTATATGTATATACACAGATGCACATATCATTGTGTATATATTGTGTTTATAAATCTATATATATATTATTGTGTTTATAAATATATGTTTTATATATACAGATACACATATCATTGTGTATATATTTTGTTTATAAATATATATTATATATATATTATTGTGTTTATAAATATTATATATATATATATATACAGATACACATATCATTGTGTATATATTGTGTTTATAAATATATATTATATATATATATATATATATATATATATATACAGATCATTGTGTATATATTGTGTTTATAAATATATATATTATATATATATACATATACACATATCATTGTATGTGTGTATATATATATTGTGTTTATATATATATATATATATATATATATATATATATATACAGTTATATATTTATATAGATACACATATAATTGCAAAGAATTCGGTCAAAAGTAATAAGACACCGCTGTAGTTAAAGTTAAAGTAAAAGTTAAATAAAAATCTTAAGTTAGAAATCTTAACCTTTCCCTCCGTCAAACTGATTTAATGTGACTGTGAATAAATAATAAAATAATAAATATTGCTCGATAGATCCTCGAAACCGAATTAATAACTCATGTTTAATCGATACGGAGACATCGGAGCCAGCGGATCATTTCAAAAAGTCCAGCCGAGATCAGGCTGCTCTCGGCGGGCAGCAGAGCGCTGACGGCCCGGTGCTGCGGGGCTCACGGTCCCGCGAGCAGGACCTCAACCCGTCGGCGTATCTTTTTAAGTCGGCCGATTCTTGAGAAAGCGACCACAGATTTGATGCTTTAACAACTAACTTCTTGCCTGAAAACATCCTAAAATTACATTTTGTGACTCAACAACGGTAGTATTCATAGAATGTCAACTTTCAGTTATGAGTTTTCTCATCCGCCATTGTTCCCCGTTTGCTGGTTTGAAATGCATTCTGGGATATTATTGTTTCTCTCAAGTACGCTCAAGTCTGCTCTGATGCATCCCCGGTAAAATGGGCGGATCAAGTCACATCCGGGCATTTTCACCGTTCTTGGCGAGAAGCGGACTTTTGAATTGGAACAGTACTTGGGCCGCGACTGATGACGTTTCACGAGTCCACGAGAACACAAGTACAGAGAAGAACGCTGATTGAGAAACGGCCCTTGTCTTGTGTCCTCTGTGTTTCTGCACTTCCTCCCCTGTAATTGTCCGTGATTGTCTGTCTGCCCTGTTCCCTGATTGTGTATTCCTTTCACCTGTGCTGCCCTCATTGTTTTCCACCTGTTCCTCGTTACCTACCTCTTGTATTTAAACCCTGTTTGTCTCCTGTCCCCTTGTCGGATTCTACTGTTTTTCCCCCCCTGTCTGTTACATGTCCTGTGAGTAGTCCCGTGTTGTCACTGTTTTTGGATTCCTGTTTTTGTTTGTTTTTCGTCTCTCGTCCTGTTTTGAAGCCTGACCTGAATTTTGTTTTGTGGATTAAATTTACTTTGAACTGTTGCTCGTGCCTTTGGGTCCTCTCCTTAGCCCACACCTGCCATTTTCTTCTATAATATATCTGTTTCTTGTATATATGTGTATGTATATATGTGTGTGTTTTTTTTTTCTTCTACTATTTTAAACTTTGATTTTTCAACTGAAAATACACATTTCACACTAGAGGAGATAGAATGTAAACATAGCTTACTACGTTTACAGTCTATCTCCCAGTGTGAAATGTGTATTTTCATGAAATTGAATACATTTTGTGTTCTACTTGGTCAACAGTATTTAGTACATTTCACACCCTGTGGTTCTTTAACTCAGTGCAGCCACCATGTGTCAGTCCTGAGGGTGACATGGGTATGATTATTACATCATCACCATGGATAAGAGAAGACCAATAACAGCGCTTTCTCCTGAGCTGCTCAGTTGACTCTTTGGCCTGGTTGATGTCATGGGATCCTGGCTGACCGCTGCAGCATCTGATGCTTATCAGGGTGTTAGCATGCAGACAGGATATGGAGAGGCAGAAGTGATGAGGTGTAAGTTTAGTCCTGACACCCCGGCAACCGTCTGACACTTTTCTTCAGAAGAAAAAGAGGGAAAAGAATCCGTGGACCCAGGCTCGTTTGGAGAGGAGCCTAATTGAATTAGGACAGAATGAGAACATGGAGGAAGATTTCACATGCCTCGTAAATGCCTGGAGATCCGTTACTTAGTCTGGCAGGATTCTGGGATCTTTTAAGCTGACACTAAAACCAATGAGTACGCTGAGAAATTACAGCCATTGAGAATGGAACTCAACCTCTTTTTCCAATCGAGGAGGCCATGTTCATCTCTCTGGCACGCAGACAACATGTACAGCTGTCTGGAAAATAGCTCAATATTGTAAACGTATAGTTTTTTTGTTCACGTCATTCTAATTATGACTTTGGTTTTTTTTTGCTTCAAAGTCTGCTCTCATTTAGTTAATTTTTTCACATCTGTCAATTGTGTTTTACTTAAATAGCTTGACTGTTACGTTGACGCTGTACATGCAGCTCGGTTCTGCCTTTCGTCATCTTTTAACTTGGATGTAAGTAAATATTGTATCTCATAATCAAACAATTGTACATGGCAGTTGAGATTGTATTTGTCATGGTTTATAAAAGTTATGTTTGTATACGTTTTTAAAGACAAATCAAGTGTGTTGGACATTGTTCACACTTTTATTCATGACACTTCTTTCTGTAATTATAAAAAAACATTTTTCAGAAAGTATTTCATGCATTCTGTGTCTGACCAAGACTGTCTTTTAAAACAGATTGTGTCAGTCGTGTTCCTGGTTAGATTGAAGAACATTGTCTTTTTAAGCTGCTGCATTTCTTTTACGTTCTTTTTCCACCTTTTATGGTGATGCGCCTACATTGCTGTGATGGTTCTGTGCTGCATTTACCACAGATTACCTGTCAATCAAACTGTGCCGGCATCTGTGCATACTTACTTTTGTTGAAAAAAAATAAATAAAAAATCAATTGAGTGATTGCAAATGTTTTGGTGTTGCTCACAACCTTGAAAAAACAAAGATACTAACATTCATCTGTAAGTGACTTTCAAAATACATTTCTTCAATTAGTCTGAATGTTCACCAGAATGTGCTGTCAGCTGTTTTAATATAATACCAATGAAAACTGTTGACAATGGACATTGTTTTGGGAAATAAATGTTGCTTTTGAATTTTCCCGGGCCCATTAACAAAGTTGCACCTCAGTATTGGGTCAAAAGCAGACATTTTGAAACATCAGTTTCAAATTGGTCCATGCAGCACTGAGGTTGCTCTCTCTGCAGCGGTGCTGACACATCTGACAGGAAGCTTTGTCTTTGCTCTGCTCTTTGCGCTGCAGTTTGGTTCATGCCATCTCCGGGCCTCCTGCTGCACTAGTCCTGTTTGTCCTGTCCTCCCCAGCAGCGGGGCTCGCCGACCTGTTTGTTTTAATCAGCACTATGTTTGCCAAAGAGCTTACCTCAGGAGATGGGAGTCCTTGTGTGTTCCCCTACGATGCAGAGCGGATGAGGCCAAGTGGGGGTCGGGTGAGTGAGGGTAAGACTGTGTGCCTTTAATACATATTTTCTTCCTTATTTTGAAGATGTTGCCTCCCCTTCGGTTTTAGGTTAAAGGTGATCTTTCAGGGAGGGTTGATCAATAGCAATGACTCAACAATTACTCGGCTCGGTGCTGAACCGTCTGACTTTTCAACTCTGTACGTTCAAAATCCAAGGCTCTCACCGTACACTCAGTGAGGAGGATGATGCTGAGAATGAACAACAGAGAAAATAACAACTGAACTGATTCTCAGACGAAACAATACATCCCACTGAGACGTTTGTATGGTAAAATATATACAGTATTTAACTATGTTGCACCCTTAAGCAGACATGACTCCGTCTCTTATCTTTGGCAACTTTTATTCGCCTCGATTCAGAATATCATTCGTTTTACACACTAACAACGCCGGCGCGAACCGCCATTTACCAACGTAAACACTATTTGACTTCCGTCCCTTTCCTCCGCGTTACGGCGCAGATCAATGACATCACTTCCGTATCTTAGCCATATCTATATACAATGAAAATAATAATATATTCATCTGCTTAAACCCATTAAAGCTTATCTTAGCTCCTTTTAGTGTATCTAATCAATATGCAAATTCCCAAATAGTTCTAGGGTGCAACATTTTTCTTATTTTTGGTTTTGATATGTTTATATCTCTGTCAGAGACATGTCAAGATTACAGTTGTATGATTGCTTGTCATGTGGACAAATTGTTTTGGTGGTTGAAATTGATTTATCAAAGGTTGTAGGTTCACAAAAGCAGTAGGGTATATTAATAACATGGTAGATAAATGTAAATAAATGTCTAAAACCAATTTTCTTCGTTTTCTGAGTAGAAATATTGTCTGTCACACCTTTCACCAAAATGATAAAAAATAGACTGAGAAATGTATTTATACTGCAGATATAGCTTCATGGGGTGTGTGCAAATGATTTTTAATTTTGTTTTGCTTTCAAATAAATGTATTATACATTCAAACTATTTTATTTTACACAATATACATGTTCAGAAATAGAAAACAGACCCGGGCTTGTGGGGATGGCTGTGGTGAATCCTCTGTGTAAAATAAATGACTACTAGTCAGTACTACGTTCACACAGTTTGAACAGTTCAACAGGTGTACATGTGCAGCTGAGCTGTGACTTGGTGAGCAGTGTTCAGGTCGTCGTCAGTCTTCCACGACAGCGTAGGTGCAGGTGGCTTTAGCGAAGCTGCATGTTGTCAACTGTAGCAGCTGTGAATCCTCTCTGTAAAATAAATTATTTTCGTGTGACGCGTGCTTTCGGCAACGCGTCACACAACACATCCCTGCCCATATCTCTCTGTATGAATCGCCTCCGAGCTCACAGGAGGCAGGAAGCGGAAAGCCTACTGATTCCTCGAGAATTTTAAACTTATTTCTGTGACATTTTAACGCGAAGATATGAATATTTACAAAACGTAAATATTGTCAAACGCGGATCTGCGTCGCGAGTTCCGGAAGTGTTAATGCACATATTGGAACCCCTTTATGTTAAGATTACAGCAATCTATGGACTAAAAAACATGACATGGTGAGATATGATGGTTGTCTTGATAACTATCTTCTTTTGCTGCCTGTAATTATAGCACAAGATGCACTCTGAGAGCTTCTTGTGTAACCACAGACTCAGTTGGCTACTCACTTTGTTTTAAGCACACTGAGGTCTTGAGTCTCTCAGAAATGCTCCTTACGTAATCCTTGTATATATGTATGGTGGACCGTTTTTGGGCACCACAGAATCACTCTTTTCTTTGATTGCTCTCTTTTTATGTCCAATTTTGGCATTCACATGCTCCACGCCTCTCCTCCCTCTTTTTATTTGTTCTCCATTTCTGCACCGTCCGCCAGCCCTCATTTAGCACGTCCTCTCCCAGCCAGACACACCATCTTTGGCATCACACCCTTCTGTCAGGCCGCTTCTCAATGGCATCAGCTCAGCCCACTGCCCTTCCAACACCCTCTTTTGTCAGCAGCACAAAGTTGATCTATTTACCCACCATCCAACTGATCTTTTTCACAAACATCCCAAGCTAAAGGAAGGGGGATGCAGAGATGTCAGCAAGCCAGTCAAACAACCAGTCAGCCAGCTTGCCATCCAAACAAGGCCTTTCCTTCAGTGGGCTGTAAAGCCCATCTGCTGGAGGCAGCATTAGATGCAGTATCCAATTCAATCTTTTCCCTCAACCTTCCAGAAAGCTTTTAGCCACATTTTAGCACACAAAAGCTGCTGCTCTGGCCTTTGTAGCCTGAGCTTCTATTTAAGAAGGTGAGGGTGAGGATGCAGGGAGAAGAAATCAATAAGGTTTCCTGGCTCTCAATCTTCTTGGCCTGCAGTAGAGGTGTTTTTAGGTTGAGAGGGGGAGAGAGGGGAGTGGAAGGAGGTGGGCTGTTTTTGTCATTCATAAGCTTTGCTGACAAATCCTTGACATCATTTGGCGGATTGTATCGATAACTTCTTCCCCGGACTGCAGAGGACAAATCAAAATCATTTGTCTGGCTTTGTTGGAGTAGTGGTGGTGTGGGGGTTGGGATCGTGGGGTTGCTGTGGGCAGCGGGGAGAGGATGACGTCCGGGACAAAGCCGGCGCTGCCAGCCGCGGCCATGACTTTGGCAGCTGAAGGCATTTGTGCTGCAGAGAAGTTGAAAGGTCACCGTGAGACATGCGGGCTGGGCGCTCCTAGAGATTCTTAGTGTCGACAGACACTGGACAGCTGCTGTTCGTCACAGATGATCCTCCAATAGATCGACGCAGATCAGTTTTCTCCTCGGATCTAGTTTACACTGTGACATTGATCACAACATTCAAAATCTACAAAAATTGGAGGCGAATCAGAACAAAAATGGCATGATTCTTGTTAGACTGACTGCTATCCATTTTAATCCTAAAATACATACAAATATGCAGTGACACTCACACCCCTCCCCGCCCCCCCCCCAACCAAAAAAACATTTATCTCTCATAAATATGCCCACTCACACAGATCTGTATTCATGTATTCTTAGTGGGGGATGTTCCAGAGGGGAGAAAATAACTTGCTTTTCCTGCCTGCTGTTTTGACAGTTGTGGGCTTCAGCATCGAATGGCAAATCTCTTAATCTGCCCTTCTTAATAAGAAAAACATGAGACTGTCTGATATTTTCTCACACATTCTCATCTGCACCAAAACGAAGGAAATTGCAAAATACTAAAATAGGTGTTAGGCATTACATACATTTTAAAATGTGACAATACAAATGTTCCACTGGTGACACTCAGATCTAAATTGGTGTGAGCCTCGGTGTTAGGCTTGGGAAGTGTTTGTGTGGCCTTTCTGAATTAGGAAGAGGAATGAGACAGTGCTAATCACAGTGTGTATCTGTGTTTTATCTATTTGAGTGTACGACAGGCAGACTAATTTAATTAGTATGATCCTTGTCTGAGAGCTGCGAAAGATCAAATATTTAGGTCTGAAATGTCTGTCTGGACAATGCCCTACCCACCTTCCTCTTTTCATTTTTTGGAGAGCTTTTTCTCCATCTCCTAATAAACACTGAAGTATTTCTATAAAGATCCAGGTCAGGCATCATAGGGTTAGGGTTTGCCCTAAACCACGGTTGTCTGCTGTGTTGTCTTCTAAGCCTTAGAACATTTACATAAATTCCCTAAATAAGGTCCCATCCACCCCTCCTCTAATTCTCATTCATGGGTCTTGTGCGTGTCCGATTGTAAATTTGAGTGCTTAATTTTTCGCTATGTTTTTGGGGGATCTGGAATCTGGTATGAATACAGCTCAAATGAGGAGTGCCAGGGTTGGGGGTTGTTTTGGGATGACAGAAAGGAAGCGGAAGAAGAGTAAAGCCTGTGGAATAAGACCTGGAACAATGCCATGACATCATGACGGAGACACACAGGATCCAGTGTATGAGCTGTGCTCACCACAGAGCACAGTCCAAAGGCCGAATTCAGCATAGTATTATGTTGCTTCAACCTAACTTGTATGTATCGTCCACCCATGTCTAAGTGCCTGTGTTAATACCTGCTCCATGAGGCCACACTCATAGGTCATCATAGCCTCATCCAGGCTGCTTCCCATTGCGTCCTTCATCTTTCTTCAAGAACTCTGCGGCTTTGTATTCTTGACGCGATAAATCAAACAAATGGGATAATGGCCACCGTGACTTCTTACCACGGTGGGGTTGAAGGCACTAAGGACAACTTTAACAGCTCAGCTTGGCTACTTAATCTGTCTCTTTGCACACTAATCAGAGGGATCTTTCAAAACAATGCAAACCTTGGACTAACCTTTAAACATGTATTAAATGAAGGCGGGATCATGAAGAAGGTTTTCTGACCCGGTGCTATAGGCTGCAACATGCTCCCCTCCAGCTGCCTGATAATAATTAACAAAATGTGTTGTTATTATTGGTAGCAGTAAGACACAACTGACGTAAGGTCATAGCTGTGTGAGTGTGAGGACAGAGGCAAGCTAGTGGCTAGCGGAAGGAAAAAGCTGAATTATCTAATTACTGTCATGGATATTCAAAAGTGGCAAAAACATAACCTATAAAAGCAGGGCAGGAGGCTGCAGCACAATGATCAACTCCTGCCAGGCAGGTGCAGCAAAGACATCCAGTAAAAGAGTCGCCTGTCCTTGCCGCCACACTATTGTTAGTCTCGGAATTCTCCAAGATGAACATGAAACTAAATCTTTAGCTAGAGCTACACCACTCATTTGGCAATGAGAAACCCAGGCAAAATATTTTGACAAAGTTCCCTCTTTGGCAGTTTGGACAAATCATTGTGACCAAATTTGCAATAGGCCTGCAAATCACGAGAAGAGTAAATTTGCGTGAAAATCAATGCCCAAGGCCATTTTTACTGACATTTCCACATCCCTCTATATTTTTATAAATAGGTAAACCAGCCATTTCAAAAGATAGAGATTTCTGATTTCCTTCTCATAGACAACCTAGACTTTCATATTACATCTAATGATATTAGTAGGCCACAGTTATTAGAACAATTCACACATTCAGGCTCCCTCAAGGACCTTCAATTTGTACTGCAGATATATATGTTAAGTAAAAGAGCATGGAAGAAATTCTGAAAATGTGTTTTGGCGATCCTAATAGAATTTCCTGTGCTGGGAATGACTGATCTATACCATGACAATTGACAGATCGAGTGATCCAGGACATAACACTTCTTGATTGTTGTTAACATTTTGAATAAAATCTGTGATTTCACTGAACTGCTTTTAACCATTGCCACCTCTGACCAAAGGAAATACTGTCACACTAACAAACATGTATTAATTATACTATATTTTACATAAAAGAACACAGCAAAGCATCCATAGTCGCCTCCACATTGACACAACCAGCCATCAAGTCTGTGCTCCACTTTCCATGTTGTTTGGTACAGCATCGTCCAGTACTCTCTGTCCAGTAGCTCACACCATCTGCACCACCGAATCCACACAGAGGCCATTTCAGGAGAAAGTCTCTTTAATAGCATTGTGGACTGATTCCCAACAATGGCCAACTTGCAGCTCGCAGCTCAATCTGTCTACTTCCAAAACTAGAATCCTCTCTCACTTGACAGTTGTCCTCAAGGACAGAAAAATCCCATTCCACCAGACCAACATCAAAGCCAGGCTTTTCCAGCTCTTCACAGCATCCACTTTTTCCACCACTCCAGATGCCCACTCACTTCCGGGTTCTGTACCCAGCGCCGCCTGCTGGCGACGTCACAATGCAGCCAACTACAGCGGCACAGCAAACTGCTCCCGTCCTCATTCAGGGCCTGGTCATGACTCCCTTTTTGTCTGCTCCCTTGTCATGTTACTCTGCACAGCGTCGTCCATTACGCTCCATCCAGTAGCTCCAGCCAGGCGCCACCAGCACCACCGAATCCACACATGGGCCACAGCCAACCAACGGTGGGAAGGGTGGGGCACCTTGCTACTGTCTCCATTATTGTTACGTAAGTTGAGGACTATTCGGAGAATCAGAGGCACTTGAACTCAAGGAGCAGACATGCACATTGAAAGAGTGGGATTGCTACGAGCCATGTCTGAACCTAGCTTCAAGTTTATTGCACACATGGTGCACAAGATTCTGTCACCCCTCGAGCCACTGGACCGGTGGCTCCAGTTAGAGGATATGGATCCACTCGCTGCTCACTACACCTTGTTAATACAGAGTGTGATTGCAATGACAATGTCTGCAGTGAAACAGAGATTTTCCACGTTATCGATAGGGTCTCAGCGTCCATCCACCTGGTTACAGTTTGAGATAACTCTTTTGATTCACCTCCCAATGCTGCATTACTCATTTTATCCAGCATTTTATTATACGACTGAGTGGCTGGCTGAGGAGAGGTTTTGTCTTTCACAACCGACCGAATATGGTAAAGCCCTTTTGTTTAATCTTCAAACACTGATTTTGTCGATATGATATCTTTTTGTCAAAGAGGATAAATAAATACCATAAAAAGTAGTCGGAATATTACTCCTTGTTTTTTTCGACTATCCAAAATATCCCTTCATTACTTCTTGTGTCTATCGAGATTTAGTTTTCAAATCCTCTTAAATCTGAAAAAACAAATAGTACTCATATTTAACTCAAACATTATCATAAATGGAAGATTTAAACTGTACAACTCTCCAAAGACTCAACTAGTAATATGCCGGGATTTACTTAAGAACAGCAAGGAAGTTACAGTAAGAGTTGCAGGGCAAGGTCAGAAATATTGGAAGTGGAAAGGGAGAGCATCGGAGGGGAGCAGACTCAGCCTCCCTTCCCCCAGCCCATTGTTGTGCCCCTCTATCCTCTTGTGCATCCAACTTCAATTCCACTTCAATTTTTATCAGCCTTCTGCTCGCCTCTCGAGGAGATAGGATTCAAACCCTGACACGAATTAGCCCCCCAGATTGACTTGATACTGCCACACCCAGGGGACACTCCACAAAAAGGAGACCCACTTTTTTTTCTCCTCCTTTACCCCCTTTCACTTCAACCGGTTTCCTATCTACTATGCTTTTGCCCTCTACATCAGGTGTCCTTCCATTTCTTATTCTGTCCTCCTCCTCCCTCAGTTCTACCTCCATCCCTTGCTCTGTCCATCCTCCACCTCATCTTGTTTTTCCCTGTGCATGCCTTCTTGTCAGTCAGCTGTCTGAGCGACATTCCACCTCCTTCAGTGTGATGGACAGGCGCTGCCCGGTTCTGACGGAGTAATTTGCGTATAAAAACGAGCTGGCATAAAAATAAAAAAAAGAAGACAGACGGCGCTGTAGGCAAGTGATTGCATTAAGAACAGGGAGGAGATGGAGAGAGAAGTGTGTAATCCATTTCTATTCTTTACCACGGCTGATAGACGGACCACAGACAGTTTCCTTTTTCTTTTTAACTTCCCTTGACATGTGTTGGGTAAAAGTCATCTGTTGAAGCCAGAGCCAGGTCAGAGGACACACTCCGGATACAAATAGCACATAACATCTGTACATGCTGTTCTACTCTGGATAGTTTTTCAGGATCCGTGCATAAGTGAAACCCTTAAGCCTAGTTTATGGTTCTCCGTCACGTCGACGGCGTACCTACGCCGTCGACGTGACGCCGTTGTTGAGCATTCGAAGTTCTGTGTCGAGGGAACGCGTTGCCTGCAATTACCGCCATGCCGCCAGGGGGGTGTGCCTGTGTGGCTGTGTGGTTTCAGGGGTAATAGCCGAATTCCGGTCACAGTAAACAATGGCGACCAAGTTGGAGCGGCTGCATTAAAGTTGGAGCTCATCAATATTGATGAGCAAATGCTTATATTGCAAATGTTGAAGCACAGGCGACAGAGAAGACGTTTGCGGAGGTGGTCTGTACGACCACTAAACCGGTCGAGGCTGGGAAAAAGCAACTGCCGGAAATTACGTTCCGAGCGGACCAATCACAGCGTGTGTTGGTGACGGTTAATACAAGACTATATGTCTATATCATCTGTGTATAATGTTGCTTAAAGTAGACCTTTATATATACCGACAGGGTCTGAAATGAACGCTCTGGCAGGTCACTGAACATTTCCAACCATTACATTTTTTTATCTGGCAATTTTGTAATCTATAGAACACTGAGGTAGTGGTAGCAGAGAGGTTTAATAACATAGTAACCGTGACTATTTTATTAAAAGGTTACTAATATATTTATGTTTTACCATTTTATTGTATAATATATATATATACACACACACACACACATACATATATACAGTGCCCTCCAGAATTATTGGCACCCTTAGTAAATATGAGCAAAACAGGCTGTGGAAAAAAATATTTGCTGTTTATCCTCTCGATCTTTCACTCAAAATATTGACAAAAATCATACCTTTTCATTGAAGTAAAATCTCTGAAAGATTTTTTTTTTTGACAAATAAATATTTTTCTCCTATTTTTCTCTTATGTGCCACAATTAACTAAATGTAATTTATTATTTTAGAAAAAAAAAATTAATAATTGTCCTGTAGCTTCAAATTCAGTTTATTCGGGCGTCAAGTGATGTCAATCAAAAGAGCCAAGATAATATATTATTGTCATCTAAAAAGAGAAATGTGTGTGCAGGGACTTTACTTGATTATTAAACCACTTGTTTCAGCTTATTTCTCCTCGATTAACATTATTGTTGGTCAGTTAGTTCATGTGTTAGGTTTCTGATCATATTAATTCATGTCTAGGGTTCTGAACATATTAATGCATGTGTTAGGGTTCTGATCATATTAATTCATGTGTTAGGGTTCTGATCATATTGGCCTCTTAGGTTTATTTTTCTGTGCCTTAATTTCGGATGTGAGTGGGATATTCACATCCGTTTGCTCTAAAGATCTGTGCTTTGTCTCGTGGTGGCGCTTCACATCGCTGCTTTAAATATCGCTGAACATGAGACATACTGCTCTTGAACTGGTTGTGGGAATAAAACATATAACAGTCTGCCCATTCCTGGTTGAAGGCTCTGGTTAAGTCCGCATTTATCTTTTTGGAGCGCCAAGTGAAATAACTTCTCTGACTCACGATGGACTTTTTCCAACTATCGGGTCTCTCTCCTCCCGTGTGTGTGAAGATCTCACTCGAGTTGAGGGCGGGGCTTAACGGAAGACACACATGTGATTGGTTGAGTAGGATCAAGCAAGAGGATTTACAAGGTGGGTGATTGGTTGGTGCGTTTCCTGGACCGAGAGCCGCAAAGGCAGGAAAAGCTTTGCCGGTGAAAGAGAAGCGATCCATCAACAGTTAATAATTCAGTAATAATTGTAGTGGCCGGCTATGGCCAGGTGATGGCGCACTGATATATGATGTTGTGATATACATGTGAGAATAAGTATTATTAAAGTTGTCGAGATGCATCCTGATGGTTGTGTCCTTGAGTACCGAGTATATAGGCACAATACATGGTGTCAGAAGCTTATAACCCGCGACAGAGTCTAATGGTACAGACAACTAGTCGGAGTAGTTTGACGGTGTGGAGAGAAAAGACGGTGACGTGTGGAGCTAGAGAGAAAGTTTGACGGCGAAAGCTGACAACAAGCTAGCGGGAAGCTACTAGTGCACAGCATGGATCACATCTTTACCATCCCACCACCGGGACCTTTCGACTTCGAGCCAAGCTCGTGGCCCGCATAGATAAAAAGATTTGAACGCTTCAGGCTTGCTTCTGGATTGAAATAAAAAAACAGAGTTTACCAGGTGAATTCTCTCATTTACACAATGTGTGACAAGGCTGACGATATTCTGAGCGCACTGCAGTTGGCTGAGGATAAACAAAATGACTATGACGAGGTAAAACATGCTTTTGATGGACATTTTGTAGGAGTGCATAATGTGATTTTTGAACGAGCCAAGTTTAATAAACGAAGTCAGGAAGTTGGCGAATCTGCAGAGAACTTCATCACAGCAGTGCACAAGCTAGCTGAACATTGCAAATATGGCGCCTTGCGTGAAGAGATGATCCGAGACAGGATTGTTGTCGGGATATGTAATGCCAAATTGTCCGAAAAAAATGCAGCTCAACCCAAATTTGGATTTAGCTACAGCCATAGTTCAAGTGAGGCAGCACGAAGAGGTGAAAAAGCAGCAAGTTGTTCTCCGGGCAGCCGATTCACCGGAGCAAATAGATGCAGTGACTTACAACAGTAAGAGACAGGTTTATAGAAAAAATTCTCATCAACGCATAAGCCATTTTCAGCCTCAGCCTGCCTCAACCAACCCAAAACAGTGTGGGGAGTGTGGCAGAACCCCGACACATGCATGGACTGAATGCCCAGCAAAAGATGTTGAATGTAGAAAATGTCAAAAGAGGGTACACTTAGCATCTGTGTGCAGATCAGCTCAAAAGCAAGAATCCATTGAGGAGGATTATGTGGCGGCTTATTTTGGGAGCTATTGACCATCCACAGGTGTCTACATGGACTGAAATGCTTACCATTAATGGTGGCCCGATGTGCTTTAAAGTGGACACGCGGGCATCTGTGACTGCTATCCCAAAAACAGAATACACGCAAGAGAAATACGGCAGCTACACAGTGACACGCAGACCTCTGCTGGGCCCCGCCAGTCAACCTCTGGAGGTCAAAGGACAAGTGCATGCTGTCATTCAGAGAGGCGACAGAAAGATTGAGGAGGAGGTGTTCATTGTGAAAGACCTGACCACACCCTTATTGGGCCTGCCAGCCATTCGCAGACTGCAGATGATTCCTCAGCTCCATAGCATAGACAATCCAGAGACACACTTCCGCTCAACCTATGCATATGTCTTTGGGGGGCTAGGTATGCTTAAAGGTCAATATAAAATTAAGCTGAAAGACAATGCACCATCCTATGCCCTCTTTGCCCCACAACGTGTAGCCATCCCACTCCGGGCCAAATTTAAAGAGGAACTAGACCGGATGGAGAAAATGGAGGTCATAGCCCGTGTTGAAGAACCAACTGAATGGTGCGCAGGCATGGTTCCTATGGTGAAAACGTCAGGGAAACTACGCATTTATGTAGATTTAACCCATTTGAACGAGAGCGTCATCAGAGAGAGACACATCTTACCGGCAGTGGACGAGACGCTGGCCAAGCTGGAAGGGGCCAGAGTTTTCACAAAGCTTGACGCGACATCAGGCTTTTGGCAAGTACCACTCCATCAAGACTCAATGCTGTTGACCACGTTCATCACACCAGAGGGCCGATATTACTCCAAGAGGTTACCCTTTCGTATATCATCGGCCCCTGAGCACTTTCAAAAGAGGATTTCCCAACTGATTGATGGCATTGACGGAGTGCTATGTCATGCTGATGACGTCCTCATCACAGGAAAGGACCGGGCAGAGCATGACAATAGGCTGCACAGGGTGCTACAGAAATTCAGAGAGTCTGGGCTCACTCTGAATGAAAAATGCCAGTTTGCACTGACAGAGGTCCGTTTTCTGGGCCACGTCATAAACTCACAGGGTATCAGAGCAGACCCGGATAAAATAGAGGCGAAAAAAGGATGTGGCAGATGTTCCCCGTTTCATGGGCATGGTGAACTTTTGTAGGAAAATTCTCACCACGCCTGCCCGACTTGACAAAGCCCATTCGCGATCTGTTGAAGACAGAGAACAGCTGGGGACATGGGGAGCACCCCAACAGAAAGCGTTCGTGGACACTAAGAAAGAATTGGGGTCAGAGACTGTGTTAGCCCAATACAGCCCAAACCACGAAACCATGGTGTCAGCAGATGCCTCTTCGTATGGACTAGGAGGCATCTTGACACAAAAACTGCTAGGCGGTGAGTGGAGACCTGTGGTTTTCATTTCAAGAAGTTTGACCAAAGCCGAGTCAAGATGCCCAAATAGAAAAAGAGGCTTTGGCTACTACCTGGGCACGTGAGCACCTGCGCGGATACTTGAGCGGCCTAGATTTTACTATAAGAACAGATCACAAGCCACTCAAAACACTCCTGAAGTCCAGAGCACTGGATGACCTTCCTCCGAGGATTATCAGATTCAGATTAAGGCTGCTCAGATTCAATTTCAACATCATCCATGTCCCAGGTAAAAACATGATGAACAGCTGATGCTCTGTGCAGAGCGCCTCTTCCAGCCAGGAACTATGACGTGGGCAACCGGGAGTTACTGGCCGTCAAGCTGGATTTGGAGGAGTGGAGACATTGATTGGAGGCGTCAGTCCACCCTTTCATCGTGTGGACTGACCACCGAAATCTTGAGTACATCCATTCGGCCCGGCGACTCAAGTCCTGCCAAGCCCGTTTGGGCTCTGTTTTTTGCCTGTTTCAATTTCTCTATCACCTACCGCCTGGGAAGTAAGAACGTCAAGCCCGACTCCCTCTCTCGTCAGTTTTCCTCGGACGAGGTAGACCCAGCTCCTGACACGATTGTTCCACCCGCCTGTGTCCTAGGAGTCCTCACCTGGGAGATTGAGTCTGCAGTATGGGAGGCTCAGCAGACCGAGCCAGATCGTGGAGTTGGCCCTCCTGGGCGCCTGTTTGTTCCCCTTTCCGTCCGTTCCCGTGTTCTACAATGGGCTCATGACTCCCGACTCTCAGGCCACCCAGGAATAAGACGCACTATTGACTGGCTCCGGCACTCCTTCTGGTGGTCCTCTTTGGACAATGACACCCGAGCGTACGTCCTAGCCGGTAGCACTTGTGCGTGTAGCAAGGCCTCGCACAGAGCCCCCATCAGTCTGTTACGGCCCCTGCCAATCCACCACAGACCTAGGTCACATATGGCCTTGGACTTTGTCACTGGCTTCCCCGCCTCCGAGAACAATACGGTCATCCTGACTTTCGTGGACCGTTTTTCCCAAAGCGGCTCACTTCATTACCCTTCCAAAGCTCCCGTCTGGCCGCGAGACCACAGACGTGTTGGTCCAGCATGTTTTTAGGCTCCACGGCATCCCTTTGGACATTGTTTACGATCGGGTTCCTCAGTTAACCTCCCAGGTATGGAAGGCATTCTGCTGCAGCCTCGGCGCCACCACTAGCCTCTCCTCCGGCTTTCATCCTAAACCAATGGGCAAACCGAGAGGCTTAACCAGGAGCTAGAAGCCATGCTCCGCTGTTTAACAGCTGCCAATCCATCCTCCAGGAGTCGTCACCTGGCCTGGATTGAATATGCACACAACAGCCATACCTCCATGGCAACGGGCCTCTCTCCCTTCGAGGCCTCCATTGGCTACCAACCTCCCCTCCTAGCTAGCCAAGAGGCTGAGGAGAGTCTGGAAACAGACTTGCACCCCTCTACGTCGGTCTTCAGCACAGAACAAGCGCCTGGCTGACCGCCGTCGGACACCTGCCCCAACCTATCTCCCCGGCCAACAAGTCTGGGTCTCCACCAGGGGCATAGCCTTACGCACTGAATCCAAGAAGCTCTCCCCCAGATCCAGATGCATTGGCCCATTCCCCATAATTTTCGTTGTCAACCCCATCTCAGTGAAGCTCAAGCTCGCACAATCTTTGAAGATCCACCCAGTTTTTCATGTTTCCCTTATCAAACCTGTACACTCCAGTCCCTTGAGCCCTCTGGCCGATCCCCCTCCACCCCCCCGCCTCATCAAAGGGTGGTCCGGTATGCACATGTCGACCGTCTTCTGGATGTCCGACGATGAGGGAGAGGCTACCAATAGCTCGTTGATTGGAAGGGGTATTGTCCGGAGGAACGGTGCTGGGTTCCTCGCTCCCGGATTATGGATCCCGGGCTTCTCCGCACGTACTATCACCTGCACCCGGATAAACCTAGCGGTTCGCCAGGAGGCTCCCGTGAGGGGAGGGGGGTACTGTGAGGATGGTTGCCTAACTGTGTGTTTTCTGTGAGTTCCGCCCACAGCCGCGCCTCTCTCCGTGAGCACAGCTGATTCTCATCTCTTGTGATCATCTCCTGCAGATAAATACTCAGGTCATCCTTGCCTCTGGTGTCAGTCCGTCGGTTTGCCAACCTGGCATCTTCGCCCGTGAGTAGCCCGTTAGTCACCTGTAAGTTTTTCCTGTCTGATTTCCTGTGAGTTTTTACCTTCCTGCCAGTGTTGAGCCTTCGGTTTCACCTGCGAGAAGAGGACCTCCCGCTTTTTCCACGGAGATCACCGGTAAAGCTTGAATATCCTGTGTCGAGCCTCGGGCATCACACAGTCGATCCTGCCTGCCAGTCTGCCCGCCGTTAAAAGCCACCTTCCGGCTCGGACCAGGGAGGAGTTCACAGGCTTTAAACAGCCACTTTCCGGCTCGGATCAGAGAGGATTACGCAGACGTTTAACGGCTACCTTCCGGCTGTTTGATTGACAGTTTGCTGCCGTTCCCGTCAGCTGCTTCTTGGAGCGCGGGTACGTGCCTCTAATTGACAATTCCATCTGTTCACCGTCTGTTCCTGTCTACACCCGGACCTTGTTGTTTGTTCCTGTTTTCATCCTTGCAATAAACCACTGGTCTAAGAAAGAACTCTGCTCTCCTGCCACTGTTTTTGGGTCCGTGAACGCACCACATAAGACAAATTGGATGATAGATAATTGTTTTTAGGGTATTTTACAGCTGATTTAAGACCGACCTGTTAACATAAGAGATGGTAACAGAAAGCTAACACAAGAGGAAGGTTAAATATATACAATACATCCTTAAATTGATCTAATGATCATATAATAAAAACTGAATCATGTTTGAATTTATCACTTGCAGCATTTGCAAGATGAATTCATTCCAAACGTCAGATTTCGACTGCATTTAACACAACCTAGAATTCCTTCCATGAGGCCAGTTTTCTGCATGGACTGAAGACTCCACTGAGCTATGCGTTTTCTGCAAACTGTATTTTGGCTCCACTTGTCAGGTTTCTAGTCCAAAATAACTCAGAGGAGAATAATCTGTCAAATGTTCAGTACATTTTTTTCAGATTAGTGAACACCCATATAATGTGGGACCACCCCTTCAGATGTATATGCAGTGCTGACAAAACCCACAAACAAGTAACAGTCATCCTATATATGAGAGGAACCATAAATGAGTAGCTCCAGCACACACACACACACACACACACACACACAGCGCTGGTGATTCCTCACAGATAGTATTGATCTGAGACGCAGGCCTCATTCATTACCCGCTGACTAGCAGCAGATGAGCTGAGGCTTATTGCTGAGCAGGCTGTTCTCCCTGGCGTCTGTGAAGCAAACCACAAGGGTAAAGTGTAGAACCATGCATAGGTACATGTGAAGGTGTGCGGTGTGTCTCACTCAGCAGTGTTACATAACGCTCAACATCAGGTGGACACACACAAGCTGCAAACATAATTATGCGATCATATATTATGATGTAGCTGCGAGTATTCTGCCTGAAGTTTTTTTTTCCCAATCAGAAAAAATAAAACATTCTGGAAAGAGTTAAGAAGCATATTTAAAAGTTGTGAAAGTCATGGGGCATCCTTTCATGTCAAATAAAACTAGACTCGTCAACCCAGGCAGTTCTACACATTAATTAATGTAACAAGCACATCACTTTAACCATAACCCCATAAACCACAAGCTCGGATTTTAATGTTTCTGTTTGACAAAGTGGACTTAGAAGTGGTATAATGACCACTTGTGTTTCTATAGGACCTGAACATTTATGGATTTTGTGTGATATGAACCGTTATTGAATTACCATGAGTTGGATCTATTTTTGGATGTATTGTCTGATTTTGTCAGACTGAGTCTCAGAAATCTGAAGCGACGTTTAAATGCCGTCAGAAAAATATAATTAAAACTTAATTCTAGTTTCTTGACCAAAGGCGTCTGCAGCACACATGTTGGTCAGCATTGTATTCCTTCCACCATCTGCATGACCAGATATGACAAAAGGTTTCCCTCTACCGTTGGCAGAGATTCCCGTGTGTTGTGCCTTAAAGCTATGTCTGTGAGACAGAGTGACGTATCACCACAACAATGGTGTTCATTGTTCACCCTGTTTTTATACAGAAGTGTTGAGATTAATGATACATTAGGGTCAAGAATCTGTTTCTTTACCAACTAAATACTCCACTCACCATCTCGTCTCTCACTGTGTCCGTCTGTTGTTTGCCGCTCCGCTGGTAGTGTGAAGCAGTTTTTAGAGCTTCCTCGCTAATGGAAAGATGGTTTGGTTTGGTTCAGTGAGAATGAACCAAACAATGTTAGGGGCGGAAAACCACAACAATGAGCTGAAAGAGGCTAAAGCACTCTGAAGTAAGGGCGACTGCAGAGTTCCATCACTACGGCGACTTCTTTCACATCTGACATCATCACTTGACCCACTGCTCATTCAAATTATTGATTAGAGCAGCTTTAAAATGATGTCTGGAAAAGTGGTTCCTTAGCTTTTCGGCATCTATTCGTCACGACCGGTTGTGAGAGGCAGAGACTCAGGAGCAGAGCAGACAGACAGGAGGCCAGGTGGAGGGCAAAAATCAAAAAGGCACTTTACTGGTCAAAGTACAAAACGAGGAATTCATGATTGTATCGATACATGGAACGCATGGAGCCCTGAACCTTATGATTGTTTTCTCATTGATAATGATCTCACGACCCATCAGACTACTAAACTCTGAATTGTGGATTATTGTTTCGTCCTAATTCCTCAAAGGCCCCACATAATTCCCACAGCAGTATCAGACTGCATGGAGAAGAATGCAGTTTATCTAATTGTGTTAACAATAGCTGCGAGTCATCCCAGCATATCTGTGAGTGAGCTGAGGCGTGATTCCGTCTGTTATTGGAGCTGGTCGAAATCCTCTGAGACAATCCCTTCCCTCTGTCCTGACCCAACAGGCTCGGCCTCATACATGCAGCTGTATTTCCCCAGAGAGTCCGTCACATTCCTGCCTCCACAGCGCAACACACTGCCATTTTACAGCGGGGCCGTGGGTCACAAAGAGACAAGCTCCAGTTGCCACGTGAAACCTGCCCGAGCTGAGATCTGGCCTTTCGGTACTTCATTTTCTCTTTTCTCTTAGTTCCCGGGCTGCAGGAAAAGAATGACTCCTGCTTAACAATAAAATAATGAATGTCATTTTTGAGGCAGGAGCGAAACAGAGGGTTACAGGCAAGAGGGAAGGGGAATGGGGGGGGGCGAGTATATTACCGAGCTGGCAAATGTGCCCTCGTGCCATGGAGTCAATTTGAGTGAAGCCGTGGAATGTGACATCATTTACTCAGAAATCCCTAATTTGTCAGCATTAATATTTCAGCCCCAGCATTGCCTGTCACAGTGTGCCAGAGATGACTGATCAATCTATAAAACGGCTGCAGCTAATTTATTGAATATTTATGTGCAATGTCATGAGCAGGAGAGCAGCAGACTCTATTCCACCGCGCTCGGCTCTTACACACAGGAACTTTTCCAAAAATCAAATCTCAGCCTTCCAGAGAATGTGACATGTAATACTGCACAGATATGAACAGCTTTGTTTACGCTGAAGTAAGTCACATGGTTTTCTCAGCCAATTAGAAATGAACAGGTTTGAGTTGAGTTGGACAACGACAATAAGATGACCACTGCACAGCCACCTTATGCTTCCTGCCTTTAAGAACTATAATTTCCAGAATGTCTCCTCAAGTGCGCCGCTTAAAGCAGATCCAGGATTGTAGGAGATTCAAGTTTAGAATTAAGAGATTGAATCAAGCAAAACTCTCATCCAGCACTAGTTAAACAGTAGTTTGACAAACACCTAACATTTTCTAAACTAAAATAAACTGCATACTTTAAAGGAATTGTTTCATAATTTTCTCATCACGAGTGGACTTTTTTATCTTCTTGTTTTTGCTTTGTTGGAATGTACACGCTATGGTAACTGTTGTATGTCATTCATTCATCCTTTTCAGTCCACCTTGGGGATTGTTTAATCAAACTATCACTAAGGTAAAAGATGAGCTTATTAAATGCTTTTTGCCCACAACCTCAAAAATATGTATCATTCCAACTTTAAACAGTTGGATTGTTTAATCATTGTCCAGATATAGAGCAACCTTTCTCCTTACACTTGAAAAAAAAAGATGACTAAGTGCCAAGACAAAGGTAGCAGCTATTCTCCTCCAATAAATGTGAATCCCATTAATGCCCCTTCCTAATCTGTGTGTGACTGTGTTTGCAGCTGCAAACACACGGCTTCCTGTGTCATTGTCTTATTCCATACATTGCTCCCAGAATTATGTCTTCTATGGGGATGGATTTTTTGCATAACCCACATTGTATGCAATTATTTACTGCCTGGTGATGGAAAAATCCCTAAACGTTCTGCTTTTGTTGGCAGCTGCACTGCACATTTGCACAATAGGCATTTAGCACGGACAGCATAATTATGACGGCACATCAGGGTTGAGAGTGCTGGGACAGGGCCAAGGCGAAAGCCGCTCAAACCCTCATTCTTCAATGCCGCCCATGAAGATCATTATGGATGAAAATTAGTGCCAGTGGGGCGCGAGAAAAACGCGACGGCGGAGTGTTGGGGCTCAGCATCACCGTGCACCAGGACATCGCTGCCGGAGGAAATACAACCGCAAGATGGAGGGTGCCAGTTGAATTCAGAGAAAACACTTCACTTCTGAAGGGCGGCAGATTGCATTGTCAGAGTTATTCTCAAATTAGGTCTAAAAACTCTGTCAGAGTTATATATGAGGCCTCCTCGTTTGACTTTCGGCAAGGAAACTAAAAATGATGCAGTTTGATTTAGAAACATTGCTTGTCTGCCAAATGACAAAATGTTCATGCGTACATGCAAAAGTTCCCTGTCAACATATTTTGATTGCTAAGGTTTTTATGATTATGTTTCGGCAACTCGGAGCAATAATTTAAGTTCAGCGGTGCAACGAATGCTTAATTGTTCTACATTTATCCAAAACCTTGATCTTTCCCTGACCTTAAACAAAGTGACTCTGCTACCTAAACGTGTGGGACCAGGGTTCTCATTATAAGTTCCTACACTCCCTCTGTGCCAGTTTGCAATACGATTCATCGGAGCACTTTGCGGAGGCGGTAACAATGTTGTAGGAACCGTGTTTCCTAAAAATATACGAGGCAGAACCATATTGTAGAATATAAAAGAAATAAGAGAAAGGCTTGGGTGCGGAAAGTCACATAATGGAATGAATGGGAAGCGATACGATGCAGGTCTTCACTCCGCCTCAGAGGAAGAAACCCCTTTGAGGTGGAGTGAAGACCTGCATCGTATCGCTTCCCCGATCGCTCCCTCTGTCATGGGGTTACTCTTGGCTGTACGCAGAAGTAGTTGTGTGAAGAAGAAAAGAAATGCACAACTCAACACACCCTGCCACCAGGGCCCTATTTCTCATACCTGGCTTACTGAGTTAGCGGGCTAATTGTCAGGATAAGATGACGTAGGTCTGGCTTTCTCGGTTTCTCGAAGCAAGCTTAGATAAATCACCATAGCAACACAGCCAAAAATGTAAACCTGCTCCCGGGCAGGCTTACTGAAATTCACTGGATAAGCTGGACACTCCCACCGGACAAAGAAGGCAGCTCCCTTCCTCATTGATGAAGGAGCGATATTAGTTATATTAGTTTTATAGGGAGAGAGTTCTTCCAGATCGCCAGGATCCATCCTTTACATTATCATGACTTCCTGTACGCGGCGATATAGATTTTGCCGGCAAGAAATACTTTATTTACAAGAGCTTCTCGAGCCGCGGACATTGATCACCACAGGCGCAGCTGATCGCCCGTCTCAGACACAGACTGTCAGCTGCTGCATGCCGCTGTTCTTAAGTTTATTTAGTTCTTAAGAAACTTATGGATGTGTTGAAAGCACTCATAATTATATGACAGTGTTATTAGTACACCATGCATATCATTATTGTAGAACATGATTAAGGTGATCGTGATGAGAATACAGAGAATCACACACAATTTATTTTCACTGCTTCAATTGATTGGATTTCTGATTATGAATAATACATACGTACTGATCCGCCCATACACATATTCAAACTCCTAGTTATATAGTAATCTACACATATATAGTACATGATTCATACGCGCATACAGTACATATATCCTCATGTATATATTTATTCGTAAATATAATCTGATTGATCTTGGTGATGAAGCACTTCAAATTTGCCGATACATTTTCCCAACACTGACCCATTTAACTTGTCTGATATATTTACGACGCTTATGTCTCGCAGCGGGGGCGGAGTTAAAGTTGCGTTCACGGCAACAATGTTGCAAAAACGTTGGAATATTCGCAACGCGTTTGCTGTGAATGACTACGGTATTGACTTCCTCATATGCCTTCATGATCATCTCCTGCTTCTCAGCAGAGAAATAAAAAGAGGTTCCTCTGAGTGTATTGTCCATTGTACTGTTAGAACATGGGGGTGTCAGTGCTCCATTATTATCCCTTCTGAAGAGGAGCGGGCGCGCGCATTTTTTATTAGCCTTTATTTTACCAGGTCGGTCCCCGTTGAGATACAATGATCTCTTTTCCAAGGGAAGCCTGGCCAAGATAGCAGCATAGACAAAGTTTCAACATACACAAGACACACAGAAATCACATAAAACAGATAAAAGACATTACATGATAAAGCAACAGGACTAAAACTCCGGATTTATACCAAAACAAGAACAAGTGCGCTTTTATCCAGATGACTGACGTCTGGCTAGAATTAACGAGAACGTTTCAGCGCGGATCAGCCGTGGAGAAACCCAGATAGCCTGATGTCAATCATCTCTCTAATTTAAGATGGAGATTAGGACATTTGCTTGACTTTGTTTAGCCAGGTACGAGAAACAGGGCCCTGGAGTGTAAAGTAGCACCACCCAAAACAGACCACCTTTAGTTTCACATTTCAATCTCTCCTAAATATGGCTCAGGACAGGACTCTTTTCACCCAGTTACCAAAATTTTTTGTGGCATTGTACGCTTCTGAAAACCACTGATTTGTTGAATATCAGCGTTTCTGAACCACGATTACATTTCATACCAGTCTCCTAGCGACGTCAAAGAGACGCACAATGACAGGTGGGTAACGATGTGAAGCGATTTGTTAGGTTCAAATAACAGAGCCGTGACGTCACAACGAAACGTACCTATGTGAATAGATATTAACCGCCCTTACCGGACTTTCTAATGTCAAGCGTAAAGTCGGATCCAAACGGGACGTGAACTGCAGTCCTCCTGGGTTGACGTTGTTGGTTTGACCAGAACACCACCTGGACTAAAAAGGTTCCTCGCTCTGTAAACGTATTATTATACTTAATGTAACTTTCAATGATGGAAACTCAATGAAAAAGCGTCACTAGATCCGACCGAGAAGAAGCGTCACCATTCAACACACCTGTGGTTTACAGAAACATAAAATATCAGCTTTTGACGGTGACGGCTGGGCAGGTGAAGCATGTTGATCAGAATATTGTACTCCTATACCTAAAAGTAGCACCCAATGGGTGTCACGCTGAGCATTTCAGGCCAGGTCTCCCTCTGAGAAGCTTGTTAAACAGAGCCCACGACCAAGGTTTTTCCCCAGAGTGCACTCGGTGAGCCAATAGGTCAGTAGATGACCAATCCGACCAGTTTACATTTCAAATTGCAAATCTCCTTCTTTGCACCAAAGTTAGCATTAGCCCCTCCAGTCCCTTCATTATATCAGCACTAATTACAAATTCTTAAACCAGTGCCAGACATTACAATAAGACAGTGCAGTGAGCATATGGCATAATATCCTATTAATGAACACTCTAAATTCAAACTCAGGTCAGCGCTATCACGCCGGAGAATGTGTCACTGATCCGATGGAAGCAGGAGGAGGGGGCCGTGGGGGTGGAGGGGTGGAGGAAGTGACCTTCTTCTAAAATGCAAAGACTAATTTGGAGGGGGAAGGCAGTGCCCGGGGCCGTCTCATTGTTTTACTTGTTTAATTTTTCGGTAGCAATTATTGATATAATATTTTGACGGCAGAGCCGAGGAAGGAGAAGTCATTAAAAGGGACCAAAGGACGGGCGGAGTGATTTTTTTTTTCTTCTTCATTTTTCTTTGCCACCACCCATTTTTTTTTCCCGCACCTCTTTTTCTGCATTCTTCCTGCCTGCCACTCTCTGTCTCTCTCTGAGGGGAAAGTCAGGCTATTTGCATTCGCTGTCACAACAGTGTGAGAAACAAGTTGCGGCCGTCTCGCTGGCTCAGTCCTCAGCACGCTCAGTGTTTTAATGGGGACTGTCAACTACAAGAGAGATGGATACCCCCCTCTTCCCTCGCCCCCCTCCTTTTGGAAAAAAAGTGGGATGCAAATAGACACATTTAGCATGATTGCATCTGCAAGTGATAGATGTTCCCCACGGCTTGTTCCAATTGGATCTGGTTTTCAGAGTTAATCTGCTGAGGTGACCCCTGTCTGAAGTGACACAGGGCAGAATGCAGAGAGAAGGAGGATGACAAAGGTTGCAAAAGGTAGAGGAGGAAGACACTTCACCATTATCTGAAATGGAGCTGTGATCAGTCCTTTCCTTGTAAAGGCTGAAAGGCCAACAGCAGCCACAGTGACCTCGCCTTCAGTGTGCATTTGAACCGATAAACTGTACTGTCCTGTTCATGTGAAGGCAAAACAAGTCCGTCGTACCGTAGCCACCATGAGCAGCTTCAGGGGAATCATCATATTACACAGGGGCCCTTCTCTCTACCTCTCCCCGGGGAAGGCTCGCTCTCATGGGCCCCCGGAGCTGGACCCCTGCCCCTGGCCCCCGCCGAGCGCCGTGGAGCTGTGTTTGTTTAAAGACCAGACTTAATCCTCTGCAGCAGCTGCCTCAGATCAGGTCGCAGTTCAGCAGGGGGAGGCTCAGAGGGCTGCAGGTGCAGACTGCTGAGCAGATGTAGCAATCACTGGAAGTATGGAGCGGCTCAAAGGGAAAAAGTCAGGTGTGGAATACCCAAAGTGGCGAAGATGATACTGTAGGTTGAGAGAAGGACAGAGGAAATAGGGAGTGATTCATGGTCTGCTGATGATTAACCCTCCAGCGCCTTACTGGAGCTCAAACCAGAGCACAGACATAATGCTGCAATCAGCAGGAACTCTTTCCACTCATTGCAGCTTTTTTCAGCAATGGACAGATCAATACTTATAGTATTGATGGTCTATTTACAAAGTATTGTTTGAGTATCCATCGGATCAGTATGACAAAAAAAAGAGAACATGGATGTCTGGTCAATTAGTGACGATAATGAAAAACACATTGCTCTTCAATACATAATATATTTGCTAGCAACCCTGTCTCCTAAAAATTACGTTCCCCCAGAAATAATACGCATTCCCAATTACGTTTGATCAGAAACGTATCTCCTCCCTGATTATGTTTGTGTTTGACGTATTACACATACGTTGATTATACACGTATAGGTTGATTTAACACGTATGTTGATTATACACATATTTTTGTTTTATTGTTTTTATGTTTGTGTTTGACGTATTACAAATACGTTCATAATCGTGTGTTTGTGTTTCTTCTTGCTTTATTTAACCTGTTAACGTTCTGCCCCCCGCGGGCGTCCTTTACTGTACATTCTAGTGTACACTGTACCTTCGGTACGAGTGCCACATGTTTCTGGAAACCGATGATTCTTGTGATTCCAGCTGTGTAACCCGTTTCAAGATCAGACCACCACAGCAGCTACAAACTAGACTTTTGTCAGACAACAACAAACAATAGCAAAATCCAGGCAACTCACCGATGACGCCTCATATTTATCCATAAATCCATAACTTTCCAACAACAACGGCGTTGTTTCGTCGTAAAGGTCCAATAAAAATAAATCCCATAAAAGATTTAGTCCAAAACACGTGATTACATCCATAAATATCCACCAACTAGCATTGCATCATTTCATATCAGCTGGAAGATATGAAAGTAAGCAGTTTTGTTTTTAGCAGAAAGGCAAGTTTGCTACACATTTTTAAAATGCAATGTGGGACACCTGGTGAAGATGAGACATGCAACACTCCACTGTGTGCCAAAGCAGAGACAAAGAGAAACCAAAGAAGACGGAAAGCCAAGAAATGTGAGAGACAAAGCAGTAGATAGAAACATATAGTCATAAAGACAGACACTGTAAAACAAAGAGAGGAGGTTGCAAATGAAGAGTGCAGCAATGCTGGCGGACATTGGCATCCCTTTAGCTGGCACGCTAGCATGCCAAGTTGTAGGATTTACCCTAGAGCCCGTGGGTTTCGCTGTGAAAAGACTCAGTGGGCTTGAGGGGCCCCGCGGCTGGCTGCAGCCAGGGTCCCATTGTCTGGGCTGTTGGAGAGGGGAAATGCTGGATGAATGGAGGGAAAACAAGAGGAAGACAGAGAGGAGGAGGCCAGACGGAGAGCAGCAAGTGGTTCCAGGGAGCAGAGCCAACATGTAGAGGAAGAGGAGTAAGCAGGATGCTGCTGTGCACCGAGGGCCCAGAACAGGGGTTCTCGGAGTGGTGACGACTGAGTGCTAATCTAGGGCGTCAGTGTATCACTGAGGGCCGCACAGGTTCAGAACAATGTCACAGAGCGGTGAACCTTTTACTCCATATAGCAATTCATGAGATTCCACATAATTGACATGACATTTTACTAACACTTTATAATAACTAAACATTATTTAGCATTATTGAAGCATTGATAAACACTTTGCATCATTTATAAAGCATTGTTCCAACATGAACACTTATTAGTAACTCATTTGTATGCAATTCATAAACAGTTATAAATGTTTCATTCTTGATTAATAAGCATTTCATGATTGGGTTTTCATACTTTATAAATGATGGATTACCCATTTCTAAATGAAGTATTAAGGACTTATAGATGATTAATAAGACCATTTATAAAGTGTTAGTAAATAAAAAATAAAAAAAGATTTAAATGTAATTTATTCATGCATTTATTTATACACATTTAGATATGCACTTTATACATGTGTTTTAAAACTGCGATTCATGATTAATTCAGGTAGTTACTACTCGTTAGTTAAGTATTAGTTAAGCATGATCTGTGACCTCATCAAAAGTGAGGACTATCTATGCTTTACAACGCATTAATAAATGACATTGAAAGGCCAGCAGAGCCTCAAAGCTAACAGAAGCTAGCTTACTGGCGGTCACTAACAGGAGGTCCTGAGACAGACACGCCAGTGTGGATGAGGAACTCCACTTCAGCTGGGCGGAAGAAGAGATACTGCTGACGTTTGCAAAGACGTTAAAAACATGTACAAATGTTGTGAAATTACCTTTAAAGTGGACGAGGTCCATTCTCATTGAAGAGACAGGAGTTTATCTCAGCTTTTTTTTCTTCTTTTTTATATTTCTTTTAACTGTTTGACTATTCGTTAAACAGTGAAACAGGTAAATACTAACATCCCTACTGCAACCTATGCTCTGTATCAGGAAGAGACCATATTGAATGTTGCCATGTTCATCAAGTCGTATATTTAACTTGAAATGAAGCACAATTTCAAGGTTATTGTTAGAACTGTAATTGCAGTGCTAAGTACTAACATGTAACTTGTACAAGTACTCGGTCGGAAAAAAAGTAGTGCATCTGTAATGACTTGTGTTTGTTGCTTTTCTCCTCCTCTCTGTGGATCTCCGGTGCCGTATATGTTCATTTCTGAGTCTGTGTGCAATCTGCTGCCTGCACTCTGTTGTCAGGAGCCGGTGCATCAGAGCAAAGCTCGCAGGTGTGTGCAGAGCAGAAGTCGCCCATGAATGAGAGCTCATCCGCCGGAGCCGGGGAAAGCACATGGTCAAGTGGTCAACAAATGAAAATAGAAAATTGCTACCACTTGTTGGGCCCGTTCAAGTACATGCAGGCGGTAGAGGTGGGCAGGTCATGATGGATGCCCCGTGTCTCCGTTGTTGTTGATATGATCAACAAAAATACCAGCCCCCCCCCATGCACCACCATAATAGACAAATAGATGTGTGCAGGTCGCCCGCGAGCTCATAAAATTGCCTGTGTGCAAAATTGCCTGTGGGACGAGATATTTTGTTTATTCGCTGTACGAGTCCAATCATGTTTTTGAGTCCTAGTAGATTGTTAGTGGTTTTTATCACAATAACAGGAATTTTAACTTGTTTTTCAGGAAAGCAACTAAATAGGGGACATGAATAGTGCTTTAGAACATCGCTGCTGCCTAACAGGGCCATCTGGACCTGCAATGCATGTCAGCAACAGTGAAGAACACAATGCTATCACTTCAAGTTCCATTTAAGAAAGATAGAACATATACTGTGGCCAAAAGGAGAGAAAGAGTTCTCAAAGTTTCAAGATAAATTAGATTCTTCATCCTTGGAATCAGAATCTGGAAGTGAGTGTGATCCGATGTTAAAAGCCTAAAGCAGCAGTGAGTAGTGAACATGCTGCATCTCTATACGTTAAGTCTAGTAAAATGTTTGAGCATCATTTACCACGTAATTTGATGCAGATACTGTGAAATGTAGGAATGCCAAAGCAAATACGGCAGGATGGCAATTTAATGAAAACAAATGTTGGATGTGGAAATGCAGATGTAATCGTGTGTTTAGAGTGCGTTGTTCTCTCTATCTCGATCTGCTTCTCGCACACACACACACACACACACACACACACACACGCACAAGCTAAGGAGATTATATTTGTCTAATCATATGTATTTTCCACTTCATTTCCATGCTTTTTCAGCTGGAGGCACTCTGCAGCCACCAGAAACACCACACACTACACTGTGTAATTTCTACTACAAAAACCATATTGTGAAAAGGAAGGACTAGATGCTCGTCGTGCTCTTACTAGCAGCATCAATGTAGTCAAAAGTGGAAAAGGTGAGCTGGTGGGCAGGAAACAGGCCTTTCAACCAAGAGGCTGGTGTTCAACACCACATGTCCATAAGCGTTGTTGTGCAATGACCTACACCTCACATCCATTGTGTTGCCTAAACCTAACTGTAGTTGTTTTAAGCCGAATCAAGCTGTTTTCAACCTAACTAAGTGGCTGTGTTTCCTGAACCTACCCTTTGTTTTGTAGCGTCGTGTCGTGCTGAGCGACACAAAATAAATCGACAATTAGTGTCGCTCAGCACAAGCAATAGCTTGCATTTTGTGACTATTTCACCAACTGCTGTGAGACTGTGTTGCACATCAGGCGCAGTAGCAGGTGTAACTGAAGCTGTAAAAATATGATCAGCAGTGGTTGTTGTAGCGGAGCAACACATTGACCTCTAGTGATAGTTGCAGTAGTTGTAGCGAAGGTAGTAGCAGTACTTTATTTTTTAGTTTGGCCATATTAGTGCTGGTAGTTGTAATAGTAGTAGTATTGGATTTATTGCTGAAGTAGTATTTTAATAGATCAGCGGTAGTAGCAGTATATTTCATAGTAGTTGTTTTAGTTGTAACAGTAGTAGTTTATTCATGAAGTAGCCATAGTAGTAGTAATAGTTGCCGTATGACAATACCTTCTTTAACCCTGGCTAAGGCACGGCCAAGCTTTGTTAGCACTGTGCAAATGCTGACGTGCTAAAAACTATGATGGACAAATCAGGTTGTTTAAGGACAAATGGACTAACAACACACCTCCAAGGACCAGTCAAGCTGCCAATCACAACCACGGAAGTCAGCATTCCATCACAGCAGGACGATGCCTTTTGCCCTCCTGTCATCCACCTCTCTCTTGCTCGCCCGAACCCTTTGTGGTGGTCCGCATGTAAATTTCTGATGATGCGTCTATTGGTTTGGTCAGACACTGCAGGTCATCTCAACATATTCACCAATGCAAGCATCTTAATGACTTTGCCACTTGGCCTTGTCAAAATAACAGTTGATTTTGTTATATCGCTCAGCTACCCTTTATAACTATGCTGACACCACTATCCACATACTTGTGTGACTCTCCCCATAGCCAGAACCCCTGTGCACAAAGCCAGGCTCATTATTTCCAAAGCTTAATTTACAATCTATTATTCTTTACCAGCATTTCTTTGTTTTTACTTGAGTGTTGGCTGCGGTCAGATCACTCTTCCTCTCATTTTCCTTCTCATTTGCTTTGCCTATCTTTTCTCTCTGTTTTTTCACCCTCTCCAGTGAATATCTGCAATAAATAGGAAATAGATTAAGAATGTATCCTGAGTAGCATCAGTTTTGCTGTGAGGCATCCACAACATGTGTGGCTGCTCTTCTTGATTAGCCCAAATATTGTGCGATAACAAAAGAGGTTGAATTTGACAAAAGGTACCCTCAGCATGAATAAATACTTGATATTATGCACAAGCTGTTTTAACAACTTTCACCCCCCTTCCCACAAATTAGGAACACATTTTTCTCAAAGCAGATTGGTTTTAAATGTGATTCATTATCATTATCATCCAGGTTCGGCCCCAAAGCAGCCACCATGAGTTGTGTTCACTGCGGTCTTGTAGCATAGACGGATCAGACTTTGGTTTTACTAAAAGAAAGGGGTACAACATTTAAAGAAAATGATGCTGATGCAAAAAGATCATGTTTTGTGATAGAATAATAGCAACGTACTAATGTAACTAATAACATATAAAGGAACAACAGTGGTCTCCTGGCTGTAAGTGTTTTTGTTTGACCCGTCCTAAAGCCCTTCCACCCACCCTTAACAGACCTCCGCATCAAATTGTCTGTGCATCACATTCCTTCGTCACTTCACTCTGACTGAATGCTAAAACAACTAAAATACATTGACGGCCACTGTATCCATGCTTTACAGATATGTGCAATTTCTACAATTATTCTCAAATATTTTTTTCTGGCAACAGCTCTGTGGGCTTGCTGTTCAGGTTTCTGGTACCATAGAAGAGAAGGAAGTGATGTTTAGCTTCTATACATTTCTGTTTGATATTTAATAATTCCAGGGCTTCCTGAGTCTGATGCGTGATGCAGATGAGTAGCAAGGGGTGGTGTATGGCCTGCAGACAAGACTTGAGGTTTGTTAGGCACAATAAATGATGGCGCCACTTTTTAACAAGGCCCTATTGGCTTTATTGATAATTATTATTATTATTGATTATTAAAGAATAGTTGGAGGGATTAATCACCCTTTGTTATGGATTTTGAATTATATGTTTGATTGCAATGAAGTGAAGGTCCAAACAAGATTCCAAGGAAACCACTGAGGAGTCTTGTCGCAGCAGTATATGATCATTCAGAAGTCATAATAAATCCACAAGCATTCAGCACTCCATCATCCAGGACAACAACTATACATGTAAAGAAAAATGATGCAACAGGTTCCAAAAAAAGAGAGAGAAGAAGTCTGAATAGCCTCTCGTCATTTCTCTTGAGCTGCTGGCATGGTGAAGCGTGACCCTCAGCAGGTTAGGGCTTCCCAGCTCGTAGGCCTCTTTAAGAGAGATATTGATGATTGTCTCAGCAATGAGCTGGAAAATGAGTAATGTTCCCTGTGTGAGCCCAGAGTGGTCGGGCCTGGCCTGCCCGCTTTTTCATCACTGAGAGGGACAGAAAGCACGAAGTGTGTCTGTGCGAGTGTGTGTGCAAGTGCAGTATTTCCTTGTGCATCAAAGATGTAACCTTTTTGTATGATGTACTATGATTTTGTAATATGTACAACGGGATGATGACACCAGCTGTAACAGGGGACATGTATTTGTCAATATTTCTCTGGAATAAACTAACAAATGAATTATGACAGTGTGTCAACATGTTTTGGTTTATTTTCTTACTCAATAGCAAGAATCGGTGAGAGGCAGAATTAATCATGTGTAATCAGAATGAATGTCCTCTAAAGACTGTCCAACCTCCATCATAAAAAGGTTGGATACATTTCAAAATGTCCGTAGACTTGTACATAAGCTTGATAGGATCTCATACAGCCAGCTTCCTCCCCATGCTGGGGAACCCCCTTCCACAACGCAGCAAAACACATTATATTTCAATTCAATTTAATTACATTTTATTTGTATAACCCAGTAACACAAATCCCACATTTGCCTCAGAAGGCTTTATAATCGGTAGAGCAGCTGGAACGAGGACATCACGAGCCACTCCTGAAAACCCATCTACTTATTCTTTCCTCTTTTGTCTCTTTCAAGTTTGTCTTATCTTGTCTCATATATCCTGCCTGTTTTCAGAAAGTGAAAAGATACATATTAGAATTTGTATTACATTGGGTATTTCCATAGGTGGACGTGTTCACACGTTTGTGAGGGCATCGACCCATAAATGACAACATTGCATGATGCCTGGTTTACTTTCAGTGGTACAGTTCATTTAAGGCAAAGATCATGTTCATGGCAAATACACAAGGGTGGATGTATGGTTAGAGTTTGGCAATAAAAACAGGATGGAGTGGGGTAGATTGCTTGTGATGGGACATGAGCTCTGCTCTCCTGCATCGGCACTAAACGTCAGCATTGGATGTAAATATTCAGGTGCAGAAAGTAGTTCCTTGGATACCAGACTGAAGCGCTTGGTGTGGTACACTTTGGACTGCATCTGCGCCTACTGGTTGTGACTGTGCAGACAAGGACGACAAAACAAATGAATCCTTACAAAAATAAAGCTTTGGCATCCTGTTCCCCGATGACGGAAGCCTCTGAGGTTCAGTCAGTCCACCTCCTCCCTGACACATTCACAGCAGCGTTACTGTTATCTTCTGATGATTGCAGTGCACAAACACCTTTGTTAGGAATTATGTGCAACACATTTATTTTTTTATTCCAACCGATGAGATTGAATTCAGTTAATTGCACTTCCCCAACGGAATGATTGTTCATCACAAATACAGTCAAAACACATTTTAATGGATTATATGAATATGTGGAGATGTCACTGTCAGCCTATTTGCATCACTTTGTCAAATAGGGACATACTAATTCATTTGACCTCTTAAACATTGTATAAATGCTGTAAGATGACATAGAACTTGTCCGTGTAATGCATATGACCGTCCATCAATTGCTTGCGAGTCGCTGCTGAATTCACAACACTCAAGAGCAGTCATCCACATCAACAGCGCTGTATTCTTTTTACTTTCTTTGTTAAGATCATATCAGACTCAGCGGTGACAGAAGAAACACTCCGGTTAAGTGTTGCCCTCCTCCTGCTTCCTTTCTCTCCATCTTCCTCTCTCTCGCGCTCTCGCCTCCAATCCAGCATTATTAGTGCCTCCAATACTCCAGAGGGCAAACAAACTTTCAAAAAATTCCCCATAACCCGCCAAGCGTAGCCCATTTTCCTCTCCATGCAATTAACTGCGCCAACATTTACAATAATATGATTACAGACACTTTGGCAAAGTCATGGGGGGAACGTGGGGCATATTAGGTATCAGCAAGGGGTTGATCGTAATGGTCGCGTTTCCCGGAGACTCACATTTTCTCTTGCACGCAATAGTGAGAGCTACTAAATTCTCCTCAGGCAGTAAAAACCAATGCACTGGAACCATGATAACAAACACAGGCAACCACTTTTCTTTCTCATCACTCTCTTATTTTCTTTCCCTTACTTTGGGCGTAGTTTTTTTTCCTCTTTCCTTCGTACTCTCCTCTGCACCCTTCTTCTTAACTCCCCCACCAACCCCACTCCGTCTCCCATGCACCCCTCAATTAATTAAGTCTTTCACGGCCATGTAATTAGGAACATTAGCAAGTCATAAACTTGCCACGAGTCTTGGAATTATGTGCTGGCCCTCAGCAATTTGTTTGTAATTCGTTTTTGGTGAGACAACAGCACCGTAGGGTCCCATAGATCTTCCTAGGGCCCCCACTGTGCCCGCCCTCTTGCAACCACGACAGGCAGGATAAGAGGGGTCCTTGTCGGGCTGAGAGGGGGACCACATGATGCCCAGGCTGGCTGGCACCCATCCCACTGCTCTCCAAAGACTACTTAGAACAGCTTGACAAAGACTGTTGTCTGTTCATGGCATGCCTCTCAGGTTTAAACCCTTCTTTGGGAGACTGAAATGCAACTGCCACCATTGTTATACGGTAAATATATTCTAAAGGGTACATTCTAAATTATATATATATATTTTTAAACCATATTTGTTGGTATTTACAGTTAAGGGCAGGTCAGCAGCGCCATTGCGTTGTCTCAACAGCCCCTGCTGTGATGCAATGAGAGGGTCAGCCCTCCCCTGTTTAATTGCCCTGCAGTGCTCCCAATCTCTTCTCGGACGTCCCAATCTTTATAAATCATGCTTGCAATAATATTTTTGGCCTTGCAGTGTGATCAGCGAAACAGGATGAATTATCACCTTGGCAAGTTGGCTAATGTCACTCAACAATTAACTGAGTAAACACATATCTGCAGAGGTTTTTAGGGCAGTCGATAATGAAATATGATGTACCAAGAAAAGAACCAGTCTGAGATACTGTCGTCTGGAGAATCTGAAACACATTGTAGCCCTCATCAGAATACGTGTAACGTGGAAAGAAACACTATAAAACCTGATTATCTTCCCTTTCTGTATTTTATAATGGAGTTTACTGCATCCGACTAAACTGTCTTGTTTCATCATGCAAGATTATCTTTAAATGAGTGCAGAAAATCTTCTGAAAATGATTGAAATTATTTTTAGTAACCACTTTACCTTGTCTTATGCTTCTTAGTGACAAGAGGACATTTTCCAATCTATAACCAACAATAGTTGGTTATTGATTGGCAAATGTCCTAATATTAGGAAAAGATCCTAATATTAGAAAAGATCATTAACAAATGTACTTTATCACATTTCTCTTAAAGGAGAGGACACAATGAATGGAAATCATAATAACATCGAAGGAAAAAGTCACAAAAGATGTTGATGGCTAATTGATGAAGCCACCATCAACAACAGGATGTATAAAAGTGACCATGATGCTTTGCACACATTCGATTCTGTCGGATACTTTTCTCTCCATCATATTTTAAATGTTTAAAATATCATTTTCTGCATCATGTTACCCATAATTTGTGCTATAAACACAACTCAACCTTTTTCCCATTTGGACACTTCACATGATGTTCCGTCCTTCTGATTGATTTCCTGTCTCACACCTGTGGCGGGCGTTCGAGTCCTCGCAGTTAAATGAAGTCTTCACCAACCACAAAACACCTAAATCATGCAGAGGGCTAAACATGTGATGTTCTCCCCAATGCAGGTTAAATGTGCGTGTGTTTTACTGTGTGTGTGTGCGTGTGCATGTGACTCCTTCCAGCTCTTTTGTCCATGCTGCTCCACAGAGAGGTTAACGGCATCGATGCCTGTGTGATTCCAGCTCAAGCACTCTCATCAGCAGCCTTATTCTCTCCCGCGGCTGCACCCTGACCTCCCAATAACCATACACCATTGTTTCTATTTACCATTTGCCAGAGATGGAGGGAAAACTGGAGAAAGAGTGTGGCAGAGAAAAAGAGAGACGGGGCTGGTATTGATCGGCTTCCACATGTATTGAAACCAGATATTGATTTTCTTTCTTTTTTTTCAAATGGGAAAAAGTGCATTGTCCGACCGAAGGAGATTTCTATGGGGATTTGGGGAAAGAGGAGTTGAAATGAGCATCCGGTGCACCGTTGTCTCCTGTGGATTGTGTATAGGGTTGTGGTAATTGAATTGAGCGAACAGGGCCCCTCTCTGATATGTGCTCTCTGAAGGGTTTCTGGCCTGTCGATGTAATATTTCGGTTGTGAGGAAACTTAAAAAAGCCAGTAAAGTTTTGTAACAAACACAAACTCATGATGAGGCAAATAACTGTAATTGTGAAAAAAATGTGTCATTTTTTTGATGCTAGTGCTTCATTACTGCTGTAAATCATCTGGATACTTGTGGTACGAGTGTAAGAATTATGTCTTGAACATATCTAGCTTCATTTAATCTACCATTAAAACAACTTTACAAATGTATCTGTAATATGATTACAAGATCACATGTCAAATTAAAGGTTGGATTGTGTGGTGTCACGTTGCTGTTTCAATCTGTCACACCTGGACCTAGAAAGATGCTCAGAGTAAGTGTTCTATTACAATTAGGATGTTATTCTTTTGGATCCAAAGGAAAGTAAAAGCAATTTTGTTTATATTTCAAACTGTTAAAATGCTTTAAACGCAAATTGACATCCACAAATGTAGGAATGATTTGTTTACATGTGTGGTTGTGTTTTTGCCATTTTTTGACAGACAAAGTTTGGTAACTGCCAGTGGGACTTCCAAGGCCTCCGTTTAAGAGCCGGTCTCTTTAAGCCCCTCTCGAAACAGACCAGCCTGCTCTGATTGAAACGATATGGTGCACTTCTGCAAAGGTAAATAGTCGTCAAGCCATGGGCGGTACATTCTAATGAGCACGGGACATAGGAAGGGTCTGATTGGCTTGTTGAATCACATGTTCGCTCGTGTTTTGGTGTCATCGTAGAAAAGTCAAAGGGTTAATGGCAGCTTTCTACCTTTCTGGACAAAGTGTCTCGGGAGCAACGTGGGGTTCAGGGTCTCGCTCGAGGACGGTTCAACACGCTTAGTACACTACAACTCCAAAGGCCAGTTGCAAATGTTGATAATGGGAATTAAACTGAACTAGTACAGTTTCAGTGTGTTATTGTCTTTAAAGATAAAAAATAAAAAATTACTTTTTTAAATGATTCCACTGTTTGTCGGAGCTATTGCTGCAAATGATCTCTATCAGCTGAGATGCTTGTATAGTATAGTCCAAATACAGCTTTTGTTTTCTTCTTCCAAATTCCATAATTCTTATTCCGTTCATATAAGAGATTGTTTTTTACAGAACTGAATGAAATAGATGATGATCGGTCTGAAAAAAAGGAGGTTAAGTTTCCTGAGTTTGTGATACCAAACTGAAATCTCAATGAATGTCTTATGTTCAGCGCTGTTCCTGCTGTGTGGAACGGGAAGCCAGGACTACCGCAGCAACACGCAGACTTATCTTGTTTAATTTCCTCTTCCTTCGAGAACCCCCAACTTTGACTTGTGTTTGTGCGTTTCCTTGCTAGCCTCAGCCTGCATGTGTTCCTTTGTGCTCTTCTTGACTGTCTCTGTCACTTCATGGCGGCCTGCTTCTCATTCAGCCGGCGTCGGCCCTGTTCTCCCACTCAATTTGCAATTAAGACCAAATTTAGAGCGCTGAAGCCTGAAGGCAGGTGGGTGTCCACACAAGGAACAGGTTGCCTAGCAACCTGGGGGGGTGGGGGGGTGAGGGGTGATGGGGGCGGAGAGAGGAGGGTGTACCTGAGCAGTAGGGGGCGGTGTGGGGAAGGAGTGTGTGTGATTGTTTGTCATGGCTGGACATATGTTTGTGTTTTCTGTGTGTTTGCCATTTATCAATAATTGGGCATCAGTTGGGTATAGTGCAATCATTTTTCTGTTTTTTGTTGTTAATAAATTGGAGAAAATTTGAAAAATAAAACAAGATAAAATTCACTGCTGAAGACATATACATATGTCATAATGTATTTCCCCCCCAAAATGAACAACATGTTTCAGGGTTCAGGTCCACTGCTCAAGTTCTCCATGCTAATAAAGAATATTACAAAACAGTGGAAGCTAGCTTCTTCAGTGGGCTCACTGTCAGATCGCTCATACACATGTGTGCATGTATTTATTTGTTTCAGTAAATGTCTTCAAGTTTATGCAAATCCTGTCTCCCGAAAAAAACAATGCAACAAAACCACTTGGTTAGGTTTAGCAAAACATCATGGCATAAAATAACAATAACTATGTTTGTTGTATTTAAGTTGCAGATGTAAATTAAAACATTGACTTTTGGTTTCAAACAGGACACAAACCTCTCTCTCTCTCTCTCTCTCTCTCTCTCTCTCTCTCTCTCTCTCTCTCTCTCTCTCTCTCTCTCTCTCTCTCTCTCTCTCTCTCTCTCTCTCTCTCTCTCTCTCTCTCTCTCTCTCTCTCTCTCTCTCTCTCTCTCTCTCTCGCCTAGAGATAAGCCTGTTGATTTATTTTATCAAGTATTAAACATTTGTGTGTTTTTTAATACAATATGCAAACAACAAAGTTGAATACTGCACACATTCAACAAAGTTGATGGATCTTTTAACTATTCAAGATAATATAAGGTGAGAAGGTGAAGAAATTAATAATAATCAAAAACACAAAAATTCTCTCCTCTCAGGATTTATATATAAGGCAATTTGTCAATTTGTTTGTGATGGTTTGAGGGAACCCAGAAAAAAAGTTTCACTAAAAACTCTGATTGTGTTTGACTTCTGTCAACAAAGATGTCTTCGAATTTTATTTATCTAATACTTTTGTTACTTCCAAACGAAGAAAGGAAAAAATAAATGTGCAATGTTAAAATCCAAACAATCATCTTGACCCTTTGTTCTTTTGTTGGCACAGTTTCATGTAAATCCAACAATAACCTGGATATTTAAACAGTTGGTACACATTTTACAGCCGAGCACAATTCCCCAATTGGTGTCATCTTCTATATTTGCATGTCCTTGGATGCTGAGGCAAATTGACTGAGAAAATAGCCATATTACCACACAGTGGGAGAGGGAGTGTGTCATGTGTCGCAAACAAAGGAATACGACAGCGATGGCCCTCACACCGAGCAAATGTCTGCTCTCAACTCAGCCGAATCACGTACACTGTGTGTGTGTGTGTGTGTGTGTGTGTGTGTGTGTGTGTGTGTGTGTGTGTGTGTGTGTGTGTGTGTTTTAGAAGACAATAGCAAAGATGATGTCAAAGAGTTTTGATTATTTGTGATGTAATGGACGAGAAGAGATTGGGGGTCTTTAATGCCTGATGGTTGGATATGTTGGACGGGCCTATTCAGCTCGTCACACTGTGTCGGATAAAGTTGTTTTCATTAAAGTCCCAACTAAGTTACGCAACCTCTTGAACCCTGTTTTTCCTTTCCAGATCCTCCTGAATAGAATATAATAGAATACTTTATTGTCATTGTTACGAAAACAACGAAAAACAGTTTAGCAGCTCTAACAGTAAAGACAAACATTAAAAACAACCATAGCAACATCTATCAGCAACGACGTCCACCAAGCCACAGAATATCTCTGGGTTATCCGAGCTCTCGCTCTCATCAGGACCACGCAGGGCCAACTCAAATGCACCACAGAACTTCACACAGTCCATTATTCTTGAGAGAATGTGTCCGTTTTTCCGAACTTCTTCGTTGTGTTTTCGAATGCCAATTTGTTATCCTTCATCGAGCTGCTCTGCTATACTCAGTCTTCCAAACAGGCTTAGCTTCATGCTGTTAGCTAGATGCTGCGGCAAGATTCGTGCTTCTTACACTTCTCGGTGAAGTGCTTTAGATCCCTCATCCCCGTTGTAGTCCAGAGTGTTTCAGTCCCAGGACTTTGGAACAACAGACAGGGGAAGAAAAAAAACGCATTACTCACTGAGCATCCAGCTAACCAGCTGCGGTTAGCATATAGCTTGAGGACAGTCAGTGCTTTGCTGCTGAATTTTTAAATCCGGACGTTCGGGTCCCAACTCTTTCAGCCTCTTCTTGTCAACATCTGACCGTCGGTTGAAAGGTGTTTCGTGTAGAGATACCACAGAGTTTTCAGTCGCCATACTAACACAATCAAAGCCTCTGCTAGTGTTGCTCGCGTAGCTACGTGGGAGCTGTGAGGGAATGATAAAGGTCTCTGATTCGACGAATAGTCCAACCACGTTGCAATAAGAAACGATGTCATTGGCTAAGATTCGCGTTTCATCCGCCAATGAGAAGCTGTCCTTGCCGTAACGCCCCTGAAATGTTTGCTCGCTGCCATAGACTCACATTTGGCCGGCGCCCCGTAGAGGGGAGGGGCTTTTCTCAGTGATGATGAACGGCGATATATTATATTTGGTCACATTTAAGTGGTTGTTGACAGGGGCTAACGGTCTCCCACACACATTTAGCGCGTCAACATAGTATATTTCTTATTTAAATTATTTGGTATATAATGTTTTTTGACAATATGTATTATATTTTTTTTTTCTTCTTTTTTTTTTTCATTGCAAAATCTTAAGAGGGGTGGCGCCCTAGCGCCCTCTATTGACGCACCGCCACTGGTTTCTATACATTTGACAGCCTGTGGGTAAAAGCTGTTTTGTAGTCTGTTTGTGCGTGTTTTAATTGTCCTGTATCTCCTTCCAGATGGAAGGGGAGCAAACAGTGCATGACCAATTGTCCATAAAGTAAAAATAAAACATATTTGTCTCTACTATATGAAGGCGTGTGCATTTCTATATTGTCCATTTGACACAATCTTCCTATTATAAGTATTAACACAAACTATTGACTCAAATAATTGGGAAAGACTCGAGGATAACCAACCTCAGTCAAGTTCTTTTACACTTGTTTGATATTTTCTCTACTTTCTTTTTTCATTATGAACAACAACACATATTCAGTATACAGAGGATGGTATACAAATAAAACCACGACAAAACAATGAGTAGACAAAAATATCATCAAACATATAGATATTAAGTGCCTTGATAGCCTTTTTGTTCGTCAAATTAGGAAGTAGTTTCACATATTGCTCCACATCCTTAAGGAAAACAACTAAATAAGGTTTATATTGTGTTGATCAATGACAAACTGCAAAGGTCTTACTAGAATTTATTGTAAGATGAAGAGGTGTGAAACAAATAGTTTCTGAACATTTATCCCAGAAAGAGCAATTTGTGTTTATTTGTTATTGTGTCTACATTTCTGCATGTTGTGATTGTCAGGATAATGTTTATGAAAACATATTAGGGACACTTCCCGAAGTTTATTCAGCTTTAGGTATTCATGAGAAAGCATCCAGACATTATTCCTATATGTATCATACACATACAAACCGATATGCCATCACATACTGATGAACACATTCTTCCTTCTCGGCAGTCAGCTGGGTTAACGGTATCTCTGTCTTTTGTAAATTGAGTCGTTTTACTGATTCATTTTTCATAAGAGCTTTAAAAATTTCTTAAAAATAATCCCTGCATGCTCTGCATTGGCATGACACAAGACGCCTGTGGGTCCAACGAGGGGTGACGCACTTGTTGTCTGCAAAAGGGCATATTGTAATGTTGTAGTTGCGTTTTAACTTAATGTTTCTCACGTTTAATATTTGACCAAACAATCTTAATGTTACCTTTTAAAAACCCACTTATTTTTAGGCCTCTGCTCGAAAATTGCATACCCAAACTAAAAAGGGTGTATCTCTGCAACCACTAGCGCTATTTGAATAATTTTGGTGTTATAATAAAAGGTACACATGTGAGTTTTTGTTCAGATGTGCAAATATCAGTATATATGCTACTGGTTGAGAATAAATGAAGAAAACAAATTAAAAGGTTTCAGGTCGATCTAAACAAATAGCACCTTTAGGATGATTATTTATTTGAAATGATGAAGCTGTAAGGTCCAATAATATGTGAACATTCTATCTGCAAAGGTTGACTTTGATAAAGTGAAGCAGAACAAAGTTAGAGAGGGTTTAGAACAGAGAAAATTATGGCAATGTCTCATTGGGGCCCATTGGGGCTATTTGAATGTTATTTGAATTTTTCTTACGTATCAAACCATATATTTCACTTGTATATTACTTATGGAGTACAATACATCCAAATATAGCAGTTTTGGGCTTTTATTTAAAAAAAATCATAAAACAACCTATGATTTACAGTTGTATAAACCAATTGCTCAGTTTCCCCCCCTACGGGGGATTGGAGTTATAGTCCGTTATAGTCTTTATATTGAAGTTATAGTCATCAATACATTATATGTATTGCATATTGTTAAAAAAAAGGTTTGGTAGCATTCAATATGATTACAAGGGTCCACTTGTAAACTTGAACTTCAGGTAAGTGACGTTGGGCAGATTTTTTTTCCATTTTGGTTTTAATTCCAATTCAGCTGTGTAATCTATGAGGAAAACCCTTGGCACGAGAACAGCACAGAGCACCGGCCTTGAGCTAACCAGTCAAATGCTCTTACATGTACTAAATGCCTGTGCAGCCAAGTGTCAAAGTCTTTATAATAACTGCAATCTCAAACTTGTTGTGAGTACACACTGGTCTCGACTCTCCACTCGGTGGTTTCACAAACTCAAAGAGGTTTTTTTCCAAGGCTGAATATCAAGGATGCTGCGTCATCGAATTGAACTGAAGGACTGTTCTAATGTTGAGGATCCATTGAATTCTTAAACGCGTCCTTCGTTCAGAGAAGTTTCAAGGATGCATGTACGTCTCCTCGTAAAACACCCACAATCCTATGCAAAAGATGCATTTCCTGTCGCCAGATTTGAAAGCAGAAACAATGCTAATTAACTTTTAGTTATTTCACCTCAGCAGTCCAACATAAGTTGTTTCTGAACAAATTACCAATTTGCCGATCAAGTTGCTGACTCATATTAGAGGCCTAATTTAAAAGGCTGTTTTGACTTTTGTTGTGCAGTAACCGAACCAGATCAGGGGACTGTTGGAAGTGGAAAGAGCTCACAAGACGGTTTTAAAGAGTTTTATTTTGTTTTTGTCGAGTTTGACAGAAGTATGATTTTACAATTGGGGAGCAAAATGACTGTTTTTCGTTTCACAACTCTGCAAATGAAGGGTTGACTTTGCCCAAACCAGAGTGTGTGATGGTTAGAATGGGAAGCAGCTCACTGGATGAAGCGTGTTTTACAGTAGATTAAGTGATTAGGTGGAGTCTCGTGGCTTTGAGGAGAGCATATTAAATGTATGATTTGCATGTTTATAAATCGTTATATTGTAAAAAAAATCTCTGCTGACTATCTTATTTTGAATAGCCTTACTATTATGTATCTACATTTTAATGAACTTAACTATTCTAAATAAAGTTTAAAAAAGCACATCTATTTCTTTCATAGACTGTTCCATTGTGTGCTGAGGAGTCTTACCTCCCTCTGTAGGACCTGACCTGGAAGGACCAGTCCTACCAAGGAAGCATCCTTGACTTAGCGAATCAACCTCTAACTATTGTGTGACTCTATCCTTTGTTAGAAGTCCTTTCAGCACATCTGTATATTTGTGTTTTATTTTCAGCAGATGAAATGGAAACTAGGGATCTAAAATGTTACGAGCAGACTTTCCTGAAACCCACAGAGGTCCAGAGTTCATCTCAAGTTACCAACATGTCTGTAATGTTCCATGAAAATAACTGTAAAGGTCAAAGATGATGGAATTAATAATTTAAATAACTATTTGTTGTTTGACGACTGAAATGTATTATATTATTATATTATTATGTATATATATTGTCAGGCGCTACTTGTGTGTTCTCTGATCAAAGATGGTATATTTGTTGTTGTTGGGAGGGGTATCAAGCGGCTTTTAATCTTTATTTTCTCATACATACACCTTTTGATAGTTAGTCCAATAAACCAAATATTTTGACTTAATTATCTTTTAAATATATTAAGAACACCATGTTGAGTTTTGGTGAAAAATAATGAAATAAGCAAGAAAACATGTACAAACCCCATGACCACTGCTCATGCAATCCATCAAAGGAGGAATCTGAAACAGGTAATCACTGACTGGATGTTCAGATCCCGTGACCACAGCCGTAAGTATTCACACTGACCAGGAAGTGGTCGTTGTGATTCTTGTTACAGACAAACCCCACTTCCTATCTGCTGTTTACTCATTCACCACCTACTCTTCGGTTTTTGTTCCCGGGAAGGACTTGTGTGTGTGTGTGTGTGTGTGTGTGTGTGTGTGTGTGTGTGTGTGTGTGTGTGCGTGTGTGTGTGTGTGTGCGTGTGTGTGTGTGTGGAGAGCAGAAGGGGCATGTGTATTAGAAAGTCCTCAATTTCACACATGCTTAATCTTGAGTGAGTTTGGCGTGAAGGGATTTGTGGAGGAGTGTGTGTGTGGTAGGAAGGTAGGAAATGAGGGAGGGGGGATTGGGTATAGGATGTAGTACGCTCCTGTTTAATAGAGTGACAGAGGAAACAGCGGACTGCAGACTAAATATCCTCCTTTTTCTACTTAAGTTCCCTCTATGTCGATCTTTCTTTTCGGCTTGACCCTTTTCCTTTGGAGTTCGCTCAGTCAGGGCTCTCATCGATGTTGTTAACCAGAGAACAGATCCGGGTGGCCCTCATGTCCTGGCCTGAACCATTAAGAGCGTCGCCTCTGCAGTTGTATGTAGTTTTTATGTAAATACTTGAGTCTCATCCTTGCAGGACGTGACATTGTAGTTATTAATCATTATTAATGAATACCTTAAAAGTCCACTCCATCTGAATGAAACTGCCATCAGCATGACAGCTCTCCATGGTGGTGAGGTGACAGGTGACAGGTGGCAGGCAGAGTGTGTCCACAGCATCTCCAGAGACACACAACAACTATATGGTGATGAGCTATATGTGTGTGATAATATAATAGAAAATGCTGTTTTATGCTATTCTTTAATATTATTTAATGACAGCTCACAAAAAGATATATGATGGTGAGATTCATGCCTTCTACTTTATTTTTTACATAGGGAAGACACATATGTGGGGAATGTTTTGAATGTGCAGGACGTTTTGAACATGAGCAGAAATCTTGCAGAAACACACATGAGCTATTACATTCCAGGGATTAACACAATAATGACATTTTATTAATGTGTCATCAAGGTGAATGGGTGCCATGTGCACATTTGAAGAGGTTTCTTCGCCCAAAAAAAGACAAAGAGAAAGAATAGTAAACCATACTTGCATGTGTGTGTTGACTCAGGAGAGATAACAATACATGAGAAAAGTTGCTCAACAGGAGAATACATATTTGGAAGCAGTACAGAACGCCTGAGGCCTTACGGCATTATGCTCCATTGAATTTTATATTTAGACTTTTTACCTGGAGCCTGAATTTAGTCTATTCCTTGACATAAATACAGATTTCCACTATAAGTTGATGCAAAATTAGTCTCCAGAATGCAGGAAATGAAGTGTTTTTATGCTGATAGTTTTAGGTGGGCTCCCTTAAAATGTGTCTCCACCAATTTTGAAACCAAACCTAGTGTGGGTTTCCACTGTCTGACAGAGAGTTTTGATTCACATTTTGAGAGACATGCTCTTGGCCTGTCCGCAAGCCACAGTGGAGGTTTATGGAGGTTTATGGATGTGAGTTTATGAAGACTGGAGCTAGAACACAGCGTTAAGCCTCAGTGAGAGAATCGGATAAACACAAAGATACACAGACAAAACCCCAATATATTTGGTATTGCATATTTCAAATATCACACTTTATTTGGAATTGGGGAATTCTGCCGGCAGACAAGAAGCCTTTTATTTCACAGAACCCATTTTGACATTTTGACAATTTGGTCACATTCAAAGCACAAGTGTAATGTATTCAATCAATGATGTCTGCATCCCATTAAACTGCTCAACGTATCCTCATGCAACGATTCATACGACATCTTTTGAAAAGTTGTTCCTATGTTTAGACAGGAAAACTACGCAGTTAGGTTCAGGAAGAGTTTGTGATTTGTCAACACTGACTTCTGGTTTAACGATATGAACGAACACAGACGGCGGCTTCTTGGGTGAAAGTCTTGTATTTTTCGACCCACACGTCCATCCTGAACTCCCGATGCTGACTTTATATGAAACCAACAAAATGGGGGTGTTTTGTTCACATGGGCTCTGTGTGCGCTGATGTGTCTGATAAAGAAGTGTGGGAGCAGGAGGAAAAGGTTAGGTGTGAGTGTGAGAGAGGAAGTGTTTAGGTAGATCAGTAAACAACCGCTAGGCTGTGAAGCGTTCAGTGTGGGAATGATGTGAAACACTCCACACATTCACCCCCACACACAGCGGGCTCCTGGGAACCGTTTCAAAGCGGGGGCCCTGTGGGATAATCTTACTGTCCACAGTATCTTGGACGGACGAAGCATCAATCTAATCATTTCCACATTCCTAGAAACGTGGTGCCTAAAATGTACACGTTCATAAGGACGGTTTAACCACTTGTCAACAGGAATGTGCAAAGTCAATTTAATGGAAGTGAGCAAACATTTTGATGTAAAGTTGATATTTTAGCATAATTGTCACAGGAGAAAATGTCAAGGGGTCTCCAAAATCAGTTTTTGAGTCAATATTTTTCAGAAACCTATGCATAAGTTATCGCAGCACAACATCTTCACTTTTATTTCAGATTCAGTGAAAGTCTGAACAATAAATCCTGCAGACCTGAAATCACTGTTCACCTCCAGAGAACCGGGCCCACACTCTGCCTGTCAATTCAATTCAATTAACAACAAGAATCATGCTTTTTTAATTAAGGTTTTCATTTTGTCAGAGAGCACTTGTTACCTTCTATTAAGTACTATCCACAGAGAGATAATTTACTCTTTAAATAATTGTCTTCTCTTTCCAGATCCTACACAATGATTTTGAAACAGTCACTTTCGAGCATTTTGCCCAATATTTTAACTAAGTTTATCTCGCCATAATGAAAAAAAACTTCATAATCTGATAATAGGCCTTAATTAAAAATGTGTTAACTTTATAAATGTCAATTAACACTCGTTTAAAAGTTACTGTGGTGTGGGTGGATCTGGCAAAACATGTTGCGTGAGAAGACCAATGAAAACACAGAGACAAGCCTGAGAGAACCGCACACTTTGACGCCTCTGCATGGTTAGAAAGCCAGATGCCCGGGATAAGATAGGGCCCCGCGATAAGATAAGGAATGTCTTTTGAAAGTGATTTCCCGCACAAGCTACGTGCTGTATTCAATTTAGATGGTAAGATATGCATGAAATAAATTGGATTTGGAGGGTGAAGATAATACATTTCTACATTCACAGTTGTTATTCTGAGAGCTATTTCCACGCTTGGGATTGGTTCGATTTGTTTATCCTGGCTCTGTGGCTTGTGAAGTGACGAGGTGAGAATGTGGTTGGTTGGGTCTGGGCTGAGCGGAGTACAAGAAGGTGTGACGAGTCTGCAGCTGGTCTCAGCAGCCAGGGCCACAGAAAGATCCCCCTGTACAACACTGTGAATGCTCAAAGCTCTCTGTAAAGACGAACAAGCTCACCAGGTAGAGCGCCCGCCGCAGGAGGCAGAGTCCCTGGCAGCGGCACGTTGGACCTGAGGCTCTTTGCTTTGTGTCATCCTCTCTCTCCCTTTCCCTCATTCTCTGCTCTAATAAACGCAATAAAAGCTCCCCATGCCCCAAATAAATAATGAAAGAGACATACCACGATGTTTGTTGTAATATCCTCCCAGATCATGGAGGAGTGGCATACTCAAATTATTGACTGTACGTTTGAATAGTTTGAATAGTGAAAAGGCAACCAAAATGAACTTGCATGAACTGAAAAGACACGGTGAAAGGGTTAAAGTTCTAAGAAAAAAACAAGAACAACTCCCAGAGCAGACAGACTCGTGGTAGTGCCCTGTCAAACAGCTTGTAGCCCCGCCCTTAAGCATTCCTGGTTTTATGGTGTATTTTACTCTAATAATAATAATAATAATTTACTATCATGCTGTATTGAAGAAGACTTGAAACTAGAGATTGAGACCATAAACTCATGTTTACAACTTTTTTTTTTTTCATTTTCTATAGACTTCTAGACAACCAGAGGAGTCGTCCCCTGGTGGCAGGAATGCAAATTCAGGCACTTAATTGGCCTCGCTTTTCAGAGCAAGAGTTTTCCGTCTCCACAGGACACAAACACAGGTCACCTGAGTGAAAGTGGTGTATTTGTTTGACCAATGCGACACCGTCTGCATCTGTTACTCTGAGCATCTGATGATGAGGTGGATGGGTTTACACTGGAGCTGGAAGGCTGATGTGTCTTCTACATCCATGTCTCGTGCACTGATATCAAGATGATTTTTTTTCTGAAATGTTGTGTATTGTGAACTGTTCTGGGGTTTTGACCCTCAGGGCCACCCTAAACCACAGAGTAATTTATATTTGTACCACTCTGCTTTCTTAAAGTTTCTCTTTTTAACACAAGTAATGATTGTATTCACAAATTAATTAACTAGCTTTTTGCATGAAACAAATGCTGGTTCTTTACAACAATAGTGGTGCTGGTTGTGCCACTAGACTTTTACTACAAAACATCTGCAGGAAGGGTTGAGTGGTAATGCCAAAAGCTTATTAGTGATTGGGAAAAAAGCAAAGACAAATAACATGTGAATAAAAACAGTCCATACTCACCACTTCTGTTTTTCCTCACATGCTATTTGACTCTGTTGTTGTTCGACAACAACATGTGATCACTTATTCGTCATACCATAGACCCAAGCAAATACTTTGATGATCTGAATTTCACTTGTACTGCCAAAAGAAGAAGGGAATAAGATATGTCAACAGCAGTGAGTTATTACTGAACCAATGTGCTGGTCTTTACTTTACATACCTCACCGTGAACTGTTTTCATTCAGTAGAAAGTATTGGTACAAGCCCAAATTCAGTGTGTTTTTTGTCATCAGGTATGAGTTACATTTTAAACAATACATTGTACGGCATTTCTTTTCTAATATATCGTTCCAAAGATGATTCTCGCACCCTCTCTTCTATTGCCAGACCTAATGAAGAATTCCAGTTGCCAGGCTGGGCGGGCGATGCTCGGACAGTGGGGATTTTTCATCCTGTAATGTTGGCACGGGTCATTAATTGTGTCTTGCCATGAGACCAGTGGGCTTGTCATTTGGGTATAGCACCTCTATACATCTCCTAAACCCCACCACACACACACACACACACACACACACACTTCTCCCTGCTTGTCCTCTGGGTGCGTCAGGTCCTGGGTGGTCTGGACGCCCACCCATGCACCCTTCAGAGTGGAATGACCCACTTACTGTCACTAACTGATGACCCCTCCTCCAGGGTTTAGACTTTCATGCTAGCTGACGTGTTCATGGAGAAGACAAGAAAATATGTCATCTTTATCCAACTTGGCGAGGGCTCCTATTTGAATCTGTGGACTTAATATTCTTCATTCACTGGTGTGGTGTATTACTATGTGTTTTAATATATATGGGTTTCATACCTAGTGAATGAATAGTGACGACACACTAAAGTGACAGCAAGTTCAAGTGGTTGGTGTTTTTTCACCTTTTTATCACAATTTATAATAGTCAGGAAATATTTACACAGACAGCCATATCATTATGTTATTAGTCTTCACTCTAGTCTATTGTAATGGACCACTGGTACAGAAAATAGCAGCTTGATTTGAATACATAGTAAAAAAAGAGCACATGACATGATTTTCTTACTAACTTTGTTGGCAGAGCGACAAACTCAAAAGCAAAAACGCCCGCCCTTGATGGGACTGTGTCTCTTGAGGCTCTGTGTCTGGCCAGCAAACCAGGACTCTGGCATTGACTGCCATGTATCATGCATCTTTCTGTTTGCAAACATCTTACACCCTAGACTAGAGACTTGAATCCAGTGTTTTATTGAAGGCTTGACCCTGGGTACGTTTTGAATATATGCACAAAAACCTAGTCACGGTCACCATTTTAATGGCATTAATTTGGCCAATCATTGACAAGGGATGTTCAATATCACGCCTATCGATCACAACACTATAGTTGAATTCATAAAGCAGGTCTGATTGTTTGGGAGCAGGTGCTCCCAGGTAATGTATGGGATCACTTACTGTAACTGTCCCTTAACTGTCACTTGAGTCAATTCACATTCTGCCAATCTAAGGTATACTCACACATTCCCAAACTTTGTAATAAGGTGCTGAAGTGCCAGTTATGTAAGAGCAATGCAAGAGCTGCCTGATAGTGTTTACTGATACAGGTTTTTGTTCCAGTGATCTCGTAGTGCAAGTGGAAAGGCTGGATGACTGGTGTTCAGGACTCTGACACTGGAGTGAATCTTCTGACTTCTGCGTGTTTAGGTTGTGTCTAATAGTTATGGTGAATGGACTTGTACTTGTACAGTGCCTTTCTAGTCATCTGACCACTCAAAGAGCTTTACACTACCGTCACTCACCCATTCATACACCGAAGCATCAGGACTACACATATTCACATTCACACCCATTCATACACCGAAGCATCAGGACTACACATATTCACATTCACACACATTCAGGCACCGATGTCACAGCCTTCGGGGGCAATTTGGGGTTAAGTGTCTTGCCCAGGGACGTTTCGACATGGACTGGAGGAGCCGCTGTTCTTTCAATTGGAAGATGACAAGCTGTACCTCAGCCACAGCCGTCCTATAACAAAAGGCACAAAAAAAGCAAAATGGCAACTACTACATTGTTACGGTTTAGAAAAGATGATTGGTTATAAATAGACACTACAGATGTCTGTTTCTGGATGGATGCAAAATCCACAAAGTCTGACAAGTCCACCACCACTGCAGCCTAACTCCCCCTCACTACATCTAAAGCACATCACTTCCTGCGTTGACACAGAACTTGGCTAAGGTAGTAAGTAATGAGCTGCTAAACCTTCCAATATGGGCACAATTCACATAATAATGGGCTGGCCAATACAAATATTGGTTTGATAAATAAGTGTTTATCTGCATTCCCTTTTCCGAATTGCATACATTTCATCCTAAGTAACTGACTGAACACCTTTCAGGATACAATATCTGGTCATCTCATCAGTGTATTTGATAGAGCACAGTGTTTAGAAAAAAAAGAAAAGACACAACTTATTTACAACATAACAAAGCTTCCACTTTGCTGTTCTAGTTGCATGTATTTTTTTGCACAAAGTTGACATTTTGCTGTTCTCTTTTGTTTCTGCATGGTTCAGAATATTTATTTATTTAGCTTTTTATGACTTGTGTTGTCATTTTCTCTCTCTTGCTATCACTCTGTGTTTTCCTCTTCTGACAAATATATTATATTTGTATATCTATTGAAACAACTCATTTTCAACGTGCTAATTCCAACGTGCCACGCCCACTAGGTATGTGTGTATGACAGCACTAAGAATGCTTTTAAAACACTCTGGCATCAATACTGACAGCTTATCGCTACCTCACAGCGCAACATAAACAAAGCCTTTATTTGTCTCCTTTTTTTTGAGAGCAGAAAGAATTCCCAAATAAAGGAAATGGGCTCTTAGTTTCTTCAGCATTAGGGAAGAGGACAAAGCGCGTGAGCGAGACAATCAGCAGAGACCCCAATGAACAAATTCAGCCTTATTTATTGTTTTGGGGGATTTCCACGGATAATTTGCTGTGAAATGCAGCAATGGACATGGAGATAATTTCCTGAACAAAACCGCCAGTAATTAGTGTGTGGCCAGATTCTGGAGAGCACCCCCGGTAGAACTGCAGTGCTTTTGGCTCGGGGCTGGCACATGAACAGGGGCCAAAGCTCCAGCTACTTTCATCCCATCCTTCTCTCGGTAAGATCTGCTTCACCTCCACATCATCCTCACCCCTCTTTCTCTTTGTCGTTTCCTTTTGTCTCATCTCAGTCACAGTGAGTGATGTCTGCCAACTTGCTGTTACAGAAATTGTGAGCTGGATGCAGCATTTAATTTGCAAATAATATGCTCCCTGCCTGAAGGCTGACAGCACTGTTTCCCCACCATGAAATCATTATGTAGTTAAGATGGGGCTGGATAGACCGTTTTGACAATGAAACAGCGTGATGGAAAGTAAGAATGCAGAAAGACGAGTTCAATCAGAGTCGATCGCTTAAACCTGCCCTGAAGGGGTTGGTTCAAGCAAATCCTGAAAATCAAACGCATTTTTACCTCTGATTGCATATATCCATATCGTTTTAGTTTCATTTGTTTCTGAGATGTCTGCCTGTGCCCCGATGAGAATGGACGTCTGTTCATGGCCCTCACAGCATTGAAAAATTACATTTTATAAATGAAAGGCAACACCTTTTCCAGAAGCCATGTCCTGTTACTGGGGATAATCCACAGAATCCAATCCGTTGAAAACTGGTCAACTGTGAAACTTTGAGTTACAGAGTATTTTTTACAGCTGCACCAGCCTAATTAAAATTGTAGTATTAATACTGGGTCACGGAGCAATTTTGTATTTTCTTCCAGCCCACAGCCTTACAGTTTTGATTAGCTGAGACTGGACAAACACTGGACAGCTGTTTTCATCTCTGGTAAACCACACCTGTACACTATACCTGCCGAACACCAACCAGCAGACACACACTGTCAGCATCTGCCTAGTTTGTGAAGATAGTGGAACATGCAGCAGCTAAAAACCAAACCAGAGCTAAAAGGAGGCTAAAAAGAAAAAAAGTGATATTCCCTTAAATATTGTTTATCGGTATGTTTAAATGTTGTTGATGCAGGTGGATCAGGTGGAGGTAGATGATGAGAGTGTGTATATTTTGAAGTGTGAATAAGGGGGCAGTATTTAACAGGGCAGCGGGGTCTCTGTGAACATCTGCAAACACGGCCTTGGCAGCGCCCAGCTCTCCTCTTCCTCCTCGAGCTCTCCGTCCCTACTGTGGCCAATTAAGTGAATTTCAGCAAAAGAGCATTTTATTAGCATTTGCCCACAGCCGCAAAACATGGCGATAAATTCTGCCTCCGAGCACTCTGGAAAACAAATTGGCACATTAACCAGTGAAAGGCTGGAAGAGGCTCTTCTGCCCATACCCCCAGGGCTGGCCGGGGGATTTGCAAGTGTGCCGATTCAATCTCTCTGCTCTATCATTCAGCATGACAGTGTGGGGCTGGAGCACAGAACTCAGATGGGTGCAAGCCGTGCCAGATGTCAGCTATTAGCTCTTTCTCTCTGTCTCTCCTCTCTCTACATGCACAAATACATACGCCCACCCTCCAACATTTAGTCCCTCTGTTCTCTTTGGCAAGCCCAAGTTGTTTGCTTTTGTGGCCTGACGAGCCCTCTCTATTTATCCGTTATTACATTGGGGTAGTCGGATCCAAAAGCCGAGAGGGAGCTCGCGGTGTGTGCCAGCACTGTTGGCTGAAGGTCCGTGTAGCTTTCTCCTCTTTGACCCATTATTTCATTTACACTCCCTGTATCGATCAACTTCTATCAGATGCGAGGAAACAACACAACCTGTCTGTATGTGTGTGTACACTCCAATATCCAAGCTCCATTTGCATTAGCAGCTAACTGACTTTTTGCCTCCCACCCTCCTGCTGGCTACATGCACCCTGCATCAGAGGGGCTTTCAGCAAGGCTAATGAGGATTAGCATGTTTGTGTTGTTTATATGTGTGTCACCCTAATCCTTTTAGCAGTAAGCTGTTTTGCGGAAAGTAGAAGTAATGTATGCATGGCACATGTTTCGTTGAATCGCACATTGGTAGGATGGACATTGTTGTTTGGCAATCAAAGGTCCCATCAGTTTATAACTCAGGGCGTCCCAATACATATCCACTAACTGATACCACAAGTGGTGTCTGGCAACACATTCTCACACCAAAGCATCAAAGAAGGCAGCTCATTCACTGGCACTAAGCTTCCAACTATGACACTCTTCGTACCCCTCTGGCTTCAGCTTTGGACTTGTCAGTGACAGTTTGTCAATATACGCTTGTTAAATGTATAGCACGTTTCAAAATAAACATAGGAGACAATGTACAGTAACGACTGCCATGCCGAACGACTCGTGACAAAATGTCAGCTTTACTTTTAGTTTCGCAAAGGAAACCAACAGCGGCCTCCTGGAAGAAAGTCCAGTTTGTTTGCACAAAACAACTTGATGCAGATGAGTCAGAGTTAAAACACATGGAAGCGTTCTTGAATAAAAACCAAGACATTCAGCAGTTTACCTAAGTACCTAAGTATACCTAAGTTTTTGTTCAATCGGAGAATCCCAAAAAGTTCCTAAGTGGTGTATTGGTCCAATCAAATGTAGGAAGGGTTGATGTTGATGAAGTTTCAATGAACAATTCTACAGCCAACCACAATTGATTTCTGTTGCAAAATAAATCTCATGTTACAATGAGAGAAGCACAAATCATGCGCTGGGCTTTCAGGTTGCAGCCTCAGTTGGTCATTTTGGGAGATAAGAAGACTGCAATGTTGGATATAATCTTGCTTAGTGCAGCTTTAACTGGATCGGGACATTGCTCCCAAAAAATGGCTCCTTGTATGGAGGCCTGGAAGAGACTGGGGTATGGGACCCAGCTCTGCAGGCCAGTCAATGGGTCCTGGTGGTTGGTGGAGGAAAGGTGCCAGGCCTGGGCTGTGGGCCTTTTCAGTGTCAAGCCCTGTCAGTCAGTGCATGCTGCTCCTCCCGGGGCTTTCATTCTCTCCACAACCCCGGCCGTCCCCTCCTCCAGTCCCCACAGGCCCATCAAAGGCTGATTTTCCACGCCGGCGGGCCAGCCGAGGAGGCTCGCAGCCAGGGACAGGTGGGAGGCAGGGGAGGCAGGGGAAGGCTGAGGAGGCTGGTGAGCTAGCATCTGAGCCTGGGAAGGGTGCTGGGCTCCAGCCAGTAACTGAACTGAAAATAGTCCTGCCCTGACATGCAGGCCTGAAGGTGCATGTGGCTCCAACCACACACACACACACACACACACACACACACACACACACACACACACACACACACACACACACACACACACACACACAGTTGGAGAATTTAACTTGCATCAACAAACACATGCACCACAAGGCCATTAGATTTTAATGGGATCTATTCATTGACGTTATGGCACTCCTGCATCAATAAAAGATTAAAAAATGTTGAGGCGACACACTTCATAAATCAGTTTAACAACATACTATTTCGGCATCTGCAGTGGACATAACTCCATATGGATTTTATAGACATATACTGTACACAGTGGCCTGCAATAAAGCGTGAGCTACATCTAAAATGACAAAGGCACATCATTTGAACTCATAATATTGTAAAAAAAAAAAGATTTTCTTTTTTTTCAGTCCATCTAAAAAATAAGGATACAAATCGCTGTCCATCCTCCACAAAGGGTTAAATTGGTATCACACCGTTGAGGCCACTCAAGCCATCGAAACTATTTTCCTCCCGGTCTCCGAGTCCCCCGTCCTTTTTAGATTTTAAACTTCCCCTGCCACCTTCTATTTTATGCCGGTGTAAATGAGTTCCCTCACAAAATCTATAGTGCGTCTTTAAAAAGTGATAACTCTCATGGCGATGCCGTGACATTGACCCCCCTAGCAGGGCAGTTCCGGTTCAGTGCCCAGGCCTCATGCTTTGCCAAACACACACACACAAACACATACACGACACACACATGCTCGTATATCCACACACACATACAGGGCCAGACCCCAGGTGCACCAAGAGGAGCAGTTAAATTTCATCATTACCCTTTCTTCCCCGTGTTGGGGCTTTTTATTGGGCCTTTTTACGGCCCGCTCTGAAGGTGCCACTCTGGTCCCAACGGTGCACAGGAGAGAGATAGATAGATGGAGGGGGACGTGGAGAGTGGAAGACTAGAGGGGAGGGTGGGAGAGTAAGAGTGGGAGGAGGAGGAAGGAGATCTGTACGAGCGGGGGAAGAAGGAAGAGGAGGTGGGTAGGTGAGCAAGCCTGCATGAGCGGCCACAAACATGCACATTGTCAGGCGTACAAGCAAAGCAAGTAGGGCACTGGGGAGTGAGAAAAAAGAAAAATGACACAAGAAAGACTTGGGGGGGGGGGGGGGGGGGGGGAGAAAGGAAGGGAGCAAGGGAGAGGGGGAGAGAGGGCCATCAGTTGTCAGTGTGACTGCTGGCTGATATAAAAACAGTGGCGAGGGTGGCGGATAAGGCGGATGATGAATGGGCTGGAGACACTCATCCATCCCACTGAAGGATTTGCGGCCAGGGAGTCTAAGGAAGAAAGGACTGTATGTATGTGTGTGTGACGGTGGATGTTGGGTGTTGTGTGTGTTTTAGGAAGGTGTGACGGACCGCTGATAGGAAGATGGGACGAGGCAGAAATAAGGTTTTCACTACAGAAATGTGTGTGTGTATCTGAGTGTGTGCTCAGTGTTAGCTACCCGGCACGCGTCAGTGTTATGCACGGGTGCTGGACATGCACGTGTGCATACCTCTATGACAAACCCCTCTGTGGCAGTGTGACGATGACAGGCCTCTACCCTGGAAGATGTATTGCAATGCCGCTGTCTAACTCTGTACAGGCCCATCCATATCCCTCACTGCTATCAGCACTGTCCAACCCTGTTTTATAGCACCAAACAGTGGCCATAATGACACGAGGACTCGGAACATGTCGGGGTGGAGCAGATTGATTGGTAAACATATACACTTGCCTGAGATACACTTGTACATCATTGTCCTGATTTTCTGGGAGGAGCTGTAATGGAGGTTATATTATTGTTGAAGCTTGGCCAAAAGCTGGATGTTGACAGTGTTTGCGGCCAGTTTGTGAGAATGTGGTGCCAAAAATAAATATGTCTGTAAAATGCAATGCTCATTTACACACTGTAAAACTGAAATATTGACCTTGTATTCCCACATAAAGGCAGGTATTCAAATAAGGGCCCAGACTCGAATAATAGCCTGAGGAAATTAATGGCTGGTAAAAGCATAATAATGACTTGCATGGTGAATTCTGCATAATGAGCAATTCCACAGTATTAATTCATCAGTACAATTACATGATTTTGTCAAACGCCACTCTGCTCCGCTTAGTTTCTCTTTTCAGCAAATACACTCACTAAATAATTAAAGTCACTTCTGTTTTTTCTGTTTTTTTTTCTTTGTTAGCTACAGTCAATGAAACTCAACGCTTCCAAACGAAATCTCACATTAAAAGAACCAGAGAGATCAGAAAGACGAGATGATTACTCCCCTTGAACTGTTGGGACATTTTTTATGTGAAACTTCTCTGCCAGAAATGATGATATTCAGTGACAAAAAAGCAAATTAGGCAACGATTGAATAGTAATTTAAAGAGCCGTGCAACTCACAGCATTTTTCATAACACGAACACTATTCTGCAAATATTAGGTAAAAGCCCTGCGTTAACAGATGAATGGATTCTATCCACAGAAAGATGGCAGAGGGCTTCTATTTTGAGATGGAAACAGGAAGTGTTGAGAAAGGAAAAAAAAGTAATGTTTGTGAAATGTTCTACAGAGGTCAAAAGTGTAGTAATGTCGCTGGTATGAAGTCAATAAACTGTCAAAAGATATTTTTTTCTGTCTATTTTTTTCTGCGAAAAGACAGATCTTGAATATCTAGAAGAGACTCATCCGACATGCAGCCGAGCTGCTTAATCTGTCAACATGGGCGCAGAAATAAAAAGCCAAAAGTTCCGTGACGCACATGCACCTCTGTGACAGGCCGCCGGTCTGGAAGATGTACGGCTGTGAAACGTAGTTTAACTAAATGGCTTCAGACTTATAATGATGTTTATCAACAGTATACTTATCTGACAGAAATTTAGTTTAGTTAATTCCCACCCAAAAATGTAAAGTCCCCTAAGTGTCTTATGGGGGTGAAACAGTTGAACCTTTGCTTCCCCCTCCCTACGGATGGAGTGGTCGCTCATAGGAAAAAGGTTTCCACCAGGCTCAACATGGGTCCTAAACATGGTGTGTTGGTTGAATGGTCCACAGCAATCTCAACAACTACTGACCCTAAATTGCTGCCGATTTGTGTATTCATGGTCACCTGGGGATGACTTCTGATCTTTTTGCTAACCCGTTTTCTATTTTCTAGCGTCTTCTACATCTTCACATTGACCAACCCTTTAGCTCATGAAGATCTTGACAACAAATTGCTACATTTTCAAGATATTTGCTTAGTTTTTTCATACTCTCTTGAGTATAAATAATTTTTTGTGCCACCTTTGAACTTTTTTTCCGACTGCCACCATCATGCCAAAATGTCCACTATGTAATAGGTAGATTCCAAGAACATTTGCCTAAAGTGATTAAACATTTTGTGTTTATATGGCCTTCCAGTGAAATTTCCAGGACAAACTTACAACATTATAAGCCCTATAAATATTACTTATTTATGTCCAACACTTTCATATCATGCCACATTTAGTCTCGAGGAGAGGCTATTTAATTAAAATTCAAAATATAAATTTCCTCCCAGTAAAAATGTATCTCTAAATTGGGTTCTAGAGCCAAATGGTTGTCAACCAGGAGTCCAGGGACCCCCATATTCCTTGAGAGAGTTCCAGAGAGTCCCCAGAACAATGTGGAATAGTTTATTTTCACTATTTGAGTCACTATTTATACTATGACAATAGTATACATTTAGACAATCTGGCAAGCATCCATTTGAATTGCCAGTAAAGCTGAGAGTGAGAAGGATATTTCTTTCTGTTGCAGGCCAAATTATTATTTAGCGTTGAAAACAATGTGGACTTTCACATCAATATTATCTATATATATATATATATATATATATATATATATATATATATATATATATATATATATATATATATATATATATACACACAACATATGTTGTTGTCTGGTTAGAAAGTCAAGCTCTCTGGTTCTGGGGCCTTCCCAGAGAAGTTCAGGCGCACTGTTCCCCCTCACCAGTGCCAATGTCAGTGCCTTGTGTCTTCTGCCAGCCTCAGCAGGCGCCGGTCCTCGGGCTCGCACCCCATGCCCCGGGTCTTTGCAAACTTCCCCATGTGCATATGCTCCGTATGGTTCAAGCGCTTACGCCAATTTTCCACCATCTGCCCTTGCCCTGTACTTACACACAGAGGCAGGGTCTCCGCTGGATAGCGACCACCACCCTTCACCTTGTCGGAGCAGAGACATTTCAAATGTTAACCTGCAGGAGCAGAGAGTGATCCGCCACCGCCATGCTGAGGAAACAGCCCAACGTGCTCATGTTGGAGGGAGGAGCATGAATTCCCCTCTGCCATTTAATTTTCTCTTCCTTTTTTCTTTTTCTTTTCCTTGCTCTGTCTCTCCCTCTCAGTTTCCTCTCTTCCATGCTTCCCTGCTTCTCCACACACCTCCTTTTCTGCCTCTGCCTTCCCCCGTCTCCCTCTCTCCATCTAGCCTTCTCTCTAGCTCTGTGCTTCCCCCTTGCTCGGTCTTGCAAATGGCTGCCCGCCAACGGTTTGGCTGAGGAGAAAACAGATTTGAATGAAGAATGGAGACAAAAGAGGCAACAAAGAGGCAGTAAAAGGCGCTAAACACAAAGAGACGTATGCCTGTTGGAGACGCACAGTCTGTATGTGAGTGTGTTTTCCTTATGTGTGTGTTTTCCTTATGTGTGTGTGTGTGTGTGCGTTCAAGGGTCTTACTGTACAGTGGGCAGCAGTCCAAGTCTAGAGAGTAATCCTTTACCCAGGCTTTACCACTGGGAATGGCAGGAATAAGTCAATCATGATGATGCATGCTCTCTGCTGACGACACGTGCTTGTGTATAAAGAATATCTAGAGCCAGCAGATGTGCCAGAACCCAGCTTCAGCAACATCAGGATGCAGTGTGTGATGATAGACACACACACACACACACACACACACACACACACACACACACACACACACACACACACACACACACACACACACACACACACGAGGCAAGGCCAGATAAGCAGATTATTTGAAGGAGGCATTATTTGCCATGAGAATGCAATAATTCGCTTCATTATTTGGTGGGAATTTCAGCAACACTAAATGAAGCATTAGATAGCGTTTGGTTCCCCAAAGCAGTCTGGAGTTGTGCGCTTAGCTCGCCCACCATGCGCTGTGTTTACATGGTGTGTTTTCTTGCCCTTATCTCAAATCACAGTGAACAAGGCTGCTTCTGCTTTTATTTGTTTTCAGGTGGTGTATCTGTAAAATAATGCTATATTTTCTGGATGTTTGGTGTGTTTCTTTTTGCAGCCTGTGTGTGTGTTTCGTGTTTTATGTGTGTGCATCCTCTCTGTCGGGGAAACAGTGGCGGGCTGAGAGGTGGAGAGGCCTACTTTAACGGTCTTTTGAAGGAGATAAATGGCTTACAGATGGCCCAATCAATATATTCAAATGAGAAACAGAGTCTAGCATTGAGCATTAAGCAGAGACCTGGGGGGGTGCAACACCTCAGGTCATGGCTAGACCACACAGCAGAGATGCAACCTCAGACCTGGATGCAAATACATGTCAGTATGATTTACATTGTAATGTGGAATTACAGTTCAGATACTGAATAATCTGATCTGTGTAAAATCTCAAAATCACGAAGAATGGCTTACAAGCACATTTGAATCAATGAAAATGAACTTCAGTATAATACAATAAACACAACGTGCCTCAATGTTTATATATATATATATATATATATATATATATATATATATATATATATATATATCACCATAACCAATAGAGATGTTGGTCAAACCCCAAAATGTGTTTGTATTCCCCAAATAAAGAACTCAAAATGTTTTGCGAAAATACTAGGAATTATTAATAGAACGTTTTTCACAAATATCCACGAAAAGTCTCAATTGTATCACGTGTGTTCCCCAGAAGCGTACACACCCCATGCTTTGACTATTTCTCCTGCATAGCGAGTCCAGTGTGTACTTCTGGGTTTAACCTTTTGGGCACCAAGCAGGGGCACGGCTCTTTTCCCCCGTGTTCAAGTAGTGTTCAAGTAGTCGTATGAACCCCAAATGAGTTCTAATACTTGTGTTATTTTCTCAGATTTTTTTCAGAATCTTTGATTATGCGAAAAAAAACAACAATGCTTTTATAGCATATTTTATGAGATATGAGTCAGATTCCCCAAAAATGTCTCCTCGAGCGGACCCCAAGTTTTTCAAACTGTAAGGTTCAGGGCCTTAACAACAGCCCACATACTAATAAGACAACTTTTTGGAAGTATTAGGACCTAAAGAATAATAAAACAATAAAACAAAGCATTGGCATGTTAGGAAGGAGTTTCTGTCAAAAAACTGTGTCGTTTGGTTAAAAAATGGAAAAATTACTTATTTTGCGACAAAACATTGGCCGATTTGGGCATGCTGGGTACCGAACTGTTCATCAGCTTCCGCACTTGCTGTATGGCGCGGTTTTAGAAATGTGGGCAGACCAGGAAGGCTTCAGGACTCAGAAATGTGCGCCGTCAGTGCCGGCAAAAAAAGAAAAAAAGCTTTGGCCATTTTGTGACTTTACAGGTACTAATAGGGGGTTTATAAGGATTCACTTTTTTTACAGGACTCCCGCAAGCCCGTACAGTTACAAGGATGTGTCTGTTTGTGAAATCCGACATTTGTAAGGGATACTTATTAATGGTTTAGTGAAACATTACGGTTGGCGCTGCAAGTTTACAGATCATTCTTATTAGTTGCTTTCATCCTGCCTGCCTAATTAACTCTCATGTCATTCCAGATCCTGTCATTCACACCAGATCATCCCTCATTCCTTCACCTGGTCCTCACCCTCTCACCTGTAGACCGTTACCTCGTTAGTCCCTCACTATTTAGGTCCCCTCACTTGTCCTCTGCCAGATTGTCTTGTGTGTTATAGCCAAGCGCTCCAGCGTACCCTTATATTCCTGACATTAACATTTTTATTTTCATTTGTGTGTCCAAGCCTAAACACTTGTTGACATGCCGGCCATTGGCTTGCTGACTTACAACCTTTAGCCAAAACCAGTAAATAAACATGTTTTCACTTTCAATGGAGCTAGATGAACAGTTTCAGCTCTGCATCCAGTCTAAGCTGTGCGAGCCCATCCTCAAGAGGAAATGTTGGCATTGTACGTCCCCGGGCGCCGATCAGGGCTGCCCACTGCTCCTTAATACTAAGGATGGGTCAAATGCAGAGAATACATTTCATGTATGTAAAAGTATGTACTATGACAATAATTTAATCTAATCTGCTAACCACACATACGTTGAAATGTCTCCCTTTTTGTATTTCGACAGCAAGTGACGTAGTAATTTGAGTGACCGTTATTGATAGCAATGTGCTAGAATAACAGTATGACAAGCGAGAGGGTCTCCTCGGGGCAGCAGGGGAGGTCTGGTGGACGAGTTAAACAAGCAGGACTTTCATGGAGGAGTTTGTGAAGCCAAAAGTAAACGTTGACTTTGCGTTACATTACGTAAGAAAGTCCAGAAACTGTCGGGGTTTCTTTTACAATAACCTTAACCAAATGTACATTTTTGTAAGTGTGATACGAGGCTAAATGAAGCTCAAGTGCAAGTTCAGTAAGGAAGACATTAGTTACCCGCTGGTTCATTCAGGAGCCAGTCTGTAGTCTCACAGCGATTACTCCATCAGCTGATTGGGGGGCGTGGATGTTGAATGAACCAGCCTGGCAGAGCAATTCCCTAAGCCAATCACAGCGTTGTCTAACTTGAAATAGTTTCTCCTCAGGGCTGTCAGTTGTCATTTCAGCTCTATCCGATGCGACCCTCCGCCACCGCGGGCACCGCCAGTCAGCAATCGGTCCTGCTTTATTCATCGACGGGTACAGCAACTCTAGTCGTCGTCTTCTCCTCCTCCTCCTCATCCTCATCCTCATCCTCCTCCTCCACCAGTGTCTGGACTCCAGGGGGGGATTCTGCGGGCGCAGATGTCAGCATCACTACCCCTTGCTTATCCTAATTCAGGATGGAGTCCAATCGCCAAAGACTTTGCACAATTTGATTGTATGCAATTGTAGTACATTATGGTTTAAACTTGGTAACCAGTCTCTCCTGATTGAAATAGTATTTATTAAACTATTAATACAATTTCAATGGTTTCCAGAAACGTATAGGTCAATATTTTGACTGGGTTGGCTGTGCTGAGGTATGATCTGCACGGATACAGAAAAGAGATGCCAATCAATTTCTGTGTGACTCTGGGCAAGATGGCAAAGAAACATTTTTTTTAAAGTGTCTGGAAGGTAACACACGTTGATGAGTGTTGCCTTTAACAATTTTGTCATTTTCAAAACTAGGTAAAATCCACAACTACTGGTAAGCAAAGTCTACATGGCAGATATAGGGGTTACACTTGAACTACAGTAGAGTATTCACTGTATTCAAGGATGTTCAATTAATGAGCCACTGAAAGTGTTTTCTCTTACTACTCTGATTTCTTTACCTTTTTTATATGAGAAATAAGAGAATAACTCTTCTTTTGATCCACATTCCTTCCAAGACAGGGAATTATGGTTTGTAATACTTGCACAGGATCCACTATCATGTGCCATATGGTTTAGAGCCAAAAGATAATGAAAGGCGATAACATAATATAGATAATGCTATAGAGAATAACCCATATCCCCAGAGATAAAGTTGTTTACTGACAAAAGCACCTGGTTGAAAAATGGTTCGGGAGTGATTCGGCCAGTATAAAGAAAAAGATAGTATAAATGAGAATGAGGGGGTTGGGGGATAGAGGGAGTGGACATACATCCAAACCAGTGCTTACGGGTGGTGGTATTGGTGGGGGGATCCCCTGGAGGGGGAAACATGGCTCCCCAGTCTGGAGATAACATCCTCCCACAGGCTCCTCGGGAGAAACATAAAAATCCACCTAGACATTACCTAGGTATTTTATCATGCCCTATCAGATCCCATTCGCCCTTATCACGCGTTACACACACTTAAACATGGATACCCATTTCTGGACACATTGCTCACATTCAAATAGAAGAGGAGGAAAGGAGGGGACACATTTTCTACAAGATGGAAGAGCTCTGGTAGATTCCTTGTTTATTTTTTAACAGAGCTACAGGGAACTTCATCATTTCACAAGAGCAATAAAGTAACTCCTGGGATTATAGGTAATGTGTTTTTTATTTGCAACAATCACTAATATTTGTATACTTAAAAAGGCGAAAGTCATTTTGTTACTCATCCTTAAATGATCAGTCCACCCAATCCATAAAATAAATAGATTAAGGATCACATATCCTTATTTACCAATTCAGGTAGTTTAACTAACAATAACAACGAAAACTGATGACAGCCAATCCAGAGACACCAGGTCGTAGTTATCAGAAAGCCCATCAGAACATCACCTTTCAATGTTTTTGATCACTAAGAGCAAAAATCCAGTCACCTCAATATCATTCAGTCTACACGAGAAGTGTCAGCATCCGCTTTCTAAAAACTGCAGCACAAAACCATGACTCTCTGCATCACTGGACTTCACTAAGTGGTAAACGCATGGATCTTTGAAGGGGTGTTAACCTCTTAGTGTTCCTGTAAAATTTGACCGAAAAACGCCTATCCAGGTATACCCAAAGTAAATTACAAGCTGTACTTGAACTATTTGGAGTGAATACATGGTCTTGGTCTCTTTTGAAAGGTAACACTCTGAAGCTTTTCCCCCTCAATAGTCAGAATCACTTTAAGTGCTGCTGACACTGAGTTGTATGAGTTTGAACACACTAAAGTATAAGGTTTTTATTTCCGCCTGAACATTTCTTTGTAAATAGATGCCTGTAGATGACTATAAATGGGACTTATGGACTGGGAAACACAATGGGACAATAGCATGAAGCCTGCTATGTAAAAAGTAGATAACATTTATTCAAAGCGTTTTTCCATTTTGAGACAGAAAATATTAATTTTATATATATATATATATATATATATATATATATATATATATATATATATATATATATATATATATATATATATATATATATATCTGTGGTGGCCACAGAACTTAAAAGAATAAACTTCATAATTCTAAAAATTCTGACCCTTTGCTTCTTTATTAACAGCATTTACTTTTACTTTCAATACTTAAGCACATTTAATATCAGAACATTACTTTAATAAGTGTGTTATAATTAAGTACAGTAAATAGCAGATTACTTTAAGACTTTTACTCAAGTAGTATTCTATTAAGTGACTTTCACTTTTACTGTAAGGTATTTTTACTTTTACTCACGTATGGCTTTTGGGTACTTTATACACCACTGATTAGCAGCAATAAATCTAAAATTGCCATAAAAACTGTTGAATCCGCTTTTGTAAATCAAGTGACACGTGTGGTGGAAATTTTATTTAGAAGGCATTATTCTTAAACGTGTGGATCATTTAGTGAGGTCAGTTGGACTGACCCCTGTCTGCACATGGATGGCAGTGTGGGGGAGGGGAACGGGGAGAGGGCAACCATTTCAAAGAATAATTGTTGATGTATAAAACTCATGTGAACTATTTTTTCCGGGTCCGACCTCCGAACCATTTGTGGGGAAGAGCTCTGCCCATTCAATTGAATTATTTCCAAGTTTCTGTTTAATAAATACTTAACGACATTTAAGTGTTTCACATCGCATTTGTTTTCCACTGAAGGAGATTGACGAGTTAAATTTCCATTACAACACGCATTAATTCATTGACGTAGTTTTCTCTTGAATTTTGGGACACATTTCACAGCATTTGGTTTGAGCCATTTACACACTCTGATCCACACTTATCTAGTTCCCTTGTGGAAAGACCCATCCAAACTCTGCCTCCGATTAGCGTTCTAGTTGTCTGCTAAACTCGAAATACAATTATTGTGATCAAATGTTCTTTCGTAAAAGTAACGTGACAGATTAAAAAAAATACTCCACACATACAAATACTCATCATAGTTACAAAAGTAAGGATCCTTTTTAATGTCCACCCCTGCATGTTGCCAAGACAATTATTTAATTTGAAACTACATTTGCATGAAGCAGTAAGGTCCCATCATAGCCTGCTGGTCAATTATTGGCTGAAAGCCAGACAGCCGCCTTTGCACTGCATCTCACAGCATTCACCATTCCCATTGTTGTTCAGCATTAGGAGCCTCTATGTAGGATGTGATGATGTATCTGTCCTTATTCTTCAACCTGCTAACCAACCACTATCTGTCCTGACCTGGTAGCTAACACTCAGCATTAAGTTTGTTCATATTTTGTCTACTACTAGTAACAATTACAAAATCACTTCATTGTGAAACTGTGATTTCCTTTAAATTAAATATATTGTCCACATGTAAAACAGAATGTTAGACAGAGACTCTGAAATGGAATCGGGCTCCAGGAAATATCAAATGGTGTATGTGCTCATGCTGGCATAAGGGCTTGTGTGTGAGTGTAGGTGTGTGCGTATATGTGTGTATGTATGTGTCATTAGGTCAACATTAACAAATATCTTTTATGGTGGAGTATAATGGCAGTTCTCCCCCTCACACCCGCCACGCCTCCCCACTCAGTCTGCTTCAGGCTTCAGCCTCTCCTTGACCTTTGACCTCAGGTAGAGCCAGGTGCTGACCACACCCCCTCTCATCTCGGCTTGCTCTCCCTCAATCTTACGCACACAAGCACAAACCCCCGACACAAGCACAATCCCTCATATGTTAACACGTACATATAAAGGCATGTAAAAAAATGCACACACACGCAGGCATATTATACTCTCCAACAAACGCTCCAGCGCTGACATCATCACTACATCACTTTCCATGCCTGTTTACTCCACAACAAGGACCGTAATGCCAATAATAGTTTGATTCATGTTTTTTAAGATAAGCTCACATAAACACATACAACTTGCACACACATATACACACTGTCCACACACACCCTCAGAAGGGTTTTACAAAATAGCTCAAGTGGGAAAACAGTGTCCATTTGTCTTTGGGCTAATATGAGTGTGGCTGCATTAGAGACAAATAGCATCCACTTTCATTTCCTTTATCATTGTCAGGCCAATTAATAGGCCAAGGATCCTGTTACCGAGTCACTCGACGGAGGCAGCACGCACGCACACACGCAAACACGCACACACACACACACACACACACAAAGAGACCTCTTTCCGCTGCTGACCTTGGCTGCTCTTCCCAACACAAAAGACCCCAGAGATGGATGCCTCTTTGGAGAGCACTGGCTCTCTGGAAGGGTACCATGGCTTTCATCCCACACACACACACACACACACAGTCCATATGCTAGTGCACACGCAGGTGCTTATGGATTTACAAACATATGCATGGGAGTTCTAGTTAATTCTAGATCCTTTTGAAGCTCAGGAGCCTAAGTGTTTTTAGGCCCAGACAATATTGTGGCCTTAGACAGGAATAGTTCAAATTAAAGATGTACAAACTATTGGTAGCTTCAGTACAAATATACCGGTGTTTGTCTGAAAGAAAAACACATTTTGGGTCACCCCCGAGGTTCACGGCTGTCTGATGTAAAGCTGCACTGAGAGCGATGGAGAGCCTCTCCTGGCATTAATGACACGGAGCATTTGTCAGCCATGTAGATTACAATGTCACTTGAGTGTCATCTGGAGGACAGATCCGGGCTGAGAGAACCATGACACACACACACACACACACACACACACACACACACACACACACACACACACACACACACACACACACACACACACACACGAATGTATTATTATTTATTTAGGCTAACTAACCACATATGTAGACTGTGTAGTGGTGTGTGGAAACAACCGGAATACGTGCGTTTCTACCAATCAATTCCTATTTGAAGCGACTCGTATGTGACATCATTGTGTATATATTCTGCCCTCGTACGCCTCACATGCAACCAACACCATCACATACATGGGGGATTGTCCATTGGTCTGATGCCACATTGCTCCAAAATTACCCTCTGAGCTGTTGGAGCCCGGTGACAGCCAGACTCTTTTTACATATTGCTCAATTTTACAGATATGGGTTCCCAGTTTCAGATACTATTCCTAAATCATAAGGTATGTTTTTGTAGGTCTCCTAAGGAATGACTTTTCCTTTTGGCTGAGGTTAAACTTGAACAACTCCTCTGTGACCTAGATTAAAAAGACTAACAAATTGTTAAATCTAACAGAGACAGGCTTACAGATACTCATCCCCTCCTAAAATGATTTATGATTTCTTACGACCCATAAACATACTCTAACTCTTTTGGCAAACTTGTTTAACATTTAGCTCCATGTAAAAATGAATAAACATAATGTTTCTTAGATCATGCTCATCTGCCTTAACGATGCAGTTCACTGATTGTTAGAACTGCTGATTCATTAAATCGGAGTGAGTGAAACATGACTCGGTATAAAAAAAGTATTTTATGTCACAAACATGATCCACGTCTGATAACCAATGACGCACTGCCATACAGAGAGGTTTTGACCAGTGATCTGAGCCTGCACGTGAAGTATGATGTGGAATAACACGCATGAATTACGATATGACGGTTCTCACAGAGATTGCATGGCGAGTGATCGGATAGGTTTTGGATTTAGAACCACATATGAAAGTGACCCAGATCTTATTGGAAATCAAATTGTATTTATGTGTTCCACAAAAAAAAAATCAGATCTGTCAAAGATTCATATTCAGACCACATTTGTTTAGAATGTGAACGTAGCCTTAGATATGGAGTTGTACAGTTGTACATTAATTAAAGACAACCATATGTTTCTTTTCTCTCTTTTTCCCACAAACAAAACCAATATCCTGCTAGCTTTAACTCCTCCATATTGTTATAGAGTCCCTGTGGGATGCCTTAATGGCCTGTGAAGGTCCCAATGTTCAGCTTTATACAGTGTTCTTACACTATACAGTATACAGAGAGCAGTGTGGGCTGGATCATTTCTATTATTAATAACCAATACCAAGTTTTGATTAAACCAACCGATAACACACAAGCACAAAGACATGCTTCACACATACTACACACACACACACACCGTTAACACATTGATGAGCCTGATATTCAATCAATGAAGATTAACTTGCTTAACTTGCTGAAGGTAAGTCCCTTCTGTCCACTGCTTTTTCCAAAGGAAGAAGCCCAAATACGATTATGCGGAAGGGGAAATTATGCCAAGATGAGTAGAGCTTAATATATGGTAATTATTTGACAGGATATACTTACACAGCGATTAGCATATCTCCAAGACAAGACAGAGATAGAGAGCGGAAGGAGATGAGAGGGAGGGAGGAAGAGAATGGAGGGGAAGACGAGGTCTACGTGATAAGGATTTCTTTGACAGGGGGTGGTAGGAGACTCTGCGTCGGCAAACTGTTCTTCCATATGTACCTTCTCTGATAAGCCATCTCTAAAGGGGCTGGGCCAATGCTAAGCAGGCCTGACGTGCCTGGCATACCAGACAGACAGCACGTCACACATATCGCTCATTACACACAGTCAGACATGTGCACAGATGCTGCCATACACACAGTGTAGCAGTTGTAGTGCACACAATAAGCACAAGTTTCAGTTGTGGCTTTTAGCTGATATGCAAAAACACAGACACACACAGTCAGCTAATATCCCTCTACTCAATACATGACTGAACATTTGCTGAAACACCCGATACAGACTCAGTGCATTCCATCACAGTGTGTTTGTGTGGCGGTGTAGTACATACATCTTACTGTCTCCCTCTGTGTCCTATCGGCTCAGCCCTGCCAATAGTCCCACCGTGGAGAGTGTATTTGACTAATGCATGTCGGCCACGAGCATGGATCCTTCACACACACACACACAGTGGAACAGAAAATGCCGTCTTGCCCCTTCATGTATACGTCTTCTGCATCACTTGCCTTATTGATTGCAAGACAGAGAATCATATATGATCACATGTACCTACAGGAATGCTGCTGTGATAAAGGAGCTCATGTACAGTGGCTTGCAAAAGTATTCATACCCCTTGAACTGTCCACATTTTGTCACATTACACGCGACAAACACATATATTTTATTGGAATTTTATGTGAAAGACCAACACAAAGTGTCACACAATTGTGAAGTACAAATAAATTATACATGTTTAAAAAAAAAACACACACATAAAAAACTGAAAAGTGCAGTGTGCAAAATTATTCAGCCCCCCTGAGTCAATACTTTGTGGAACCGCCTTTTGCTGCAATTCCAGCTGCAAGTCTTTTGGGGTATGTCTCTACCAGCTTTGCACATCTAGAGACTGAGATCTTTGGTGTGTTCAGAGTGATGTGCAGTGTTAGGTTTCCGCCACACATAACGTTTAGCATTTAGGCCAAAAAGTTCCATTTTGGTCTCATCTGACCAGAGCACCTTCTTCCACATGTTTGCTGTGTCCCCCACATGGTTTCTGGCAAACTGCAAACAGGACTTCTTATGGTTTTCTTTTAACAATGGCTTTCTTCTTGCCACTCTTCCATAAAGGCCAGATTTGTGGAGTGCACGCCCAATAGCTGTCCTGTGGACAGATTCCCCCACCTGAGCTGTGGATCTCTGCAGTTGGTCCAGAGTCACCATGGGCCTCTTGGCTGCATCTCTTGTCAGTGCTCTCCTTGTTCGGCCTGTAAGTTTAGGTGGACGGCCGTGTCTTGGTAGGTTTGCAGTTGTGCCGTACTCTTTCCATTTCCGGATAATGGATTGAACAGTTCTCCGTGACATGTTCAAAGCTTGGGAAATCTTTTTATAGCCTAACCCTGCTTTAAACTTCTCCACAACTTTATCTCTGACCTGTCTGGTGTGTTCCTTAGACTTCATGGTCCTGTTTGCTCCCCAATATTCTCTTAACAAACCTCTGAGGCCGTCACAGAACAGCTGTATTCGTACTGAGATTAGATTACACACAGGTGGACTCTATTTAGTCATTCGGTCAACATTCAATCGTTCAGCAGTCATCAGGCAACTTCTGAAGGCAATTGGTTGCACTCAGAGAAAAGGGAAACGTTCAAGGGGTATGAATACTTTTGCAAGCCACTGTATGCCTCCTATTACCGCTGCACCATGCAGCTTTTGAAAATGGTGGCGAGAAGTAGCTATAATTCACTTTAATACATTCCATTTTGTGTTTTGTTCTGTTTGTCACTGTCTCTTGTCCCCAGTGTAAAGCATATTTCCGCATCTTGAAAGCACTATATAAGTTTGAATTATTATTATTATTATTCACAAATTTATTCTTTTCAGTTTTTACAGAAGAAAATTAACAATCTTCTCTTTTTTTAGATGAGTTGATTTTCTAATGGTATTAACCAAACAGAGAAGTGTCTGCATCTCATTAATTGTCTGTGCGTAGTGTAGTGTGCGGTGTAGTGTAATGCCGCATTCACACCAAAAGAGTTGTGAAATATTTGCGTGAGTAGATTACATGTAAAATCAATGCACAGACACGAATGGTTGCGAAAAAGCGAATTTTTGAGTTGAAAAAAGTTGAAAAATTCATCCGACGCCGAGTTAGTGTAGTGTGCGGTGTAGTGTGCGGTATAGGGTGTAGTGTGCGGTGTAGTGTGCGGTGTAGGGTGTAGTGTGCGGTGTAGTGTGCGGTGTAGGGTGTAGTGTAAGGTGTAGTGTGCGGTGTAGGGTGTGGTGTAAGGTGTAGTGTGCGGTGTAGGGTGTAGTGTAAGGTGTAGTGTAAGGTGTAGTGTGCGGTATAGGGTGTAGTGTAAGGTGTAGTGTGCGGTGTAGGGTGTAGTGTAGGGCATTGTGTAAAGTGTAGTGTAGGGCGTTGTGTAAGGTGTAGTGTATTGCGTTGTGTAGTGTAGGGTGTAGTATGTGGCATAGTTTTGTGGGCATGTACCTGATAAATGCTACCGGTGAACAGTATTTAATTTAGGCTGCCTATGTTTCCTCAAAAACCATTGTTGACTGCTGTCATCTGTTGAAATCCACCAGCAAATAATTGCACTTTCAAAATATAATGAAACACTACAATCAACTAGAAAAGTGCTCTCAGTAGACTGCAGATCTGCACCAGGTGTGTCTCCCTCTGACCTTCCAAACTAAGAAGAGTAAAATCTCACTGAAGTGTCCCTTCCGGAGGTGTGAGAAGTCAATGCCAACTGTCAGAGATTAACTGTGGACAGACGGACAGATACACACACAAACACACACCAGAACACATGATCTCCCCACAAGCCGTCACTTGGCAGACATTTAAAAGGTTTCCTTAAATCATGGTGCAGCCTTCTATGAATGTCGGTTTGTGACACTTTGTACAACACTGTGCTGCAGGTTCAGTTGTTAAAGGTAATAATATTTAAGTAGCACTTAATAAAAACTACAACATGAACACTCATTAGTAACTCATTGGTATGCAATTCATAAACACAGTTATACATGTTTTATTATTTGTTTAATAAGCTTGACTATTTTGCATTTCACACTTTATAAATGATGGATTCCCCATTTGTAAATTAAATATTAATATAGATGATTAACAAGATAATTTATAAAGTGTTAACGAATGATAAAAAATATATATTTCAATGTAATTTATACATGGATTCATTTATACATATAATGATTTAGATATGCACTTTATACATGTGTTTTAATACTGCAATTCATGATTAATTCAGGTAGTTACTACTCGTTAATTAAGTATGATCTGTGACCTCATCTAAAGTGAAGACTATCTATGCTTTACAACGCATTAATACATGACAATGAAAGGCCAGCAGAGCCTCAAAGCTAACACAAATCTCAGTTATCTTCTCAACAGAAAAGGGAAATAGACACAACACAGAGTGATAAAGAGTGATAAAGAACATTCATATGATGGTGATGGGGGACGATGCCTGTCAGTGAGTTTGTTTAATAGATTGTACGTGCACATCATTGATTATTGATCTTGTATGCTAGCTGGCTAGCATACTGGCGGTCACTAACAGGAGGTCGTGAGACAGACACTCGGCACCCCGTCACCTCAGTTGTTAGTAGACTCATCCAGGTGATAGCGAGATACTCATAATCAATCATTTGTACCAGCAAACTGAGAAACATGTCAGCACTGGTGACACTGACGGGCATCGCCTCCCACCACCGTGGGACCGCCGGCCACGGTGGTGGGAGGCGAAGCCACCGCGGTGACACGTCATCAACGTGGGACAAACTGGGTAAATGTGTGTCCCACGTTGATGACGCGTCACCGGCCACGGTGATGGGTGGCGATGCACGTCAGTGACACTTTATTAATTATCGTATTAATCATCTATAAGTCCTTAAAACTTAATTTACAAATGGGGAATCCATCATTTATAAAGTATGAAAACCCAATGATGAAATGCATATTAATCAAGCTTATTAATCATGAATGAAACATTTATAACCGTTTCTGAATTGCATTCTAATGAGTTACTAATCAATGTTAATTTTGGAACAATGCTTTATAAATGATGAATTAAGTGTTTATTCATGCTTTACTTCATGCTTTAGTACTTTTAGTTTTTATAAAGTGCTACCAATATTTACATTCTGTTAAAAGGCTTTAACAAATATCAAATGCTTAATACATTATAGCGTGTGAAGCAATGTTTGCCTGTAATTTTTATATCATTATGTTGTGTATTATTATCAATTGAGGACATGAAAAAGAGATCGCTTGTGTGATTTCCCTCTTCTAATCGCTTCCTGACCCATCACAGGCCTTTTAATCGTGCCTCTTTTTGTCTCGATTGAATATTTATTGGCTTATTTATTCTTAATCACAGACAGCCTCCTGTCTGTCGCATGCACACACACACGCACACACACGCACACACTATTAAATGTACAGCTGAGCCCCTATTCCTGGTTGCCCTTGGCAATTTGTCATTGGGCCAGTCAGTAAGTTTGTGTCAGCCAATCGGTCGGTCAGTTTGTCAGTCGGTCAGTGTGGTGGTTTGCCAGTAGGTCAGCCAGTCGATCAGTCAGTCACTGAATCCATCGGCCTGTCATTGATCTCATCTGTCAGTTGGCCAGTTACAGTTATTCATACATTGACTTGAAGATTAGGTTAAAAGATTCATCAGTATTTCTGAGCATTCAAACTGTGTCATGAAAGCAGATATACAAATCCAAACATTGTGTCCTCACACCCCTCCGCATGTTGAAGAGCCAACGCTAAATTACCGCTTACATGACCTGAATGCTGTGAAAGCTTTGACCGTTGCCATGGTAATAAACGTCCAAATGCATTATCCCAAAAATCCCAAATAGCCCATGAAATAAGGAACAGTAATCCCACATTATCCATTGTGTATCATTTGAATTAGTGAGTTTTCAGAGTGGCAGCGCTGCTCCTGTGGAACTGCGGGTGTTCCTGATGTGGCCACGGCGCTGTCCCAGGTACTGAAACCGATCGCAGGAGATCGAGAGGCAGACCGTCAAAACACACATCTTTTATTTCACTTCTTTTATCTTTAAGATTTGACAAAAGTTTGCACCAGATCTACAGCTTAATTTAACTCCTAAAAATGTAAAATTAAAAGAAATAAAATAAAATAATAACAAAACATGACAATATAGCATGCTTGGTGGTGGAGCAGCCCCTTGAGAGCAGTAAATAAAATGAATAAATAATACAAAAGAACCTTGATGACGTCGGACTGATTTAGATTTGGAGGCTTACTTCCAAATTCCAAACTGGGACATGACGAAGGCATGTGTCAAGACAGTGTCTGAGTGTCTGATGAAAAGACTGTTGAGGTGCATTATGGGAAGTGTATGAGCTTCGCAGTTTTAAAAAGTTTATTTTGTCTAAATCTGTCTTTTGTGAGTCCCCCACCAACCTCGAGGTGTAGTACTACATTGTTGGAGTACTGGTGTGTGACTTTGTTGTGCCTCCCTTGTAGACAGCAATGGACACTGCAATCATTTTCTACAAATAAAAACCTGGGCATCCGAATGAAATGAAAGGTGCTATGATCACATACAAACTCGACATATTGGGTCTTTAACTTGAGGCAAACGATCAAGAGGAGCTTATACTTTGACACATTTGAAGGAACCTGGTGCTACAGGGCCCTACACAGATGCTGATTGATTGATTTGCTTATGCCTTAAGCGTATATAATCTGAATGCAACGCTCTGTGGATGGTGTGTGTGCATTCACATGGCTGCATTCATTTACATAAGACATGAAGCAGCCAGTCAGTCATTCTGAGGGTCTCTGTTGAGGCTTCAGATCAGCCTCCTATGATATATATCTGCCACAAGCTCAGAGCACATTATCCCACTAAACAGGAGCGTGTGGCTGTCTGGCCCCTGCTCCCCCCAACCAGAATAACACCAGGTAAATGACTTTCTAACTACCCGCTCATTGTTTCCCTCTCCATCGCCCTGTCTTTTCCTCATGCCGTCCTGCTCTAATTGAATCACCATAGACTCAGTGCATCAATTCTAACTTTGCTATTGAGATTTAATCGGGTGTGCAGGAGACCGGCTTGGCGGGCCGAGGGGTCCTTTTGTGAGAGCCCCATCTGTTGGTGACACAAGGGCCCCAGATCGGGCCTGGCCCAGAAACAGAGTGGGGGTGTGGGAGGGATGACAGGATGGCAGGATGGACCGCTTCCCTCGGTGCAACCCAAAACCTCCCACCCCTCACTTCTTGGATGCCTGTCTCGACTTCTGCTGTCACAACACACACAAACGCACACACACATGCAATGTCATAACTACACTTGAGGACCTCATTTGATACAATTGGAGGTGTATTGCAACTTTGGTTTTAACTTCAAATATTTTCCATCTTTGGTAGTAATACCATGGAAACATATCAACTCCAATAAAAGATGGAGTAAAACACTTACAAATGCAGACAATCAAACTTATTTAGAATGGAAAACATTCTCTGCTCAGGTAGATATCCCTCCACTTTATCTCTACAGTGACAATAGTTATTTGCTGCAATAGTAATGCTCTGTATAGCAAATGTAGTACCTTTAAATGTACAAGTTACAATAACTAAGGCTACAGGCACAACATTGAGTGCACCAATGCTATTGTCTGTCTAAACTGCTGGCTTGTTTGAACCCCTGTTAACTTTATTGTTGCAACTCTGTCCCTACAATGTTATCATAACTGATAGAAGTCATGATAGAGATGCCACAAATAAAAAAAACATTTTTTTTTAAACAATTAAAAAGATGACAATAATAACTTTATAATAATGTTCACTTCATTCATACAAAGTTACACAGACAAAGCAGCAACATCAAAGCAATAAAAAACAGAAACAGAAACAACAGTGAGGCCCAAGAAAGAAAGCTGAGGATTTAAACCCTTTAAACCAATCGATACAATACAAATAATCTAAGTAAACATGAAATAAAATACAATAATTCAGGAAAATTATTTTGTAAAATCAACAATACAATAAAGCAGTAAAGTGAAAACATCACATAAAAGCCAGTCTGTAAAAATGGGTTTTAAGAAAGGATTTATGGACATAATACCTTTACTTTGGGGGATTGTTCTCCTTTGTTTTTGAGGAAATATAGACAGCGATAGAGAGACAGTGGCATCAAATGCTTGAGCAATTCTAAATTTGCATGCAGACACACATGGATGCAGAAACAAATATCAATATGCTCACAAGGAAGCGCACATATGGTACATACGTATTTTGCATACACACAGCATGCAACTGAGGCCGCACACACACACACCTGCATGGACACAATCCACCATTGGCCAATACACGGAGTGACTGACAATATCAGCTTTTCATCTCTCCAAAAGAAATTGATCATGACAGCATCCATACAAAACACACACACACACTTTCTCTGTAAACCCCCATCGCCAATCACATATATACTGACAGATCCGTGCGCCTCGGTGGCCATGCAGGGTGAGATGCGCCGTGGGGAGGACAGCAGGTCCAAGTGTTATACAGTGTCCACACGGAAAGTCTGCAAGGAAAGTCTGCTTCTTCTTCTTCAGTTTAATGGCGATCGCAACCAACTTCAATTGGTACATACCGCCACCTAGTGTACCGGAGTGTGAGAACCCATCTAGCTGGCTGTCACCATTTATTTAACCGGCTTCAATACCATAGAGACAAACAGAGGTGAAATGTGATTGGATGAGTTCTGCTTAACAGCTGCCAAGCTGCACCAGCGCGCTGGTCAGAAGCTGAGGAACAGACAAGACAGGAGCTGTGCAATGAGAAAATAAGCTAATAGGGAAAAATAATTATAATACATGTAGTGTATTTGTGAAAAACAATTAAATGATAAAAAAGCGATAACTTTGTGATTCTGTTTAGGCCAGTAGTGAAGGATTAGCAGGCCCTGGCGGCCCACCGCTGCTCAAACTGTCTGGAACCAATTGTAGAGTTCTGCATACCAGAACCAATCCAAAAACTTGTGGTCCTTCATATCTGATTATTGCTGATATCTAGGGCCATGGTGAGACTGTCACAGGAAAGTCTGAGGTAAGGTTAGTCAAACTCAATTTGAAAGAAAAAATAGAGGTTGATACTAAAAGCATTTCCCAAACTGCTCATTATAAAACATCCCCATTTTACAGGTTGACGTATTACTTTCAATTAATATGTCATCTACTCGTAGCTCTACGTATTGCCCTACGACCGAAAGCTGCGGCCCTACAAGGCCCTGAAATGTTGTTTTTATAGATGTCAGATCACTGTCTGCCAAAGCCTTACTGATACATGACTTGATTGGTTTATGTAAAACATGGCTGAACCCAATTTCCATTAAATGAAGCCTCCCACCTGACTTCACTAATACCCATGTTGCGCATGTAGCTAAATAAGGTGGGGCTGTTTCCGTAATTTATAAGTCTATTTTCAGTTTATCCTCTAAACCTCATCAATTCAAATAATTTGAGGCTCTCGTCATCAATCATGTCTTGCTTTACAGACTCCACCTTGCGGTACTTTCTTCCTACTTTTTAGAGTAATTTGGAGAATTTATCCAAGAACCTGTTACTCACTGTGATGCGATTGTATTATTCCTGACATACTTGAATCACATCAATATTAAAGGTATTTGATATAAATACATGCATATATAAATCATTAGCCTACTAAATTAACAATAATAATATGCAGTGGTATTGTACTTGAGTATTTCAATTGATGTATATATGAAGCAGTGATGGAAGATGTATTCAGATCCCTTACTTCAGTTAAAATATAGTATTTGTGTTTATTTAAATTTTTTGAAAAACAACAACAATAGAGCTGATAGTAGAACTAGAACCCTGTGACATCATCATGGAACATGTGGAATATATCTACAGAGGCACAGAGTTCCAGTGTCATTCCAACACAGACCAGACCGTCAAAGAGATAAGTCACACGTTACAGCAGAGCTAAATCTCTTTTTTACTTGATTATTACTGGCTAGTAGAACTGCACTGTTTTCAGGTAAGAGTACATTTACTCTCCCCACATTCTCATTTATTTTCCATTAGTTATGTTACCAAAAATCAGCACAGTGAGATGTGCTGTAATCAGGAGGTGCAAAGACACTTTTATTGCATGCACACAACTATTTGAATAAGTCAAAGTTGCTTTAGTTTTGGTATTAATTAAATGTGAACACAATGGATGGATGTGCAGAGGTTTGGGACGTGCAGAGGTTTGCAGTCTTTGCACTGTGACCTTTTACAGCTTTTTTTTCAAAAAATACATATGAATTAGGGATTATTTCACAGATATGTCACTACATATGTTTTCTAAATCCCTTTTTATGTGTGGGTTGTTGAATATATTTTCTTGCCATAGAAAACACTGCTTTCATTCTAGCACTGAGACTTGTGCTCTGTTTATTTATTTGTATTGCTGTCACTAAACTTAGATATATTGATATTACTGCTTTATAACTGTGCTAGTAGGAGCCATGATGGCTCAATGGATACAAAAGGGGAAGACTCTTAGGAAAAATTTGATGCAAAAGCCAAATTCACGTGAGTTTAAATCATGGTTTTCTTGTGCAAAGAGAAGATTTTAGCAAGTTTTACTAAGATGGTTGCTCTCACTTTCAGTTCAAATAAAGTTCTATTGATGTGTGTAGGTTGTTGCAATAAGTAGATTGTTGAATACAATTTAATAGTGTTTAAAAAAAAACTTTAGCTGGAGTTTTTTTCTCTGAGTGTCATTAATGTTTGTTAGCGATTACTGTAAAAAACTGACCTTAGATCACCAACGCAGTTGCACAACAACAACAACACACACACACACACACACACACACACACACACACACACACACACACACACACACACACACACACACACACACACACACACACACCACAACTTAGCACAATGCACAGGCGGGGCACCTCAGCTGGCCTCCACACCCCAGTTGACACAGGCCTGACCTCTGTTTTGTGTGTGTGTTTGTGTGCGTGTCCGGCTGGTTGGCCAGGGTGGGCTGTCACTCCACTCACCGCTTGCTGCCAGCAACAGGGGAGGGGGGGCATGTCTGGCATGGCTTGAAGGCAGAGACGGAGGGTGACATGAAGGCCGACGTGTGTGTGTGTGTGTGTGTGTGTGTGTGTGTGTGTGTGTGTGTGTGTGTGTGTGTGTGTGTGTGTGTGTGTGTGTCCTTGCCTCCTGGAGTCGTCTGGTCAATTAAAATCACATTGAGGATAAATGGTTTGCAAATGATATACAAACATTAGATATATACATACATTAGTGTTGTATACTGTTGAATATACTTTTTCTCGCAAGCAATGCCTCCATCGGTGTCCCTTCATTTAAGTGTATTCTGTATCACAGCAGAGTATTCTTAGGTCTGTTAACTTACTGATCTACATTAGCAGCATTCTTTAGCTTTAGACTGTTTGTTAGCAAAGTTCAATATTTAACAATAATGGGTCAGGCAGTTTGGTACATTCAGTTACATTTTTGTTAAAACATTTATTTCATGTTACTGCCCCAGTTGTGGCAAATCAACTTATCACATTTGTATTTCTTTCAGAATTGCAAACAAAGTGTAAAGCACAGCATAAGTTAATATTGTTGGTACCTTTGTTTAAGTTAGAGTTACAAATGTTCCGGTTTTGATGCTTTTGTCTCAGCATTCACTTTCAGCGTGTAACTACTTCCAAGTGATGGAGTTTTCTGCTTGAGATCAGGTCCAATAATCACAATTTGCGTTGTTGTTTTAAAACGTCTGTGGCATATCTTTGGAGGATTTGTCTGTGCTGTCAGACAATACAAACTAAGACTGAAACTATAAGCACAATAGAAGAGACTATGCATTTTACAGCGGTTGGTATACTGTCAGTGCATCTATTATTTTAATTATTTAAGTAATTGAGTGACAAAACGGCATCATTGTCTCAACAGCAAGTACTGTTCCTCTCATCTTGTTACAGAATATACACATTCTAAAGGACAAACAAAACCAAAAGATTAAAACATAGAAGACAACATTTTAACCCAGCAGGTGGATAAAAGTAGCAATGTGATTTTTCCGATAAAATAATCTATTAACGTATAATAATTTTGTCTTTTGACATGCATTTTGTTATTGCAGTAATAAAGTCAAACATAAAACACTTCATTTTGCAATTTTTTCATGTGGTGTTAAATTACTGATCTGGCCTTTCACACTGGTGTACATGTTTGTGTGTGTGCGCCGTGTGTGTGTGTGTGCGTGTGTGTGTGTGTGTGTGTGTGTGTGTGTGTGTGTGTGTGTGTGTGTGTGAGAGAGTGAGTGTGTGAATGAGACAGAGAACGAGAGAGAAAGAGCATCAGGCCTGGAGGAGACCCCCTTCTGGCTATCCTCTGAGGGGTTGATGATACTAAAGACACTGGAGAGCGCCCCGGCTGTGACCGACCCACCCACACACACACACACACACACACACACACACACACACACACACACACACACACACACACACACACACACACACACACACACACACACAGCAACCCTCCAGCCGTTCTGTTCTCTTTACAACTTTACAAAATAGGCTTTTAATTTAGCTGGGCGGCCGGGGCGTGTGGGGCCCGCCAGCATCAATCATCATGAGGAGGCCGGGCTGTCCCCTGGGCCTTCTCAGTGACGAGGATGTCCACGTGCACACACACACACACACACACACACACACACACACACACACACACACACACACACACACACTTCTTCCTTCTGCTCTTTAATACATACACTCGTTCGCAAGACCTCAGGACCTTATCATTGTCTCACAGGCACACACACACACACACACACACACACCCTCCATCGGCTCCAGGCTGTAGATGATGAGACCAGACTGAACATAGATGGGAAATGGAGGGAAAATGTGGAAATGAAGCCTCTTGCTAGCTCTGTATTTATGTATTCATAATATTATAATCATAAACATAACCAGACTTAACCACATGACAAGCATGTGTGTTCAATATGTATGCAACCTAACCAAAGTCTACTTTCTACATCATTTTTTATTTGATTTTTCTTTCTCTTTTTGGAATCCTTTGTACAATCATGTTCTCCTCTAAGCCAATTTGTATTTGCATTGCAAACATTCATTTCCATTTTGGGTTCATGTGCTTACCTTCTTTATTAATTGGATTTGGATCATTTCCAAATGTTCAGAGTGTACCCAGCAATAATTATATTCCCAAAGAGATTTGTATGAATTTTGTCACAGAGTTTGACGGCTTGTCGGCACATCGTCTGATATTCTGTTGCATGTGAAAAACGCCTCACGCAGCGACATGTCAGCTGATGTCTGGAAGAGAGACAGAGCACCTTGTGGCTTCAGGATGGAGAGACAGGTCAAGCTTTGTACTTCTCCCAGTCACATTTCAGATAAATATATTGTACTTTATATTTTACTTGTGTATTTGACAGCTATATAAGTTACCTCGCAGATTGAGGGGACACATATTTAAAGTTTCCCTCAAGACATGTTTTACAGTCTGTAACAATAAACTGTTGTGATTCATGTTTTGTTGTGACATTGTTTTCCAACATGAAACATTGAAAACAAAAATGTCACAAGGGGCTGGAAGCACACATACGTCTTCCTAGTTGAGAAATGCTGGACCTGGTCTGGCCCACCACCCCTTCTCGCACGAGGATGACCAGTGAACAGGAAGTGCAAATCAAGCGGCTCCAGACCAGCAGGGACCGGTTGGACCTGGCTGTGGCTGACACAGCATCAGTGGTTAACTGTGTGACACACAAGAATATCAAGTGGAACGTTCTGTAGATAGTGGAAGGAAGATCCAGGGTCCAGTTAACACCCCACAACTACACACTCTCTAATGTTTGTTTGTCTAAACTTTCTCAATTCTAACACAAGCTCTGGCTCTCAGGTCTGACTCCTCCCCCTGCGCTGAAGGTTCACTGTTGAGTCACAGTGTTCCAATTTGTGTTTTCCAGAGGGAAGTTTTCAACATCAAACACTTCATTTCCCGTATTCTGGTCAATTTGAATGGATCATTTTACGGTGGAAATGTTTTCATTTATGCAAAGCAAAAAGAAAAAACGTGTGAAGTGATCAAGTGATGTATGTAGCATGTATTGCTATCAGATACAGATCAGCTTCTCTCTCTCAATGTTATCCCTGCTGAGTCAACATGATTTACCTTTCCCTCCTCCTGTGTGTCTCTTTTGGGGGAAGTCACCTCTTTAAATGTGCATGTGGCACCAATTTCTGTCAACGATAAATTCATTAATATTAATTAATTCATCCATTGACTTTATTAGCTCCATATATGTTTCTGCAAGACTTCTGCTCATGATATATTTTCTACATATCTCTGAGAAGTGGTAATATTTTGAGGAAAAAGTAATATTACGAGAATAAAGTTGTGTATGGAATTGGCCCGCATTGAAAACACATTCACTGTCCCTTCCTGGATCAATGTGAGAGATCTTTGTGCACAGACCGGTTAGTACACAGATGGTGTATTGCTCACTTAGCCTCCGTGCACACCTGGTTGACAGAGCTCTCACATGTTAGCTTATGTTAGTGATATTGAGTGAGGGAGGCGGCACTCGTACTGGAAAACATAACTGCTCAACATCTGTGCGCCAAACACATCGACTAGACACTGACTGACATAAGTGGTTATTTTTGAATAACTTCTTGATCAATATGATTGAAAGGGACAACTCAGGGGAAAAGACCAGGAACATGTAAACGTCCCAGCTCCAGCTCTAAGGCCCCCAGTTCTCAGGTCCCTGTACCTGCTTCCTCGGTGTCAAACAACTAATTATGAAACGCTGCAATTGGTTTATAAATCGCTGAATTCTACCAAACTGTTCAAACGACTTGATGTCGTACAACCTCTCTTTGCCATTGTATTTCATTCAGTTACAACCGGGCCAACCATTCACATCTCTCACTGAAACTGCACTGTGACTTGTTTAACTTTGTGACTTTGTGTGTAGCCAATAAGAGTGAAACATTTTTAATCTAGAGGACCAGAACATATATTAAAACACTCAGATGTGGATTAAAGATAGTAATCCTTCATTGTGTTGATATATTTGTAATTCTGCCTGAGCACTTATTGCATTTCACAGGAGTCTTCTTCAAGTTGCTAGCTTGACGACTGTGATACTAACAGCAGCCATGTTTGTTGTTTACATTCATAAGGATATTATTGGGGGAGTGGCAATTAGTCTGTGGGTTGATTTTAAGACACCGAACAATATGGTTTAAAAAACTCAGAGAGCAATCGAGGAGTCATTTTTGGGGAATCTTGCTCAGACTCTTGACTTTTGATTATATTTATGCTGAAAATAAGTTTTTTTTAAAGGCAAAGAGTTGCGGATTCGTTAGAGATCAAGGACAATAGGGCCTGGTATCAGTGGCAGGCGGTGGATTTTCTACCTGCGCCTTCAGTCTGAGTCATAGTCTCTATCAGCTTTTTTCTACTTTTTTTAAAATCTAGTGTACTCTAAATAAACATTCTGTTCTCCATCACCACAAACATCTAAATGGTGACTGTGGTTGAATGGAAGATAGATTTGACCATCTCCACTAATCCTCCATATTCTACATCTTCTCTCTGTCTGTCTGTCTGTCCCCTCTCCCTCTCTCTCTCCACCTCTCTGTCTCTCTCCACCTCTGTCTTGCCGGTCATGTCTAATCAGATAAACTGAGCCGAGAGGTGCGATAAGGAAGGGGCTCCCTGGGGTGCTATGTCGCTCCCTCCTTCCCTCTCCTTCCCACCACCACCCCCCTCCACCCCCCAGCTCTATCTTTGCTGCCGGTGGCGATGGTGGTTTTAGTATGCATAGAGCTGAGCTATCTGCTCCACTGCACCTTGACTCCCCCCAACACACACACACAACCACATTGACACAACTCACCACCACAATATTCACCCATATAGACCCACTGCTGCTTTAGGCGCGGTACACACCACCACACATAGGTTGCAGGGGAAAGGTAGTTTGCAGCAACACCACACACACAATAGGTGCACTTCAGGACCCTCGTATTTTACGTCAGAGGCTGTGATCTGTTCCAAAAAGGGATCTGAAAGGAAATGGCAGTAATGAGGCCGAGGCTCTTTCACACGTACTGTTGATGCGTAAAACCAGTGAAGACAGCTTTCTAACTATTTGTGTTTTAGCTGACTCTCGTCTGTCTGTCTCGTACTTCAGGAAGTGATCGTTCTAATGGCAGTATTAGGGAGCCGTATGTGTTTTTGTGAGAGCACTACAACTGTGTACTCTTTAAAATGAGTTAGCGCAGCAAGAGTTGGAACATTGTTTGCCTTTGAACCTTTTCAACTGGATGCACTTACTGTAAAAAAAAAACAATGCCCCGTCATGTATTCTTAAAATGTAACGAAAAGGAAATTCTTGATTCATACAACCATGGGATTTTTTATTTTTTTTTGGCCATCATCCCTCTCATCTAGAAACATTTTCAGGCAACATCTCTGTCTTGGTCCTGTTGCAGTGTAGTGCTGTCTCTGACATGGTAGTACTAGAAAGACCAGACAACTGGGTGATGCCGTGTTCACTCCGGACGCGGCGCGAATTTGCGGATTACATGCAAAGTCAATCCACAGACGCGCCGCCCTGCGAAAAGGCCTTTTTTATTTTTTTTGCGGGACGTCGCGATAGATGAGAGCGAAGGACGCGACGCGAATTCGCGGGAGTTGAATTGTCCCAACTCCAGCGGAGAAATCGCGTGACGCAAAGTTGAGTCAGCCAATCAGCGTTGAGAATCAGCGTTAAGAAGCTCCGCCCATCATCACCGCCGTCTTGTCGTTCCTGAATGAAACTGCTGCTGCTCCGCCTGAACCAGCGCTGGCAGCGGCTTCATTGAGACGCTGTTGTGGGACTACGGATAATATTATGAACCCAGACACCATGGAGTTTGATGTTCCCACATATGTGGAAAGTATAAAGCAGAACTGGTGGTTATTTCCATGGCGGATGAAGGAATCGGTATCCGTTTTACGGAGAAGCCAGACGCAGTTCCTGGAGGAGTCGGTGAAATTCACCGAGCTGTGTGCGGCTACGGATGATGTCATGAACCCAAACACGAGGGCGTTTCATGTTCCGACGTTTTTGGGACTTCCACAACAAGTATAAAGCAGAACTAGTGGTTATTTATTCCATGGTCGATAGCGGAAATGAAAGCTCCTTTCACAGAGACAAGCGACTGAGTTTGGTGTGAACACCCTCGTTTCACTCGCGCGCGTAAACTGTCGCGGTTTGAATAAGCCTCTCAAGCACAGTTTTAAAATGGTAAAATTATCCTCAGATCCTCCTCTGTTGCTCTCCTGAAGGGTTCTTCCTTTTTTTCCCTGTGAAAGGATTTTGTTCTGTTTTTTGGAGAGTTTTTCCTGATCCGATGTGAGGTCCTGGGACAGGGATGTCGTGTACAGATTGTAAAGCCTTCTGAGGCAAATTTGTAATTTGTGATTCCGGGCTGTACAAAATAAATACAAAATAATTAAAATCCATATGTTGTGTTTTGTCTAATATTGTTTTGTTTTGTGAAATTTGTGTTACATGCAATGTTTTGTAAAATGTTGTGTTTTATGAATTGTATTGTGTTGTTTTTTGTAGTGTGTTTACCCTCAAGGCCAGCATTGGCTTATTCTATACATGATTCAGTATACAATACAACTGTTTGAAAATGGTCCATCTGGGAGTTCATTTAAACATTACAACATTACACTGACCGTGTGAGAACGACCTGCCAGGTGAAGCACAACGCAGCAGCAGGACTGCACCCCTGGTGGTTTAGGAAGCAATTGAACCTTTTAGCTAAGCCGCAGCAGATAGAAGGCTCTGCAATGTGCGTGTAAACTGTTTCAGCAGCAACAACAGGTTATTATATTTAACATAGAAGCTAAAACCTACGGCTCAGAGTGTAAAAATGAACATGAACAACATCTTGCCATGCAGACAGAAGACAATGAACAGGAACAACACTGTTCCTGTAAAGCCAGGTAGATCTGTATTCACTCTTCCAATTATTAAATAGCAAAAACAACATATGTATACATTTAGCATACCTTCCGTTGCTAGCATAACACGTTAACGCTTGTTAATGATGTGCTAAGCTACTCTGCTAATGTTACCTCCCCAGGTGTTTAAGTAAAAATGTACCTCATCCTCTGTGGGTAACGGATATCACTACTACACAACTTTTAATCAGCGTTTAACTAGCTCCAAATCCACAAGAGCAGCCGGAAAAGAGAGAGTCCATGGAGCTCAGATGGATAGTCGTCCGACCCTGGTTGGACCATGCTGATGCTACGCTATGACTCGTCAATCAGCGTTCCAGGGACCACAATTAGGAAAGGGTTAGTTGGGAAGTATTTCTCTCTGTTTGCCATATTCAGGCGCTCAGCATCCAACTGCAGATGTGTCTTTACACAACTGCCACACCAGAGGATCGTTATATTCACTACTGTATAGCCTCTTGGTATTAAGTAAAATCTTCTTTCATGGTCCTCTTCTCACATGCCACAAGCAGTCACCGTCTAAAAAGTAGTTTGTCTGATTATATTTAGAAGATTGAATAAAGATTGAATTATCTTTACTCTAACTTTCCCAATAAGCACATACAGTATGACTGACCATGTAATGTTAACATGCCTTAACCTACATAACTGTTTATAATACTAATAATTTAGCTAAGCTAAAAGTGCATTCACACATTAAAGAACACACTGACAAGGACATGTCGTGTTCATTCTGTGGAGGAAAAAGGTCCAGCCCAAACTTTGTCACAGCCAAGTAAATTGGAAATGTCAGTTGGATTGTGTGTGTGTGTGTGTGTGTGTGTGTGTGTGTGTGTGTGTGTGTGTGTGTGTGTGTGTGTGTGTGTGTGTGTGTGTGTGTGTCGGAGGAGGGCAGCTAGTGGCTGGTGATAAGACAAAGGCAGGTTGTTTGCTGTCTCTTTCTGTGCCGCCTGGCCATTACGGGTAACCTGCTATCTGATTGAGGCCAGCCTGGACACAGCCTGTCTGACTGGCCAACTGGACACACTCAGGGTGTGTGTGTGTGTGTGTGTGTGTGTGTGTGTGTGTGTGTGTGTGTGTGTGTGTGCGTGTCTCTGTCTGTTTGTCTGTCTGTCCGTCCGAAACAGTCTTCAAATAATATGAACATCAGCACTCCAGTAGATGTTCAGTCATGCCACACTTGGTTATGTATATGGACTTGAAATGTGTCTTTACAATGTTTTTCATCATTTCACGCCATTTGGTAGGTCTAAGGGTAATAACTTACTGTCCATCACAATTGTTCATAATTATGACTTGCAATGCTACAAAGTCAACATGGTTGCCAGTATGCTGTGCTGTTTACTGGCCTCTGTTTTTCTTTTTTTTTTCCATTCAACCTCATGGAAAACCTTAAGCAGTAGACAGTGAATATTTCACTGCGGTTACTTAATTTATAAAAATATATATATACATACATATATGTTAATATTAAGCCTCTCTTTTTAAAACTCTCAAACAGAGTTGTTGCTTTTTGGATACAGTGGAAATATTAACAAAGAAGATTTCTTGTTTTTGTTTTAAATTGTTTCTGTTGAGTTGAAGTGTGTTGCGCTGACTAGCGAGTTTAAGTTATTGTTGTCTGACCGGTGTCTGGTGGCTTTTAGGAGAGCATACAAGAGTTTTGTATGTTAATAAATTATAATAATTGTCCAAAACCTGTTGGTTTTATTGCTTGATCTATTCACTTCAACGTGCGTCACAAAGCATCGGAGTGGAAAAACCGGGTCCAACCGGGTGTCGTGTTTCCATCACTGCTGATTGGAGCTGGATCCGAGAGATACCTGTGACTAGCGAAGAGTCCTTTTTCCCGGGGATGAATGCTAAATGTAAACTTTCCCATTGAAGACAACAGCCAGATGTTGGTGGGTTTTAGTGTTTTCTTTAGTTTTTCCAGTGGGAAAGTGGCTTTATAGGCTCCATTACCCTGGGACCCTGAAGGTGAAAGCAAAAAGAAAAGCCCTATTAAACTGCAAAGGATACTTTATTAAAGATGTATATCTTTGCATAATGAGCGTGTCAGTAATACTTGAGTGTCTCTTAACCCCCGAGGAAATGATTAACACAATATTCAGTGTCCAGTCAAACCAGAATGCATCTCACATGTTGCTGGAAAACAAAGTGTGTTGTCAGCAACAGATGACCAACACATTGGAGGAGATCTGCTGTCTGTCACGTCCAAAAGACAGCCAACAATTTACGTGTTCGCTCATTGTGCTCTGGCAAGGCTCAGCAGACATTTACTTGAGAAAGAGGCCGTCTTCAGCAGGCTGTACAATACATGACTGACAAGAACCTTTCCGACCCCTGACAGGGTGAAAAACACCAGCTTTCAGACCAGAGCAACGCTTGTCACTAGTCCCCTAAAAAGCAGTGCCTGAACAAAGTTGTTTTGAGAAATATCAATCCTTTGTCATTTTTAATATACAATGCTCAGTTCAAAGTTTTAAGAAGTGGCTGGTCACATCAGCCTACTATCTTCCATTGTTTGATTGGTTCTCATTGACTCTATATGCAAATCTGGTGGACACACACAAAGCCAGTGATACTTTTTAAGTTGTTGGGCTGGTGAGATGAGGCGTTTATTAAATATTAAAGCTGAGGGCACACTAGTATACATCTAATTAGATCAAAAGAGACTGGGTTTCAGTCAGTTAAAGCAGCACATACCTCCATGCGCATCATTTTACACATCGTGAACCGGAGCTGAGCCTCCGGCAATGTGATGGCATAGACAGTTCCAGCAGACGGCAGAATCCAGGCATCGGCTGACTAAAAACTAAATTCTAAAACCAAACGCGCGCACACACACACACACACAGCAGAGAGCTCGGCCATTGGCAGTAGCTTTGTTGTAGCCTGTGACTGCTGGCTACTGGCTGTGCCCGATGCAAAGCTGCTTAACATGACTCAGCTGGGATCAGTGACAGATGGACAACCTGTCCTGGGGGCCTGGGCACCCCTGAAGCTCCAAGAGACAGGTAAACCCGGTCAGAGCCCTTTGGAGCCCCGAGGACGCTTACAGTGTGTAATCACAAGATTTAACAGTTGAGGTGCATTCGCACAAATACTAAACATTAACACAAACACACATCTGCCATTGAATGTTGTCTGACTATACTTTTCACAAATAAGTCTGATTCTTTAAGTTGGAGCCAGGAACCTCCAGGTTGACCCTGTCCCTCATCACTGCAGGTGTGCTTTTGTCCCGAGCAGATTACATGATGCAAAGCACCTGGTCCGGGAAGGGGGACGGCATGAAAGCCCTGCGCTAGCGTTGCTCAGGGCGCGCAGGTTTGGTGGAGTGATCCCAGACCGTTGCGCCGGTTATCCTGGTGGTTTTGGTTTCCTTTGGTTTCACTGACAACACCTACACCACATTCCTACACATGGACATAACTGATGTTACTCACTGCCACACTAACATACCCTTAGCTATTAATTTATGTAAGCTGAATAAAACATTTTACGTTATCCTCAAACTGTGGTTTGCGCCATATTTGTGATGGCCTAAGAGCCGGGTTGTGACAATGTGGTTTTCTTTGAGGGGCTCAGTTGGTTATCCTTTGACCACAAGGTTGGCGGTTCAAGATATTTTGGTTTCATTTTACAATAATTCACAGGAGGAAAAGAAAGTAATCACTTTTATTACTTCTTCCATATTGAGGACAGTACTATTTTATGATGAAAGAGAGACTCTTTCTAATAGCATGTCTACTCAGGAGGCGTGGGCAGCATGCTGGCATATCACTGCCAACATGTTCGTCCTTCCTCAGTGTCTCACAGGACGCGTTCAGGCACAGTGTTTAGTGTAAGGCACCTTTTTTGTTTTGTAGAAAACAATCTCTATAGTAATACAAGCGAAGACAGCTGGATTGTTTATATTAGGGACATATTGGTTTTCATTAAAGAAAAAAAGACAAGAAATAACTGTGCACATGTTGACGTTTTTTGTTGTGCCCCCTTTCCCTGTATGGGCCTCTCCTACATACACACGCGTGTGACCATAATTCTTCTCCCAAAGTGGAGAAGAAAAGAAGAGGGAGACATCCAGCCATGTCCGTCTGTTTACCTGCTGCCAGGTTGGCTATATCCTCCCTTCGGACCTTCATTCCAGCTGCGAGAGCTGCCTTGGCGCTCTACATGCCGGGCTAGCTCTTATACCGCCGGTGGCTTCCCAGTTCTGTGAGTGAAGGTCCGCCACGGCGCTTCGTGTTGAAAGTGGCGTGGCGTTGGGCAGACTGTTAGGATACCTTAACGGCAGAACCGGACTTTGTCAACTGGAGTTTCCTAAACGTCCCGTTTGCTGGCTCTGCTTCCTCCTAGCGCTCCCACTTTTCAATCTCCTGCACACAGACACACTCTCCCTACACAACAACTCAAAGACAATAAATCCATGTTCAAATCGTGCATTACTGAATTATAAACCACCTCCCATCTTTCGGAGCTAGTACGTGGCGATATGCTGATGCTGTCATATGCTTTCAGCACCATGGCCAGCACCGGCCCTTTCGAGGCAGCATTCCCATGGGCTGCAGGGAGCAAACACTCACTCCTCACAGTGGCAGAGAAGGCTACAAGCTGGCTGTGAGCAATGTCAACAGGCCAGCACAAAAATATGTTGTCTATTCTCCGGTTCGGTGTTCTCCAAGTGTATGGAGACAGCATTTAAGCCATTTTGCAGGAAAAGGATGAGGGTTTGGTCCTGTTTGTAAAACCTAATCCTTATGGCCCCCTGCAGGAGAAAGCTGCACTCCACACGGGGCTTCCAACACTGGGTTTCACCATGAACTGGCATGTCACGAGAGAGTGCACAATGCCCACTGTGGTTCACATGACCACCAGTGTGGAGGAGTGGAGGCATTTTCTCAGCCACCGCAGCCCAGAGCTCTTCTGTATGCGTTTCTACCGATTCCTCTCATTCCTTGCCTCTTAGCGCACATTCTGGTGCCATTAGAACACATGATAGATACCGTCATTATTTTTTTAGTTAGCTTTCATGGCGCAAAGACACACTTTCTCAACCGGTTCTCCACCTCCCGGAGCTAGACCAGTGACCTGAACGGGAGTGCTTGGAATAAATTAGGGCTGTCCCATGGAGGGGTGTGCACAATGCAAGGTGCTAGAGCCCCTTCTACTACAGCGTGTTACGCTAGTAGATGGTCTGCCTTTTAGAGATGCTTAGATCCCACATCATGTCCCATGTTTCTTGTGTTAACCTGCCCTGAAGGCTATGGAGGACAACTTTTTTCTCCTTCAGCATCCTTAAATTAAGTGCTTGTTAAAAGGAGTCAGACGACAGAAACCGCGTAAGCTCTCTGGTACCACAGTGGAATTTACAGCTATTTCCGCACGTGCTTGGGGGGTCCACCGTTTGAGCCAATAACCCAAATCTCTCCTAAGATGCTATTTCTCAAAACAGCGCTTCTCTTGGCGGTGACTTCGGCGAGAGTGAGAGACCAATGCCTGCTGTCAGATTAATTTCCATTGGAAGCAACCTTACAGCCACATCCCTTATTTACACTTAAAGTCCTAACAAAGGTCGAGAATCATTTGTCTGGTTTACTTTTCCATCCACCAGAATGAGGCAGAATAAGCATCTCACCAACTCTGCCCATTGTGCACTCTGTCTCACATGTCACACACACACGTTACACACAAGGAAGACACAACAGCTGTTCGGTCATTACAGAGGGCACTCTCGAGGCGTGGCTGCCAAAGCAGCGTCTGCCCCACTGGCTGTGTGACGCTATCACACCAGCCTAGAGTGCAGCATGAGAGGAGCCTCCGCTGGGCATCCGAGCGCTCTCCACAAGAGCTTCATCCCCATGGCAGTGGCAGACATCTGGGCAGTGGCATCCCGGGCTCTTCCTCTCTATCTGATTCAGTATTCAAAGATTTAGGCGGAAAATGAAGCATTGCTGGATCAGACACTTTTTTACGCACGTATCAAGTAATGAGCCTTAAATTTTAATGGATTAGCTCGATGCGTCATTCAAAATTGACGTCCCCACTCTTCTGCAATGACAGTGCTCTGTGAAGTGAGTGTGATCGATGTTTTTCTCTGTGTTAACTGTGGCACAGTTAAAGCCTTCCCTGCCTTTTTTACGTGGCTTATTCGGTTTGTGACTTGGTGTTTTTATTCTGCTTCTGGACCTAGGTGTCACAATGGGGCATAGACTACATCCACGTGTCCCTTAACCCAGTAAAACAGCTCTTAGAGGGCCAAACCTATACAATAGTTACATGTTGTAACTCTAGATTCAATGAGGTAGGCATTGCTCTGTAAACTGTGGGCTCCTTTGGTTCCTACTCCAGCTGAAGAAATGCTGGTTTAAACTCAGAGCACATCTATGGTCACACAGCACTTTTATGCTGCGTTTATGCTACTTTAAGGAGCGAATGTAAGAGAGGCCCATACAATCTTCGCAACTGCACATGCGTAATAATAACAGCTCTCAGAGGGCTTTGCTCATACTCATATAATCTGGAGTTACAATACATAACTACTGTTAAATAGGCTTCAATGTAATCGTTTGGGGGGCAATTTTGCACCGTCAATGCACATTTTTTGCTAAAGAAAGGCTCAAATTATTAATACAAGGAAGTTAAATGTTTTTCTTCACTTTTCGCTTCATCTTCACTGTTTGTTATTGTGACTATCCAAGTCATCCTCAAGGAGAAGTCTCCTTCTAGCAAGAGTTGATCCAACAGTAGAAACATGAGTGCGTTGGAGTGAGGAGTGTCAGGGAGTTTATTGTGTTGGAGTACAGACAGCATGACAAAGAAAAACAGCATTTCCGAATAGTAGCATGTTGAGCAACACTTTTTGCAGCTTGATAGACTACCTTTGTTGGACAGGGATACACTGAAGTTGTGGCTAGTTATGCTACAAATGCATCCTGTAGCCTTGGGCGTACGTTCCGTGTTGCAGACAGTTGCTGCAATCAATTACATTGCAGCCTGTTTGCAGCTGCTGGCTGCAGTGTTCACATTCAATACTGGACCAATTTAAAAAGTTGTTGGTTACAATAGTTACTTAGAGACACAAAAACATGGGGAATTAGGGTCCAGGTTGAAATAAACTACATTACCCTGAAGCTGCAATGCCTCTGTTGCTCTCCTTCAGGCTTCTTCCTTTTTTTTCTCCCTGCTAAAGTTTTTGGGGGGCGTTTTTTCTGTACTGAGGGTGAGGGTCCCGGGAGAGAGGATGTCGTATGTCTACAGATTGAAAAGCCCTCTGAGGAAGATTTGTTGGCTGAACGAAATACATTGAATTGAATTAATATTGTTTTTTATTTAATTTTTTATTGTTTGACCGGCATCAGCAGATGCGGGTGAACAGACAAAGAAAAGAGAAAAGAGCGCCACCAGCAGAAACACACTGAATATACAGCAAACTTTGAAAAAAAGATGCCATAGTAATGGCTATTGGATATTGAAGTGACAGGTGATGGATGTGCAATGTAAAAATTACCACAGTTATAAGAATAATAAAGAATGGAAGCAAAATCAGCAAATTTTAGTTTGTGGGACAGACACACATGTGCCGGTTGCTCGTCTCTGATTGCAGCGTAGCGAGGCGTCCTCATGTCGCCATTCTTCCTCGCCCAGCACTGGATCCCTGGAGCATTTCACAGTCGCTCTGCAGCCGCCAGTTGATTTGTCAGCAGCTAAAGGATGGAATTAACTCCATTGCTGTCATCCTTGGCCTCTTGTCAATGGTTCTTAACGCATTTGTTCTTTTTTTGCAGTTGTTTTACGTCCAAAACGGTATGTGTGGCAATGTCAGGGTGGGGTCGGATGGGTAGGTTGGCGGAGGGGGGGCAATAATTAGCATTGGTATTGAAAAGTAATAACAGTATGGATTAATGTGGGAGAAGTGGAGTGGAGCGCATCATCGAGTGAGACAAATCCAATGCTGGGAATTGGCAGACAAAGCAAGAGGCAGTCAATAGGGATTATGTGGGGCTAAGCCGTCCCACTTTGGCTGGGGAGAGGGGGGGAGGGGGGGGGGGGGCGTGCCTATATGGCAGTGGTGGCAGCTTTTGGATGGGCATCAATACACACTCATGCAGGTCGGCTTGCCGTTGCCACTGCTTCAGCAGACATTGCACATGCTCTCTGGTAAAGAGTGTGGGGTGGAGATGGAGCAGAGGGGGTGACCGGCATTTCTCCCTCTATTTAGCTCTCATGACTCCTCCCACCAACCCTGGGCCCCCTACACACACACACACACACACACACACACACACACACACGCACACACACAGACCAGTGAGTGAGGCCCTAGATCCCTCTGGCCCTGGGGGGTTGCATTGGCGTTGCCAGAGTCAGAGTCTGTGCCAGCTGGGCAAACACTCAAGTCGTTCACAGAATAAACACCTTGCAAATAGAAGCAGAGAGGACACAGCCTCAGACACAGTGAGCAGCACGACTACATCAGCAAGTCTACATTCACTCCTTCATTCCACCAGGGGAGGGACTGAGGGTTTGACCGAAATATCTGTGCTGTGTGTTGTGGACCTGATATTATTATATTCCCAACATATCCCCCAATTTACTGAATTATGGACACTATGAACACACAGTTATGCTTACTGTGTTTTCTGCCTTTTTTGTTAGTCAAGTTAGTCAAGTAAGTTAGTATAAACCTTCTGAAATAGAAAAGGTCTCTGTAAGTTCAAACAGGGACGAAGTGAAGTATCGATAGCTGAAACTCTATATATATATATATATATGTGAATTATTTCAGGGGCAAAGCATATATGTGCAAATATTTCACATTGAAATTGGTTGGTGAACCTTTAAAGAATTTTTTTGCAAGCAAACTTTCTTGACAGCGCTGACCTCATACTATCGTGGCACCATTCACTTTGATCAAACCCTTCTAATCTCCTGCATAAAAATAGTATGTGTTGTTGACAGAAATGAAAAAAAGGACTCAATGGTACAAATATGTTTCCTGAATAAACATTTTGAATGTCTTGTCCCAAAACCCAAGTCCCAACTCTTCCAAAAGTCCTTATCAAATTATCCCAGTTTCACCACAACTTCAATAATAATTATAACTATTTTTTAGCACCTGATTTATTAGCTCGCTAGCTACACAAGTTCACCAACTAGCCCTGAAAGCCTGGTGGGTTAAAGACTGATTTTGTTTCTCTGCCGTGTGACTCTGCTTTGGAGTTTATTTCCTTAGCTCATTACAGTGATGAAGACAAGTTCCTTTCAAGAAGAATGTTCATGAAAATAAATCTCATTGTGTTCAAGTTCCAACTGGTAAACCCACTAAGTATCTCTTTTCCGTATCCTAGTCCTTGTGTCCCATGTGATCAACTTCACCATTCTCTGCTCAGCCAGCAGAATCCAAACCAGCTCCAACTGCTGCTGGTGGAGCATAACATGCTGATACTAATCAGGTGCATTGGCTCATATTTTAAGTTGTATACTGTATACAATGCTGTGATAAGCATTAACCCAAATATCAGACTATATGTGATTTGTTTGAAAAGATCTGTTTAAAATGCACAAGACGTGTAAAAAAATCCCACTCGCCCACGTTGTCCATAAAGACACCACAAACAGATTTTGAAAGAGTAAAACCCAGATTAAACAAATCTAAACTATCCAATAGCCTGTTTTGTACGACACACAAGGGGGACTTTAATGTGTTTTCCTCAAAGCCAAATTGATGGGAATGACAGGCTTTGAACAGTTTGAATGGTGAATTCCACATGGAGGTTTTCATCTCTGAGACATTCAAGGCTGATTTTATTAAACCTAAATGTAAAGCATGGCATCAGATCTCCTCTCGGCCCAGCTGCTTCCTGCTGCACGGCATGTGGTCGGCATATCCTTTGACTTTTGGAATGAATCACATATTTGGGCCCGACATGCAAAAATACAAAAAATGCAAATAAGCCAGTGCGACACCTTAAGGATACTCTGGCTAGCATCGCACGCACTCCCTGCCAGCCTGTAAAAACCTCTCATGACATCTCCATCTCTGTTTTCCTTTAAGTAATTTGTAAGCATGTGTTCAGTCCCAATTCTAAACAAATAATCCAATAAGATACAAACAGCCTCATTCTGTCACGTTCTTGCAGCAGACAGGAGAAAAGGTTCCATGGTTTGGAGATGAATACATTTTTCATTTATGTATTCATTCATTCATTTATTCGCTGCCCATTTTTTTCTGCATATAATTCTTTAATTTTTATGTTAATGGACACATGGGGTGGTGGCCGGGTTTTGATGACATATCTCCAGTGGAGATCCTTGGATGGCTTAGCCTGCCCATCCAAAAATAGCTGTGAAACCCGACGAAATAATAGAAGGGTGGTGGTAGCGGTGGAGGGGGGCAGGAGCGGTGGATTTGCAGCAGCTGAGGCTTTGCATTCGAATGGCAGGGTCTGTCTGGAGTGAGGGGACCCCCCCACCCCACCACTACCACCACAACACCCAAGAGAGAGGGAGAGCGAGGGGAGAGAGGTGTTATCGGGTCCTTGCAGCCAGGGCCTCGACTTGTTCCTGAATACCAAATGTGGCAGAGGACCAGAAAAGTGAGTTGTCTTTGTTTTGTCAAGTGTGCCATGACAAAATGCTGGGGAGAAACCCCCACATGACCCCCTCCTCCTGCCTGCCCCACCCCCCACACACACACAAATGCAGGTGAACTAACTCAACACAGGGACCTGCTTGTTTGACCTGCTAATCATCTTTGCATAAATACAAAGACACACACACACAGAGTGGGTATGGGTTTTGGAGGCGGGGGGGGTTCCTCACAGGTAGATGTCCATAGTACCTGAAGCACCGCTGTTGCCATGGGAATAGCTGTCCCTAAGACCACCACACTCACATGAATCCATAAAAGGTTTGATACATATGCAGAAAAGCACAAATACAATCTTGAGAAATGTGTTTTAGCATGTACACACACACACACACACACACACACACACACACACACACACACACACACACACACACACACACAAACGCACACACAGACCAGTCAGACAAGCCACACACTCAAGTGTTTGAACATGTATACACGCACGCACGCACACACACGCACACACACACACACACACACACACGCACACACACACACACACACACACACACACACACACACACACACACACACACACACACACACACACACACACACACATAGCTAACCTCTATCTTCACTCCAACAAGTCCTGCTAAATATTCATGAAGCCCGGCAACAACAGGGTCCTCTCTCTCCGCGCTGCCTCACGCTGTCCCCGCTCTCTCTCTGGTGGTCTTTGTCTTATAGTCTCTCATCCATGCGGCGGCTGTGTGTCTGTGTGTGACATCAGACGGCCTTTGAAGGGTTTATTATTAAGCAACTGGCTGTCGTCCTCCTCTGATAGTCACCCGACCGATGACTTGATGCATCGCTCCATGTCCAAGTCAGTCTCTCGCAAACACACAGATGTGAAATATACATGTACATATATGCCAGAAGAAATGTCCGCATGCATGTTCACACAATTGACCATACTTCATCAACACGCCTGTGAATGCGGGTGGGTTGTCGGTGGGCTGTAAAGTTTAGAGCACACTCAAAAAGCCCTGGCCAGCTTCACAGTTCCGTCTTTTTGGCTCGCCTGATATAACTAACCCAAACTTGCATTTTGTTGCACAAAGCTTTGGGGTTCAGGTTTGGTGAGCCTGGCATTAGCATTAGCATGTCATTAGCACTAGCCTACCCCTGGTGAAGAAAAAAACATAGCTTCCAGTTAGGTTCATGTTATTAATCAGGTTCAGCCAGGTCTTAAAAACAGCGGTTGTTGAAGAAACCTCACGGTTCCTGGTGATTATTTGTGTTCATCGTGGGAGCGCGATCTTCATGATATGTTGTATGCTTCTCCGTGGGTGTTAAATTGTGGTAAAATAGTGTCATTGGCCCGTATCTGGAAATGAAAATCTCTATGTATATATGTGTTGCCAACACATCAAAATAAAGGCACTGAAATAGGGATAGCTGTGCACACTTTCAGGCTCTCCTTGAAGTCATGTAGATTGTTGCAGTAGTAACTGTCACACACCAGGACAATCACCTGTTTTAAGTTGGCACCATTGTCTGTTTAAGAAAGTTTTAAAAGCTGTCTGATGGAGCCTCTCGATTCCACCGCTTGAAAAGGTTCAGAGGACGACTCGATCCAACAAGCACTTTATTTGTAGCGCACTGAGGCCTTTACCCTCTTTACCCTCTTCGCTAGCCATTTTTTGTAAACGCAGCTAAATCATCCGTTTATGCATTTATGTTTCACATAAAACAATACTCTCAAATGTACTTTCAAAGGCATCTCCCACCACTGGTTAGAAGTATTTACCGTACTTACCCTGACATGAAAGACTGACATTTTTTGTGGGCTGTGATTTCTCAACATCAGAGGAAAATGGTATGGCTTCAAGAGTCAGAGGCAAACCATCACCATCACCATTACCTGTAGCAGCTCTACATTCAACTGCCTCATTGGTTGTTCTTAGCTTTGCAGTAAACTGTGCTAGTCCACTGTTTCTGAAGAGGATAATGCTTCTAGCATTTTCTATGTTTGAGAGAAAATTGTTCCCTGTAAAAACTAAAGTCTGAAGATAGTCATCCAGAAAAACCTGCTTTGTGGACGATAGGGTTCGGGTTGAACCCCTACGATATGTGTACATATGTATGGAATGAAAATGATGTCAAAGAGAATAGGATCAAAGACTTCTCTTAGCAGCGCAACATTAAAAATACTCAAAACTCCTTTAATTATCACATCTGAAGTGGATAAACATTGTCTCATTGTATCTATCAAACGGCTTTGTCAGTCACACACACACACACACACACACACAGTGTAAACAGGCTGCCAGTGTTGTCTGCATGTGCACATGGTGGCCGAGGTGTGAATGTGTGTCAGATGGTTCGGTGGGCAGCCTGGCAGCCGGCAACGTGGCGGTGCCCACACCTACGGGGGGCAACGCACACACACAATCCCTCTACCCCCCCTTCCCAGTTCCCTTAAGCCTCTAACCCCCTCCCTCCCCACACACACACACACACACACACACACACACACACACACACACACACACACACACACACACGCATACACAAAGTTTGGAGTGTTTCCTGATCAGGTGATTCTGATTCTGATCCTGTTCAATCATTTAAATTTGAGATGATGAATATGAAATGTTTAGCGAAATGCATGTTCATATAAGACTTGATCAGTCATACAGAAGGAAACAATGGGAGGGGCTCAACCTGAACTCTTGATAAATAGTGCAGAGGACGTTTTGGAAAGGGCTTTGGTCCAGCAATACACCTGCCAAGTGTGAAGTGGATCGGTTCTCCAGATATGGGAAGGACACATACAGTATACACTCAAATACACACACAAGGACACACACACATTATACACTCATATACACACATAAGGACACATACAGTATACACTCGTATACACACACAAGGACACACACACACAGTATACACTCATATACACACACAAGGACACATACAGTATACACTCATATACACACACAAGGACACACACACATTATACACTCATATACACACATAAGGACACACACACATTATACACTCATATGCACACATAAGGACACATACAGTATACACTCATATACACACACAAGGACACATACACATTATACACTCATATACACACATAAGGACACACACACACATTATACACTCATATACACACATAGGGACACACACACATTATACACTCATATACACACATAGGGACACACACACATTATACACTCATATACACACATAAGGACACACACACATTATACACTCATATACACACATAAGGACACATCCATTATACACTCATATACACACATAAGGACACATACAGTATACACTCATATACACACACAAGGACACACACACATTATACACTCATATACACACATAAGGACACATACAGTATACACTCATATACACACACAAGGACACATACACATTATACACTCATATACACACATAAGGACACACACACATTATACACTCATATACACACACAAGGACACACACACATTATACACTCATATACACACATAAGGACACACACACACATTATACACTCATATACACACATAGGGACACACACACATTATACACTCATATACACACATAGGGACACACACACATTATACACTCATATACACACATAAGGACACACACACATTATACACTCATATACACACATAAGGACACATCCATTATACACTCATATACACACATAAGGACACATACAGTATACACTCATATACACACACAAGGACACACACACATTATACACTCATATACACACATAAGGACACATACAGTATACACTCATATACACACACAAGGACACATACACATTATACACTACTATACACACATAAGGACACATACAGTATACACTCATATACACACATAAGGACACATACAGTATACACTCATATACACACACAAGGACACACACACATTATACACTCATATACACACATAAGGACACAGCGATTGCTTTCTAGTTAAGATGATGCATTGTATTTTGATTGGCACGAGTACTTCCAAAGTAGAAACAGCTTTTGTGCCAAAGGATAGTCAAGATGCACTCAACATAATTATGCTGAGGACATTCAAAATATGTATTATCTTTTGGCATGAAAAACATATTTATTGTCATTGGATATTAGCGCAGAATCAATTACGACTGCTTCAGTCCAGAAGTTTCCATATCAGCCTTCTATGGTCTGATGTGTGGCTCTATGCTGGCTGTTCACTGGTGTTTAAATATGGCCAATAATGTGCTGTTTTGTGACCCTGTTTATGTGTAAAACTTTTCCGACCGCACGTTGTAAATTACTGCACATGAATCAACTGAATGTTAGGAACACACCATGAGATGGACGGGCTGGCTCTGTTGGGGGAATCTAAAGCACTTCATCACGAGGATACTTCTTTTTCATCAAATAAAACATGATATTTTCTTCTTTTTTTGCAGGCACACTAATCAACAGTACAAACTGTAAGTGAGCCAGAGTTAGCCAGAGAGGCTAATTTTCATCTGCTGTCCCTGGCCGGATTTTTTTTTATGGCAGCCTGAAAATACATTTTCAATAACACAATGCAACGAAGATAGACAGACAGTAATGTCGACACAACTAATTCACATCAAAGAAACGTGTTTCCACAGTAGATGCATATATAAAATACATGAACACTAAACAAGACAAATGCACACATATACCAAATAAGCAGGCAGGACAGACAGGACAGGACAGACAGTGCATTAATGATTGCACACCTGATTGGCAACAAGACATTCCTTAAGGCTATGTTTGAATGTCTTGTACGTTTTTTTGTGTGCGTATGTGTGATGGAAGAGCATTCCATGAGTTTGCTGAATTCACCGAAAATGCAGATTTGCTAAAAGAGCTTGACCTATGTGAAATGACACAATCACCTCTTGAAGCAGATCTAGTGTGTCTGCCACTTTGAGTGTGTTGTTTAATAAAATCACTAAGCGGAGGCGGAGCCATACCATGTAAAACTTTAAAAACCAGACACACATTAGTGAATTTAATGAGGTTCTCCCAACTCAAGATATGGTGTTTGATGAGAATATTGCAGTGATGGTGACTTTCAGTGTCTTTAGAGTTTGTTTATGGAGAATATGGATAGGTTGTAATGTCGTTCTGCTGGCTTGTGCCCAGCTGGTTAAGCAGTAGAAGAGATGGGGTTAGATGGGAGATAGATCATTGCATTAAAATATAGTTTCGCAGCCTGCATGAGTAGGCAGTTTCTTATATATCTAAAATTCATGAGGTAAAATTACAACCTTTGTCACATGTTTTACCTGCTTTTTAAAAGAGAGATTAGAATCAATAAAAATTCCTAAATATTTAAAATCTAACACTACCTCTAGCCTCTCACCAGCAACATAAACATCTGGCTCTGGTGACACTTTGCAAGCCCTCTTTGTGAAGAACATACCAACAGTCTTTAACATTCAGGTAAAGGCAGGAATCTGAAAGCCATTTAGTTACATGTGTCATTGTTGATGTGAGCTTAAGTGCAGCTTTCTCTTTGTTCTTAGTGTGCACATAAATCACTGTGTCATCAGCGTACATTTGAATATCACACCCATTGCACACACCCGGCAGATCATTCATGTATAAACTGAATAATAAAGGCCCTAAAATAGAACCCTGGGGTACTCCCACATTGGATCTCAGAGTAGAAGATGAAACACCACCCACTCTGACACACTGGGTTCTTCCTTCAAAGTAGGATTTCAGCAAGGCAAGAGACTCTCGAGAAAAATTTGACAGCTTATTATCATCATCTGCTTATTGACAGATGATGTCTCATCTGATTTGTTTTCTGCAGAACTCTTCTCGAGCTGCAACTGAGGATTGTTTTCATTATCAGTTAATCTGACTAATATTTACTTTTGAATTTTGAATTGATTTTGTGCCCATCACGAATTTCTAAAGCCCAAATTGACATATTCAAATTTGTATTGTTTGACCAATGATCCAAAATCCAATAATATACAGTTTATAATCACGGGAGACTTCAGCCAATCACCCAACCGATTAATCGGTAAAGCCTTTCAGCTCCATTACCAATAATATTGTCTCAGTTACATTCCTCTTCTTCACAGTAGTCCGTTACATCGTCGTTATATTGTGACCTCTCGCACTCGTCTCCAAGTGCATATTGCCCAACTCCCTAATTCTCATTCCACCCGAGCCGTCACCGTCACTGTCTCCCTCTTTCTGTCTCACTCCATCTCTCTCTCACCCCTCCTCCCCTCCGTCTCTCTGCCCCCTCTCTCAGCAGTAAGCCCTCTAATCTCTCCTGTTCAATCGCCTGGCAGCCACATGCCCTCTGTCTGCAGAACCAGCGGGGATGTTTCCTGTGCAGGTGTACCACAGAGCACGCACAATAGGACCGGTGAGCACGGCGGGCACGGCAGCTTTGGTACGGCGGGCCGGGCGGGTCAGATTTTGCACGATATATGCTGATGGGAGTTAGCATATAGTGGATGCAGCAGGTATGGCGGACACTGGGTTCAGCGTGGAGGGTGTGCTGCTCATGGGTACGCTGGGCAGGGCGTGCATGGACACTGAGGGTACGGCAGGCGTGGTGGGAACAGTGGGACTGGCAGATGGTGAGCGCAGTGAGGATGATACATGGCAGACACTGGGTACAGTGAGCATGGCGGGAATGGTAGCCATGTTAGTGGTCACAGCATGAGCCCATGCAGGGTGACGGGACCGAGGGCCAAGGTTGCCAGTCGTGCCCAGACTCACACCCATTCTCCCTGACATCCAATGTGACGTTTCCTCTCTCCCCTCTTGCTGAGTCATTAGTAATGTTTGATAGTTGGTAGCTTTCCCCCCTTGTTGCTGGCATCTCTTAATCAATGTTAATTGGCTTGGAATTAGCATATGTTAATTAATGATATTTACTTCAAATTAAAGGTATGAGTGGTCCCAGAGGGTTTCCTGTTCATCTAATTAGAACCAATTAGCTGCAATTAACACGTGTAAATGAGACGCCACTGAGTCCAAAACAAACAGTGTGCATATGCAGGCTGCTGCCCAGCTTCCCTTGTGTTGCCCAACATGCAGCGGGCCCGTGTTCTCTTTGGTATGCACGTGTATGTGTGCAGTCACACTGAATGCATAGTAGTCAGGTGTGTTATAACAAGCCAGAAGAAACAAAAAGTCATTCCAGCTCAAACAAATAACCATTCAGGACCTTTGTACTCCCAGTTCTCCCACTCACATCAGCGTCTCTCCTATTTTTAGAGCGTGCTGCCAAACTAATTTGTTTTACAGACCTTCCTATCAAGTGAAGAAAATCCCGGAGGTATATTAATTGAAATTCAGTCAACAGCACATCTTGTTTTGGTCTAAGAAACCACCAGCCGTGGTGAGTGTGGAGAGTAATCTCACACAGGGAAAATTGCCAGGAAATGAGAAGATGTAAACAAGGGAGAAGGTAGAAAATAAACAGAAGTCATTCAGGCATCAATTGCATCTCAGCATACTCTATTAAAAGGATGCTGCCTGTTTTTGTTTTGATTTCAGCAGATATTCTTATTTGGCAAGAAATTGACTTTTTTAAAGACTGAAATCACAAAAGTCGGGTAAATACTCGTTATTATTTAAAGGGAAGGGAAAAGGCTGTTGGATAAACTTCATAAATGAGTGGGTGGGCCGTCTGTTGAATGGACAGATGGCGGGAGTACGGAAACATACCATGAACACAATTGGTAACCAGCCAACAACATGTGTTTTATTAGCAGTGGTATTACAATGATTTTAGCTTTTGCAGGTAAATTAATAATCTGTCAGTGATAAAACAGTTAGTTGTTGATGAGAGCAATATTGATCACCTACTGTGTCCATCATTGTTTTATACCAAAAGGGGATGATACAGTATTCTGTGGAGTCAAACTACAACTTTGAAAACATTAAAAATGTGTTTTCTGAGTGGATCTTAAGGCCGTTTCAACACCACCAACAACAAGTTACTCAATGTGTTGCAGCATGTTATCCATTCCGGTTGTACATTGCATTGCATTAGCAGCACACTTAAAAGAGCGTTTTCTATATGTGTTTGTTTGCTTTCTAGTTTGAACACCTAACACACACAACTCATACTCACACCCTGCATACATTTTCTCTGCTGGAGCAGTGCTTGTTCAAAACATGCCTGTTCAGAACGAGTGTGGCGTTGCTGCTTGCATCTTTCAGGAGAAGCACTCACCCAACACTCCACACTGCGCTTCCTGTGGTCCTCAGCAGTACACCTGCCATGATACAGGTACTCACGGTCAGGAACACCAGGGAATCACTCTGGTTCAGGGGAAAAAAACACTAGAAGTACATTGTTCAGAACATGCACGTATCTCTTTTATTTTGTGGGAATGTACCAACATTTCAAATTAGATTAAAGTTGTGTAGCCTGAAATACGCCCATGATTCCTTGTGGTAACACTAAGAACAACATAGTTCTGCTCTATATGACATATTCAGCTCCCACTGAGGGCAGGAACAAGTGCTTTGAACACCACTGTCAACAGCGCAGTGGAAAAAAGACGAGCAACTTATGTTCTTCATGAATGGCTGTAGCTCATCTGGACCAGAGCAAGGATCCTCTCCGACCGCCCGAGACCGCATGCTCCGCTCTTCCGCCTCGAACATGACGTGTGCACGCCCACAAATCATGTGTAGTGCACATCCGTAAGCTCCAGTACATGTATAAACTGCTTCCTGTGATATATGCATATGTCTGTCCACTCACTCTGATAACCACGAACCACTAACATAGGATGGCTACAGCAGAATGAATGCCATAGTAACTGTTAATAATATGGGCTTCTGCGTAACACGCTGTGAATGCTTTTCTGCATTCCTAGTTGACCCTGCTCCGTTGGCTTCATACATCCTCGCCAGCGTGTTTTCTCCTTCTCCTTTCTCTTGTATCTGGATTGCAGGTCTGTCTGTATGAGTGAAGTCTACAAAGAACTGCAAAACAGCATTGTGTGCTGCATGTGCTCAGCTCCTAAAGAGACCTTAAGCACTGGCTGGAGTGTTTTGGCAGACATAACACACATCCTTTCATTCCACCTGGGTATTATAACTTCCCCCAATGCGCATCCCTTTTGAAAAACCCAGACTTCAATTATCCATCCAGCATTGGCAAGGTGTCAATGATGAACCCAGCGGTGACATCCGCAACTTTCCACGCTGTTCTTTAATGATGAATAGATGCAGATTATATTTCTTTTTGTGTTATTTCTTCTCCGCTGTCATCCTCACCTCCCCTCCCCCCACCCCCCCACGACCTATCAAGGTAAAAGAAGGTGCATGTTGAAATCCCTAACAGCTCAGAGCGACGCCTAATCTTGAGTTAGTGGTTGTGTGGATGCAGCATTGACAGGCGTCTCTCTCTTTTTCTCTCTCTCTCTCTCTCTCTCTCTCTCTCTCTCTCTCTCTCTCTCTCTCTATGTGTGTGTGTAGCATTTTTGCAGACTCCCCTCTTAGTCTCCAGGTTTAGCAGCAGGAAACGGCGAGATGCTTCAGCATACTTACCACTATAACAATCAGGGGGTGGGTGGGTGTGGGGGTAACGTTGCAGGGGGTTTTGCGGCTGAAAATACAGCATCCGCTGCCTTTGTTGGGCGATAAGGGAAAGGTGGAGGGTGGGGGGATACATGCACACAAGGAGCGATCTTGGGAGCTGAACAAATTTGAGAACGGCATTATGGGTTGGTAAACACGGATGCCATAAGAGGCTGCAGGATTTGCCGTTTTTCCCATTTTCTTTTTTCCGGAGGGCTAGAGTGCGAGGCACAATGACGAGATGGAGGTGGTGTGAATGGAGAGATGGAATGAGACAGACAAAATAAAAAGGCAGGAAAAGAAAGGAAGGGAGAAAGGAGACAATAAAGTGAAGGGCATGGAATAGGACAGTGAAAGTAAAGGGCGGGGCAAGAGGCATGAGAGAGGAGCGCATGGAGAAAGAGCAGAGAGGTTTCCACGCTCATGATGAAAGTAGAATTCCGCACTCCTCATTACCCTTTTGCTCACCTCCAGACCCTCGTGCCGCTCCTCTGTGGATGTGAGCCGTCCTGCCCAAAGGTTTGGCTTCTGGTTGCAGCTAGTTGTCTCAAAGCTGCTTTAATAATCCTGCATTCACATGCAAAGGACGATACATGTTTAAATTGATAAAATATACACATGCAGCTTTCAGGAGGCAACCAACAAGGATGTATATAGGAGTGACCCTGAATAGTTGCTTATTGGACAATTCCTTCTCAAAAAGCCTGATTCGACTGACAATCTCAAAGTGGAATCGTCTCAGTGGCAGGAAACTGTCTGTGTCTGTAATGTCTGTACTGAGCTCACCCAACAAGCTGTCCACAAACCAAATTCCACCGACCTCGGTGGTTTGGTCTTCACCAAATGATGGATTGATTGAGAATGTGGCTTTGGAAGAGGATCTTCACACTCTGGCTACACAGAGGTGCTGAATGTCGGACTTCATGTGGAACTGCCCGGCTTCTGTTTTTTGGGGTTAAAAAGAATGACATACAGTCTATTGTGGTATAAATGTCAGCCTGTTATTGATACTGTCCATGAACATTTGAAAATAATGAATTTGCTTTCAATTGATCTCCTCAGTACATGAATAAATCACTTTGTTGACGAAGTTGGACCATCCAAATATGTGCACCATTACATCTTTGCTACAGCCTCAAAACGGCTAAATAACAACAACTTTAGGCTCATGTTTCAAAATCAAATAATGCATGTATTAATCAGAGCACTCGCGTGGGAACGTAGCACTATTAGAGCGCTAGATATTTTTGAATTTATGAAAATAAAATTGAAATCAGCAGAGGGAGGCGTGTAGAAAGAGCTGTTTGCAGCTTTCCTGCCGGTTCCCTTCCGTCTGTAAATTGCCAGAAAACCAATTAGGACAGGAAGGTCTATTTACAACCACGAAGAGCAAGCAGGCAAAGGAAGCGTCTCCCAAGCTTTACTGACCAAGTATGTGTGCACATACAAGGAATTAGTCTCAATTTGTTTGCATCTCTCTCAATGTTCTTACACAGAAATAGAAACGACGACTCGGAACCAGCACAACAAAGCTGGACAGAATAAGTGACAGGTCTGATATGTAGACAGGCAATGCATACAAGGTGTAAATATGAATATAAAAAAGCACCAATAACCAACAATAAAATGAAAATTACAGGTCTATAACAATTCACGTGTTCTGTAAGTTCCAGAACAACTGTTCCAGTCTTGTTTGGTGGCCGTTCCACACCACACAGTGAAGCAGAGACAGACTGTAGAATATAACTGGATCAGCAGCTCGGAGAAAGGTGGATCTTCTCCTCCCTCTCTCTCTCTCTCTCTCTCTCTCTCTCTCTCTCTTTGTCCCTCGACCTCCGCTTCGTTTCACAAACGCACCACACACACACACACAAGGTTGATTTTACTCTTTTTTAATTAGTACATGAATCTTAAACAGAGCGTGCAATAAGTTAAAAAAACAAAACACATAATTAGACGATCAGTCAGACGATCAGTCAACAACAGGCCAGACTTGACCCATCGGATTCGAATACAAATTTGTTGCAAAATAAACATTTGTAACAAGAATCTGATTCAAAGAATTCAAGAATGTTTTATTATTTATTTTTTTCGAATTAATAACATACTCAATAATTATCAACCAACAAATACATATGTTAAATTAATTTATAACGTCTTCTGTAAGGACCAACGCTGAAATCCTCAGAAAAAGTATTTTTTTTATGACAAAATTACAAACCAGCTACATGATCGCAGTGTAATCTGCCGCCTGCACTCTCCACCCAAACCACCCAAGCCCTCACACAAACAATCTGCGGTTCTGTGCTATATGTGTGAAAGGGATACTTCGGACAAGGTCTGGACCTGAGTCTCTGGATATGGTTTGGAAATGAGAAAACGGCAATAATGCTAAATATCAGCACACTGACACGAAAGTGCCTTGTGAATTGTACTTGTTATCAACATGTGGCATCCACCTGAGCCACTCCGATTTGTTAAATCTAGCAACCTATTGTTTGTGCAGGAACACACAGTGTGGTGGAGCCTCGACAGACGCTTTGAAGCTTCCAACTATTCGGTTCAGTTCTACACATTTCCCAGTTTGTCCTGTATTGTTTTTTTACACTCATTCCATTCAAAATCTGCGTTTAGTGCCGGGATACCTATCAGCAAAAATATTTTCCCGGATGAACTGGAAAGTGTGCAAACCATCCTGCTTTGTGATCATTTAACTGAAAGCAATTCTACTTTCATTTATCAAGCTAAACCGAGGTTGCACGTTCTCCCCTTGTCGGCGTGGGTTCTCTCCGGGTTTTCCTGCTTCCTCCCACAGTCCAAAGACATGCAGCTCAGGTTAATGGATGACTCTAAACGGCCCTAGGTGTGAATGTGAGCGTGAATATTTGTCTGTCTCTGTATGTGCACTCAGATAGTCTGGTCACCCGTCCAGATGAGCCCTGCCTTCACCCAACGTCAGCTGGGATCGGCTCCCACGCGACCCTGAACAGGATGAGCGGTTAAAGATAATGGAAGGATGGACGTCTCAAGAGCTATGCAGGGAATCACACACGTATTGCGGGCAGTGGGATATTGCTTTCAAAGTGTGTTCACTTTGGCTCGGCACGGATCGAGTGTGAACATGATTCCCTTGTCCTCCAGTTTATCTCAAATAGCTTTATTAACGTCATTATTTTTATGGGTGACATTAAGCATATTCTGTATGTTCTCTAAGGCCAGACGTCAAGTAAACGTGGGACTTCTGAGAAGTCCAAGACAGTCTTGTCCGACTCTAGTTCATTTGTGTTTTACCTGTGTCCATCTTCACAAATGCAGACTGTGTTTTCGTTAATACAATTGGGTCGGATTCTGTTGTCAATGCAATCGTAACGCTCTCGGGTCCTCTTGTCAGCCGTCTAGAACCCGTTGTTTTGGTCGGCACCAGAGTGCGATCACTGCATTCACAATTACCCAGGAGAACCGCACCGGCGGTTGAACAATGCCGGAGTTTGATTAAAACGGACTGAATGTTGGCTTGTGAAAGCGCCCTCAGACCTGGGCGATGACAGGCTCCTCTTTTCAGACGCACCATCAAGAGTCGATCAGCCTGCATTCCCCCATCATGCAGCAGTAAAGGCCACATCATTTATTTCTCCTATGGCAAGTGTTATTTATCCAGGTGCAGTGTGCAGTGTTTAATGAATTAATGTTTACAACGGTTGGCTCAATATATATATATATATATATATATATATATATATATATATATATATATATATATATATATATATATATAATTAAATGTGATTTCATAAATCTTAGCAGTTGAATCCTCTGAATGCAACCTGTTATCCTATATGCTGTTCATCAGCTTGATGTTTAAAGGTACACAGAATGGATTTGAAGATAGAGGTGAATCCCTTTAATCTGGGGCGCTTGTGTCCGTTGTGATCTTGATTTGTTCCGGTCTCCTACATGACTTGGATCTTCTTTAAAGCTGGTCTTGAAATTGACTTGATATTCTTCTCGACAGATATACGTGCACAACGACTGACTGAGTTTAAAGCGTTCATTTGGACTAGTAGGAAGAAGCACATAACAGCTGCGTCCCTGCCAGTATTCTGTGTGTTGGCTTGAGGGAGAGGAGAACTCTCACCCTGCTGTCGGCTGCACGGTGGAGATAAAAGATTTCGAGTGTTTTTACCTGCGTTTGTCTCCGCCGCTCTGTATCTGGGAATTACACCAGGGAGCTGGTCGATAACGCCACTACAATCAGGCTCGCCACAGTGAGTAGCATGTTCTCCTTTCAGGGCTGTCACAGAGGAAAGACAATGCAGCACACCTGTAGGTTCCGCTGAGAGCATTCTGTGTTTTATTGTCCGCTCAGCGCGCCGGGACTTACACTGCACAGAAAAGACTGCAGACGGTCCCGCTGTAAAACACGGGCTGCATGCTTGCAAGTGTGTTCGATGCAATCGTGCAAGATGGACGTCTTCCTGCGACGTACAACTATGATATTGCTGCTGGTCTTCCTCGGCAGATGAGTGAAGCAGATAGATCGGTGGTCATCTCATGAACTAAGTAGGCAATTCAAGGTTGTGGATCTGCTATGAGAGGCGATATTAGTGCTATTCACTCAATGAAGTGACAACTGAGTGCTTACGCATTGTTCAAAGGAGTTGTATTGAACATTGTTGTTAATATGGCAGCAGACACATATTAGCCATGTAAAGATTTGGCAGAGTAATTTGTTGACACAGCCGGGCCGGCCACACATGTTTCCCGTGCATGTTAGTGCAGCGAGGTCAGGAAAGCGTTTTGGCTCCCTCTGGTTCCCCCTCATGCAAACACTGTTCACTAAGGTAGTTAAACCAACAAGACATCGCTGCTGTCCAAACTTTGGATCTGTTCTCCCCCCTGTTGCTGTCGGTCATGATTTCCACCATCATTCAATGTCAATTTGATTTGTATTGCCAAATATCACAAATGTACCTCAGAGGGCTCTATAACCTGTACAGCATACAACATCCTCCGTCCTTGGACCCTCGCATTGGAAAAGAAAAAACTCTAATTACCATGGTAAACAAAAGAAGAGCATCATAGGAGGGGTCCCTCTCCCAGGATGTACTGAAGTGCAATAGACAACGTGAACATCGTTCTAAACGGGGATGCAAACATGTCCACTGGCATCATATCACACCAGGCTGTCACCACTGCTGCTGTTTGACTTACTGTTGAAGTTTGATTTGCTGACTACATTCTGTCTTAATGTCAAAGCTATAATGAGAGGATAGGGGTAGATGGATATCTGCTCAGCTGGGTACGAGGTGTTCACTGCAATGTGATGAGCAGTAGGAAGTGCTGTGTGGACTTTGTTGTTCTGAGTTTCTCCTTTTTGGCTTCTTCTCTTAGGGCCCAAAAGCAAACACTACTTCCATCACATGCGACCTCTATTGCTCCTAAAAAGACATATTGGGAACCTGCTGTTCTTGTGGCACATCATTTGGCATCAGTATTATTTATTTCACAAGTTATTCTTTATATTTACTCCGATGGGATTAATGCAGTTGTGTGGTGTCTCAGAGTATAATAAATCAAGTGAATAAATCATATCTCCCTGAAATTCTCCTTTTCCCTGAAGAGCTTGCGTTACTTTTCCAGATGGGAAAGTAATGCAACTTCTGACTTTAGGAAGTGCATTTAGGACTTCACACCATACTGTGGATAATAGCACGGCATACCAGCACAAACAAAATGAAAAATCATTTTTCCCTTCATTGCTGTTTCCAAACTTGTTGGGTGATTGCAAGAAAAAGATAAAAGTTCTCTTCCTAAATGAGTTCCCGCTCATTTTGTCTCTCTATGCTGTCTTCAAATCCTTCCTTTATTCCCTCCTGCGCAGCCTTTTTATTCCACTTTAAATGGAATTCATCTTTTCTTTCCACCACTATAATCATCCCAAAAAAGCTTGCAACTTGTGAACTTGAGGAACACTAAATCCCCCGCCCCCTGTTTCACACACACACACACACACACACACACACACACACACACACACACACACACACACACACACACACACACACAAACAGTGGCTGGGATCTGAGGCATTCGCAGGCTGATGATTCCGATAATCCCAGTTCAAATACAATTCCTGGATCACAGGATTTAAATGACATTATATAGAAATTAGATTTCACATCTAGAGCAACTGAACCTCCCCCGATCCCATCTCTTTCTAATTACACTACTTTCCTCTGAATCTGCACCAGACTCTTTCTTCTGCTTCCCTTTTTGTTCATTCTGCATGAATACAGGCTGGGATATTCTTTAGCGGCACAATGCATCTATTACAATACAAAGTAACCCAGGAGCGGCTATATATTCCCCATGATGGCTCCCCTGTGAATTGGATGTGCGTTTGATTCATGGTGGGCAGCAGTGTTACAGAAGGGAGGGGGGGGCAGGGGGGGGGGTCCAGTCATCTACCTGTAACTGACCCAGTGCATACTTACTGATGGCCCGGTTCAACTGAATCCATTTCAGATTCGATCTTGGAAAAGTGTTAGAAACTGGAGCCATAGAAGTGATGTCAGGGATATGACTTGCTCTGATATATATATATATATATATATATATATATATATATATATATATATATATATATATATATATGTATCAGGTATACATGAGTCATTGTTAGCATGTTAGCAGAGGCTCCAGACTACACAACATAGGCAGCTGTGGTTAAGGAAGTAGAGCAGTCATCCACTAGTCTGAAGGCTGGCGGTTTGATCCCCATCCCCTGTTGTCTATATGTACTGTAGACTGCCCCTCCTCTACATTTTGAAGCCCCTGCAGTCTATATGTTGAAGAGTCCTTGGGCAAGATGGTTGCTCCTGTTGAGCAGGCTGGCAGCCACCAGTGTATGAATGGGTGAATGCTGGTTTCACAGGTTTCCATTGATCGTGGTTGTGTCTGGATCCGGTCCTGCCACACAACTACTGCTATTATCATTATTATTCTACTATGACCACTGCTGCTGTTATTATTGGTAGTCGTAACTTTATCATCATGCCAGCTACTCATTATATGAATAAGTTCTGTCATATGCATTGAATGTGTTGTAACTCTGTTACATTGTTCATTCTGTACACATGACATTTATTGTAGTTCTTATGTGAGGTCCCAGGACAGAGGATGTCATATGTGTACAGATTGTAAAGCCCTGGCTGCACAGAACTCAGAGGTGGTCAGGCTCGGTGGTGGCCGTGCAGTCTTTAGGACTGTGACAGAAGTTTGGGGTTCACATCCTGTTGAGACATCAGACGTCATGAAAGGGACTAAGGGTGTACCTTTGGTTATTTGTTGAAGACGTCAGCACGTCATGTGCAATGCCTCAATTCCCTGTTCAGTAATGTTTCAAAATTAAATAGTATGTTAAAAAGACCACAATCTTTCCATCATCTTAACTGTTGCGAGTGCAAAACCAAAACCAGAAAACCAGTTCACTCATGCTTTAGTGGGTTTGAGCGGATATTATAGGAAAACAAATGAAATATGTTGTCAGGGGACATTTTACTGATACGTTCAGTTCAACAATGTGTGACTTGCCAGATGCGTTGAGTAACAACCTTTTATAATTATGTTGATAGAAAACAGGCGAAATGATGCTTCCTTCAAAACATTATTGTTGCAAATAAGTAGAATATGAATGTGATTTTCAGAAGACAGTTTTACTCTGCATTGTAGTTCCATAAACATCTCTGATGAAAAACATGCATAATTACATTGCATGAAATGTTTCAGTTACACTTGTCGACCTCTCTCTGTGCACAGGTTGTGTTTCTTTCTCTTCCTGTTCAGGCAGTCACTTAATAATGTTTACATGTCTAATTGAAGTATAATTAAATACATTTCCATCCCAAAAGAGATGGGGAAAAAAGAGAAATACAGACGTGTTGGTCAATCCAACAATACTTTCGGACTTCCCATCTATCCGGGGATTTCAGCCCCAAGTACACCAGTTCAACTAAAGAATGAACTCTTAACACACAGTTGACAAATATATTGGTTCTTTTTTAAGGGCTCAGTGATTTCCTTAAACAGCAGGATGCTGTTGTTGTTACATTACTGAATAGACAAACAGGACAAAATACTACATTTGCTGTAGACAATTTTCAGCAGTGAATTAATCCACATTCAGGGCTCTGGTGAGTATTTGGGGCAGAATGTGGGATTGAGTCGTTAATGTGTTTCTAATAGTTTGTGGACAACAGTGGAGCTCTGTGGCACAGAGGAAGAATATAAAGCAGACTTTGATACACGCTGTATTTGTCAGTAGACACATCAATTGCTGGTTTGGGTCTGAATATGGCGTTTGTTAATATAAACATAGAATATCACCAGAGTTGACGGTTGATTGGCTCCTTCCTGACTAGAAACAGTTGAGAGCTACAGCACCCAATTTTCACTGGATTTTTTTTTTTTACAAACTTTGGTCAATTTGGTTTTGTAAAAACATATTCATCCCTCTAACTTTTGGTTTGTGGTCATATTTTTTGCAATGTAATATTGGTTGCAATGGAGGGTTTTACTGTCCAATGACAATGCAAATGACAAATTCTTTGATCTGTAAATAGTCAGATTTAAAGCAAAAATAAAATGTTCAGCATTGTGCTTAAAGCCCCGCCCAGCCCTAAGTCCTATCCATCGTTTGCTATCAACCATTTCATTGGTCATCAAAGGAGGAGTGTGGAACTGTGTGCTGTGTGTGACCAGGAAGAGATGGGCCCAGATAAAAGGATTCTGCCAAGTCCTGATTAGATCTGCTCCCATGTTTGTCTTCCAGGGTATACATGATTTATTAGAGTGTGTTGGGGATGTGTGTTGCAGGGTGCTAACTTGCCCACCTACGCCCCATAGGGGGTGCATTCCAGCAAACTCCATGCAAATGATGCTTCTCTTCCTCGTAGTGATGCGTCCCTGTGGCTTGTTCAACTCTCTCCTCCCCAGCCGAAGCACCTCAGGGTGATACTTTTCTCCATTAATGAGCTCCATGATTGCAAATAAGCCACAAGAAACAGCAGATCGATGAACTGCCAAGCGTGAGATTGATTTGTTTAATATAGGCCAATGTACTATGTATGGGGACTTTTTGTGGAAGGTGCTGCACACTTTTTAATTCAGATATGTGATCATGTTTGTCAACAAACAGATGTGTGCCCACAATCTAATGTTCCTAATACAGGCTGGCCCACACAACACAATACTTAACTCAATGTGTCGCGACGGTTCGTATGATGTCGTACAATAAGATTATTTTGTTATTTTTCATGGACTTTTCCTTTGAATCTCTGTCAAAATGAGACGTTGCATGTACAACTACGGGAAGTATTAAGAGGCCCTAACAGTCTTTATGGTGCTAAAAGGGAAACTGTATGTCAATGGATTAAACACCATGTTTCAGTATCATTATAAACATTTACCATGCAGCATTGTTATGTCAAAAGCCAAAGGTTTGTGAAAATACTGTTGCTACGACTGTAACTTGAATGAGTGGACAGTGAACACAAAATAAATGAAATGAAATTGAAAGCTGTGTGTTTACAACACAGAGATAAAGGTGAGCCTACATGGGGCCCATCCTCCTTCTCCTCCTCCTCTTCCTCCTCCTCCTCCTCCTCCTCCTCCTCCTCCTCCTCCTCCCTCGGGGCTCAGCTGGACGTCCTAAGCGGGGGTCAAGGTGGGTGCTGTTGCTGCTGACCATCAGTTTGCCAAGCCGGCTAATTTACAGCCCACCCTCCTCCAACCTGCGATGTCCACCCTCCAACAAACACCCCCCACCACTGTGCACTCTCTCTCTCTCTCTCTCTCTCTCTCTCTCTCTCTCTCTCTCTCGGCGGGTGTGAAGACGCCAGCAGCACGCTCCAGTGGAGACAAATCAGACCTTCCCGGCCGTGTCATCGTAAAACACCCCCCAGGAAGGTTGCGACCTCCTCACCCTTTCAACTCATCTGCAGGCATAGCAAGTCGGGAGAGGAGGAGGGTCCTCCATGCAGCGGCATAACTACCTCATCCATATTGTCACAAGAGGGGAATCAGGAAATGATAGGAATGGAGAGGCAGTTCAGCCAAATGCATGAGCAGGGATGAAAATATGACTAAATGCTCTTCAATAAATGCAGTGCATGCAATGCACCGTGTGCTCCTGTACAGGGTGAAAGGTCACGGCGCTCCACACACAGAGGTGCAGGGGCCCAAACGCATTTATAACAAATAGTTAAATAAATATTTGCCTGCATGACTTCATTAGCGAGACTGTGAAAGTTCAAATATACTTATGTAGACCAAACATATGACCAAGAAATTATGTTTACATTTACCATGCACACACACACACACACACACACACACACACACACACACACACACACACACACACACACACACACACACACACACATATTAAGTCCTCAAACACTTCATTTCCTGCATTCTGATGAATTTGTATGCACAGATTTGTGCGCATCAATTTATGCTGTAAATGTCTTCATACCTCTTTAAATTTGGACGTGTCACCTGTTCTCCTCAATGATACAATGATTAAGTGTAATTCAATGTAACACCACTGGACTTTAATAGCTCAAATGTGGTTCATTTCTGCTTATAGTCAACACTTTAAAGAAATTCAAAATAAGTAAGGAGGGACACAGAGACACAGAACAATTCTAAAATGCAACACAAGCTTTAGATCAGGTGCATAAGACACTGTCTTTGTTATATTGATTCAACAGTTACAACTCCCTCACCCATTCCCAAAATCCTAAAACAGTTCCTGAACATTTTGTGATGTCATGAGAGGTATGAAAGTAGTGTTATGGGGGAGGATACGTTCCCTCCCATGGGACGCAACAAGTCAGGACAATGGCTGCTGCCAGGCTGAAGCACATAAGCTGGTTGTTTTTGTGAGGGAGCTGACAGGGAAGAGGAACAGTGGATGTGAAAGCCCCCGTATGTCAACCTTACACTTTACATCCATATATATACATTTTATATATTCATCTACCTGGATTTTATTGATTTTCCCAAAAATATTTTCAAGATTGGAAGATTTTGAAGGGTGGTGTGTGTATCACAAGAGAGACAGAGATAGGCCAGAGTCTAAAGACCAATCAGAGGAGCAGAAACATCAGCCTCTGTCTATTCTATCCCCGCCTCCTATAAGTGTTTGGAACATGGGTCAAAGTTCATGGTCGCTGGACCACATTGTGTATACAGAGCAGACATGTTGTTGTGTGTGCTCATTACACACGTACGTCTGCTTTTTTAAAATCTGAATCTGGTTTTGAGGCTGATTAAAAGCCTACGAATAATCATTATAATATCATGTGCATTAGAACATAATACATTTAGTATAAAAGGTGGTGCTGCCTGGCTTACAATTTTAGGAACATAATGCACAAAGCATTCATATTGAGGTCTATCTGTAGACTGAACACATCTGCCAAAACTGTACAGAGACATAATGTGATATATCTCACATGTTTTTCTGTAAAAAGAAAAAAACATTCTAAATGTGAGGAGATATTTTGCTTTCTATGTAAGAGAGGATCATTAATTAGTACAGCACATAGCCTAGCTTAGCATAAACACTGGAAGCAGCTCTAACTGCTGAATACTGAATCCTTGTCAAACCTGTTTAACAGACGACCTGTTTAAAATGGTTTTACTGGGAGTTGGACTGGAGTCATCTCATCACACAACCTTGTCTCCTATAAATTACATTCCCCCATAACTAATACGCATGTTCAATTATGTTGACTGGAAACATATTTGCACCTTCAATACATTTGAGTTTGACGTATTACAAATACATTGATTATACACATATACATTGATTATACACGTATTTTTGTTTAATTGTTTTTACGTTTGTGTTTGACGTATTACAAATCCGTTCATAATCGTGTGTTTGTGTTATTATTTTCTTGCTTTCCCGCTGAATTTAAGCATATTTGAATGTCTAAACTCTGCGGAGGAAAAGAAAAGGGGCAGCGGTCTGAAGACCGCTTGGCCACCGGTGTGAGGCCGGGAACAGCCTACGTCGCACCGGGTCCGTTCTTCTCTGAGTCGGGTTGTTTGGGAATGCAGCCCAAAGTGGGTGATAAACTCTATCTAGTGCAGTAAACCACTGCAATCAACTCAGCAGACACTCAAATCTCCCTCCGTAGTCAAATCAGCTGCAGCAGACACTGACGTGAAACATATTCAAACGGGCGGAAAGAGCCACAGGACACAACATTTCAAAATACTGACTGATATAGATGTGTTCTGAACATTTCTGACCACATCCACACATCTTAACTGTACTGGTCATACATAAATGTTGTAATACGTCAAAGACAAATGTACTACTAAGTTGATTGCAGTGGTTTACTGCACTAGATGGAGTTCATCGCCCACTTTGGGCTGCATTCCCAAACAACCCAACTCAGAGAAGAACGGACCCGGCGCAACGGAGGCTGTTACCGGCTTCACACCGGCGGCCAAGCGACCGCCGCCCCTTTTCTTTTCCTCCGTAGAGTTTAGACATTCAAATATGCTTAAATTCAGTGGAAATGCAAGAAATGTAATAACACAAACACACGATTATAAACGTATTTGTAATACGTCAAACACAAACGTAAAAACAATAAAACAAAAATATGTGTATAATCAACATATACGTGTATAATCAACATACTTGGAATACGTCTAACTCAAACGTAATGAAGGTGCAAATATGTTTCCAGTCAACGTAATTGAACATGCATATTAGTTCTGGGGGAATGTAATTTTTAGGAGACAGGGTTGCGTCACAGTGAAATGCCAGGTTTGGTTCCATCGTGCCTGAACAGAGACCAATACCAAAAGCTTTGCTCACTGACCACATCTGACATCCTACTACATGTTTTTACATAGATTAAACAAACAAGAAACAATCTGTAAATGAGTATTAAATGTGCGGGTGTATTGCTGAAGGTGGACAGAGCCAGAGCCATTTCTTTAATGTTGCAAAACTGGCTCATTGTCAGGTACAGAAGGATTAACAAAGAAATGTAAGCAAGTCCTCATGATATTAAGTGGATGCTCAAGTTTTCTTAGAAAGGTAGTGCATGAGTTATTTGTTTAGTTTGTCACCGTTGTTTATACCCGTGGCACTTTATTCTCTATATTTTTGGTATTTTCCATGTCCATCTTTGGTGCGAACGATGCAGCCATATTACACTTTGCTTTCCAACAATCGCTTTCCAAGCTGCTCTCCTCAGTTGTACACAGCATCACTCTTGACTCCTGGAAGGATCAGCCCACCTCTCCTCAGACGCACACTCACCCACAGATACGCTCAACCTCGCCCGGCGACAGACTCCCTGTTGCTCTACCTGATGGAGCCATCAGCCAGGACCCAGACGGGGAGCAGTGGTTCTCATGGTCTCATCCCCGCTGCACAGCCTCCATACGCGGAGAGGCAAACAATTTGGCCTCCCTCCCACAGTCACCGCTCTGGGAGACAGCAAGGGTTGGTGTGTGTGTGTGTGTGTGTGTGTGTGTGTGAGAGAGAGAGAGCGAGAGAGCGAGAGAGAGAGAGAGAGAGAGAGAGGATAAGTCACTTGGCGGAGGAGTCTTTCTGTCAGTGACAGGGAAAAAGAATGAGTGTGTATTCCAATATGGTAAATGTCAGATCCAGGCATTGGGGATCTATTTGCAACCAAATAGTTTGTTCCATGAATGTTAACGGGGTTTTCTTTCAACAAGTGGGATATATTTCCTCTGTATTCTTTGCATATAGACAGGCTCTCTTGTCCTTCCCGGGAATAGAGGTTGTGCACATGCAGGTTGTTTGGCCAGCTTTCAATATTACCCCGGCACGGCAAGGTGGCGAGGCTTTTGACACGGGGGCTAGGACAAAGGGAAATGGGGTCGTGTGGTGAAATGGTTAATGCGAATCTTAATAGAGGCGGCAATGTCATTATCTCCAAATCCGCTGAGCCCTCTCGACCGGGGGGTCGCGCCGTCGACGACCACTTTACATCCCGAGCGTGTCAGGCCGAGAGACCGGGGGCATGACTGCCAATCCCATCTGGAGGATTTGTGTCCTCCTCTGCCAAATTCAGTAAGCGCATGCAGGCTCATAAAGGTGTTGAGAATTGAGGAATTTGTCTGGGAGGCATGGCCAAAGTCAATGAGCTAGTTTTGCTTCTCCGCCACAGGACGAGGAAACGGGGTCGAGGCCTTTGCGAGGCTCCTGCATCTCCCTCCCTTCGTCCGCTGGAACAGGCCCGAGCAGAAGGAGGGCTGCCTGCCTATAAACGAGACGAACGGTGTCAGATTTACACACTGCCGTGGTTTCCACCAACCCCTGATAATCCCTTCTCAGAAATAAATTGTCCCATTAAAATGAAATGTTGCCCATATAGGTTTAATAAATTGAAAACGCTTGTTTGAATCCTCGGTAATTTGGGACGGAATCCCAAGCATGTAGCAAAAGCTCCAGCAAAAATATGATTATTTGCTGTGTATTATAATGTATGCAGCAGTTTTTATGCGACCAAACAGTGTCAGTGAACCCCCCGATGAAATGTGTGCTTATTTATATGCAGTTATTCAGGTATGCAGTAAATTCCAATTACTTCTTAAGATTTCTATTTAGCATGAGGGGGAAATATGACAGGGAAGCTCTGTGTTTTGAGCGGCATTGTAAATCTCGTTAACTCTTTGCGGCGCGTGGTGAGGAATCTGCATTCATGTCAGGGAGGGAGCAGTGCATAAGATTTTAACAACTAGCTAATAGTTGTGTGTGTTGGAGCGGTCTGAAGGAGATTCAGCGCACGTGAAGATTTCAAGGCTGATCCCAACGGATGTGTTTGTATGACACTGCGTGTACATTTTGTAAGGCTATTCCACATCTTTAAATTTGACCATTTGCATTACTAAATGAATGTAAATGTTGGCCCTTAGGCCATCATGGGCCACCAGAACGCCACTAAGGCCTCGACCACTGAACACTGTGAACCCTCCACATGCATTACTAAAGGAGCATGTTAAGACCTTTAAATGAAGAATACGGTCCGGAAAACGTGTATTAAAACTAAACAAATTAACGTACTGTCATCATTTTTTCTACTGGGGGTCTATGATGAATTTATAGCCAACCTTAGCGTAAAGCAAACTATGTTTATGACATTTTGGCTGCCCTGAAATAACATTTTTTGTTCGAAGTTAGGTATTAATTTGAATTATTGTGTTTTTTTTCTTCTGTGATTTCTTGAATTGGACGCAGTTCAGTTAGAAGCATGTCCAAAATATATATTTCTTCTTCTCTGGATTGTCTACAAAAGGCCTCTTTCAGCCAACACCGATGTGTGTGTCTTTCTCTGTGTGTTTGTGTGTTCTACTGTTTTACAAGATATATTTTTGTCTGAACTTGATGATGACAACAGAAATTGGATTCAGCTGTTGGTTGAAAGCTCATGAATAACATTTAGTCAATATGTATAATGAACAGCACGATATGCAACGTACATACAACTGCTACGGGATTTAATTGTCTTTGTGTGTGCGTCTGTTCACCTGTCTTGTGTTATATTCCTATTGCCACATGTTACCTTGCAGTCTGACCTGTGATGACACAAAGTACAATGGGGAGTGGTGACAGGCTGTGCTTTGGCCCCATAAACACAGGGACCAGCCCTGGATTATTAGCAAGAAGCAAACACCTCATGCATTGGTTTAATGTAGATGTGCTTGTGTGTTATGAGCTACAGTATGAGTGCTGAGTCCCCTCCCCAGTGTTCAGTCCCCAGTGTTGGGCCCCCAGGGGCCCTAAATCCCCGCTGCTCTTCCCTGCCGCCTCCCCCCCCCCCCTCTGACGTGCACGCCAAGCAGCGCTTTGCCTATGCATTAGCCATCCATTTCCCCTGGCTGACACCTCTCCAACATAAAACCGTAAGGCAGAGGTAAAATATCTCTCTCCTGGCGGAAATAAAGCTTTGTCTGCCTGCTGATCTATTGGATATAAAAATAAAGCCGCGGCTTTGATGCGGGCTTTACCTTCTGCGCGCCTTTGCTTTTGGCGCACACAAAGCTCCAATGAAGATGGATCGTGCGGGATTGGCTGCGGTGCGTCCGGCAAGCAACATCACTCACTCCACTTCTTCCTCCTCCTCCTCCTCCTCCTCCTCCTCCTCCTCCTCTTCCTCCTCCTCCTTTTTCTCCTCTCTTTCCCTCTGTAGTTTTTTTTCAGATGTTGTTGAGGACTGCGTTGTGTGTTATTGATCAGGGAATGTCGGTCATTACGGAGGGATTTCCAGCCTAACCGGCTTTGGACAAGTTGTGCGCGTTCGATTCTTGCTCATTGTTTTTGTTTTGTAATGTTCTTTTCTATGTGACGTGAAACATGTCCAGGTTTATATGAGCATGTGCTTCTACAATAGTGCTGTTGGATGAGAAAGAGCAGGACTGCCCCCTCACTACAGGCCCCGCTGCACCAGCATGCGTTTTAATTCTAAGATTCTAGATTATACTATAGGGGCTGCGGGTTTTATTTTCATGTGCAGCTCCATTCCAACTGTTTAAATGTGAAGGTATTAAAATATAGTAAAGCAGCAAAACATACTAAATACTGATACAACACAAATGCTTTAAAATAGGCTACACTTTAGCTTCAAATCCTGGACTTTTTTACACCAGATGAATATTTTTTGTCTGAATAAATTCCTCCAGCAGAGCAGACCCGCTGGAGGCCAATCAGTGCTTCACAGAAGGGGTTGATAGTCAGAAAGTGGTGAAATGTGAAGAAGCTGAATTGTGAAAATGAAATCACATTTGATAAATTTCACTATACTTCGTATTGTATGTTCCTCTTGTTTCATAACGACACTTACAATGTTTTTGTTATATATCCACCTGCTCCTCAAACCCAAAAGCGTTCAGACAATTCCCTCCAAAGAGCTCAGTGCTGTTCCTCAGGGCCTCTTCTTGGGCTGTACAGGCACTAAATGTTCCATAGTGGGCTTAGTAATTAAATCACTTGGTGGTCTTTAATATTAAAACCAGTCGGGTTTAAGGCAGACATTAGAGAGATATTCCAGACTAAACATGCGCTGATAATTTAAGCATAAAAACACCTCACCGTCTTAATAATAAATAAATAAGCAGCAGCTGAATGGTTAACAGCATTCACGGGCCGCTCTGCTCTATTTTAGTGCAGTATCAGCGGCGACCAGCTCTCCCTCTCTCTCCAGGCTTGCGGGCTTTTTTTTATTATTTCTCAGCGCAGAATCCGCAGCGGCGGCGCGCGGCTATCTGGCGCCGCGCAGCACGCAGCGCGTCCCCAGAGCTTTGGCCACCGGGCGATAATATCTCAAAGGGAGTGGTTATCGCCACACATTATATTATAATCATTAGTGATCCTAGCCCTTTCACCCCGGCTGCAGAATAAGCGGGAGGACCATTAATCTGAACTAGGGGAACCGCTTCAGAGGCTGCTTCCCAAGCAGCGCCTTCATGTGCTCACCTCAGTCCCTCAGTCCGGATGCTCATGGGAGAGAGAAATAAAAACAGTTTTTAGTTGTGAAAGGTTTCTGTTGACTAAACGCACCTGGCCAAAACTCCGGATATGTGTTGGATATGATGGAACTATGATTTATCTATTTATTGAACCTCCTGACCGATGCACTGCAAAGCACGTCTAACCAGATTACCTTTGTTTTAATAAAACTATATATTTTTTTAGAAAACGCCTATTTGCTTATTTGCTAGAGTTCTATTTTTGAGTAATTATATATACTTATATATTATAAAACGTGACAGTCTGTATCAATGTAGGCATACTTGTCCAATTTGATTAAAAACACACACACACACACAGATAAGTATTACATGATTAAGCCTGAATATACATGTATTGTGTGTAATGCGCAAGGAACTTCTAACGCTTGACTCTGACGTAACAGCAGCTAAAACCTGCATTTAAGGACGACATAATATCATAGTAATATAGTAATATATTATTGCATGAGCCCTCTCTTTACCCGGATTGAATTCGCCCCCTAGAGGAATGAGCGGGGCTCTGGTGGCGGCGGCCTTGTGTCTGGGTGACCTCGGAGTCTCATGCAGGGAGACTGCTGTGGACCCCAAACCCACCCAATCATGTGATCTCCTTGAGAACAGTGAAGAGGGTGGCGGCTGTATGGTTCTGGAGGCCGGACCATAAGCCAACGAATACTGGCTAGTGTGTGTGTGTGTGTGTGTGTGTGTGTGTGTGTGTGTGTGTGTGTGTGCGTGTGTGTGTGTGTGTGTGTGTGTGTGTGTGTGTGTGTGTGTGTGTGTGTGTGTGTGTGTGTGTGTGTGTGTGTGTGTGTGTGTGTGTGTAGTGGGGGTTGACTGGCTGAGAAGAGACAGCTGTAGGGAGATGATCTATAAATCCCATTGGATTTCTCTCAGCAGGCCGGGACCGGAGTTGGAAAGTCTGGAAAATGTTTGCGTTGGAGTTGGTTGTTGGTTCAATAATCCACGATGAGTTCCCATCGGCATATGCTTGGCTGCTGATCTACAGGAGAAGGAGAAGGACACAAACACACAACACACACTCACTCTCACACACACACACACACACACACACACACACACACACACACACACACACGCACACACACACACACACACAGCTCAGTCGATCGGGGGACTCTGCGTGCTTCTCGGTGCCACCGCCTCTATAGTCAGCACACGCACCGGGGTGGATGGACGGAAGCATGGATGGATGGATGGACGGAGGAAAAGGGGAGGGCAGGATTTCGGCCTGGGAAGCGTGTGATAATCCGGTGAACAATGATTGACAGACTGGACCGGGACCGGAAGGTGCACCCGACCCTCCCCCCTCTGCACATTCACACAGAGGCAATCGTTGCGTCAAATGTGCGGGCTTTTCATGCACTTTGAGCAGCCACGAGAGGATGTGACACATGTGATCTATTTGAATGAAAAGCAGTTCACAGTTATGCGCTGCTTTTTGTTGATGGTTCAACAATATATATATATATATATATATATATATATATATATATATATATATATATATATATATATATATATATATATATATATATATATATATATATATATATATATATATATATTTATTTATATTGTTGTCAATTCTTTTGGTTAAAAAAAATCCATTTCTATATAATTAAATGTAATTGATGTCGCATTACATTAATTTGGCACACTGTCTCCCAAAGCCTCTCACGACGCGTGATATCAAATCAAATCATTTTTTATTTTTTTCCGAGATTTGAATTTCCTTTAATTTTCTTTCTTTCAAAATGTGCACATTTAGATATCTTTGAATAATTCCCCGTATTCCGCGTGTGGCGTTCTATACAGGACTACAGAGAATAAATATATAACATATATAAAAAATTGAGCGGTTTATTCTTAAAATAAACGCAATCATAAACTATAATTATCAATGTGTCTATTACAAATTATGAATAGCAGCGCCTTTTTGCAATTCCTTTGTGAAAAGAGAAAATAACAAAATCCTGTAGAGAGGCTGCAGAGAGCTGAGCGGAGCAGCGGAGCGGTACCCTCCCTCCTCTTCCTCTTCCTCCTCCTCCTCCTTCTCCTCCTCCTCTTCCTCCTCCCCGGTACACTCAGTTGATCAAAGCTCCAGTCGGCGTGATATTTCTCTCTGTATTACCGGAGTCACGGTAATACCCCCCCCCCCCCCCCCCCCCCCTCCCCCCTCCGACCGGCTGTAATGTCACACAGCCCGGCTTCCACATCCCGGCCACCTCGGACCCTACCCGCAGCGGGAGACATCTTGTATCTCTCATATCTCAAACAGCAGCTCATCACCTGCAGTCTGCATCCCACAGACCTCTCCTTCCTCTCACATTGTTGTGATGACATTGTGTCTCTTACTGAGCCTGGAGGAGAGAGGGGAGACAAATAAACGTGTCATGATTAGAATTAATGATTGCATGCATCCTCGCAGCCTCATTCATTATCTCAGATTAATTATCTCGCAGTGTACCAGCTCACTTGTCTGCACTTCATAAACCCCAAATCTCCTGGGCTGCTTTAACACTGTGGCCCTGCTACCAGAATAGCCCTCTCTTATGGGTGCTGCATGCAGTATAGCAGCCACAACTATAGGACAGATATCATATACCATGTGGATCAAATAAAAGTCCTATCAGTGGACAACAACAAAAGATACGTTTCAGATTAATTTGTGTATTTACATTTACATTTTCCAACATTGTTATCATTTAAGTCTTCAGGTTGCAGCCTTCTGGGTTCCAGGACAACAATAAATAGAATAAGTTTAGTTCCTTCCATCTGAGCCGACACTGGGCCACACATTCCAATGTACAACTTCCGTCTGCATCAGAATGAAAATGAGTGAGAATATAATCTATTGCTAGTGAGGGATTACAGTGGTAAGGTTAAAACCATTTTTTGCATTTAATAGTGTCTTCGCCTGGAGGGGAGTTGAGATATTTTTAAGCCTATATTTTGATTTCCTTCTATTCGTGGATTAATCTGCTCTGTGAGCTGCCTTTTCCTTCTCTCTCTGGCTTATTCTAAATCAGGCAGAGATTATCCCCACTGACAGACTATCAAGGCATCTTCCTCACATGGAAATAACAACAACTTGTGTTGTTTACATGCTGCACTTACACGTTAGCTCGGCAGCGCGGAGAGCCAGGCCTGCAGACCGGAAGGCTTTCTGCGTCATTTACACATTCTCCCGCGGGTTTTAGCGCAGGAAGAAGATAAAAAGAAAAGTGAGTTTTGTACTTTGCGATATTCCCTTTGCGTATTGTCCCTAAATGTAGAACTATGGCCCGAAACAGTTGTCATGGCGCTCAATGACCTTTCTGGCGGAAACACAAGCAGATGCTCAGCATGCGCGTGGACAAACACACACACACACACACACACACACACACACACACACGCACACACACGCGCGCGCATAGGGACAAGAGTGAGGAAGAAAAGTGGGAGATTGGGAGAGAGGGAGAGGAGGATGTCGGCCTGAAAAGGGGGAAAGAGAAAACAACAACAAAATGAGAGATGGTGTGTGTGTGTGTGTGTGTGTGTGTGTGTGTGTGTGTGTGTGTGTGTGTGTGTGTGTGTGTGTGTGTGTGTGTGTGTGTGTGAGCCTTATCTCTGTCTTTCTTCACGCCACCAACACATGTCCCGCTGAAGTCCCCAGAGCCGGGAGGCAGCTGGACGGCCGGGCGGCGCTTTGTATGAGAAGCTGCCCATATGCAGGAGGATGCTGGCGGGCTATTGAGAGACAACACACGGGCTTCCTGGGTCCACTGAAAGTGCGCAAAAAGAGCTTGATTCCGTGTTAAAGCGCACAAATAAACTCAACATTCTGCTTCTGTTTACAAGACAAATACAACATTGTCTTCCTGTAATTACTTTTATTATGACACGAACCACAATAGAAGAGTAAACAATTACTACAAACTCCTTATCTTGGTTGGATATAATTGAATTTATTCAACAAGCATGTAGACAATCTAGAAAATTAAAAGAAAATTAAAAAAAGAGTTGAAGAGCGCCGGCCTGTAAATCATCAACACACAACGTGACTGATCTCTTTGACGGCGAATGGCTGATAATCCAGAATACTGTTGGGTTCGTGGTGTTATTTATTTAAGGTGGACTTGAATGGGTTTGGACTTCCTTAATGAATGGTCCGAGGTGTTTGGGCCGCGAGCTCCGGACGGGCTGAGCGCGCGAGCTGTCAACTTTAGAGCCTTTCTGTCTTTCACGTCCAGGCTTCCTCTCATCACACCAACGAGAAAAGTGCTGAGGTGTGCTGCTTTGCGCCGAGAAAAAAAGCATGTTAATGAGCAGAAGCCATTCTGTGAGGTGGCACGACTCTGGGACGAGAGGAGAACGATAACACGATAATGACAGACTGCGGCTTCTGCTGTGTAATCAAACATGCAGCTCTATGAATGACGCGTCCACGTGCAAAGCAGGCAGTCAATAGTTATATGTATTAAAGGACAGCTGGTTTGTTGATGATGGAAAAAGCCTCTAGTTATTCTCAAACAACAAGACAAACATGCCCGACTTGTGCATAATGTTCTGGCGCAAAGTAACTTAACGGGTAAACGGGGAGCCCGCCATGCAACGCGCGCCTCCGGCTCCGTCATCCCAAGGCCGCCTGTTATACCTGCTCTCCTGTATCTACATGCTCTCCTGTATGTACCTGCTCACGGTCCTCCTCGTGCCCACCTCGTGCCCAGCAGACCCGTTGCCCAGCAGCGGAGACGTGGCGCCTCTCCCTCCGCGCCGCGCGCCCTGAGCCGCCGCGGCTGCTCCCTCCAAACACATTCACTAACATATGACAGTTTTCAGGGAAATTCTTGACAATTGGTGTCTTGAGTGTGTGGCATAAATAGCAGACAAGAGCCCTCGCTGGGTTATGATGGGGCGGCTTGATGGCTGCTGGCATGGCGCGGCGCTGATTGGTCCGGCCGCCGCCTGACGTCAGGAGGCTGGGAATAAGGCTGGGCTGGAGCTTTAGGAGCAAGACAGTTTACTGGAGACCCAGCGCATCCCAGCATACACACGGCACTGGAGACCGAGGGCATCCCAGCACACACACTGACTCCTACCAGCCGCCGGCGCCTCGCAGCCTCGCAGCCTCCCCGCCGCCACCAGGAGCTGAACGTCCCGGACCACAGGATCGAGCGAGAGGGAAAACACTCTTTTTAGAAAATCCTTTGGGTGTGTGATTTTGTTTCTCGTCGGCTTCTGTACAGTGGATACGCTGTCATGTCCAAGTACACTGAATTATCCATAGGCGTGCGTGTCTTGTTGTGTGACAGCTCTGCCCTAAAAGCCTTTTATTAGACGCCTCTTCCAGCCCTGACTGGCACACGCCGATGCGTCACTTCCACGCGCGCCGGGACACCCTCACTGGCTCCGGTCTCCGCTCCTGAGCCGACCTGCTGCTGCCCGTGTTGAAAACTACCTTCTGGTTGACTTCTGTGTTTTCCCCCCCACGGATCCAGTAAAGGACTGATTTTTCTTTTTCTTTCTCCTTTTTGGCTTTTTTTTTCCACGTGAGAGAGAGGACGCGTGTTTCTGTGGACGCCGAGTCTTTTTTTTTTTACGCATGCGGGGAGAAAACTGTGGTGCCACCTGATCGACTCGGCTCCTCCGCGCACACTGGCACCGGGAGCTCCAGGCCGCCTCACGGAGGGAACCAGCACACTCTCGGTCAATGCTCGGCCTGTGCTGCTGATTTTATTTGTACGTGTGTGCGCGCGCTTCTCTCGTGCGGGTTGTAGCCCGACCACACAGCCATGGTCCACTGCGCCGGCTGCGAGAGGCCCATCCTGGACCGCTTCCTGCTCAACGTGCTGGATCGAGCCTGGCACGTCAAGTGCGTGCAGTGCTGCGAGTGCAAATGTAATTTGACAGAGAAATGTTTTTCTCGAGAGGGGAGACTGTACTGCAAAAATGATTTCTTTAGGTAAGATCGGGGAAGGAGACAGAAGAACTCATCAGCTGTGTTTCTGTTTATGAATGTGTCTGATTTCATGTCGGGAGCTGGACTGGAAATGATAGCCTAAAGACATTTTAATAGTGATGGGGCATAACGCAACCGATGGAGAACATGTACCATTCAAGGCCAAACATGATATTGAGTGCAGATCATTCTCTGTGTCTTCTAGATTATTTACAACTTTAAATGAGTTGTTTACTATTGACTTTAAGCCAGTATTAAATAGTTAAACTAGGAGAAAAAAAGCACATCTGTTGACTGCACACACACACACACACACACACACACACACACACACACACACACACACACACACACACACACACACACACACACACACACACACACACACACACACACACGGGACCACAAGTCCTGACAATGAGCAGAGTTTCTGCTTTATGTATTTATTCTCTCAATAGATGAGAGCGACCTGTCCGTGCCTGCAGGCGGGAGTGAGGACGTGGAGGCGATAAGCTTTGATTAGGAGCGCGTAATTAAAAGCTTGTTAATTTGGATTCTTATGCTAAACAACAACAAAAGAGGGGCAGCAACATTAAACGCGTGTGCAACTCGCTATCAGCGGGGAGAGAGGGGAGGTGCGTGTGTGTGTGTGTGTGTGTGTGTGTGTGTGTGTGTGTGTGTGTGTGTGTGTGTGTGTGTGTGTGTGTGTGTGTGTGTGTGTGTGTGTGAGGGAGGGGGGGGGGGGTTGTTAGGATATCGAGGAAATCACACTTGGGGTGTGTTTCTTTGCAGCGCGCAGGCGGCCGGGCGGCGCAGGATCAAACCCGGCCCGAGGAGCCGCGGCCCGGTGTGTGTGCTCAGTCCGACTGAGGAGGACGTGATAAGTGGATTTGAATAGTAAACTAGCTGAAAAGATCAAGTCCGCAGACAAAGCAATCACAGACGTGCAGTCAACAGCAGTGCACACACTCAATACACATGTTACCGTGAAGCCCAGGAGGAGGAGACGTATTATCACAGAGCAGCTGCTGAGAGAATGTTCACTAAAACTCTACGTTTACTGGATGCACTCCTCTTCAAAACGCTCTGTGTGTAAACATATATGATCTCATAGGGAATGAAAAAAGGTTGGAAATATAGATGTGTAATATTTAATTGATTCACTAAAACAACTAAGGTCAGCAGGTCTATACACAGTTGAGCAATGACTTCTGGTGGAAGGAGAGAACATGCTATTATTATTTTTTTTATTAAGAAAAATTTAAATATTTATCTCCTGCGAAAAAACTTTGCATTTTATTTGATAATTATATTTATAGAGCGTCATTGCACGACGCGTGCTTATCTAACTATTTTAATTTTGCAGACAATAAAAAACAGAATTTAGTACAATAAATATTGTATTATTGTTATTATTATTATTACTATTATTATTGTTGTTGTTTATTCAGCTTTCATTCTGGAAATACCACGAGCCCAAAAAAGCGTTTTTAAAGTTTCATTCAGCATATAATATAATAAGAAACTGGAGTTTATCTATAGATTATAATTGTTATGTAAAAAAAAAGAAGTGTAATTGATCAATACAGGTTTATTCATGTACGCATTAATATACACCTTGTGAAGTTGTTGTTGTTCAGAGAAAAGGTAACTTGGAAAGCTAAACTCTATTCTAATCTATATTCTGTTACGGCTCCTCGCGTCTCATCATCTCCGCCTGGCCACCACACCCGAATGGCCGTTGGTGTCATTATGTATGATGTGTGTGTAATATGTATTTGATAAGAACGATAATAACCACCTCCTCGTTCCTCCCGCAGAAGGTTCGGCACGAAGTGCGGCGGCTGCTCGCAGGGCATCTCTCCCAACGACCTGGTGCGGAGGGCCCGCAGCAAGGTGTTCCACCTCAACTGCTTCACCTGCATGATGTGCAACAAGCAGCTGTCCACCGGGGAGGAGCTCTACGTCATCGACGAGAACAAGTTCGTCTGCAAAGACGATTACCAAAACAATGCCAGTGTGAAAGACTCCAACCTCCTCTCAGGTGCGTGTGTGTGTGTGTGTGTGTGCAGCGTGCGTGTGTGTGTGTGCGTGTGTGCGCGCCAGACAAGGCCCGGGTAAATTGTGATGGATGTGATGTGTTCAGCCCCGCAGTGGCTTCATCATTTCCATGACCAGGACTTAGACGGCAGTCAGAGAATAATTCAACACTGCTCACAGTCCATTGTCTGTTGCTCATATATATATATATATATATATATATATATATATATATATATATATATATATATATATATATATATATATATATATATATATATATATATATATATATATATATATATATATATATATACATACATATATATGTGTGTGTGCGTGTGTGTGTATGTGTATTTTCAGTTGAAGCCTTTTCCCTTCTCTTTTCATGTGAATGTGCGCGCCATAATCCGTCATATGGGGATTTTTATTACGTTGGCTTGCAGTTTGTATTAAAGATTATTTAATATAATAGAAGAGAAAAAACACATCAGCTGAATTTTTTATAACTGAAAATAATGTTTCTGTCTTTACATGTGGTGTGTATATATATATATATATATATATATATATATATATATATATATATATATATATATATATATATATATATATATATATATATATATATATATATATATATATGAAGCAGCTTTATGTTGTATTCATGTTGGTGCTATTTGAGGTCATAATTCAGACAGTGCGCGTGGTTCTTCATGACTGGAGCTGGGTCCCTCATATTTTGGAGGATGCTCTGGTGGTTTTCTAACGTCCACGTGTCTTCTCTTTAGTAACGGCATGCAGCGACCCCAGCTTATCCCCGGACTCCCAAGACCCGCTCCAGGACGAGGTGGTCCTGAAGGACACGGAGATCGCCGCCCTGTCCGACAAAGAGACGGTGAATAACGAGAACGACGACCAGAACCTGGGCGGGAAGCGGCGCGGCCCGCGGACCACCATCAAGGCCAAGCAGCTGGAGACGCTGAAGGCGGCGTTCGCTGCCACCCCCAAACCCACCCGGCACATCAGGGAGCAGCTGGCCCAGGAGACCGGCCTCAACATGAGGGTCATCCAGGTAGGAACCTCGTTCCAATAACTCTCTGCTGGATTATCACCCTTATTTCACCATGACTTCATTCATTAACCCCAAATACATACGTCATATTTACTAGGACGTGGGAGAAACAACAACCACCATCTCTCGCAATCCCCAATTATTTCTAAACTGTTCAATAATAAATCATAAAAACGTGGATCTTCTTACTATTGTCTGAAATAGTATAATATTCAGAACACCCACGGGTCGAGGAGGCGGGCTCGCGCCTTCTCTGTTTTATGGGGTGTTACGCACCCATTAAAAGGTGTGATGTAACACCTTATATTTTATGGAAAATGTCCCTGCTAAACTGCCAGACTGCCATGACCGCGCAGGCCATCAGAGCCTCATCCCTCACCCCTCTTTAAAGGAGGCCTCTCTCTCGCCTTCAAACTGCGCGCTCACATTGAATTCATTAGGCCAGAGATTGGCCGAAGCGCGCGGGTTGATTGGGAAACGGGTAATTTATATGGGTATTTCTGATTCTTGGCGCGGACGACGTGGCGAAGTCGCCAACTGGCGCCGGGCTGCTGGGAGCGCTGGGAGTCCTGGCACAGCGCTGCCAGCACGTTTAGCCATGCTGGGAGCATCCAGGCCAAGTGGAGGACAGAAACCTGTTTCAAGGGTCTTCCGATTGTCTGAAGGGCCACATTAAGTTAAACAAAGAGCAAGACGGACAACTGACAAAACATTATTATTATTATTATTATTATTAGTAGTAGTAGTAGTAGTAGTAGTAGTAGTATATTTTGTATCATTAGTATTATTATTAATATATTAATAATAATAATAGTAGTAGTAGTAATTGACATTATGATTATTATTATTAGCGTTATTATGGATTTATTGTGGGAACTATTTTATTTGGTTGTCCCAAAAATATAAAAAATAATAATAATTGGGAATTAGAAATTCATGAGCCAAAATAGAATCACTCATCGGGAATAATAACAGAAGTTCTCCCGGAGAAAGTAGAACAAACTGGAACGCAGTTCTTTAAGTTTCTTTTTTTGTCTTTATTTGGCCATAAAGTAGACCCGGCTGCACGCGGGGCAGCCCGCAGGTGAAAAGCTTCCGCAGCAGATTGATGGCGATACAGTGAAAGTGGCGAAGTGAGGGTATCTAATATGTATGAGCACGATGGGGAAAGGGAAGCGCGTAATTAAAGGACGCCGCCTATAGATTAGGAAATGATAACCTCCAAGAGCCGGTAATATATTGGTAACAACCCTCCTATTAAGTATTAATTGGAGATTTTAAGCCCCCGCTGCTGCAGCCTTCGGTCGGAGTAAATGGAGGGTTAAAAGATCATTAGGGAGGTTAGATGTGACTCCCGCTCCTGTAACGATAATTGGGCGCAGTTCTCTCTGCAGCAGAGCCGTGCGGATTTACCGCACGGCTCATCACGCGCGCCGCAAAGCACACAGACATGCGCTTATTTACTCTATGAAGAACCACGCTGCGGCTGCCAAGGTAAACACGACACCTAATTACACTTTGCTTTGTACGACGGACAATTTACACAGTGGGCTGTATTTGCAGATTCCAAAATAAATCCACGACGAAGAAGAAAAAAAATATTCATATATTTCTGCCTCGCCATCACCTCCGTTTCTCACCCTCCTCCCATCTCACACACACAATATTGACGTGCAATCAAAATGGCGTCAGAAGCCTCTTGCATGTTCCCTGAGTGACATGAGTGTGTGTGTGTGTGTGTGTGTGTGTGTGTGTGTGTGTGTGTGTGTGTGTGTGTGTGTGTGTGTGTGTGTGTGTGTGTGTGTGTGTGTTCAGGTCTGGTTCCAGAACCGACGGTCCAAAGAGAGGCGCATGAAGCAGCTGAGCGCGCTGGGCGCGCGGAGGCACGCGTTCTTCCGGAGCCCGAGGCGGATGAGGACGCTGGTGGACCGGCTGGAGCCCGGGGAGCTCATCCCCAACGGGCCCTTCTCCTACTATGGAGGTAGGTTACACAATACCAAATATATATATATATATATATATATATATATATATATATATATATATATATATATATATATTTAAATCATGTTAAAATCATATTTGTTGCGGTTTTCCTGCCTGTGATCCGTCTACTGGCACAACGTATTGACCATAATGTTTAACACATGTTTTGTGTGTTTCCTTATTTATTTCCTATATTCCTATCATATCCTGATGTAAAGCAACAAAGCCCCATCATATGTGTACATCATCAGCAGGTGTTGAATAAGAACAATACATATAAATACAGCTCCATTTAGGCCTGTAAAGGTACAGCTGTCTGAGCTCCTCTAACAAAATCTTCATGTTGATTTAGTACACAAAATTAACAAATAAAATAAATAAAAACAAGCAAGAGTGGAAAATCACTGCATACTGCTGTATTTATTGTTTTCATGAATTTCTTTACATTATGGCAGGTTTGGATATTCAACAGTAAGGCTCTTACTTTTGTAAAAGAACAATCCCTTGAATGATTCAGTTTGGGTGACCTCGGCCAGACGCTCTTAGAAAGCAGGGCCGGTGACTCAGGTTTACATTAAGTTTACATCTCAGGGATTTTTTATGCCACACTCTTCCTTTAAATGCTTTGAAATATCTGATAATATTCATAGAATTTCATTTGCGCTCGGGCCTTTGTCCTTTCTGCTGAAGCAAAAAGTCTAATGATATTCTGCTGAACTGAAAAAAAAAACAAGGTCTCAGTAGGTAGAATCGCTGATGAAATGGCCCCTATTTTAATTAATTTTGTGGCCACATTGTTCTCCCCACCCAATTGCATTTTTGATTTAAGTGTAATGTGCTCTGTGACTAATGTAGTACGGCGAGGGTCTCTCCTGCTCTCTAATACAAATCAAGCTATGTATATTCAATGAATTCCTCAATGTCTTCGGAATCATTTCTGCACACCCATTGTTCTTATAGCTAACGTTGACTTTTTTCTACTCGTCTTGGATCTGTAGATTATCAAAGCGAGTACTACGGCCCAGGAGGGAACTATGACTTCTTCCCTCAGGGGCCTCCGTCGTCGCAGGCCCAGACCCCGGTCGACCTCCCCTTCGTGCCCTCCTCAGGCCCCACAGGCACCCCCCTCGGAGGTATGGACCACCCCCTGCCGGGCCACCACCCCTCCAGCGAGGTGCAGCGCTTCTCTGATATAATGTCCCACCACCCGGGAGACTCTCCCAGCCCGGAGCCCGGCCTCCCAGGACCCATGCACGGCATCTCCTCCGAGGTGTTCGGCCCTAGTCCGCCCTTTACCTCACTGTCGCTGAACGGCGGCGGATACAGCAACCACCTGTCCCATCCGCCCTCGGAAATGAACGAGGGCACTGTGTGGTAGCTTTCAGAGAGAGAGGACTCTACCGACGAGAGATTCAGTAACGGAGGGTGGTGAGGTCTGGTGGTGATGGGTCGAAAAGGGAAATGGATATCGACAGGGTTAGGGCAACGCCATTGAACTTTTTTTTGGTTGTGTTTTCATATTTATTTATTTACCCAGTCTATCTTTTTTTGTGGGGAAAGCGTATCTGGCATAATGCTCAAAAACATTGTCTTCAGTATTGTGTTTGGGTGTTTAACTTGCCTCCTTCAACCCCCCTCCCTGCATCTAAAACTGGACTCACGAAAAAAATGGGCGAGACTGCTGAACTGCCCCCCATTCACTCCTCCCCCCCTTTCTTTGGGCCCCTAGGGGCCCCCTGTCACCCCTCCTGACTCCCGTCAGTGGCCCGGCATCGCGACCAAACCCCCTAACACTCACCGGTGGGTTGAAAAACAACCCTTTGGAAATCTCCTATAGTATGTCCCGAACACGAAAACATCATTAGCTACTGTCAAAGACTTCAATAGCTTTACAGAGAGGACGACGGGGCAGAGGGTTGATCGTGTGCTGACCCGGGACTAGCAAGGCTGAGCGGCGTCCAGACTGTGTTCGAGGCTCTACCTTCTCCCTTGTATTTATTCAGAAGCTCCTCAGACCTCTTTGCCTCTCAAGGCTCTGCCATATTGACACTTAACCTTTTTGACACCATGTTTCCTAAGGCCAGAGGAAATGACAATTTTCCCTTCGTCTGGACTATTTGTTTCTTTTCTTTTTCTTTTTGTGATTTCAGAATTTCCACCAAATCTGAAGAAGGCCGCCTTGAAAAGGCAAATAGTAAAAACCCTCTACGGATTGCAAACCCTTTATTTAAAATGGAAGTGAACTTGAAATGTTGAAATGAAGTCTACCTTCTAAAATTATTTTACTGGGGTTCTAAATGGGACTTAGAGCAGTCAACTGTTTACGTAATCTATTTAATTCAGGAGTCCAGAAGTCTCGAAAACCATGTTTTAGAACCTCTCGATCCATATAAAAATGTTCCAAGCAACCAACCAAACTTTTGTATTGATTTCATTTATATTGTATGGAGATAAAAACACATTTGCTGGGGTTGTGGTTCACTGTGCTAGTTTGTACAAGATGTTGTTTACAAAAAAGGTTGAAAAAAAACAATAAAAACACGAGTAAAGTAGACATTTGCCAAATAAAAAAAAAATAGCACAAATACTGTTAAAGTGCTTTGCACCATCATCTGCAGAACGTGTTGAGACAAAATGTAAGTGTTAAAAGGAGTAATTGACTTCTTAATTTTTTAGTCGGCTGACAAAACATTCATAAAATTGTTAATATAACATACTTAGACAGGTTTTATTTTTGTGTCTTCAAAGGAGAAAAATCCAAACTATAAAAAATTGATGGTCAAATATGCAGCTAGTAGCTGCTACATCTCTTTGAATATCAAGCCCCATGGTATGTCTTTTATTGTTCCAATAAACCTAAGCTTATGTGACCTTCAGTGCATATTAGACCATTCACTGTATAAATACAACATGTTGACAAAAATGTGTTTTTAATAAAACTAGAAAATATACTTATGAATTTTTTAACATATTTTCTGTGGAGCAACTATCTTACGGGATATCCTCACATTCCAGTGTATTATGTGTCACACGGTGTCAGTGCAGCCGTATATCACAGCGCTCCTGTGAGCCACTTATCAGGTCAGTGTCACTCATTTCATAATGAACGCTTTATGTCTACATGTCTACATTTCCGTTCAGGTGGGTTGTCAAATAATTGGCCTTTGCAGACATGTTGACAGGTTAACAATTCTGATTAATGTTATTCAAAAACATTGAGTGAAATTGAAACGGGAGTTGATGAGAAAGTCATGAAAAGAAAGAAACAAAAAAAAGGAGTCCAAATGAGAGCGCAGAAGCAGAATCTACCGCGTCATACTTTGAAGTATGACTGGTGTGATGCTAATCCTGAAATGTCAACAAACCGATTCATTTTTTTCCTTGCAATGCGTTGCACCCGATCCTGATGGCTCGGAGAACGATTCCTAGAGAAACAGAGTTTGAAGAGAAAAAGAAAAACTTTTCTGCTGATTTCACTTTCCTCCCAGCAGTGGAGGCATTCTCTGGGCCGGCTGGCTGCAGCTGACACAAGGGGGAGCGCATTCACAATTTACGCCGTCGCCACTTCTATCCTCAACCACTTTGGCCGCGTCCTCGGAGTCTTCTGTTCAGCTACTCGAGGTCGTCGACTAATCATAAGCAGTTAGCTGTGCGACTGTGAAGGACAATGATGAAATTGCTGTGACCGCAGCTCTCCTGCTTGTTATGCTTTTATTAGCCTGCTTCTACATTATTATTCCCTGCAGCTTGCTGTTCGGGCCGTGCGGTCTGACAGCTGGGAGGGACTTTTCCCAACTTATTTCGGCGAACATAGCCGTAATAATAATCAAGAAGCCCAAACACTGAGGCGTGATCTTTTGCAGGAAGGATGAAAAAAGTATTCACACTTGTAGGGAAACAACTCGGGCGGTGGGATTGTGGCGTGAGTCTGAGGGAACCTTTATCTCCCAAACCCGGCATGTGCAGTTAGGACCATATATGCAATCCTAGTTTTCTCCCCTGCCTCCAGACTGTAATCCACCATGAATTAATCATGGTCTTGAGAGTTAACCAAGCTTGGGGATGTGGGGTGGAAGGTGGGGGTGGAGGGTCTGTGGAAGGATATAGGTCTCTGTTGAGCCCCTGGGCTTAGCCCCCCCTGTGGTAACACCATGCACCGGCGACTGACCGCCCCCCGGGGCCACGGCTCTTTAAATTCAAATTCCTATTGATCGCTCATCAGCTGTTGGTGCAAACTGACCTTGTAGTCCAACGCTGGAAAAAATAAAGCAAACCTTAACATCATTGAATGGGTTTTAAATGACATTTTAAATCTCTGAGTAAGGACGTTTGAATAGCCCACACACCCACTGGGATCCAAAGTCAGTGTACTGCATGTGTATGTGTGTGTGAGATGAGAGGGGGTAACAGGGGGATAAATGCTTCGAGGGGGGGGGGGCGCAAAATGTACAAAATGGTACTTTAGGATACAACAGGGGCCAAAATATTGAGCCAATAGGAAGATCATGCCCGGCAGGCGAGCACTGAGATACTTTCGTTCAAACCCATAGGTTGTTTTTTTGCGAAGGCCTCTCCATATGAGCAGCATTTGGCTGCTCGCTTTAAATGCAGAGTGGCTCAGCTGGAAGTGGACCCTCTGCTCGGAGCGACCGTCACGTAAGCACACAAACACATGGCGCCGTCCTCGTCTCTCCTCAAACAAACAACACATGTTGGGGGAAGCCAATTTTTATGGCCAGGAATGAGGAAACGCAGTTAATCAATGGAGCAGGTTGGTTGATCGCTGAGCCACATTTCCCTGGCTCAACACTCAGCGAGTGGGTGATACACAGTCATGCAGCAGCCTGATAAGCAGGCCTCTGCTGACGAGCTGCTGGTTTTGCCACCTCACTATTCTTTCCGCTTCCTCCTCCTCCTCTAAGAGTGAAGACAGAAGAAGATGTTTAGCGGTTAGGACCAATCCCTTTACTCTTTAGGTCATGTTAAGGGGGCTTTCTTTTTCCAAATAATGTCTGATTTCCTCTCAGCAGTGGCGGGCCGTGCATTTTGGACCTGGGTCTTCAGTGCCGTCTGATATTGTTTACATAAATATGCGCATGACGGGATGCTGCATCATTAACGGACAATGTACTTCACTTTATTAATAAAACAACAACAACATGCAGCGTAGTTTGCACAAGACAGAAACCACTTTTATTCTCGTTCCACACTTCACTAGAACGTTTCCTCTCTTCCTCGCCTTCAGTTTAATATTTCACTAGCCTAGCCTAGCTCGCGCCGTGGAGGTAGTGGCATCAACGGTGGGTGCCGGTGGAGGAGCCAAGCAGGGTGAAAAAACAACAACACAAAAAGCAGAAAAAAACAGTTCACTCACCCGATGCTGTACAAAGTCCATCCTTCTCTTTGTTACCAAACAGTTCAATGACGTGGTTGTTCAGTTTATCGGTGCGCTTCATGGACGCCAGTGAGGATCCCCTCCATAAGAAAAGGCATGAAGTAAATTATCCACCAAGTCCGTTTCTCCTCTTCCTTCAGCCATTGAGTGTTAAAACAAGTAAAACACTAAACATGTCATTAATTCTCTTAGGTTTCAGCCTGAACTCTTCTTAATCCTGGCAGCAAGGTAGCTTTTGGTTTTGTAGACAGAAGTCATGTTGGCACACTGACCAATCACAGCGCACGTTAATGGGTCACGCTGGCCCTGTGACGAATCACATGTCCAGAGCGTTAGCAGGCCATCCTCATATAGTTCAACCCACTATTCTACCATAGAGAAACAGAGGTGAAATCTGATTGTATAAAAGCAACATGTTCAACTCAATATATTGTACCTAAGTATACTCTTGCATCTACTATGAACTTATCATCATAATTCTCCAAAAAGCAATAGGACACTATGAAGGAGTTGTAACAGTGTGGTTATAAGTATGCCCTTGGTACCGGGCCGCACAGAAAGAATGAATGAAAGCTTTAAATTAAATTTTAAAAACTCAAAGCCGGAAAGATGTTTTATTGTGAAAAAGAACCGGATACATCCGTCTGTGGTAACCTCAGACGTAACCTAGTGACACATGTCAAGATGTTACGTTACTCTAAAAATGAAATTTAAGTCTGTTTCAACTCTGCCGGTGTTCTGGATTAAAACCAAGGCAGAGTATCCTGGGATCGCCAAAAAAGCACGAAAACATGCGTCCATTTCAACATCCTGTCTTTGTGCAGCGGGTTATAAGTTAAGCAGTAGACTGGACATACAGGTTTAGTTAGGAGTAGAGTCAGTAGACTGGACTGAAGGTTTAGTTAGGAGTAGAGTCAGTAGACTGGACTAAAGGTTTAGTTAGGAGTAGAGTCAGTAGACTGGACTAAAGGTTTAGTTAGGAGTAGAGTCAGTAGACTGGACTAAAGGTTTAGTTAGGAGTAGAGTCAGTAGACTGAACTAAAGGTTTAGTTAGGAGTAGAGTCAGTAGACTGGACTAAAGGTTTAGTTAGGAGTAGAGTCAGTAGACTGGACTAAAGGTTTAGTTAGGAGTAGAGTCAGTAGACTGGACTAAAGGTTTAGTTAGGAGTAGAGTCAGTAGACTGGACTAAAGGTTTAGTTAGGAGTAGAGTCAGTCGACTGGACTAAAGGTTTAGTTAGGAGTAGAGTCAGTAGACTGGACTAAAGGTTTAGTTAGGAGTAGAGTCAGTAGACTGGACTAAAGGTTTAGTTAGGAGTAGAGTCAGTAGACTGGACTAAAGGTTTAGTTAGGAGTAGCGTCAGTAGACTGGACTAAAGGTTTACTTAGGAGTAGAGTCAGTAGACTGGACTAAAGGTTTAGTTAGGAGTAGAGTCAGTAGACTGGACATAAAGGTTTAGTTAGGAGTAGAGTCAGTAGACTGGACTAAAGGTTTAGTTAGGAGTAGAGTCAGTAGACTGGACTAAAGGTTTAGTTAGGAGTAGAGTCAGTAGACTGAACTAAAGGTTTAGTTAGGAGTAGAGTCAGTAGAATGGACTGAAGGTTTAGTTAGGAGTAGAGTCAGTCGACTGGACTAAAGGTTTAGTTAGGAGTAGAGTCAGTAGACTGGACTAAAGGTTTAGTTAGGAGTAGAGTCAGTAGACTGGACTAAAGGTTTAGTTAGGAGTAGAGTCAGTAGACTGGACTAAAGGTTTAGTTAGGAGTAGAGTCAGTAGACTGGACTAAAGGTTTAGTTAGGAGTAGAGTCAGTAGACTGGACTAAAGGTTTAGTTAGGAGTAGAGTCAGTAGACTGGACTAAAGGTTTAGTTAGGAGTAGAGTCAGTAGACTGGACATAACGAACACACGTCAGGTGTCGTTGTCTCCCGTCTCTCCGAGGTCGGACCCGGTCCGTGAACATATTGTCTTCACGTAACCGGTCCGTGACGCATAAAGGTTTGTGAGCGCTGGGCTAGAGGATGTAGAGGGAAAATGCAGAATATTGTGATTCTCAAACCTGCTTGGTGGAGTCTGTGTTCCACCACAGTCCCGGATGTGTTTTTTTTTCTAAAGATAGATTTGATTTTGTAGCGAGTAACGAAGGTTTCAGGGGAAATGTATCGGAGTAAAAGTACCAGTTTTCTTAGCAAAATGTAGCGAAGTAAAAGTAAAAGTAAACAGAAATATAAATAGTAAAGTAGAGTACAGATATCCCAAAAAAATACTTAAGTACAGTAACAAAGTATTTCTGCTTCGGGTCCATAACAACCCCCTGTTACACAATGATCCTGATTGGAGATGCATTAAACAATCTTACATCAGGTGTTTAGTGTGTAAACAAATCCATGTGAGCAGTGATGAAGACCAAGGCTTATAGTCTTAAAATCAGCTGTTGTCACCAGGCTACAGAATGTGGCGTTGCTCCATGACATTAAAGTAAGATGTCATTTATGGGGTTGGGGTTAGTTTAGGTGGGAATGTATCCAAGATTACCCATTTCCTGATTCTGTTACTTTACATTTATAAAGTTAGTGAAATTAGAGGATGAGAAATGACAGCCAAACAAAGCTCAAAATGCCAGCCCCTATACACACTATTCCAGTACACACCTTCCAGTTTATTAAGGTTAAAATGTTCCATTTTGTATTGACACTATTGATATTTGAGGATTGAAGGTTGACCCGAGACTCACAGTTTTACCTAAGAAATAAAGTAACATACTGAGCTTGTCTCTGCCTTTTAACATAGCTTGCTCCTGTGGAATTGTACATACATTTATACCTCTAATTTGCTTTTCAGACTCGGTAGAAAACGGAATGTTTTACTTATAATTTGGTATGTAACCTATTGCTGTACAATTTACATAAAGAAATTGCCCATGTAACAAACAATGCGTTCACCCAGGGAGGAAAGTATAGTTGTTTAGCAAAGTGGAAAGTACTAATTTCCCCCTGGAGGATGTCCTGATGGTATGTGAGGTCTGTAGGTTGGCCTGATTAGCACAGAGCACGGAGTGTGTCTACACCATCTGACCCACTGAGTGATATTCATTTGTCATTCACATATTGGAGACCAACTGCTGTGTTTTTTGCTCAGGGCAAGGGTTTTCTCAATGAGTTGTTTGTGTATGACTGCTCTGGCAATTCCCCACCATGATATTACATGGAACACACACTTAAGTGCAGAATCTGTTTATAATTTGCTTGGCTGGTGTATTTGCTTCTATGACTAGGTTGTTTCAATGTTGATTGGAAATACACTTTGTCTGAAATAGTATTTTAAAGGTTTTGTTTATGATGTTCAGAGCATTGAAATGGCATCCGTTTTCTGTAACTGCTTATCATATTTATGTTGCTGACGTTGGACGAAGGCCGGGTTCACCTGGACAGGTCGCCAGGCTGACACAGAGACAGACAACCATCCACGCTCACATTCACACCGACAGGCAACAAACCTGCATATCTTTGGATTGTGGGAGGAAGCCGCTCTTCATTGGCTACAGATGATATGACGACTTTGTCAAGGAATCATAGCACCCACCCTCCGGCTCCCCCCTGAGCTAAACATTAGCCCAGACGAAGACGATCCGCCATTAGACCAGCTTTGTTTTATCACACTGAACCAATCCCACGGTGTAATTTCAGTAAGCAGGCAAGCACTATGGGAGCAAAACATACTTGACCTTTAACACTACAGTGTTGGCATCTTCTGCTTTGAATAACATGTGTACAGCAGCAACTTATGCATTAATGGTGGGTGAACTGAGTGCTACGGTTCTCTGCTCGGAGGGTAAGGCACATACTCGACCCAGAAATTGACGTAATCATGGTTGGTGCATCGCCCACGAAAGCTTCACACGTGGTCGAGGCGCTTGGTCGTTCACCTCTACATTCTTGTAATGGCAGACGCGATCACGGAGCTGCCACAGATGGTTCACTGATGAAAACACTGTTTACAGGTCTAGAGAACAACAAAGAAGGCCAATTCGTTTCAAGATGCTTGAAACATCTTCAACAATATTAATTTGATTCATTATTTTGCAATAATCTAAATCAAATTATTTACAGGATATTCAACCTTCGTTTTTCTTTCTAATGCATTTAATTCTTGATTTGTTTCTTTACCGGGCTTGTTTAAAAGAAAAGATTGATACTTGGCTTCGTGTATCGATAAAATATCACCACTCAAAATATCGTGATACTATGCTGTATCGATTCCCTACTATGTATAGACATACTGACTTGAGCGTGTCTTCTCAGTCAGTTCCTGCCTCTATCCAATCAGCTGATCCCAAACTGCTCAATTCCTTCGTTAGCTCCCCAGTATATATACCTAGTCCTTAACACTAATCCCCTACCAGATCGTATGTTGTGCCACCTTAGACATATGGCTGTCTGTTCTTGTTTGCTCACTTGTATAATAATGTTCATTATGACTGCCTGTTCTATCTGTTCGTAGTTGGGAATTTTGACTAGCAAACTTTTCTAATCTTACTTCCTCTGCTATTGAGTCCAACATCCTCTACCAGAAACTTTACATTGAGGGGCCTTGTCTATCAAAGAGTTTTTTTTTTCATCTAAGGCCAGTATCTTTTCAATTATTTTCAATGGGAGGACAACATAATATGTCTCAAACACCAACAGCGTGACGAGGCAATGAGCATTTATTTTGGCTTGTTTTTCTGGTTGAAGAGTTGAACAGTCATTTTGCTCCATCCATACAGGTAAGCAACTTTTCAACACTGAAATAAAATTGTTACCAGCATCAGTTGTGGGCAACTGTGGCTCAGTGGTAGAGCAGGTTGTCCTTCAATCAGAGGATCGGCGGTTCGCTAATCCATGTCGATGTGTCCTTGGGCAAGACACTGAACCCCAAATGGCTCCCACAAGCTGGGCCTGCGATGTATGAATGGGTAAGAATGGTTAGTGAGTCCTGATGGGCAGGTGGCACCTTGCATGGTAGCTCCTCCCATCAGTGTATGAATGGGTGAATGATAGCATGTAGTGCACAGTCCATTTACCATCATAATGTGTGGTTGTTGCACGTTGAGTTGTCAGAGTCGATATTCACAGCAGACTGAAGTCCTCCACAATTCTAGCAGGATCATGACGTTTCAGAGCAACAGGTGTTTCTGGTTAGAGTGATCGTGTTAACTGATGACTTCCCACCAAAGACGTTTGTGGAGGAGCATATGGTGGCAAATGGTTTGAGTAGATGGTAAACACAGATGAATATGTTTAGCCCCATTGTAGGACTGATAAACCTAAAGTGACCTCGCTAACTCCATATCCTGCTTCGAAGTGCAGGCATCTATAAAATGCATTGAGTATGACCTACTGAGCAGGACACACATTTAGTTCCAGCCATTCCCTCTAAAAATGGACGAAAAACAAAGCATTACACGTAGGAATTAAAATAATCCATAATTTCATGACGCTTTGCGTTTGGGAAATCTACAATAAAAAGATGCATTTCTTACTTTTGGACCGTGACGGCCTGGGACAAGGACTTGTCATAGGCTGTGTTCTCCCCTTTACTCCAGGCGATTGGTCGGTGGGCTCCGGAGGTTAGAAATCAGACATGTCCTCTCACTCTCTGACAGAAAGACTTTTTATCATTTACCCCTTTTACTGAAATAAACATTTTCCTTTATTGATAGACAATGTGTGGCCTATTTTGTCACACACATACTTTTGAGGCAGGTTGTGACAGCAAATAGAATCAGGAAAACCCCAAAAGTCAAAACTCCAAATCTTAACATTCTCATTTTAAGAATTGTTCACTGTTTATAACTCCTTTAGGGTAAATTCATTTTTGTTATTTTCTGCCAGTTTAGCATTTTCTTCTGTGGCATTATCTGAGTGTGTTTGAGCAAGTGGCTAAATGCAGCGCTGTAGAAAGCCCTTATCACCTAAGCACATTGTAACTTCAGCTCCAGGTGTTTGCTGCCATGTTACTGTACCCAACGCACATGGCCATGTTGCTAATTAAAGCAATCCCATGCTTATCCTGAGAGGGAAATACCTGGATTAGAGGGAGATTAGCAACTCAAACCTAATACATGCCTAATCAATTTAAAGCCATTAGACAATTAATTCACTTTGGTGGAGGGTGGATATTGCATAGCACTAATCTGGCCCCTAAGTTGTCACTGTGTGTACTGATGAGTATTGAGTGCTCTGTGTATACAGTGATGCGAGTGTGTAAGCAACCTGAGGACAGGAAGGAATAAACAATGACGCTTCCTGTGTGCGCATGAGGTCAATAGCTTCAGTATATCACGTTAGTTGTGAAACACATCCTGATTTGCTGTGATGTGAAGTTATGCTACCTTCCACTGACTAATTAATACATTTTAGACATGTTTCTCTAGTCTTCCCTTGACTCCAGTCGATGACCTTTGACCTCTTTTGACAGCTGATGTCTGTTTCCACTGTTCATTCAGACGCTCCTCAAGTCACATGTGATATCATGATGATGTCATAGACCACTCCAGTCTTCCTCCCCAGGAGGGTCCTGTGTTTAGGGTGGACCAGCAGAGACCTTAAAGCTAGCAACGTACCTTCAAGCGGTTCTTATGGTTTGTTACAAAAAGGTATTTATTTGTTGTCCATTTTCTTTCAATGTCTAGCAACAGGAGCGATCAGTGCACCTGTGCACGCCCTACTAGGTTAGGTTTAGGAAAAGATCATGGTCAACATTGACAGGACACTTACAGCATTCTCATGGATTAAAGTCTCCACCCTGAACAACAAATCAAAACCCCTCACACTGACCATGAATCCAGTGTTTGTTGTAGATTTCCTATAAAATCCCCTACTGTGGGCTTGGCTTGGCCACTAACGAGTGAGTGTGTTTGTATTAGGAGTGAGACTCCTAACACTCAGCTCAGTCCGACCCTAAATCAGCCCTCAGTGATTGAATGTAGCGGCCAACTGGAATTATTCCCAAACTCCACCCGACAGGAAGCAAGGAGAGGGATGACTATGTTTGGGCAAAGTGATGACTAAGATCCTTTAGAAGCAATATCTGAGCATGACGATGATGATGATGATGATGATGATGAAATGAGCAGGACCACAAAATAGTGAATGGCTGCATGTGAACAAAATCTAAAAGGTTTTGTTTAAAGATATCAATAACCTTTAAAATATGCTTTGATGGGATATATAAGAGATTGAAAAAAAACAGGAATGAAGAGCAAAGATGTGTTTTGGGTAGTTTATTATTTATGCAAAACAAAACTAAATGGAAATGGAATTTACATGCAATATTATGATATTTTCAATCTCTTATAGATAAGTCAAAGGTCTCTAAAATTCTGGATTATGTCGGAATATTTGGCTCAACATTTTTTAAATATGGTGTATGTTTGCTCAACCAAAAACAAAACTAACACTTATATATGATTTCCTCAACATTTTAAGCAGTGATCAGAAGCAAATAATCCGGACATCACCTGATCCTGTAGCGTGTTGAGAGGATAAATCAACAATACTAATACAAATTAATACAAAAAGTTGAATTGCGAAGAGTGAATAATAATAATACTGAAGACAGTAATGTCAGTTATAATACGAGTAGATAAAATCAAGCATTCTGATTGGTTGAGAGTGAGTCACGGGGTGTACGTTATTGAGCCATAATGTACTGTACGCCTGTTTACATTTACCAGAGCGTTCCATATCAGCGCGCACTCAAAATAACAGGTAGATTTTGCGCGACCGTTAGTTGTCATTTCAAACAAACATGTTTCGTGTAAACTTTGATATTTTGATGAGAATGGCAGCGGTGAATAATGGGGGAGAGGAGAGCAGGTAACACTCTGAGCGAGCAGACTCATTAGCGGGGAGCGAGTAAAACCGGAAACTAAGAGGATGAATGAAAAGGGTTTGATCACAACATCGTGATGATTTCCAGTGAGAGATAATTACCGTCGGTAATTTCCCGACGCGAGGCAAGTTCTCTAAACATCATGGAGGGGAATAAAGTGTCGGAGAAAAGACAGAGAAGCAGCGAGAGCACTTCTTTACATCGGTGCATGTCAAAAGATGATAAAAACCCCAAAGTAACAAATCAATTGTATTTTCTAAAATGGTACAAATATCAAATAAACCCACTTTTGAGTTAGTAAATACAATATAGTTATGCTATAAGGAGAATACTTGATTATTTAATTGATTAAATAATCAGTTGCCAAAAAGACTAAAGATTTAACAATTTGTACATTCTAAAGCTGAACCAGGTTGATGACAAACATCAAGCGTGAGGAGAAAATTCAAAAGTGAGAAAGCCCCGTGTTTTCAGGACATCTGTGATGGAGACAACTGGGCCTTACATTACATTTAGCTGACGCTTTTATCCAAAGCGACTTACATTTACAACATAAATTGCCTCCAGGTGATGTGCACTGTCCAATCCAGAAGTCAGAGAACTATTATACACATGTGGCATGAATTAAACAAAATGTAAAACTTTAAGTTGCAAACACAAAACATGTGTTTATGAATGTCATTTGTATAAAGTGCACGTAGCTAGAAATGGGATAAACGGACTAAAACTTGAGCCACACATTGTCTTCAAGCTGAGAAAAATTGGCCTGAATATTTTTGTAAAAAAAAAAAAAAAAAACATTCATTCCAATTAAAGCAGGCCTGTGCAAGTGCAGCCAAGCAGCTCTGTTATTCAATTCCATTAGAATGAACGATGCAGCGGCATGCAACCATGCAGTTAACAGGAATTAAAACCATAGGCAAGATGACGGATTACACAAGAATAGAGGTGTGTGTCTCTTAGTGTGTATGTGTGTATGCATCCATGCGCACATGTACCTTTTTTTTTTTTCTTGCTTTCTGTTTTGCCAAAATTGTACATATTGAATAATTTCCAACACATGTACTTGAATATTAAATCAAAACAGCTTGAACAGTGAAACGTGCTATGAGGTCTATGCTGTGGCATGGCGTCAGTGTACTTGTCAGTGTTTGCCAGCTGTAGTTATTGCATGATGTATGGCTCTGTTCTTGATGCATGCATGACAGTTGGCAGTCATTAATCATAGTTAGAAGATAGGACATGGTTTAGGGTCCCTCTTTTTGCTCGTGGTAAGTCTTATATAAATTTACAGCGGCGTTCTCCCGTCTTATGCAGCTGCAGGGACGGTGACATGCACAAACACATTTCATATCATTCAACTGTATAGAAATGCTGCTTTGCAAAAATGTATACTGACGCAATCTGGCAAACACTCCATTCCTTCACTTTATTAGACAACTACAGTGTGTGTGTTGATTCCACTGCAGAAGAACTTTCCTTGACTTTTCCTTTCCAAACTTCTCTCTGCTCTGCTGCTCAGCTCCATGTTCCTTGTAGGTGTGTGGATGTGACAGTCAGAACCTGGCTCAGCGAGTGTGTCTGCACTGGTAAAACAGCATTGTTGCGACACACCCACCTTAACAGAGTAGACTAACCATGCATTTAATTAGAAACAAAAGCTGCAAATAATTAATTAGACAGCAATTCCCTTTTTTACCCTTGCCAAAGTTTATAATGGAGTAGATAGGCGGCAGGAATTTCCCAGAAAATAATTCATTAAAATGAAAAGTGCGGGGAGGCCACAAAGACAAATAGTCACTGTTCCACTTCAGTCCCGCTGTCTTGCTTGGAAATGTTTTGATGTTTAGATGTTCGATCATATATGGATATGGTATAGTTCATTTGACCATTTGCTAAGTACCCCCACTGATAGCGTAGCTTTGGCCCTTTGGTCAAGGGCTTTACAATCCGTACACATGTCCCTACACATCCTCTGTCCGGGACCACACATTGGACCAGGAAAACTCAAATTATAAAGGCTACTGTCTTCATCACTTTGACATCATGGATACATCCTTCAAACACCTTTTGTGGATCTTACGTCTGCTTCTCTCTGAAATCACTTATTTTCCAAAAACTATTACATATTTTTCCCGGGAGTGCCCTTAGTGACAGTGTGGGCTCCATGGCAGCTCTGCTAGCTTGACGGAGAGGGTGGAGTCGATTCCCGTTGAGATCATGCATACCACAAACAGCCAACAATCAGTAGACTCACATTTTGAAGCACACCTCTATCAGTAAATGACCTCATCAAAGCCAGTACAGTCAATAGTGAAACAGTGTAGATGAAGCGTATAACCTTCTTAATCAGACTAGGACGTGAATAATCAAATGCAAACGCCTCACTTGAACAAATATTATGTTTGATAGAAGGACGATCCGTTTTGCAAGTTCGTGGTTGGTCATTGTTTATTTCATTACAGCCACTTTTGTGTGATCAGAGTGAATCGGTGGCTGCTGCAGCATCTCCCTTCATTCTGTGGTTCCCAGTGGAGGAGACAATCAGATGTAAGGTGTGGACCCACTACTTGTGATGTACTCTCTTTTATGCCTTTTGTTATTGAAAGTACCCTCTTTAAAGATGCATGTGGCACCTGTTCAGGTCGCTGATACGTAATTAAATAATGTCATTATAAAACCTCAAATTTGTTCAATTGAGATTTCTGCTCATGTTCTGTTTATTCAATCCAACACAACTGTGTTCACTGAGAAGTGGAGGATGAAGTAGACATATTTCATATCGTCAAATGAATACTAATATTAAGAGAATTAAGGCACAATTTAAAAAGCAATAAAGTCATTATAGTTCAAGAAAAACATTTACCTGCCTCTAAAACCGAAACCAGCATGAATTACTTCTGATCTGGTATTAATATTATCGTCCAAACAAATGATAACTTCACCACCTTCAATAAAGGGCAGGCTACTCCCCTTCATCACAGACATGCAAACCAGCAGTGATATTTATGATTGTTGTGCTTCTGAGCCAGAACTATTACAGAAACACCTTTTCAGTTGTAAAATATATAATCCAACTCCAATCATATTCTGCTCAATATGTTTATTCTAAAAACAATGTGAACGAGTTCACTGAAATACTGGTCGGGACAATTATTTTTTACCAAAATATTGGCAGGAACATGTCCCTACGGTCCACATGCAAACTGTCAAAGTGGTTGTTCCAGAAAGTTACAGTTGACTGGTGTCCCCCAATTACGCGTTTTGTAATGGGGTTCACTTTTAGATGATCCAAAAACTTAGTTTGAAGCATAATTTGGCTTTCAGGAATTAGATTTAGGAATTAGGGGAAGCAGTTTTGATTTAGGTTTACTGCAATACAGTCTGGAAGACTGAGCCGAAGACATGCCACATGTTGTTTTAAGTAGGATAATGTAATTACATAGCTTGTTAAAAATGCAATAGGTTATTGTATCATTTTGATTGTCATTATCCCAGTTTTGGTTTTCTTGACTTGTTGCCTCTTTATCAAAATGTACTGTAAACTTCAAAATGAGATGAATGGCTGATGTGACACGAGCTCATTTCAGTGACAAGATAAGAACAAACAAAGCAGACGCAAGAGAAAGGACACATTTACACTCCAATTAGTGCTTTTAAAGGCTTGTGTTGTATCAAATGCACAACACACAGCCTGTAGCCTCGACCATAATGAGTCATTGAACCATGGCTTCCAATGGGCCTCCTTCGTCACTGTCGCGTCCACTGAGTGCCTCAGTCACATTCAAATTGGCCCTGGGGCCGCAGACATTGATAAAGGGTCTGTGAGAGGTGGGAAGCATGTGGGCTAATTTCAGCAGGCTGGGCGGAGGCAGTCCAGTCGCTGTCCATCACTTCCCTGTTATTTGCATCGGCCCCAATCAGTCCGGAGTGTTGATCAATGCAGAGTCAAAGTGAGCTCTCGTTCAGCATTAGGAGCTGCCTTCCTTTACACTGGGAGGTTCGGCTCCGCCATGTGCTGGTGCTGTTCAGAGGACAACCACAAGAAAGTAGACCCAGCTGCAGCTGCATCCGTGATGTTTTTTGAAATCAGGCCCACAAAGAGCACAGAGAACATAATAAAAAGACAAGACTTAAAAACGTGGCTTTTGCTGCAACACAATGTGACGCCATCCGCCAACACAATGCAATGGCAAACGCACCTTCCTGCTCGATGCTGTGGAACGTCAACGGCATATTTGACTTTACATCTCCAGATCATTGACACAGACGACACTGACACCATGACTTTCAAGAGTTGCAAACCACGTCCTGATTGTATTAAAACTGCTCGGCAGGGTTTCTGTTACTACTTTGATTCAAGGATCATTTGTTGTCACTATGCAACACAGGTATGCACAACAAAAATAGGTTGAAGCTATTTGCATCACAAAAAAAAGACAATTTGCATCATAAAGAATGTATACAGCAGGAAAAAAAACTATGATCTGGGCAGATAATATAGCTGCAATCTTCACATAACAAATTGGACATCAGGAAAACTTTATCCATCAACTTTGACTGTGTGTGAGCAGCAAGCATCAGGATGTAAACCCAGAGTCCCCCTCCTCTCGTTACCCCAGAGTCCTGCTATCTGTCCTGCTGTCGGCCCGTCGAGTGCAGCTTGATCCGGGATGAAGGATGGAGCCAGGTCTCTGTGAAGATGTGGACGCTTATTTCATCCATCTTATTTTTCTGGGCCTGGGCATCAGACCGACAGCAGCAGGCTGGGTAGAGGAGGAGCCTCAGGTCCTGGCTGTTGGCTTCGCCTCCCTCTCCTCTCCGGTGCAGCTTGTGGCTGTGATTGGCTGGTTGGTCGAGCGTGGGCAGTGACCATTTCAAAATCTGCTGCACTTCATCCAATCCGCACGCTTCCTTATACCATGTTGATGAATTTATCCTGTCACATGTCAATAGTGCTCCAGTAACAAACATGGAGAAGAACAAAATTAAGAAAAAGCTAACAGCATTGAAATTCATGTCATGCTCAAACTAGCCTTTCAGGGTTCATACTTCCATGAAGAAGCTGCACTTTCATTTGAAACCTCCAGCAGTGTTCCAGCACTGACTGAGGACACAACACACTGTAACACACATTCTAATAAACATATCGGTAAGGACCTTTGAATTTATGTAAAACTGCCGTTTACTTTGAAAGCTTTAGGTGAACCTTGCTGCTTTTTCCCAGATGTATAAATTGTTTTGCAAAGTTGGCAAGACTTGACAAAAACACACACACACACACACACACACACACACCAAACCAGTTTTGTTTGGTAAATAATATGAAATAGTTTTGGTTATGCATCACCATATAGGCAAATATTCTATGAAATACTAGCACATTTAAAGACGTCTGGGATTCAAAATAAGGTGAGTTTGTAAGATGTATTTGACAGTATAATTATTTATTACATTTTTATATGTTCATTGATTTTAAATTCCTTACATATTGAACACTTAATATCTCCGGGTTATATTTACAATTTGGATTTAAAATATTGCAATTGGATTCATAATAACATGGTAAATATTGTATTTCTAATTTGTATTTATTTATTTTCTCTTTCGTTGATTGCCTCCCCTCTCCCTCTCTCTCTCTCTCTCTCTCTCTCTCTCTCTCTCTCTCTCGTCACTCCGCTTACCACATTGTCCTGCTCCCTAAAGTAGCCACTTGTGGTTGATGATTTACAGTAAAATTGCTTATAAATTGGAGTGGAAAATGTTTTGCCGACCTGGCAGCTTTCAAGTCTGATGCTCATTTGTCACTCGACATTTCCTTTTGTGTAGCAGCACGAGAATTAATTAGGCTGCGTAGCGGCACAAGTTTATGGCTATAATTTATGAGGAGATGAGATTCCTTGGACACCATCTCAGACCCGTGTCGATTTATTATTTTTATGATTATTGTGGTATGTGTACAGTATGTGTTGGACTTGTGAATGAGGTTGCCCTGCGTTAATAGCAGTAAAGCAAGATTCATTTGCACGACTTGGGGTTTGTGGCAGGACTGTGGAGGAGAAGCAGGCTAACAGGCAGGCAGAAACACAAATTCCAGACTAGCAATACATTCAAAAGTACAGTATGCATAAATATGTACACATAAGCGATGCATTTTGCAATTTACCAACCACACACACAGGAGCTAGAGGGCTGACAGGCTGCAATTGTGTTTGTGTGTATGTATCCGGGGACGTAACTCACTTGTATTTCTATTTTTAACATTTATTTTTCGACCTCTTTTATTTACAGAATGTAATCCTGACTTTTTCACTTTGAGCTGTCCAAAGCAATCCCAGTCATCACTCGCTCAGTGCCCTTTAACCCCGTTTTACCCACAATCCTGATGCTTTAATCTCTAAATGTTTGCCTTGAGGAGAAAGCAAAGGATTGATGAACAAGTGAAGCAGACATCAGCTGTGTGTGAACACCATTCAAAACCGGACGCAGCATCCTTTGGTTTTGGGTTAACAACCTCGTGTCAGTGGGCAGTTGGAGTACGCTCCAGGGGACCACCCACACACGATGTCCAAGACCACGCCGGTCCTCAGGGAAATACAGCGACTGGGGGGAATCGCCTTGAAATGAACTGACACTCATGGTCTCCAGAGGAGGAAACGACTGCAGTATCGTTCTGCTGGGGGAGTCAGTGAAATTATATTTGAACTTCATTACGTTATTTTTCAATCCTGATAGAAATGCAAGTTCTGATTTCTTTTTATTCAATGTGTGTTGCAGTGGCTTCATCATTTCCATGACCAGGACTTAGACGGCAGTCAGAGAATAATTCAACACTGCTCACAGTCCATTGTCTGCGCTGCACATGACAGCGCTGCACATTTGTTAGTGTGTTTACTCGCCTATGCACATGGCATCTCTTTTCGAGACAATGGTGAGGCAAATTAAGTTGTTTGACGGAGGGGTGAAAAGGTCAAGTTACCCGTCAACATCACAAACAACTGTGCAAATTGACTCAACAGACAAAGAAGCAGATGAACCTGAATGAAATACAACAAGTCTTGGGAGGCAAAGTAACCCTGCGTCTTTTAGCTGGTCTGAAAATGATTCTGTAGTTTGTGTTATCAAAACATATTTAATAATGTGTAATACAGCTTTTATTCTTTAATATCACTTTTTCATTGTTCTACTGGCATATACTGCATAAATAAATATTTTCTGTTTCGGCGACCAAAAGCTGAGGCCTGGTTGCCTGACAACCACTTTGAGCGCTGTAAAGTTAGAGTTGGGCCCAGCTGTGTGTGTTTATGTGTGAGAAAGCAGCACCAACCAAAGCCCTTCAAAGAAGTGAGGACATTTTCCACCCAATCAGTCGTCGTATTGGTGCAATCTGAGGAAATAAGGCCCAGCTTGAAAATAACTCCAATGATCCTTTAACCTTGAGGGAACTGTTCCACCAGAGTCTCACCGCTGCATTTGCATGACGGTCCATGTTGGTTCTCCCCTATGGCAGTGCTGTGCAACAACAAACCACACACACACACACACACACGCACACATTCGCTGTCAGAGCTGTAGTAGGAGGTGTTTGGGATCAATTGTGGATAATTGGGTCTCCACGCGACATAATCTTGCATTAGTCCAGCCAGCTGTGCAGCAGGCATGCACCCTACCTGTTTACTGTGGGTACGGCTGCTGTTTTGCGGTTGCATGTCTTGTGCATGTATGTGTGCCTGTCCATTAGAATACAATATAAAAATAATAAAAACAGCAAATACTTAATACCATGTTTCTGCCACAGTGTGTGAGTGAGAAAGCTGACCTACACCACAATTTGATGGATCTCTACTGACGATAAACACAAGGGTTGTGTGCATGTGACATCCCCAACCCTATCTTTGTCATTCCACATTTTCCACTTCAACACACACACATACATACACACACACACACACGCGCCATACAACCAGCCGTAAAAGAAGCCGCTCACACCAATTTTGTAATCAATGTCCACAGAAAATGGGATTCCTTCGGCCGCCGGCAATTAATACATTTGTGTCCTTTTTTAACACTAGTGAACCGAGCTTGAAATTACCAATGACTGGCTGCTGCTCATTTCCATATTTATTGCAGCGGAGGACGAGGTGGCGGCGGCGGCAATGGTGGGGGGTGAAAACTGGGGCAAATGATTGATGTGGAGCTCGCCTCCCGCATTGCAAACAGCCCATTATTGGGCAGAGAGAGAGAGAGAGAGAGAGAGAGAGAGAGAGAGAGAGAGAGAGAGAGGTCTAGCATTCAGTTGATTAAAGTTGAAGACAGTGGGATCAGTCTGCGCTGGAGGTTTTTGTCCTCCACCCCTCCTTCTCCCCCACAACTGTTTCCCTTCTCCCCCTTTTTTGTTTCTCTCATCCTCTCGTCCTTTTTTTTGCAGGGAAGATGGCCGGGGCGGGAGCATTAAAGGCTTGTTTTAATGGATGTTGACAAGGAGTGGACCAACAAAAGCAAAAGCCTGAGGATTTGCTTGAAAAGATTCAATCAGACATGTTTTCACTGCGATTAATTGGCGGACGCAGAGGGGGAGGGATGCGGGGATGAAGAGATTGGCGACGGAGGTGTGAATGAGTGTGATTGTTCCGAGTCCCCCCCAACCATCAACCCCCTCCCCCCACTTCCTCGCACACCCCCATGCTTCCCTCTGTCATTTTGAGCGATAGTTTAGAAATGTCCTTTGAATGATGCTAAAGAGCAAACTCGTCCGCCCTCCCACTTCCCTCCTCCTCCTCCCTGTGAATTATGAGTATTATTTCAGGGAGGTGGGATGTGGTGAGCCAGAGAACAGGACTACACCACTTTGATTGGATCTGACCTGACTCCACTTGTGTCAGATACAAGCACGCACACTAATAGCATTGCTGGTCTGTGTGTGTGTGTGTGTGTGTGTGTGTGTGAGAGAGTGAGAGTGTCGTGAGATTAGTTTAGACAACCGTGTCCTAATCATGACACAACTCAAGAGGTAAAAGTAGTATTGTTGACCTAACTCTGAACCTCATACCTTTAGTCACCTCTCTCTCTCTCACTCACACACACACTCACACACACTCTCTCACACACACACACACACACACACACACACACACGCACACGCACACGCACACGCACACACTGACATTGAGTTCAACTGAGATCTTAGCTAAACCCTCATCTTTAGGGCTGGATATCACTTAGACATAATTGGTTTGGATTTCTGTTTTGGATCTAATTCATAGCTGAATTCAACTTTCTTTCTTTTGTGAAAGAAAATACACCATATATGTTGACAGTATTCTTTCTTTGTTAGGTTGATCAACACCAGCATCAAAGCCGTTTTACACAAACCATGGATTGTGTCCGTATAATTTCAACATATTACAGAAAAATGATTGTGGAGGTTCTTATGAATGCTTTATCACCCATGCGGAACATGGGAAGAGACTATATTTGAGTGGCGGGCCGTGGTTTTGGACGTACGCCTGCTGTCTAACCGGAGCACCGGAGGATTGACATTACTGGAGATATTGCTCAACTGTCCGTATTCATTCGTGGTGTTGATGAGATTTTGGCGGTCCCCGAGGAGTTCCTTGTAACCAATCACAGCGCAGGTTAATGGTCACAAACACACGTTTCATAATGCTATTTTTTCCCCTTTTTGAACCGAACGACAACGTTTATTGTGATTTTTGTTGCATATTCCTATTCATTAGGTCATAATCTTTCCAAAAAGGTGCCTTATTAGTATGTGGGCTGTTGGTAAGGCCCTGAACCATACAGTTTGAAAAACTCGGGTACCGCTTGAGGAGGCTTTTTGGGGGAATCTGGATCATATCATGCTGGATGTTCATAGTTATGATCAAAATATGGTATAAAAGTGATTCTTTTGAAAATAAACTTTTTTTTGTAAAAAAATCATATAAAATAGCACAAGTATTAGAACTCATTTAGGGTTGTTACGAATACTTGAACAAGGGAAAAAAGGGCAGATCCCCCATATGTGGGGGGGGGGGGAGGGGGTTGTTGGTGCTTATAAAGTTTTAACCTGCACAACACATGTTTTGCATCAAGTTAAACTTGAAGGGAGCGCCCTGGAATCCTAGTGGTTAAGGCTCTGACAACAACTGTCCAAGGTTCACTAATATGTCATTCCCATTACCCCCCCCCATGATTTGAAAAAAAAACTGTAAAAAAAAACTGTAAAAAGATGAAAGATGAAAATATAAAATATGTTACTGAAAACTGAAAAAATATATTATTTTTTCAAAGTTCAACAATAAAACTAGATTTTCCAGGTTCAAATCTTTTTTTCAAATGAACAAAACATATGACCTGGATTTAGTGGACTTAGTTCAAAGTATGGCTGTACATTTTTACAGTTCTTTACATTCTTGAAAACAAATTAAAAAGGGAATTTATTATTAACGGACATCTGAGAAATCACTATCACAGAGTCCAAGGGCAAAAGATGTTGTATTGTAAAGCCCTGGAAGGCAAACTGTGATTTGTGATATTGGGCGATACGAATAAATGGAATTGAAAGGTTCTGGCGATTTTTTTGTTTATGGTAATTATAGTGATGACAAATTGCAGTGAAGATGTAAAAATGCTACTAGAAGCACCTTGAAGGTGACCCAATAATAACAAAGTTTCCACCAGGTTTCAGTTTCTGTACATGCACCTGTAGTACCTTTGATTCAGAGAGTATATTATGCAAATCCTTACGTGACATAAATTCTGCAATGACATTAGCACTGTGATCTTAAGCTTGGGGGAGGTAGGGATTCCTGGCAGCATCTGTGGCTGTTCGTCCCTCCTCCCAACGCGTATCTCCGCCTCTCCAAACTTCAGATCCTCCTCAGAAGTATTGCAGCAAAGTCGGCTTTGGCTGGGGGGGGGGGGGGATAAGAAGTGGGGCAGAGAGAGTGCGCATACAGCAAATTGGCAGCTCCATCAAATTATACTGGCATTAAGGGGGTTTGGCAGGGCGTAATCCACCCACCAAAGCCAGAACGCTCCTCCCTCCCTACAACGTTTAACTTTTGTCGACGTAAACGCCACATTTCATGCTCTGCCATTAATCTGTCGGATTACAGGATGCAAGCAGTTTGAGCAGGGTTTGGGTGGGGGCATAGGAAATGGGGTGAGGGGTTGATTTGTAATGAATTCTCTCGATCTTGGCTTTATGTTGGGTGGCGGGTGGGAGAGGTGGTTGGATGACGATGTATCCTTACAACTCTGTGGTTGGGGCCCTGCGTGATCTTTGTTCCGTCTATGAACCTACAACTGGTGTCAGGCTGAAGCATCTCTGCCAGCAACTAGAGTGAAAGGTGTGCATTGTGTCCCCGCTGCCCACTGGGATGGGATCTTCTCCTGTATGAAGGGACAGTGGAGTGAAGTTCCGGTGGTTTCAGAGGATAACACACCTGGGGGCAATGGAGAACAAGTTTGTCACGCTGAGGCAGAATCTGCCCTCAATCTCCTGGGCACGGAGGAGCTCACAGTGGGGCTTCAGGAGGATCCAAGCATGTATCTTATAGACGGAGCTCTTGGAATAAGTTGACACATAGAAGGTTTGAAGGATCCACTGCTCAGGGGGGTGGCCTTCATACGGGGGCACGAGGATGAGAGGAGAGCTGCTGGTCTTGGACTTGATTGAAAAAAAGTTTGGTCTGTTTTTGATTTCATGAAATGGACAATTATTGTGACTGATTGATCACTGGTTTCTGTTCCTGTCCTATCAGACACATATTGGTTCAAACTATACTAGTCTAAAAAAAATGCAAAAAATTTCATATTTGAACATGGAGGTATGAATTGCATCAGTCATTTATCACAATGATCAAAATGAACTGTGTTTTATGTTTTTGTTGAAAGAATACCTCATGTAGCCATTGAGATTGAATATCTTCTCAGAAGCAAACATGAATGTAGCGTGAATGTGCTACAAAAACCTGATAGGGAAGAGGTCAGGGGTCAGGTTAGGTGGTTAGGAGTACAAAGTGCAAAATGTTAACGTCCAGCTGATATTTCGTGAGAATGATATGAACCATGTTCACTACCTTAGTTTGAATGAATATATGTTCATATAATTGAGATACTTCAGTCTGGACCAAAGTGGTTGACTGACCAAGTTGCAATTCCTGAAGCCATATACTGTGGAAGACTAGGACGGGATGATGGTTTATGTGGACTCGGACCTCTCTGAAGGGGCTTGTACAGCAGAGGTGAAAGTGGCATCTTTCTCCCTGGAGTGCTGATGGCCACTCATACCCGCACGCCGCCATTGTCACTGCTCTACCCTCTCTTGGGAATAAATTGAAAGTCTGTGATCAAGCCATAGATCAAGACAAACAATAAATCACCCACTTACTTCTACCCCATCCTTTACTTCTCCCGGTCTGCATCTCTCTACCTCCTCTGTGGATATGCATTCTGTTGGCTCCCCCTCTCTCGACATCATACTGTCTCTATCGGCCTTTTCAGACGTCTCTGTAGTTCACTATCTGTGTTTCTGTTGCAGCCTCAGCCCTCATACTCGACTCTATCTCTGTGCTGTGCTGCCAGCCTGCACTGCAAAGAACATAGTCTTCTGTTAAAAGTGAGGCAGTGCAGATGTGTAATCTTCTTCCACCTCTTGCTTCTAATGCAGGCTTCCCACACATCTTGCTTATACTTACAGATGTACAGTCTATTCAAAGCCAGCAAGGTATCCGGTATTGTGAAATGAATTAATTATGTATGTGTTCTCTCTACTACATGCACTTGCACTGTATCTATAACATTGAAAAGTTCATGTTTGGGTCCATTAAACCTTTGGTGCATTTGGTATTTTCCTCTTTCTTTCTTTAGTCGACAAATATATCAGATCAGGTAAATATGTTGAGCATAGCAACAATGTATTGATATGAATAATATAGAATAAATGGTCTAACTTCTCACATTCACAGAGCATGGTCCATAGACATGGATGCAGTGTGATCTGTAGTTGTACATGTCATCCTGTTTAAAGTCTGGATTTCTGATGTCTGTAAATTAAAGAGGGAAGGTGTTTTCTGTTTCCCCCCCCCTAATCTCTACATTTACTAAAATTATCTTGGCAGGACTCTATCTAACAACTGATTGGTTGGGGCAAACCAGTATAACCCCCTCTCCCAAACTGAAATTGGTCAACGTGAATACCAACCCAGTCGCCAGAATGAAATAAAATCTTGTCATTGTACGTTTCTGAGACAAAAAATACATTTCATATGAAAATTTCTACATACAAGTACATTATAGTGTGTATATTATAGCGTTATAGTGTTTGAACCGCTGGTGGTGCTTTTGACATTTCGAAACTGCTTTCTCAATTAAGTTAAGGTTGAGGAAAATAGAATTCTTTTATCAAACTACTAAAGGCCTTAACATTAAAGGCAGCTTGATGTACACACTTTCAAAATATATTCCCAGCGCCTCAGTCACGACAAGCAAGCTAAACAAGCCTTGCTGCTCCTCAGGAACACTGGAGCCACTCTATCACATTTTGACTCTATTCCGGAGCTTTGTCACCCCTTCCTAACTGATCTCGACACGGAGAGGAAAAGTATGGCTACGGGGTCAAGACTGCTGGCTGAAACCGCACAGAACAAGTCTTGACTACTTAAATCCGCCTTGATCTGCGTTTCCTGGAGAGGGGATTGTCTGCTCGGTCCTGTGGTAACACTTTGTACCAGCCTGTGCTCTTCGCATCATCTCTCCCTGTGAAGAAGTCTCGCTTTGCCTTTCTCTCACATGGGCATGTGCGCAAATATGCATGCAAACACACGTTCGCAAATCCACATGCACACATTTTTCTGTCAAACACACGCTCTTTCTGTTACATTCTCTTCCTGTCTTTCTCAGCCCCCCACCCCCTCCCTCCTTACTCTTTTTCTCTCTCTCAATTTTTCCTTTGACTTCCACAGACACTAATTCCTTTTCTTCAAGGACAAGCATCTCACTGCACATCATCTGAATAAGACTTTGAGTCGCCGTGGCCTCCCAGGGCTTAAGTCCGCAGAGCCCTTCTTCCCGATCCCCCTTTTAATGTTCTAACACCAGCCTAGTGCCGTCAATAAATATTAACATCCAGAGGAATGAGATATGCTCTGGTTAGGCAGTGTGTTCACCACATGGGTCTCAGGGTGGCCGTCTCTCAGCTGATACTAAAGGAGGATTGGTGAGCTAGTGACCCAGACTGAAAGACCAAAAAGCTTTGGGACCGGAAGCTCTTTTAGATGCTATTCAGGAAATGTCTTCATCAACTGCCATTAAATGAGATGGTGTCAAACTGCTGTTTCTGTATGGGTGGGATAATAGGAATTAGGACTCGCATCATTCACTTTTAATATCCAGAATTGAATAGATTTGAGAAGTGGTTCCTTACATCAATAGTGATAGTAGACGTAAAATAAATAGCCTTGTCCATTCATATACTAATTCCACTGCTGCCTATGAAAAAGGGCCAAGTAAATTGGAATTGGACATCCCAGTGTGCATATTCCTGCAGTTAAGTTAAAAAAAGTACTATGTATGTGAATACATAAAATTCAACCTGTGCTTTTCTGCAATGATGAATATGTGTGTTTGTGTGTGTATTCAATATGTTTTCTACTACATTTAAATTAAAATAAATATTGCAAACTGCAAAATAACAAATCGACTCAGAAAACACAAATGTTCTCAGAAGTGCTCTCATGTAATCAAACCAATATCTGACCTGCAAGACAAACCTGAAAGTACAAGTTTCCTCACCCATATCGTAGTCGACCGTGGCCTGATGACTGTAGCTCCAGCATCCACTGCTCTAGGATACTGTCACACTCAGTCCTCTTCCCTTGTCCCTGACTCCCAGCTCCCACCACTGAGCCCAGATTCATTACAAGCTGTGGCCAGGGTATTAAGATACGGCTGCATTAACAAAGTTGTCTCTGTATCTTAATTGAATCTACCCCCGCCAGAGCCGAATCTGGATTATGTTTACCTGAAATATAAGCGGCTCGGCAGACGGAACACGGCCCCACTGATAAAACACTGGGTTGTCCCCCCTCCCCAATCCTAATCCCCAACTGTAATTTGTTCCTCGATGGATGTAGCCGCGGCGATGGGAACCCCTGATTGGGCTTCATTCCAAAAACAGGGAAGGCATCTGCAGGTAAATTCATCTATTAAATCGTGAAGGTGTGTGTTTCTGTGTGTGCATGGCTTTCACATACTGTGCATGGATCTGCCTCTAGCAGCCAACAATACTCAAGTATCTCTGCTCCTTTCAATGTGTAACATCTTCATTTGCAGAATTTGCAGAATTTATGGACGTTGTCATTGCCTTCAACATTTTTCCAAATTGAACATATCTAAACAACAACAAAGTCAGCACAGCCCAAAACAAACCAGGTTTGGGAGAGATTGTGTTCCCGGTTAAAATAAAGCAAAGTGTTGCTGTCCCTGTGACCTAATGGCCTGTGGCTTTGAATGCAGCTGTTTTTAAACTGCATTCTCAAGTTTTCTCCTGGATTATTATGAGACCAACAGCGGCCTCCTGGGTTAGTCTTGTGCAGACTTCCGCAAGCTCTGATTAGAAACATGTTTGTGATAAGTCAAAAAAAACGGAAGAAAGTCTGTTTTCCTCGAAACATAATAAAAATACAGTTTTATTGTAAGGGAACGTGGTTTTTAGGAGTCCAGGCTGGCTGGCCTGGACTCAAGTTCCTGCATTTGAAGGCTTTCCAGACATCAAAAGAAAAAGGGAAAGGCATCGCTGATATGAGTATATATATATATATATATATATATATATATATATATATATATATATATATATATATATATATATATATATATATATACTACTTTGGAAATGTTAAACTCAGTAATTTTTAACAATACTACTCCAGATGACTTTGCTTTGCATTGTGGCAATAGTTGAGCAGGTTTAACGATGCATTTGCAAATATTTGATTGTCAGCTTGATCTCTTTATCAGTCACAACAACCATGTCATGAGGTCGATGCTCAAAATAACATTCAATTTAAGTGTTTGGTCAAGTAAAAAGTGACCACCTTTCCAATTTAGAAACTCCCTTTTCTTTGGATTAATCTGGCATTGCGACTGTAAATAAACCCACGTGTGGTATTTTTATTGTGAAACATAACAAAGGCACTTTCTTCAACACTCATGCGTGATGCTAATAGCAAGACTGATAATTAGCCAAGCCAAGGAGAGAGCCAAAGTGTAATACCACCCTGCTCAAGGGTATACCCCACCCTGGGATTAACACTCCACATCCCCCAGCCTGACACACACACACACACAAACACACACACACACACTATCAGACCATCTCATACACAGAGTCTGGCTGGAGACCAGAGACCTATATGGCATGGTTCATATATATATATATATGTGTGTGTGTGTGTGTGTGTGTGTGTGTGTGTGTGTGTGTGTGTGTGTGTGTGTGTGTGTGTGTGTGTGCAATGGACATGCCACCGTTGGGGGGTCCTACATGAAGGATGGCTCTGGATGGTGACAGTAGGAAAGGGCCAAGTCCTTCGCCTCTTTGTCCCTCACCGTCTCCACCTAACCCCTTTCCTTAAGCACCCCCACCTCCTCCTTTCCCCCCTCCGCAGCCCCTCCACTTGATTATTCCTGTCTCAGGTGAAGGGTAGAGCACTGATGCACTGCTGGTCCTCATCACCACAGCTTTTTTGCATGGATGTTTCAGTCAGCAAGACGATGTTGTGGGTTGGACCTTTATTCATGCAGCTTTACTGTCTCAGCATTTTATTGTCGTTCTGCAAAAACAAGAGAGTGAAAATAAGGGAGTGCTTCCCAATGTGCATAAATGTAAGTTGGAAAAAAACCCACAGTTCCAATGTATTTTATCTGAAGCGAGTATGAGGCTTCCACAGCTTGAGTTCAAATGCAGCGGGTCTTCTCAAGTTAGTCTCTTAGTACAAAGTTCTCTCCTTTTGTTTTCCCAGAAAGTGTTTCTGGCTGAGTTGGAGCAGAAGGATAGAAACACAAAGTGGGACTTTTGCACTTAAAAATATACTTTAATTGTAGATATATACTTTATTAGTCTAATGCTGCGTTCACACCAAATGCGGTGCGTCAAATTCGCGCCGTGTTTGGTGTGAACGCAGCGTAAGTCAGACAGCCGAGGCCTCATTATAATTTAAACTGATCTGATTTGGGATTTTGTTCCCTAGCACCTACACCGAAATCACATTAGGACAGAACTTAGTAGCATCACTTAAAAACTGTTTTATACAGTATGGACAACCGGCTGTTTTAAGACACGAACCTGAAAGGGTGGTCATCTTGATCTTTCTTCTCTTGAAATTGATATATATCTTGATCCATCCCAATTCATTCTTTTCTTTTTACATGTAATTCTGATTTTATTCATTCTGTATTTTTTAACCCATTTGAGAATGTGAAATGGCTCATGTTGGCACTTTGTGATTGGTGCTGTGTCACTTTGTCACACTATGTAAACACGTGCATTCCACTAGGCAGTGTGAAATAATAACATGCTATTTAAGTAAATTATCATTATTGATGCAACCAAACAGCCTAATTGTAATATGTTATCATGGTGGAAGGGAAGCTAACATATTCCATAGACTCATCATAGTTGTTTATGTACCATCTCTCTATACATGAACCAGTAAAGCTGTCAAACAAATGTGCAAAATCAAATCTGCAGTAGAAGTATAAAGTAGCATGGTAATAGGATAGTTTGAATAAGAACAAATACCTCAAAATTGTACAGTGATTTCATAAATGCAGTTATATGCCACCACTGCAATGTGAATCTGGGTAGGATTCATTAATTTTACAATGCTACATCATCACTAATGAAAGGCTTAAAAAGCTATTTTTAAATCTGAATTCCAGTGGTCCTGTTTTTGCATTTCTTTTTCAACTGAGAGGACATCACAGATCCGATCAGAAACCTTGACTATCCCATAATAACAAGTGTGGCCCCTCCACCGTGGGTGGGGGGACGTTACCATGACTGCTGTTTGCAGGGTGGCGGCGATCAGCCAGCCAGTGGATCTCATAGCTTCCTTCATATGATGGAGAAGAAAGGACCCTACTAGCTTCAGCATCCCTTCAAGGGTACTGGTATTGCTACTGGCATCATCATCTTTGAAACAAAGTATACATTAAACAGCTGCTGCCTCAGTAGTGGTCCATACTGTGCAGTAGTTTTAGTGTCACACTGTGCTTGTAGATTTATACTGTAGTCACTTCAAAGCTCTAATTGTACATACACTCCTCAGGCATGGAGAAGGGCTAAACAAAGATACTTCAGCATGTGTACACACTCAATAGTCTCAGCTCTGAGCTGGAGGGGCCACTTTGACAGCTTCCTTACTTCAGACCTTCCACAGGCAGGAAACAGGTGCTGGAGGCTACATACACACTCCGCACTGTATCCACACACTCTTATCTCCAGCAGGAGGGCTTAAGATAGAAAGCACGCTGTACAGTAATTACCATCTCCCTCCTTCTCCCACCTCACTCTACCCCTCCCTCATCCTCTACTACTTCACCACTCTCTCATATTACCAACTTTCCCCTCTTTCCTGTGACTCCCCCCCTGTGGGATATATTCATCCTCCTCTCCCATGCCTGGGCTCATCCCTCTACCTTCCTCCCCCACCTCCCGCTGGCCAAGACTAAGCCATGTGTAGCCTCGCTGCTGGAACGTTGTAGACAGAGAGACATAAGGCCCCCCGGGGCTTCATGGCAAGCCAGGCGCAGTTGGTGTGCACTCGACGTGATGCTGCCTCTCCTCGGGTGACAACACTGCGTCCTCGGCGGTCGTGCAAACCCAGCCTCCCCTCCGGTTCCCTGCTCTGACTCCCATTCCCCTCGCCCGAAACAGATGCTCGGGACGAGGGCGGGCGCCAGTCAGGGGGGACGAGGGTTAATTGGGGTAGTAGTGGGGGTTAATTTCAATTAAAACTTCAACTAATGGAGGTCAGGGAAGCGTCTGCAAACACCTGATTAAAACAAATGGTCCTGCCAGTCAAAACTTTATCTTGGTCAGCCTCCGGCAGAGTGTCCTACAGTGAGAAAGAACAAAAAAGGGGGAGCAGGCAAAGGGAGAGAGAATGACTAATTGGGGGACACTTGTTAGCGTATCATCTGCAGGGAGATCAGTGAGTTAAGGCTGTGTGTGTGTGTGTGTGTGTGTGTGTGTGTGTGTGTGTGTGTGGGTGTGTGTGTGTGTGTGTGTGTGTGTGTGTGTGTGTGACTAAACATGTTTATTAGGGTTCAAGTGATTGGGAATTTAGTTTTGATCAGATGATGTTATTTCTACAATTAAAGCAACAATATCACATTTGATTGTCTTTGCCAATAATACTGTTGTTATGTTTCCTTGCTGATAAAACACTTTCTTAGCAAGAACAAGAACAGTAAAACTAAACAGCTTTAACAACTTACTTACTGTGCTTCGTCACAACCCAGTGTGGAAATGCTAATGTTAGACTCCTACCACCAACAGGAAAACAAGTAGTTGGCCTAAAGGTGGCAGTTGAAGAAAGGTCATGGGGTCATTTAGATCAACATATGTGGTCCAATGTGGCGGATGAACGTATGAGGCAACTTCCATGACAATCAGTCTGTCTTTTGTAGAGTTGGTTCCACAATAAAGGCCAATAGGGTACCAAAAACATCCTACCGGGATGATAACTATCCTGACTAATTTCATGGCAAGATGTCGTGCTCTACACCATCATGCTGGAAGGAACTATGACAGAAAGAAAGCAACTATTAACCACTTTAAATGACTTTAAATTGAAACTGAAGGTACATCTATGGATGGAATTTAAGTGACGATTCTATGCAACCCACTTACAAGTGTGTCAGTAGATGAATCAGGAGATGGGAACATTGCCATTGTCATTGAAATCAATGTATTATAATGTTTGTATTGTTAAATGTTTTCAGCAAATATCATGGCAATATGATATATTGCTCTGTTCTAATGGAAATGTTGGCCTGATGGGGTGCCAGGTGAAAGGTCAGGACATCATCAGATATGTTGAAGCTCATTTTTGCCTCACTGTATTTTTGCAGTTTCCACAAACTGCCACTCTTTTAAATGTGTGTGTTTGTTTGTGGGACAGACTCAAGAAATGTGTCTCAATTCTGATACTTCCATTACCACACTGTGTATGTAAACGACAACAATCTGAACTTCTCTAAATGCAAATAAAATGGCAGAAGTATCCCTCTACGGATTGATCCAAACTGTAGTGTGTCCTCCTGCTTGTGAGTGAATGAAAGTCACTTGGCTGGTGTTTCTCCTGCATCCCGGCTCGCTGTGCCACCCTGCTGCCAACCTGCTCTGCCAGGCGTACCGCAGCAGCTTTCGACATCTGGCTCAGGGCCTCGGGGAGATGGCAGGGGGACGGGGCGCCCCGCCGCGGCTAAATATGGCGCGGGGTTACGCCACACGTCCCTAATCACTTAGCTGCTGTCTGGCAGCACACACCACCACTTTCCCAGGTCCCTCATACATCACCACTGCTAGACATCTGTGCAGCCGCTAGCATCTCTTTTTACCCTCACCGGCTCGTCCCCGTTACTATCCCATGACAAGTTGGGTAACATCAACTTCTCCTCCCATTTGTTTTTCAATAAGGAACATCCCTGTGTCTGTGATTGGCAACTCTTACATTGGAGATCAAATCTCTTCATTTACAAGTCATTTGCTTTGCATGTATTTGAAGGGGAACACCTTTCTCCTCACATGGTAATGAGCTGTACTTCCATAGCGCTTTTCTAGTCTTCCGACCTTAACACTGCATGACAACATCCAACCAATTTATACACTGATGTCAGATATTTCACTATCAAACACCATGACGTTGTGAAATCCAGTCACTAAATACTGGTGTCTAATTAACAAGTATTCATTGTTGTCAAAAATGTAATTTGTGATAACCTTTGTGATTCTTCTTTGTTTTCAGCCAGCTACTCAAACAGACAAGCCTGTTGACATTTTCAGACAACAGTGAAGCTCCTGTCCTGTCGTTGGATGCGATGCGTATTTCATCAGCTAGACCCTCGTCCTCCACAACGTTAACAGGCCTACACGCAGTAGCCACCCATTTAGCTATGGCTGCAATAAGTTTGTTCTTCGTTGTGGTGTCCATGTGTTTCTGTCCGAAGTCATCCATTCTTGTCTGGCTATGACGAGGGGGCGCAGAGTTAGCATCAGCTGTGTGCTTGGCCATCAAGTGGTATTTCAGACTGGATAGGCTACGATGATAGCTCAGTTCACGAGGACAAATGGCACATACCACTTTGGTCTTGTCAAGGGAACCATCTGACAACTTCTTGAAAGTAAACTTTCCATTAATTAACGTCTTATCATTCATTTTGCCGTATCGCCCTCACCATTCATTCTTTTCAAACCGTAACGTTAGCCTAGCTTCCAAGCCCAAACGGCGTGCCTATTGTTTTGCTTCCGGTTGAGCTACATCCGGCGTTTAAAAATTAAAATTAAAAATTGGTTTGCGTTAACGCAAATAATCACGCACTAATAACGCGCTAATATGACAGCACTAATATACAGTATATATATATATATATATATATATATATATATATATATATATATATATATATATATATATATATATATATATATACATACATACATACCTTTATTGTCATTACAGATGGAGGATGTGAGGAACTCTGAAGCATTATGCTGCATAGCCATCTTTCCTTTGTTTGAAATGAAAGAATAAGTTGTCCTTACCCTTCTCTAACCTTGTTTTGTCCCTCTGCTTTTTCTCCTCTCCGTTTCTTTTCTGTCTCCATTCATCATCTATTCTCTGCTTGCTTCCGCATGTCTTCCTCCTGCTTTTTCCTCTTCATCTGTTTCATGTTTGCTTCCAATGTGGCTTCCATGTTTGGGGTTGTGCAAGTCTTTTCACTCCTTTTCATCATCAGCTTCTTGGCGGTCATATTCTTGGTGTGAATTTTCAAGATATGCTTTTTTCTTTTCTTTTCCGAGGACCACTGTAATGAATCATTTAACTCATCTATTAATTGTGCTCAGTGGTTTCTTGACGTGGTCAAGCAGCTCAAAAAATGTCCTTCAAATGTTGTGTTTGAACTGCTATCGTCGTCTCGTCCTTTCTACACTTTGCTGTTTGGACAAAGAGCTGATTGTCTCAGTTTTGAGAAAAAAACGTTCCGTTTTGTAGAAAATCCGAATTTTATGTTTCATATTTTATGCTAGATTTTATGCTTTCAGTCTCATATCATGCTATAAAGATTTCATCAGTTAGCGAACATATCTTCTTTGCTTGATAATAATAATAAAGGTTATTTATATTGCACTTATAAAAACTGCTTAACAAGGCAGACATGCAAATAATAAAATTAATAATAAAATTAATAATAAAGCATCGGTATAACCGCATAACCCCAATGTGTCTGTATGTCATGTCAAAATAGGCCTTCAAATTGGAAAGGAGTAATGCGTCATTGAAAACATTTGCAATGCAATACATTTTATGAATATTTGTATCCGGTATACATGCACTGCGGGTATTATTTGCACATGAGGACAGCAGTGTTGAGCCACCAGAAGTGATGGTGATGTAATAGCAGTGATAAAGTGGTGGATCGTCTAGCAGCAGCATGTTGGAGTGTTGGGGGAGGAGGGGGTGACACGGTGGGTTAGACAAACACAGCCTCGTAGCGAGTTGGCTGGTGTTCGGCTGATAATGAACTTGTAGTTGTCTCTTGCTTATATTAAATCCCAGTGCCGGGAAATGCAGGGAGACAGGGGCAAGTTGGGAGAAAACAGGAGGGGAACAGGTGACGTGACTGAATGAGAAAAGGGTGAGAAAGGGAGTGAGGAGAAAAAACAGGGGGATATCAGATTGTAAGAATCAGAATCCAGTGTATTGCCAAGTTGGTTTGACGTATAAGCAATTTCCCTTTTGTGTATTGGTGCATAACATAAACAAAACATGCATGAGAAAATTAAATAAAAAAATAAAAGCGAGTGTTGCAAAAACTAAGAAACGTAAATATACAATAGAAAATTACAATAAAAGAATGAAAAAATACAATAGAAACACAGATGTGCAATGTCTCCGACATGTAGAATATAGAGGCAGAGAGAGAGGAGAACAGCAGCTCTTTCCTATGTGATTGTGGGCGAGAGGAGCTGTCACTGTGAGTAGTTTTAACTGATGGGATCCCAGATCTGTGGCTCACCAATCATTATCCCTTGTCACAACTGGAAAGCGTTAGCACAAACATACAGGGGCGAAGAGATGGAGAGACAAGGCACTCCTCTGATGTCAGCATGATATACTGTGCCGAGGCAGTGCTGAAGGCTGTGTGTTGGTCAGTGGGAAGATTATGACCCTGCAGACGCATTTAGGGAGCTATTTATCATCTTTCCATCTCAGATGCTGTTGCACGGATAAAGAAATACTTTGTGTTTTCATGTTGAGTCAGTAAATGCTCTCTGTCAGTTGGCTGAGGCAGCTAGACACAGTGTAATAGGGTTTGTACCAGTGGCATGCCAATCATGATCTCAAGAAGTCTGTTGTCATACAAAAGGATTATATTCGGGATAGGTGAATCAACATTAGTGAGTCATCTAAAAACAGATAGAATGCAACAACCCCAATCAATTATTTATACTGTATCTGGTTCCCATTTAGCAAAGTACCCAGCTTTGCTAAGCTCCAACACTAACACATCTCTTATCAACTTTAGTTTTAATAATTTACATTATGTAGTGACGACACTTCTGTAGTGATTCTAACCCAAGTGACGAACCCTTTTCCTAAATCGAACGAAGGAGTTTTGCAGCCTAACTGAGTAGTTTCCTGTGAAGTTCATTTTGAAAAGAGCGTTTGCATGGATTGAGCAGAGATTGACACGTGTTGCTGGCTTTCATAGGAAAACGCACAATAAATGAGGAGTAACTTTTCTTAAATATCATACGAACCTTGGTATGAATATGTTGCAATACTATATGGCTGCGAGTGGATTCTGGCTGTCAATGTTGGACGAGCTACTTGGAAAGTGTAGTACGTTAAACTGTCAGTGACTCTACATTAAATGAGAAATGTAACAAGATAAACTACAGCAACATGGCAAAGGTAGTTTAACATCATCTAGGATATTTCTTTTTTTTCTACATTGAACCAACTTCATTCCAAGTAAACAATATATATATATATATATATATATATATATATATATATATATATATATAAAAACAAAATATATACAGTACATATACAGTATAATATATATATATATGTGTGTTTGAACGTTTTGTTTGCTCTGTTTTTGCTTACACTCCCGATTGTGTGACACAGTTGTCGGTTTTCAACAGTTAACGACTGCATTGAAAATAGGAATATTTAACTTATTATATTACCCTTCTTTTAAGAATTATGCACGACTGATAGTTATGCATTAACATTTAAAATAATCAAATTGAAAAACATTGGTTTATAGAATACCTCTCGTTCATTAACATTCAATAGCACGTCATATTTTCTGTCAAAGTTTTCGTCAGCCAACACATTTCTATATCTGCTTCTCTTCTCCGGTCCGCAACCTGCTCCCCCATCAACCCCTGCCCATCTACACTGCTCAGATTCCTATTCCCCTCCAATTTCCACCCATGATGGTGTTGCTAATCCTGACTGGGATCGCTCTGGTACACCCGCCATCACTTCACGTGTCCACCCTGACAGAATGGAGACGATGAGCCTGAAATCTGCTTCCTGGGGTGGAGGATTTAGCGGTTTGTGTGTGTGTGCGTGTGCGTACGTGTGTGTGTGTGTGTGTGTGTGTGTGTCGGGGGTGGATGGAACCATGTGTTAACAAGCCTATCTGCCCATCCAAGTGTTAATCTGTGAGATGCCAGCTGATACAGCAGGGCAGGGTGGGCTTGGTTCCCTGCATGCCTACCTGCTCACCAGTGCCAGTCTGTCCTCCCTGTAGAGACACAGGACGTTGCCCTTCGATCTCTCCGTGCCCGGGCACAGGTGGCGCTCTGTGTGCGTCCACACCCCAGCCTCCCTGTTTGTCCGAGCTCAGACTGTGTGTGGCTGTGTGTGTGTTGCCTCAAACTTTGTGAAGGATAATCTCCCATGTTTGGTTTGATGATGTATCATGCTGATAGTAGCCCAATATTAAAGCTACAGTCACCAATGCTGTGATAGTAACAGTTGCTCAAATAACTACATGTCGTAAAGCAGCGGTCCCTAACCACTGGGCCGCGGCCCGCTACCGGTCCTTTAATACCGGGCCACACAGAAAGACCGGATATATCCATCTATGTCTAACCTCAGACTTACAAGAGGATCCGTGATACGTTAGCCCAAAAATGAAACTTAAAAATCTGTTTCAACTCTACCGGTGTTCTGGATTCAAATGAAGGCAGACAATCCTGAGATCGCTAAAAAAGCTCTGAAAACCTGCTTCCATCTCCAACATCCTGTCTTTGTGAAGCGGGTTTTAACTTACGGAGTAGAGTCAGTAGACAGGACATAAAGAACACACGTCGGGTGTTGTTGAGATAGGACCGGCTCGTAGAAACAAGCTCACAGCTCTCAGTTATTCGGCATAATGGTGAGTTGTATTTGTATGCGCTTTATACACTCACCTAAAGGATTATTAGGAACACCATACTAATACTGTGTTTGATCCCCTTTCGCCTTCTGTACTGCCTCAATTCTACGTGGCATTGATTCTACGAGGTGCTGAAAGCATTCTTTAGAAATGTTGGCCCATATTGATAGGATAGCATCTTGCAGTTGATGGAGATTTGTGGGATGCACATCCAGGGCATGAAGCTCCCGTTCCCCCACATCCCAAAGATGCTCTATTGGGTTGAGATCTGGTGACTGTGGGGGCCATTTTAGTACAGTGAACTCATTGTCATGTTCAAGAAACCAATTAGAAATGATTGGAGCTTTGTGACATGGTGCATTATCCTGCTGGAAGTAGCCATCAGAGGATGGTACATGGTGGCCATAAAGGGATGGACATGGTCAGAAACAATGCTCAGGTAGGCCGTGGCATTTAAACGATGCCCAATTGGCACTAAGTGTGCTAAGAAAACATTCCCCACAACATTACACCACCACCAGCCTGCACAGTGGTAACAAGGCATGATGGATCCATGTTCTCATTCTGTTTACACCAAATTCTGACTCTACCATCTGAATGTCTCAACAGAAATCGAGACTCATCAGAACAGGCAACATTTTTCCAGTCTTCAACTGTCCAATTTTGGTGAGCAAATTGTAGCCTCTTGTTCCTATTTGTAGTGGAGATGAGTGGTACCCGGTGGGGTCTTCTGCTGTTGTAATCCATCCGCCTCAAGGTTGTGCGTGTTGTGGCTTCACAAATGCTTTGCTGCATACCTCGGTTGTAACGAGTGGTTATTTCAGTCAAAGTTGCTCTTCTATCAGCTTGAATCAGTCGGCCCATTCTCCTCTGACCTCAAGCATCAACAAGGCATTTTCGCAATAGTTGTAGAAATAGTTGTGCGTGAAAATCCCAGTAACTGAGCAGATTGTGAAATACTCAGACCGGCCCGTCTGGCACCAACAACCATGCCACGCTCAAAATTGCTTAAATCACCTTTCTTTCCCATTCTGACATTCAGTTTGGAGTTCAGGAGATTGTCTTGACCAGGACCACACCCCTAAATGCATTGAAGCAACTGCCATGTGATTAGTTGATTAGATAATTGCATTAATGAGAAATTGAACAGGTTTTCCTAATAATCCTTTAGGTGAGTGTAATTGTATTTATGCCGGTTGTATCATTTTGTTACGTCATGTTTATCGCCCATACCGTGAAGGCCGGTCCGTGAAAATATTGCCTTACACAAAACCGGTCCATGGCGCAATAAAGGTTGGGGACTACATGTTGTAAAGAGTAAAGGGTGTTGCTAGCATTAATGAACCCACAGATAACTATCACCCTCAGCTTACGATGGCGTCATCTGTGCCTAATCCAGCCGTCGCATCGGCCAGGACCTCCTAGATTGGGACCGGCACCCTTTTGGGTGAGGGTGGTTCAGGGTGGTTCAATCCCCGGCTTCGCTAGTCAGTGTCAATGTGTCCTTGGGCAAGACACTTAACCCCCAAGTGCTCCCGTAAATGTACCTACGGTGTGTGAATGTGTGTGAATGTTAATTAGTTCTGATGGGCAGGTGGAACCTTAGCTCCTCCCATCAGTGTGTGAATGGCTGAATGATGTCATGTAGCATTAAAGAGCTTTGAGTGGTCGGAAGACTAGATAAGCGCTATACAAGTACAGTGCATTTGCCATATTTGGTTGGATCTGGCCCCTCCTTTGTCCCTATCAAAATCTGTTCAAACGTGTTAGTGTAATATTTAATGTTATCTGTTCTGTCATTCTTTTATTTTCACTTGAAGTTACTTGTAAATCGCGTGTTTGCCTATTCAGCACACACTGCGCTCCTCCGATCCCATATTCCAGTGAACTGCTTCAAGATGAAGCCACACGGTCTGACGCCTCAGTGGTCGCACTGGCCGGTGCACAAGGGGCTCTGTCTGCGCTCAGCGTCTCCTCTGCTCATACCTGTGTGTAGACCTACCTCTAAGAACTGCTTTGTGGGGCCTAATTTTCTCTGTGTCTGCTGGACGCATGCTTGAAAGCTAGTCAGTCTTTTTAATTCATACTGGGCCATTAACTCCCCCGTGTCATTTTGCTCCTCATGACTGCACATATCTCATTCAGTAAAGAGTTCTTGAAGAGATGAAAAAAAAAGTGATCAACTCTGGTTCTCCTTTTAACATAACTACTCCTCTTCAGTCACAGTTGCATCTACTTTGCCAATTTACGATTACCAATAGGTAACAGTGGAGACACAATTAGAACCGAAAAACCCAATGTTGCCAACTCTTCTCCGATGAACGTATCTGGCAGCACTGGCTCCAAACATTGCTAAATCCAGGGAGAAAGTTGGCAACACTGGAAGCCCATCCCTTTAAAACAATAAAATAAAATGTCTCTCCCTCCACGGCCACACCCCCCAAATTATAATTAGGAACCTAAACAGTGAACATGGCTACAGTTATTACTCACAAACGTCACGCTAGCAGCTGATGGAAGACTCCGTCGACGTGCAATGAGAGCACAGGCAGAGTGGGTGCAGGTATGCGGGCATAGGATTACATTTTTTTGCAGGGCATTTGATTTACTGATTGCTGTTGGTATTTAAAGAATTTAAAAAATATATACAAAAAAGTGTTTAAAATACATTGCACACCCTACCGTTAATACTGATGTTTCCCTTTGAGCTGCTATGAAACATCTGTGCAGGTCATGTTGAGAACTGGTCATGATTTCAGGGTAGGTAAATGATTTGATGAATTCTATGTCAGAGGTGTGTGTTGTGTAGCTGCTCGAGTCCCTTTGGGGACAAATTCATCTATTCAAGCAGCTCTACATTCAGATCAGGTCCAATCATTTGCAGACTTGAGATAGTGATGGCTGTACAGGAGTGCATTCTCACATGAGGCGCAATGCTAGCATTCACAAAGTAATACAAGCACTCAGTATAATGTTGTGCCATCTGCTGCTAGTTAAGCTTCTTTCCCACTGGACATAAAACCCACGAACATCTGGCTTTTGTCTTTAGTGGAAAAGGTTACAATTGGCATTTATTCCAACAGATTTATTCCAACATAAATGACTCTGCAGTAGTCAGGTATTTATTTGCTCGAGCTCCAATTGGCTGTGATGGAAACGGGACACCCAGGTGGACACGCTATTTTAGCTATGTGACAAACGTTTAAGTGAATATATAACAAATTAAATCAACAATTATAATTTATACCATACAAAACATTGAATAAATATGGTCTCCGCAAAACTAGGGCTGCTTAGAAAACAACTACTTTTATAAGATAAGATAAGATAATCCTTTATTAGTCCCTCAGTGGGGAAATTACAGGATCACAGCAGCATTGCTCACAAGTGAATAAAAGAATAATAACATAGAAACAAGTAATATAAATAAATATAAATAAGCAGTAAAACAGTAGAATATTAATGTACAGACTGAATAGAAAAGTATATATAAAAAAAGTACTTTAACGTATTGCACGTAATATTGCACCAGGTGAATGATAAAGTGACCAAGTTCAGTTCAAAGTGTCAAAGTGTTCAAAGTGGTCTACTGGGAGCTCAGCTGGTTGTGCAGCCTGACCGCAGCGGGAAGAAAGGACTTGTGGTAACTCTCCCTCAGACACCGGGGAGGAATCAGCCGGTGACTGAAGGAGCTGTGCAGCGCTGCCAGAGTGTCCTGCATGGGGTGGGAGGCGTGGTTCATCATGGACGAGCGCTTAGTCATCATCCTCCTGTCCCCCACCACCTCCACAGTATCCAGGGGACGCCCAGCACGATCTCAATGTCCAGTCCCTGGATGGTCATCGGTACCGGAGGAGAGCGTTTACCCCGGCGGAAGTTCTCTGTATTCCCTGTCATCATCGGCGGAAATGAGGCCGACTATTGCAGAGTCGTCAGAGAACTTTTGCAGGTGGCAGTTAGCAGAGTTGTGTTTGAAGTCCGATGTGTATATGGAGAAGAGGAATGGAGCCAGAACGGTTCCTAGTGGGGCTCCCGTGCTGCAGGACACCCGATCTGACTCACACTACCGTATCCGCACATACTGTGGACGATTGGTGAGGTAGTCCAGGATCCATGCATATATGAATATGAGTTAACTTATCGGATCAAAGGCACGAGTATTGACCTTCAAAATTCCGCTAATGTCCAGAATCCGCTGTGAAAAGGTCGGAGGGGGCCTTTTCTGGGACTCTGAATACAAGTCAACTTGAAATAAGTAAGTGTTGGCTATTTTGCCAATTGTATCCAACTGTATTACTGTCACCAGCTGAGCCTCATGAAAACAGGTGTGTGTGTGTGTGTGTGTGTGTGTGTGTGTGTGTGTGTGTGTGTGTGTGTGTGTGTGTGTGTGTGTGGCTCAGCATCCTGTGGCTTCTCTCCATACCCACAGTGCCTTGCTCAGCTCAGCTTGTCCTGGCCATCTGCCACTACGGGCCCCAGGCAGGAGGACTGCAAGCTGGGCGGCGGGGCCCCTGCAGACCACTGGTGGTGGGGTGGTACACAGGAAACCGTAGGACCGGGAGTCTCACTGTGCTGAATGAGGACTAGACTGAAGAGCAACTTTGTAAGGAACTTATCATTATGTATTTGATTCACACTCATTTTGACACTACTTGGCAGCTATTAATCAATAAGCATAGAAGCTTATTGTGGTGCACGTTGTAGATTTGATCACAATACGGTAAGACTTTAATATAACTATCTTAATATTTTAGAATTATCAACACTTCTCCTGTGATTCAACTGGTAGAACAGTTAATCAGTGATTAACAGCATGAAATAATATAGCTGTAATCAAATTTAAGGATAAATGATTACAAACAGAGCGAAATCCCTTCATTATGTTACAAACAGCCCATTCCTTTCCAAGTTGATAATGATGTCACTTTGGCCAGTGGCCTTGCCCTCTGCGAAGCTTTACATGCCTTTAGTTCTGACAGGAGTGAAGGAGGAAGTCAGATAACACAGTATGAAGAGTGATGAAGCCAACAAAGGGAGAAGTTTGGGTCGGATGGATGGTGACAACACAGAAGTTTATTTAGAAAAATGCATGTATGAAAAGCATGTAAAAAGCAGAAACTGACCCCAAAGGGGAACGTAAAGCTTACCAAGCTGCCGTATTTCACAAGTCGGAAGTGTGGACGGGTTGGTCATAAAACATTCACTAACGACTTATACATATTTAATAAATGGCAATTTATAAAGACGTTATAATTCTTCTAAGTTATCATTCACCATATTATCATCAGATGTGTCAAAAGTATTCACATTCATTACTCAAGTAGAAGTATAGATACTAGGGTTTAAAAATACTTCTGTAAAAGTTGAAGTATCAACTCAAGCTTTTTACTTAAGTAAAAGTGTAAAAGTACTGGTTTCAAAACTACTTAAAAGTATAAAAGTAAAAGTAATGTAAGGGGATTTTTTTTCTTCCATTAAGGACAAACTCTTAAGCCACGTCTCAGGGGCCTTTAGTGCACTACCCCACCTCCCCCAAAACAATCATTTTTATAAAGACCATAATGACTATAATGTTTTAAAATGTTATGTTGAAAAATGTGGGATGCACTAGGCTACCCGTTTCAGCTGCATATATGCCCATTTAAAATGATCACATTTTATTACAATGCAAATACATTAAAGTACCATATGTGTACTACTGAGCATTAACATGCGTTTCATGGAGCGGAAGACATGATAACTAGTTGCCTATAAGTATTGTAATAGTGCAAAATAGGCGGCGGCGGCGACTCCGACACAAACACTTAAAGCTGTGGTTCTCAAACTTTTTCTGTAAATAACATAATTGTGTGACTCTGCTGTGCTTTTATAAGTAACAGAATAAAGACAATTGCAATCACTTTCAAGTAAATCAGATTGCCCCATCAGACAATGTTTTGTGTAAGTTCTATCTGTGCAAAAAATAACTAATATTTAGTTACTACTAAATAGCTCATTGTGGAAAACAATAAGCTTTTCATTTTTTTTTGCCAAACAAAACAGAATGCTCAATATTGAGCTTAAATCTGTTTTTTTTTATTTTGAGAAACGCAACAGCAGGAAAAGACGAGCTCACGGAGACTTCTGGCAAAACGGCAAAAAAATCGCGTAGAGTCGTGCATGCATAAGCGTAACCTGTTAACGGCGTACTGTAGCCATTTTCCCGAAAGTACAGGCATTTGTACATGTATTTATTAATGACTTAGTTTTATATCCGTGTACTTTGTACTTGTGTAATATGTGAAGCCAGCAGCTCATTTCACCTGGAGCAGGAGAGCTGCTCCGGGTTCAGAGAGCTGCTCCGGGTTCAGAGAGCTGCTCTGGGTTCAGAGAGCTGCTCCGGGTTCAGAGAGCTGCTCCGGGTTCAGAGAGCTGCTCCGGGTTCAGAGAGCCGCTCCGGGTTCAGAGAGCCGCTCCGGGTTCAGAGAGCTGCTCCGGGTTCAGAGAGCCGCTACGGGTTCAGAGAGCCGCTACGGGTTCAGAGAGCTGCTCCGGTGTGAGGAGAACTCCGGTGCTCCTCACAGGAGAGCTGCTGTTGCATCTTCACCCTGGGAACGTTTAAAACGCAGATATAGCGGTCTACTTTTCACGCGACATATTTTTCGACGCTCTCTGTCCGCTGGTGTGTGCTCAGCGCTCACCTGTGTGCGCGCGCACGTATCTGTGCACAACGGGGCGGAGAGGTTTTGTGTGTGTGTTTTTGAACGATGACAAGCCGGAATGAAAACAAACCAAAATGAAATAGTAACGAGGCTATTTTTAAAATGTAGGGAGTAGAAAGTACAGATATTTGCGTGAAAATGTAAGGAGTAGAAGTAAAAAGTTGTCTGAAAAATAAATACTCCAGTAAAGTATAGATACCCAAAATGTCTACTTCAGTAAAGTAACGAAATATTTGTACTTCGTTACTTGACACCTCTGATTATCATTCACCACTTACGCTTGCTTCACAGGTGAATAGGTGATAGCTAATTCAACCTGATTTTCCAATGTGCAAATTTATCAAAACACACATAATACAAATACGTTATCTCTGATTTGTTGCTCAGGGCACAATAAAGTGTTTTGATTCATTTTTAACACTTGAAAACGATGGAACCAACTTTGGCTCTCGACCTTTTTCTTTTTCCCTGTGTTTGAATCGTCGTAGGAACCCCAAATTAATTCCAATACTTGTGTGTATTTTATGTATTTGTTCAGCAAAGTCTTGGGGAAGAATATATATATCTGCAAAAAATCACTTTTAAAAGATATTTTGATCTTAACTATGAACATCCAACATGATATGTAGACACCGTCCAGGACCTGGACGGTATCTAGTGCGAGGCATGTTCTAAAAATAGAACACATTTTGAGCTTCGTCAAAAAGATTTTTGTTTTCATCAGCCGACCTCTCTACATGGTCGCGTTACAACTCTTCTCTGTATCGCGTACGGCGGAGTTCCGCCCCGATGCGATGCACACAGACACAGGCGCACACACAGGGGAACACACAGTGGACAGAGAGAGAGACGGAGAGCGGCGAAAAATACGTTGCGTGCTTTTCAAAATGGAATTTGCTGCTTTAAGCCATCACTATTTAAAGCTATCAGCTATCACTTTTTAAGCAGTTAATGTATTGCAACAGGCTGCAGCCTGGAGCTCCATAAATGGACGTTTTCTCTCTTGAGACACTGCAGTGACAAAGCCTGCACACTTTGTGGTTGTCATTAAAATAAATGAACACATGTTTCCTTTAAGTCGGTATTCATCAAACTGGGGCGGTATTATAGGTGGGGCGCAAGAGGAAATGCTAATTTTAAATGTTCACCATGGCGTACGGTGAAGCAGAGGCCATCTCCATTCCCAATTCCAGTGTTTTCTTATGATGTTGAACTGAGGCTATCAAAAGGGAATGAGTTGTTCAAGGAAAGTGGAGCACTTTTCACTCCACCAAGGGAAATGAGAATGGACATCTTGGACAACATAGCTAAGGCTGTTTTTTCCATCAAGGCTTACGCAAAAAGTCAAGAAATTGAATCAGTGGCTGCTGTTCTAATTGAGAAGCACCCATGTCTTAAGGACGCAGGAGTGGAAACAGGCTGCCATGGGTGGGCCATGAGTATTCAATATAAGCTTGGTAACTATCGTCAAAAACTATGGATGGCAGGCTGTAATGAAGTCGGCATAAACCAGAAAAGAGAGGCAGAGGGGAACAGGCGTAGCAAAAAGATGTGAGGTGAACTTTCTTCCAGACAATCTAGTAGGGCAGACTAATGACTCTCTAGAAAGTGAAAGAAATGTATTGCAGGAAGAAACTAAGAAAAGACATCCCAACAACGCTCCAAAATGTAAGTGTCTTTTTCTCTGCGGAGGAAGGAAGTAGTGGATGAAGAACCACTTGTTGCCGATCTCATGGAGAGGTGGCCTAGGTTGTTTTTGCAAGAACAGGTTGGTATTTTTTTTAGTGTTAACAACATATTTTGCCAAATGTTCTCCCTTCTTTTGAAAGAACCAACAACAAAGGTTTGAATCAATTGTACATAACATGTATATGACAACTGTCACCTTTCTTAGAACTTTGCAGAATTCTTCAGACTTACACGAGTGGACCTGAAGAAGACCTTCCTGTCATCATTGGATGCACACGCATCGCAACGTGTACAGATCACACAGCACATCGCTTGGAAAGGACATGAGGATCCTTCTAGACAACTTTGATGAACAGGTAATCAATAAGTAGGAAGTGAATGTGGAATAACAGGGTTCTCAATTAGATTTGAACTGGGACCAAAAACTGGGGGACAGACGAGGGGCATTTTCACAACTATGTAGTCTGACACAATACATCAATTATAAAATGGACTGAATGAATGGAGGCATCTTGTACTGTTATGGTGACACTAATATTAGCGTAGCATTATGTGTAGGTTTGGATATTTGCTGACAAATATGATGTGGTTGCTACTTTCTACTTTTTTAAAGAACTACCAAAATACATGAAATGTGTCTGTCACCCCTTTTCTACTGTGGTCAGGACAAATGCTGGAGTCAGTTTGGCACTTGAGTAAACAGGTCCATGTTTACGCCAACCTAGGAGCAGGAGGCACAACATGTCAGCTTTACAGATTTACAGTCTCAGACAATGCTCAGTGGTCTCAGTCTTGTTGGATATGCATTCAGCCCTCCGCTCTCCGATTATTCGTATTACTTAACAATTGACTAGAAAAGTACATTTTCCAACCAGCTTATGAAGCCAGCAGACGCACCATAGAAACCATAGAAGTTTTCTCTCCGAAACACTATTTTTTTTATCTACTTAGGAGCACTTGTGAGATTGTATTCCCCCTTTTAAATTTGAAAAACATGTGAACTATAGTGTGTATTGCTTTTTAAAAAGGTTTAATTAATTAAATAGTAGTAAGGCCATTGAAATTTCAGAGTTGCACCGTATAACTAAATATTAAAGGCCTATATGTTTTTTATCACATTGTATTGGGGCAAGAAAACATCAGTCCCAGTTGTTGTGCTAATGTTTCACGATCCCTGTTCTACACTATGCTTTTGGAGCTGGGAAATATATTAAAATCAATTATATTTTTGCACTCTGAATGGCCTTCGTCTCAACTATGCAAACCATAGCATTGGAGCAGAGCATTTACCATCAGATGACCCTTTTTAATATTTCAGAGTTTGTCTTACAATATATATAAATATATATATAAATACACGTTAATGTAAACAGGTGTATTGTATTTTCAGGCTTAACTGACATTTCAAATTGGGGAATTCAGAGATGAAAAGCAAGAGAGCGTTATTGTTTTCACACTTAAGCTATGTCCAAAAACATGGTGCCCATATGTACAGTAGGAACATCTGGGTTCATTTAGTTAGTGAATACAGCCGACCTGAAATGCATGCTACCATGCTGGAAGCATTTTGCCAAATTTATTTGAATAATGCCTTTGTCTTTAATAGTTTGCGTTGCATTTTTTGAAAGTGAGACAATTCATTATTTTTTTATTATGTCAAATTTTTTTATCTTCAATTTGTATTTTTCAGACGACTGATGTCCTTGCTCAAAGAAAGTGTAGAGCTCTGCGAGGTCTACCTTTCGTTGTGAAGGAGAAGCCGGGCGGCTTGCTGAAGACATGTCTGGTAAGACTAATTTGTCATTAAGGTTGCACATTCAGCAAGAACACACTAATGCAAACTTTCATCAAAGTGTGTAATAAGTGCAACTTTATAGTTTTTAATTTTATGTGATATCGCCAATACTGGCAATATTACTGTAGCATCAAGGTTACAAGTGAGTGTAATGCCTGCATCACATGCATTTTGTAACAGCAATTCTCCTTCAAATTTACTGGTAACATTTAGAATTCCAAGCCCAAATTGGTCATGGGTTTTGAGAATGATGCATATACACATTTTGTCAGTATTTTAATTATAAAGTTATTCTCTGTCAGTACATTTTCAAAGTCAAAATACATTTTTGTTGAGCTAATCTTTTTGAGAAAATAACAACAAAAAAACCCTACACACCATTAGCACCCTTTGCCGCAAAAAGTCTTTAGGGTGAGAATCTGGCAGATTTGGAATGATATTGTCCATTGTTTAATGGCAGATTTGCTCCAGTTCAGGTTTTTGTCACTTATTGAATTAAAGGGAGCCTGTACGGTGAGAGCAAATGTTTCCCTGTATTTTGCTCAATTAATTTATTTAATTTAACACACTATGAACATTTAAATACTATAATACTAATGTGTAGGAGGTGATTCTTGTATGAAAGTGGTATATTTTAGTTTTTAAAATCTGCATAAAAATGTATTTTGACTTTTAAATTGTATTGTTACAGAATGGGAAGAAAAAAATGAAAACTTAAAAGAGGCGGTGAATATTTATTATAGTCTCTTTATGCTTGTTTTTGTGTATAATACAGACCCGGAGGAATCTTATGTGAAATGAGTTGAACTGGGAATACTCACAGTTGTTGAAGATGACGTTGGGACGGTCCGCTCAAGTCCAACAACACTAAGCATCGCCCTTATTATTGAGGAACGGATTGTCCTGGATGATACATGCAACATCCCAACTGCATTTGCACTTTTGTTTGGACTCATCTATGCTCTCAACCTGGAGTATCCGAAGGGCTTGAGGTACACTTTCGAAGTAATTAAAAAGTTGTTCACGAACCTTGGTACCCAGTGCTCTGCCCGGGTTCAGGCCTTAAAAAACAGTTTGCTCAAGTAGCCTGCCATTTTTAAACCCCACCTATGGTCTTGGCTGGATTTTGAGGGGGGAAGAGTTCCAAAATGTTTCTGAAGGCCAATGTACAGGTTGCAGTTGTGTTGTTACAGACAATACGTTTTTGATGATGTCCATTCATTGTAAAAGCAATATATGACAAATTGTCCCACTGTTGATAGTGTACAGTGCCCATAACGATAAACTGATATTGGAATCAGCATTGTTACTGTGTATGCTCAAGAAAGCATAACTTGTACTAAATTGTTGTCTTTTGCATCTTAACAGTTCTTGTTAAGATATTGCAGTTTTAAACAGTAGATGGATGGATAGATGCATGGATAAGAGAGGTTTTTAAGCCATTTTATACCTCCCACCAATCTTTATGGTGGGGTCAAGCCGGCCTGACTAGACAGTCAAATGTTACAACAAAATAAAAAAATTGTTCCTGAATAAAACTGCAACCTGCACCAGAGCCATCCTCAAGCAGCCCAGTTTCAAGGGAATGCCATTGTCCTTCTGTGTTGTATATATGTTCCATCATATATCATGTTCCAAAGCTTGTTTCAAGGCCTTGATTTTGGATTCACAAAACTGAAGTTTTTTTCTTTTTCTTTATGCAGCCATTTGGATTTTTAAGGATGTTGACCCTCTGCTGTCTATGTTCAAGTGTTGACACCTGGAGTTCATATAGTTATGAAAACAAATGTTTAGTTATTGTTAATAAACATTTTGTGTTTGAAGAAGTTTGTTTTCTTTAACTGTTGACTTTTTCAAGAAAACGGTGTACATTTTTAATTAATTTAAAGGAAGGCAACGTTGCAAAGAATTTTGAGTGTACTCAACTAATGGGCAGTGAAATTTAGTAACAAAACATTTCAAGTTAAAAGTAAGTTCTCTCAACAAAAAATGTTAAGTGCTGTTGATGTTAGTTTCAATCTACAAGAACACACAATTTCAAGTTTCTCCAATTTAATATTTGAAGTGTTCTGAACTTAAGTCCATGAGTAGATGTAACTATCAAATGCAATATTTTAAGTAGTGTTAACTTAAATACACACGTAGGTCTGAATAGTAATGTTACGTTTGACAAACTTAAGATATCATTTTGAGTGAACTTCTTATCATAAGTTGACACAACACATTAGCCCTTAGTTGAGTGAACTCAAAAAGGCTTTGCAGCTGCTTGCCTCACTTTTTTAAGTTGACTCAACTTTTTTAGAGTGTTGGGGTGTTCAAACGAGTTTCAATCAAACAACTGTTGTTCGGTTCAAAAATGGAAAAAGTACTTATTTTATGCCAAAAGATGCTGGGATTTAAAATGTCCGTCTCCTTCGCCCTTGCTGTATGACGTGGTTTTAGGAACGTGTGCAGAACCGCTGTAGAAGTTGACGGAGTTTACGTAAGTACTTAAACTTAACGGTTACTTTAATTATGTTTTACACCATATGTATCTTCTCACAAGGGTTACGGTATTGTAGCAATTTAAATGAAGTTAAACAACGATGTGGTTCCGGAGATAAGTAAGGAAACGTTAAAAATATGTCTGATAATAGGCGCAGGGGGATTTTCACACACTGTTTTTATTAACCTCGTGATCAAATATGGCGTACTGGCATTTTGGAAATTGTCTTAAAAGTAGCAAAAGGACATTTCAGATGTTTGTCAAATGCTTTTGCAATTTTGTCATTAGTCTAATTGTTGTCTCTTGTTTCAGGCACAAGCTATTGTACCTATACATATTTAAATAAATATGTAAATGTGTGTTGTAAGAAAAATGTCATGCATTTTTTATGGGAGACCATTTTTCTCATCTTCCCTCCTCCCATTACACCCAAAGGTGGGAATATAATACAATTGGCATTGAAACAACATAATATAGAAACATTAAGTATTTGAGGCAATTTCCATTACTTCAGATATTTTATGAATTTAATATATTCAGGTAGCTGGAGGTAGTTTTGCTTTTCACTCCTTGTGTGTTCCAAAAGGTTATATCATGGTATATACACTCACCTAAAGGATTAATAGGAACACCATGCTAATACTGTGTTTGACCCCCTTTCGCCTTCAGAACTGCCTTAATTCTACATGGCATTGATTCAACAAGGTGCTGAAAGCATTCTTTAGAAATGTTGGCCCATATTGATAGGATAGCATCTTGCAGTTGATGGAGATTCGTGGAATGCACATCCAGGGCACGAAGCTCCCGTTCCACCACATCCCAAAGATGCTCTATTGGGTTGAGATCTGGTGACTGTGGGGGCCATTTTAGTACAGTGAACTCATTGTCATGTTCAAGAAACCAATTAGAAATGATTGGAGCTTTGTGACATGGTGCATTATCCTGCTGGAAGTAGCCATCAGAGGATGGGTACATGGTGGCCATAAAGGGATGGACATGGTCAGAAACAATGCTCAGGTAGGCCGTGGCATTTAAACGATGCCCAATTGGCACTAAGGGGCCTAAAGTGTGCCAAGAAAACATTCCCCACAACATTACACCTCCACCACCAGCCTGCACAGTGGTAACAAGGCATGATGGATCCATGTTCTCATTCTGTTTACGCCAAATTCTGACTCTACCATCTGAATGTCTCAACAGAAATCGAGACTCATCAGAACAGGCAACATTTTTCCAGTTTTCAACTGTCCAATTTTGGTGAGCAAATTGTAGCCTCTTTTTCCTATTTGTAGTGGAGATGAGTGGTACCCGGTGGGTCTTCTGCTGTTGTAGCCCATCTGCCTCAAGGTTGTGTGTGTTGTGGCTTCACAAATGCTTTGCTGCATACCTCGGTTGTAACGAGTGGTTATTTCAGTCAAAGTTGCTCTTCTATCAGACCACTAGCATCAACAAGGCATTTTCGCCCACAGGACTGCTGCATATTGGATGTTTTTCCCTTTTCACACCATTCTTTGTAAACCCTAGAAATAGTTGTGCGTGAAAATCCCAGTAACTGAGCAGATTGTGAAATACTCAGACCGGCCCGTCTGGCACCAACAACCATGCCACGCTCAAAATTGCTTATATCACCTTTCTTTCCCATTCTGACATTCAGTTTGGAGTTCAGGAGATTGTCTTGACCAGGACCAGACCCCCAAATGCATTGAAGCAACTGCCATGTGATTGGTTGATTAGATAATTGCATTAATGAGAAATTGAACAGGTTTTCCTAATAATCCTTTAGGTGAGTGTATATCGCCTATACATGATGAATGGGTGTGAGGGTGTGAAGGGGGTACAGTACCTGGAAGGAATTGTTTGCATATCCTCTTTTTTAAGGCTGTTCATCTTGTTCTAAGATAACAAAAAATAAATACCACATCTGAATGATAGAAAGATATGCACTTAAATTATGAAAGAAAGTCATACATTACACACATACACATATAGATATTTATCCAGATGATGTTATGTTGAGAACCTTTGTCTGCATGATGCTCCCTTTACCCCTCTAAGATAACTGTCAACCAAACTGTGCCTAATATTGATCGTTGGCCTAAAAGACATTAGTGTTGCCATGCCCAGTGACGCACACTTCAGAAGTGACCCATATTAATACTGTGGGCTTCACTTCATTTTCCATCCAGTACAGTAGAGTGACTGAACCATGACCCGCCTTTGCACGACCAGCTCTGTAAATGTCACCCATATGGCCCGCACATTCATTACCCACAAAACAAATTCCCACAAAAGACTGACTGTAAGTGTATTTAAAAGGCAAAAGCAGCCAGAAAGAACCCTCTTATCCACCGCTCATTTTTCCCACGAGCGAGAGGTGCTCTTTTAATTTCCCTCTCTGAAAGGTCAGGCACAATGTTCTCCGTCTCCACCTTAATTGATTCTTTAAATGCAACTCGCCTTGTGCAGGGGGAGTCGGGGAGGAACACTAGAGGTGTTTGCCTACCTTTAGTCACGGTTAGAGGCCCTAAAATGGTTACCCATCTCCTCCTAATTGTATTGGCGGTGTGTGAATGTATGTTCCTGGAGCGTGAAGTGTACTCCTCTGGCATATAAAACCTGGACATAACAATTTCCAAATGGAAAGAAAATTGCCTTTTTGCTCAAATGGGCCAAGTGAGCTTGTTTTCTGATAAATACACAAGAAGTGGACTGAGCCTTGGTTGTACTAAATTTCAACATTTATTAGAATAACTCCCTGATATTTCCCATTGGCGGCGTCACAATTTACTAAACAACTGATACATCCTGTGGTTTCTGCAGTCAAATACAGCAGCTGCACCTCAAGGTCTTGTTTGGTTGGTGTGCGAGCACATGGAGAAGGGAACCTTTACAAAGATGAGTTTTATTAAATGTTAAATGGACTGTACTTTTTTTAAGCTTTTCTAGTTTTCAGACCACTCAAAGCACTTTAACACTACAAGACATAATTCACCCATTCATACACTGATGGCAGGGGCTACCATGCAAAGTGCCACCCACCCATCAGGACTCTAACATTCTCACACCGTAGGCACAGCTACGGGAGCAATTTGGGTCTTGGAAGGACGACCCTGCTCTACCACTGAGCCAGTCGCCCCTACTCACTGCTTCTGCTGAATATGTAGTCAGATGTATCGGTTTATTTGGGTAGGCATGGGTGATAGGCAAAGGTGTCACCAGCTCGAGGGACACCCGATAGGAAGAAGACATTTTTTAGGATTAACTTCAGCCTCCCAATGTATCATTTTCATTGAACCCATTGCTGACATTGCACTTAAATATACTCTATACCAGCGGTCCCCAACCTATTTTGAGCCATGCACCGGTTTTGTGTCAATATTTTCACGGACCGGCCTTCACGGTGTGGGCGAAAAATATGACGTAAATGATATGACCGGCATAAAGACAATTATAAAGTGCATAAAGATACAACTCACCTCTATGCCGAATTAGTGGAGCCCTGAGCTTGTTTCTCTGCTACGAGCCAGTCCCATCTCGGGGAGACGGGAGAAAAAGACCGACCCCCGACGTGTGTTTATGTCCAGTCTACTGACTCTACTCCGTAACTTAAACCTGTATGTGTACTCCTAACTTCATTAAAACCCGCTTCACAAAGACAGAATGTTGAAATGGAGGCAGGGTTTCAGAGCTTTTATGGCGATCTCAGTATACTCTGGCCTTGATTTTAACTTTTAAGTTTCATTTTTGGGGTAACGTATCACGTAACCTCTTGACATGTGTCAAGAGGTTACGTTTGAGGCTACGCACAGACGGATGTATCCGGTCATTTTTCAAAATAAATAAAAAAATCCGACTTTTTTCATTTTTTTTTCATAAATTCTTTCTCTGCGGTCCGGTACCAAGGGACCCGGGGGTTGGGGACCGCTGCTCTATACAACATTCAGAAAATTAATACAGCAGCAAACAATTATTAGCTATGTAAAGATATAGAGTAGTAATGATCACAGGGACAAAACTTCCCTCCATGGACACTATGTATGTGTAGCGCTGTGAGAAAAGAGCAGAGGGAATCATCAGAGACTCACTCCACCAGCTCACTCTCTGATCAGACACAAACACTGCAGGTACAACCTGAGACACAGCAGAGCGGACAGCGTCATCACTCACAGAACACGTTTCTATAACAGCTTCTTCCCTGCCACAGTCAGACTGATGGCAAAACAAAACTGTAAATAGGAACAGCACTCCGGACTAATCTATTTATTTATTTATTTATCACTAATTAAAACAACAAAAACTGTATCTAATAACCTCATTGTATATACGACCACATTTGCACATGTACAGTGTCTTCATATTTCGTACAGTGTTTTCATATTTCATATTTTGTATAGTGGTCTTATATTTTGTCTCAGTGTTTTCATATTTTCATATTTTGACTCAGGGTTTTCATATTTTATATTTTGTCTCAGTGTTTTCATAATTTCATATTTTGTCTCAGGGTATTTTATATTTGGTATAGTGTTCCCATAGTTTATATTTTGTCTCTTTCCTGTATAGTGTGTTTTTTCTTATTTTTATTTTTTCTTCTTCCAAAACTGTTGACTCGGGAGAGCGCTGCGAAAAAAAATTCAATGAGTCTGGACTGTTGGTTTAGGCACAAATGGCCAAATAAAAACCTTGAACCTTGACTACCTGAGCAGAAAATTAATTAAATCTCGTGCCTTTTAGTGCACGTGAGCGTGCCCCACTGGCATTTAAACGTATTCCAATTGTCTCTCAGCTATCCGCCGATAGTGGGCACTCCAAGCCCATCAAGGCCAACTGCTTGTACAGGGTCTTGATTTCAGCTCGCCGCCAGGCTTCTTCTGCACATACGACAACGAGAAACACGAGTGGCCAAAAAGAAAGCCAAGAATGTCTTCCAGGCGAGACGGGAAACAGTTCATCTTTTTTTAGATTTTCTTTTTGGCCTTCTTGCATTTTTTTGACAGAACGGATTGGAAAGAGGGAGAGAGGGGACAACATGCAGTAAAGGGCTTCAGGTCGGATCCAAACTGGTGCTGCTGCAGTAAGGAATCAAATTTGAAACATGGGACGCCGGTTCTACCAGGTGACCTACCTGGGCAGCACACCGGTAATCTCTTTTGGGAATTCAAAGGCAAACCTGTGTGCCTGCAAAGAAAATCAGCCATGAAGGATTTCAACTTGAGTTGCCACAACAACATCACAAAATAAACATGACATGCACACAAGGGCTGCCGGAGCCGCTATCATCGCTGACCTAAAAATAAACATACACAGCCTTTTGTCAAGGCGTCTTGTGCTGGTTCCCTTGAGCTTAAGCTAGACAGTGAAGCCGTACAGATAGCTAAAGCTTTTGGGGATGATAACATGGCTAAGAACCTAAAATGGTCTCTCTGTCCCGGTGCACAGTAGAACATGAATAATTTCTATATTCTAAAAGTCATTGGATGTGAGAGTACAGACCTGATGGATGTTAATCAGCTTCTCATTTCCACCAGAGCCATTGGCGGTTCATTTGGAGGTACAAGGAGTTATTGAAATTAGTGTCTTTGCATGACACTAGCAAGGGCACTGGTGTTTTCAACGTCGATAAAGTGTTGTGAGTGAGCATGGGGGCTTTGAAAAGTAATCAGCTGTTACCAATAGCGGACTGGATCCACGATGCTCCTCCAGCATTGACTGTCCAAAAATCATCATACATAAGGTTGGTACTGTTATCATAAGCTACCTATTAATATGGCTATGAATGTGCATTCTTAGTGATAATATTATCTAGCTAACTAAATTAGCAGCTTCCAGGAGCCAGGTGGCTAAATCCTATTTTACTTTGAACTAACAGTGCCAAGAAAATGAACTTCAGCCATATCTTGAATTTAGTGGCCATTCTGGGCAAGGTTATCAATCCCATTCAAGGAGGAAACAGGTCTTTCAATCAGAGGAAGTTTGGTGCCATTTTATAAGAAGTGAGCACTGTTTATGGGGATTCACAGATGCACACTGAGATCAGATGGATGAGCTGCGGGAAGTTCTTGGAGATGTTTTTTTGTATTGCATACTGAAATACCAGTGTTCTTGGAGAACACCATCGAGCTCCCTTTGGTTTTCCTGAGGTCCGCCAGGCAGTTCTCTGTGCAGCACACAGACAGTTGCTGGAGGCAAACTAGTCATTGTTGTTGATAGGGGTTAAAACCACTGTGTGTCGTCTGCAAACTTGATAAGCTTAAGAGGGAGTAGAGTAGAGGACTTGGGTTGAGGAGTGGATGTCTAACCTAACACATTTGGGTTTGTTGGTTAGGAAGTCCAGTGTCCAGGTGCAGAGAGATGACAACATCACTGAGAGGATGATGCTGTTGAACGCTGAATAGAAATGGAACAGCATTCTTACACAAGTGTTGCCACGACCCAGCTCTTAAGCCATGACAAAGACGGCAGACACACAGGGTTTTAAACGGGAAAGGTACATTTATTAGTAACACACGGCAACTTAAAGTATAAACAAGACATGGTGCTGGAAGAACGGCGATCCAGCCGCCGTGCACTGGGAGACTGGCCAGGTGCTCCCAGTTGTGCTGATTAGCTCCGCCTACGAGGAAGGACCTGCAGGACACACAGACAAGCCAGAGTAACAACACACAGCAGGCCCTGCCTAAAGCAAGAGGGCTGTCACTGTTGCTGAGAGGGCAGAGTGTAGCTCCGTGGAGATGGTGTCCTCCATGAGCCTGCTCCGGTGGTAAGCGACTTGGAGGGGGTCTAGTGTGGGTGGTAGTTCTTAGCAAAATTGATGTTTATAATGCTGTGTTATTGACTTTAGCAAATGTGTTCATCTATTTCCAAATCTAATTCAATCCAAGTGTATTTATACAACTTTTCAAAACCACAGTTGACTCAAGTGCTAATGGCACTTCTCTTTTTGTGTAACAATTGTTCTATCCTTTAATTGTCACTGTAGCAATAGCAAAGTGACACTGTCTCGCTTCAATCAAAATATATGATGAAAGAGATAATGAGCAATAACTTTAAAACAATGTCAGATCATGCATGTCACAAGACAAACAAGATCGAAGCCCATCCTGACATTGCTGATTATTAAAGATAGGGTAGGTAATCTTCAAAAACATTGTCTTAACATTATCTTTGGCTGTCGCAGGAATGTAATAAGCCTGTCCAATCAGTCCATACACATGCACACATTGCCCGTCTTCCACAAACTGCTAACTTGACAGCTTCCAGTACTAACACAGCCATTTCCATTGTTTCTTTTTGAATCCCGATCTTAATCATAATAAATGACCTCACCTATCCATTGATAATGTTGAAGAGTGAGCTTTTCTTTAAAATGTTTAGCAGCAGCCCCCTCTACTTGTTTGTGGACTCGCACATGTTTGTGAATGATAAAGGCTTTTAATTTGGCTTTTACTGCCTCAATTCTTTTGTGAGAGGAGCATCTGGAGCATTTAGTCACACCAATAAAATGCAGTAAAGACAATGAGGCACTCGGATTTGACCATAAAGCTTCATCTTTTAGAGCTTGCCCGGTCATCCAGTGCAGCTGCACAGACAAGTTAGTCATGAAACAACTGGCCATTGATGGGTTATGTCAGTGTTTCTCAAACTTTTTCTGTCACGCCCACTTTGGAGGAAGAAAAATGTCACAAAATGGTCCAACTTTTTGTGACTCCTCCATCTGTGCTTTTTCAAATAATTGAATAAAGAAAATTGAAATCCCTTTCAAGTAAACCAGGTTGCTCCATCAGAAAAAAAAACTAATAACATGTGCAATCACATTGTCAGAACAATGTAAATAAAGTTATATCTGTGCAAAAAATAACTAATATTTGGCAAATAACCTGTTTTGCAATAAATATCTTTTTTAAGATAATAACAGTAACGTTCAACCTGTGCAAAACTAAATGAGTGCAGATGTGTGAGCATCAGGTTGTATCAGTATTAGTGGCTGCAGTGAGATGCTTTCCTCTACAAATATTTTTAAAACGGGGTTGTAGATTCGATATGGCCGCTCTCTATTCATGCTCAATGTTGAACTTGGATCTATAATCTGTTTTGAGAAACACAACAGTAGTCCTTGATCAAGACACTGAAGCCCCAGTGCTTCACAGCAGCACACTGCTCCTTACTTACAGGTGGGTAAAATGCAGAGAATAATATCCCCATTGTGGGGAATGAAGGATTCTTTTTTTTTTTTATATCTGTATCTCCCCCCGTGTCCCACCTGTAATACCTCTGCGCCCCACAGTTTGAGAACCACTGGGTTATGTGCATCCTGTGGTGAAGCTTGTTTTATTCTGACGTCAGCAACCTATCATGCGTTCTCGGACACTCTTGGTCTCACTTTTGAGCCGATAGCCCAAATCTCCTTCAAGATACTTGTTTCAGACACCGCTCCTGACCTATGCATGCTGGTCAGTCTTGCCCTCTTGCCTTTAATTTGAAATACGGGAACGCAGTAACTTTTCATCCAAATCCAAATTTAGACTTTAACAAACTCCTTACATTGGAGAATCATTTCTCTTGAGGAGTACTTCCCTCAGAGGAAGTGTGTCCCCAACTCTGCCCTGCACGCTTAGTCTCAGAGTGTTTGCAGACATAAGACACACACAGCTGCTGTTTGTTTATTACAGAGGCGTGGCTCTATCAGAACAGTGTTAGTCTCACTGGCTGTGTGATGGCATCACACAAGCCTACCATCCAGCAGGAGAGGACCTCCTCAGGCGTCTGTGCACTCTTCACAAGAGCTGTATTGTCATCTATGGCCTTCCTCAAAGGGATGACACTGGAAGTCATCTGCGCAGTGGCACCTGGGCTCCTCGGTGCCCTTTCATTCGTTTCTATGTGCGAGATGTATCTGAGTCCTCGCAGACTCATTCAGGGTAAATATGTTTGACTGCAGATGACGCGTTGGTGGGCTGCATGGTGACCATAATGGTCCATAATTGAGATCCTACTCTTCTGCAGCGGCAGTGCGAAGAGAGTGTGAAGAGAGTGTAATATCGGTCATCTGCTTTTTTCTCCATACACCTTATTACACGTGGCATTTACGGTTTGTCCATTGGTGTATGTTGTCTGCGTGTGGACCTTGGTGTCCCAGTGTGGCACAGACTGCATCAGCTTTGCCCCTTAATCCAAGAAATACAAGAAATTGCTATTGAAGTTGTGCTGTAAAAACAAGGAAAAACAACCAGAAGCCACAACACAAAGATAGGAGGTGAGAGAAGATCTGCCAACAAAAGGAGCTTCTGCTGCTCAGGTGTATATGCATGAACCCCCCCCCCCCCTCCCTCTTGCAGCTTAAGGCAAGAATTAACTTACTGAACTAAGGTGTCGGTAATGAACTTACTGAACTAAGGTGTCGGTGTTCTGTTCATGGTCAGCATAACAGGAGCTGAGGACATCAGAGGACCAGACTAACCAGATTCAGGCTGCTTTGGAAAGCAAGGTGAGGATATCAGTACAGGTGGTGGAGAAATATGGAGGCCCTGACATGACTACATTATATTACATTAAATTTAGCTGACACTTTTATCCAAAGCGACTTACAATAAGTGCATTCAACCATGAGTACAAACGCAGAACAACAAGAATCAAGAAAGAACAATTTCTTCAAGAAAGCCAAACTACAAAGTGCTATAAGTAAGTGCCATTTACGTGCTAGTAAAGTGCTAAATATTTGTTTGGGTTTTATTCAAGATGTGTTTTTAGTTTGCAGCGGAAGGTGTAGAGACTTTCTGTTGTCCTGATGTCAATGTCCTCATTCCACCATTGAGGAGCCAAGACAGCAAACAGTCGTGACTTTGTTGAGTGTTTAGCTCACAGTGACAGAGCTACAAGCCGATTGGCAGATGCAGTGATGGAGCTACAAGCCGATTGGCCGATGCCGAGCGGAATGAACGGGCTAGGGTGTGAGGTTTGACCATGCCCTTGATGTGGATTGGACCTGATCTGTTCACAGCATGGTACGCAAGTACTGATGTTTTGAAGCGGATGCGTATCCAGTGAAGGGAGCATAGTAGTGTGGGTGAATTTATGTTAAAGACCACTTGAGCTGCTGTTGTGCAGCATGGACCTACAGGGACGTGTTGTTGCAGTAATGTAGGGAGTCAAGGAGAGTTGACTGTCCAGTGTCACACCGAGGTTCTACCACGGAGACTGTTTCCAAGAATGATAGTTATACCCTCAATCGGCAGCGCAGAGCGCACAAAAATAAAGGCCCACCGATCACTTGTCCAAAGGCACTTGACATTGAGTGCAGATTCTGGACTTAATGCCAACCCATCCACTGATCATTCATACACTGTAGGCACAGCCTGTGGGAGCAATTTGGGGTTAAAACCTGTTGAGCCCTAGGGTCCCCTAAATCAGGGCTATAATAATATATAATCCCCATGTACAACCTCTAAACACAACTCAAACAATACCTACGATTAGGGGTTAGGGATAGGGCTTAAAGGGCTACGTGTCTTGCCCAAAGATACATCGACATGTACAAGCAGAGCTGGGGATTGAACCGCCGATCCGCTCTACAATGAGCCACAGTTGCCTACGATCATATTGTTGGTAGCAACATTGTGGGTAGAGAATTAAAACTTTGTAAGCAGAGACAAGTGCAACTGCGATGACCACTCTGAAGACACAGGAGCAACCTTTGAACTGTGCTGCAACCTTACCATTGCTAAACAAACAGAATAATACCTTTGTACTGTTCTAACTCAAGCATTTTAAGTTCTGATTAATGCTTTACTTTTTCCACAGCCGATTTCTCCCTTTCAACTTGCTGCTGAAGCCGACAATGCTCCAACTGTAAGTCCTGTATTTGCTCAGCAGGGAAACACGTATTTATACCAGCAACACCAGGAGCAGACCACTCAAGTAAACTGGATACATACTCAACAGGATACTCCATGACATTAAAAAACTCCATCCTCAATCAAATTAGCCTTTAACATTGTTTTTATATTGTCCTTAATTCCTTTGTCACCAACATCCATTCCAAAATGCTACGCAATTTTTAACAGCTGCTGCTCTCGACTGCGGAGGTCTAAATCCTCCTCGTGTTCATAAAATCCTCGAAACCAGTTATACCCAATTTAAGAGGCTTAAAACACTCAGTAAAAAACACAGTCTTATGCGTGGCAAAACAATTATTTATTGTATTATTATATTACACACTGGCCCAGGTGCCCACAGACAACCAAAGCACTTCTACAAACCAAAATATGCCGAACCAGTATAGCTTTACTCCTCTGCAATCTTCAGGTTGCTACTTGGGGTGGGTACTTACACACCAACAGCAAAACGGGACTCCGAGGTAACCGGAAAACCTTATTAAACCTCCTCTCTGCCACCATCACCCTACCCACACTGATGTGTCTGCATGCGTAACGCTTGTAGTGCATCTGGGGCAAATGGCTCATTTCACCCATTCACAAGAGTAGGGACAATTCAGACCATAGTTACTACCGTGGCATCTGTGTCCAGGGACATTATTCTATAGTATTCTAAATAAAGGAATACTAGATTTCCTTAACGAACACAGGGCTTCCCATTGGCGACCATGTATATATCCTTTACACATTAATTAACAAACAGGTAACCCAAACAAAACTGCGAAGACATTCACCTGTTTGATTGAGTTCAAGAAAGCCTCCAACTCGAATTGACATGAACGGCTCTATGAGGGCAAACAGTATGTTCTGGTTAAATCAATGCGTTTAAATAACAAGTGTCTTCCTAAAATTGGAGAGGAACAAACTGACTACTTTAAACAGAGAAAAGCTGTCCGTCAGGCAGGCAATTGAAGTCTGACTTAATTTAATGTTCATATAAATGCAGTTGCTGTGCAGTTGGATCAATGTGCTGATCCTCGCCTCGTAGTATCAGGTCAACTCAGTTGAAAAAATATGGAACAGAAATTTTAAATGCAGAATTCTGCAGATACATTGTATTATACATACACAGAAACACACATGTTGTGACAAACATAATCAGAACAGCTCAGAAATAATATATAAAAAGTAGGAAATGGGGAAACATCCACTTTGGTATTACATTTTTTACATTTGGGGGAACATTTAGGTTTATTACATCCTGGATCTTATTGTCTATCATTTCTATCCAGAATAGACCTGGTTATCTGGCGACCTTGCTAAAAAAAAGTCCTACTGAGCACAAGATGTCATTTTAAAGTAAAGACAAAGGTACATGGTAACATGTTCTGAACTGTTCTATCCATTACAGTTTAAAGACCTGGCTTACACTTTGACTTACCTTACTTACCCTAGTTATTCACGCACAGTGTGCAGTGATGAGATGAGCAGCATGTTTGGTGCTTTCTGTTATGCCTCCAAATAAAATCATGTAGATGATCTGATAAACTGCTTGTTTATGATCTGTCCGATTGCCCCATAGTTGTTGTTTCAACTCTAACCCGTTTCATGTACTTCGGAGAGTACAGTGTTATCATGAACAAAATGAACGACTGCCAAAACTAACAAATAAGACAAGTTCCAGTTTATAAATGAATTATGAAAACTGAATTAGTTATATGATACTGCATACTGCACACTAAAATTTGGAATAATGTTTGACCAGAGTTATTTGGTATGTTGGCTGTGATGAACATGATCGATACATAAACAGATAGAAACGGGTTCATTCTGTCACAGGGAACAAAAAGAAAGCTGTCTTATACAAATACACATTGTCAGGTGGGTCACTCAGTCGGCATGATGTTAACAGTCAGAATCCCCACTCTCACCAACGTGGTCGATCTTGGCTTTCCTCATTCATGCCCTCCATGCGCTTTAGATTCCAGTGGCTTGCTGGTGAGTGAGGCACCTATTGACCAATCTATGAGTGATGATTCATGCCAGCCAACAGATTAATGATGTTCATCAGCTCCACTCCACCCACCAGCACTGCAAACCTTCCCGCTGCCATGTCCTCCATCTCTGCTTATCAGATCACCATTTGTAATAGTGTTGCTCCAACTGCTGCAGTCCTTTTGCAGCAGCAGAGCTGGGTCAAGTTCCATCCCAGGCACACACGCTCTCACACACAGACTCTCTCTCTCACACACACACACACACACACACACACACACACACACACACGCACGCTACAATCACTGCTTTTCTAATACTGTAAGCAAGTGCAATGGCCCTGAAGAATGTTTTAGTCTTTCCTAAAGTATCGACCCTGGATAGATTTTTCTTGGAAAAAGTTTGTGAAATATTCGTGACAGTTAAACCCATTTTGATATAGTATATATTTTAATAGTCCCCATGATATATAACAGTGGGATGGGATTTTCTAATATTCAAATTGTTATCAAATCAAATCTGGTCATAATGTTGTTTCTTTAATTCTATTTCTTATAGTCACATTTAAATTCTGGAAGGTCCATAGATTTCTTTTAGTAGGTGATAGCAGAATATAAAGGCTTGTCAGTGAAACCATAGTCCCATGTGGAATACAATAATGCATCAGGGCTTTCTTGAAGCTGCACTGAGTTTGACCAATCTAACGGCTAAAACCAAACTGCTCCTGCAATGCCGCGTCAACACAGGAGGCATTTCTTTAGTGATGCTTGACTTTTGTGGGTTTATTTAGACTCTGACGTGTCATTCTGGGAAGAATTGGGGCGTACATTTGGGGACTGCCCATTATTCTGAAACCCCAGTAGTTCAAAGAATGTCCCATTGGTTCTGTTTTTGTTCGAGTAATTCATCCAAGCAACAGACACATTTCCTCTTTTCCACTACACACCTGATGAATGTTTGCAGGAATGTAATGTACTGCCATGGAAGTATGTGAGTTGCCTGCCTGTTAAACCAGTATAATCCCACCAGAGTCATAAGTAATGAAAGCACGCTGCTCATCCCACACAATGCAAGGTCTCACAGAGCATGACAATTGAGCAACATATTTGTCTTGAAAGTTTTCTGATATATAATTCATTGCTGAGCCGATTTCCTTCCACATATCCCATCCAAATAAGCACTTCCTGTCTAGTTATAATGACTGATTGGACTGTTCTCTCTGATTCAAAGCATTCCCAACACAATCTATTTTTGTGACATCATGACCGTAGGAAGAATTTCTTTTTCCAATCCTGTCATTGTTCAGACTATACCATAGAGTTAACTGTTGTAGCTTCCCTCCTGCTGTGTCATTATTTAAACATAGAGTCATTGTGACATTAGAAGTTTGTTATGTCACTAATCCACAGGCTTTACAATATTTGGGACAGGAGGAGTAAAGGGAGATTTTAGGGTTTTGAATCCTTTTAATTGCTTTCAGCAACATGCTGTCATTTCTTTTTGGTGGCAGGAAATATTGTACATGCCAATTTGTTTCCAGCACTGTTAACATATCCAGTGTGATCCTAAAATGCTGAAACCTTAATAGTTATCTTTTTGCTCATGTGAAAGAGAATCATTCATTTTCTTTTTAGCAACTTCTTTATTCTGAAGTGTATTCTTGCATGTAACAGCTCTCCGTGCCGTGCTTCAATGTTTCCTCTGGCTTCAGGCAGGGCCTGCTGTACTCTGGCTTGTCTGTGTGTCCAGCAGGTCCCTGGTAGGCGGAGCTAATCAGTGCAACTGGGAGCACCTGGCCAGTCTCCCAGGAGCATTTAACACCTGTCTGCTCCAGTGCTGGGGCCTGGATCTGAGTTCCTCCAGCACCATGTCTTGCTTATACGTTAATTTGTCGCGTGTTCACTAATAAATGTACCTTTCCGTTTAAAACCCTGTGTGTCTACTGTCGCTCTCGGGTCATTCACCCGATCAGTCGTGGGACAGTTTAAAGGTTTAATCCCTTGGAGCAGCCAATAACAACCTCCAACTACGTACTGCAGTGACGCAGCTCAGTAGCTGATCGGACTGGCGTGTCACTGCTCAGCTACTGGCGCTACATTTTTATTCTGTGTCAATGGTCACTTTTTTTTCATAAAGCCTTACTGAATAAGAACTGGAACCTTCTCATTGTCTTTCAATGCAATTGAAATTCACAGTAGAGAACATATTAGAAGTTTGTACCACCGATTACTGTTTCTCCTTGATAACGTGGACAGGTTGATCCCTTGTACCCCCCCTCCCCCCCCCCCCAACACTACCTGATAGAGATACTATGTCTGTTATCTCCACGCAGCAATTCGGAGAAACCCCGATCCCACTCCACGTGGGAGCATGCCCAACAAATATGATCTATGGCATACAAATGAGCCCAGTAATTTATTCATAAATCATCATGGCTGCCTTTGCTGGCATGGCCCTTTTTAATTGTCTTTGATTAACAGTGGCGTTTGCTGGAGATAGGCGCTCGGCTGCATTCAGGTCCCCCTTTGTTCTCGGGTGGTATCGCAGGCTTCCCAGGGAAATCATGTGTCAGAGTGGAAGGAAATCAGGGGCTCAGCTTGATATCCATACACTGTGTGTGTGTGTGTGTGTGTGTGTGTGTGTGTGTGTGTGTGTGTGTGTGCACTACTAATGCACAGTATCACATTTGGCACCCTTCAATGGGAGCACATGCGGGGTGTATGGAAGGATGTGAATGTTTCTGTTCAATCTGTTAATTTACATGTGTGAACACAGCAGAGGAGTGCAGACATATGCTAAATCATATACACCTACATGTAGCCAACATGTGCGCATGCAAGTGTAAAAACATCAGACCTTAGCTATCAAGTATGTCCACCTCTGAGGAGATTCATCCCGGTTATATGTTTCATACACATCAAGTATGTGACTATGAAGCAAAGAATCTCTGTCTGTGTCTTTTGCATATCTCAAAACCTTTTGATCTACGTCGCACTCGGTGGGTGTTTTTCTTTGCATAAAACGCAATCTGACAAAGAACTTATGGAACCTCTTTTTCTCCTCTGCCCCACCGTTTGATGCCTGAGGACTAAGGATTATGGAACTGAGCATCAATTAAACTAAAGCGGTGGGCAGGAAGAGCTTCCGCTGGTAATGAGCGACAAGGTGGTACAGAGAGTGGATCATTTCAAATTCTACATTGTGTAAATCAAACTCTTATTACTGTTGATCTTATTCTAAAACTATATTTGCAACTTCATCAAACATCAAAATAATAGTAACCTGTAATTCACATCAATACCAAAAGTATAAAGGACTGAAGGCTCACTGTGTCAGCTCACAACCCTGTCTCTAGATATTGGGAGGAGTTTGTGATAGTAGGGAAATGCTCATGACCCTGATGAAGGCCGCAAGCTGAAACACGTTGGTCTAAACCAGGGGTGTCCAAACTACGGCCCGCGGGCCAACTGCAGCCTATGTTTTACTGGCCCGCAGCAAGTCTTAGAAATATATTGAAGTGAAAGTCAAGCAAATGGCTGCTAACTCAACAATCGTATTTTTGCCGTCCAAACAAAACACAATAAAATGGCACACGAGCAGCTAGGAGGTCGCTCAGCTCACAGCGCGACACGGAAACCTCTGAGACGAGACTTCATAACACAGAGCCTCACTGAAGCCACAGGAATAATGTGCCCAGAAAAGATGCCTGATGTTGCTGAACACGGGACCTGCTCTCTCACCCTGCGCTGCTGAGTTGCGGCTCCAGCTGCAGCGCTTTTATTCCCTGAGGTCAGAATTTACCAGTTTTTGAAAGAGAAGGACCGACCTCTTCATGAGCTAGATAGAGTCACCCTCTATGGTTGGCAGACCTGGCATTTCTAGTCTATATCTTATTCATCACCTCAACACACTGAGCAAGAGCCTGCAAGACAAAGAGCAGGTACCACATCCTCACGCACACATGAAAGCCTTCTGTGTGAAGCACCGTCTCTACGAGTCACTACGAGTCTCTACGAGTCACTACTACACAACGTCAACACTGCGCTCTTCCCCACGCTGTCTGACATCAAATGAGCTTTTCCAGAGGTCAACCTTTCTGCTAAAAAGGGGAAATATGTGTCTGTCGTCACGTCTCATGACAGAATTCAGTCAGTGCTTCCTTTTTTTAATCAAGCTGTTCTCGACTTCCTTCCTGATGATGCAGAAGAAGTGGAAGAAAGTCTGAACTAGAACTGATGGAGATGCAGTGTGATGAAGAACCAGCATCAGCTTCTCTCTCTACCGGACTTCTACCGAGGCTTGGAAAAGGCCAAATTTCCTCTGATGCGATTTTTAAAATATTAAATATAATATATATATATATATATATATATATATATATATATATATATATATATATAATATATAAAAAAAAAAAAAAAAATATATATATATATATATATATATATATATATATATATATATATATATATATATATATATATATATTAGGGCTGGGCAAAGTTGAAAAAAATTAACTGATTAATCGCATGATTTTTCTGCTATTCTGATTATGCGCCAAATTCAATAATGAAGTAAAAACTAGTGCACTGCGCGCTTTTATTTTAAAGTAATGTTATCAAAACAATAGATCAGGCACTCTGGAGCAACAGCAAGTTAACAACAGTATATAAATCAAAAATATATGCTAGGGAAGAAAAAAAGATGTATTTTATTTTTTTAACGCTTCTATATGACTGGTCATTCAATTAAATATTGTATTCATTTTCAGATGTTATAGACTACTTTATTCTATTGTAAAACAGCTTAATATCATGCTGAAGAAGAAACATTTGTTTTTATCAGGCAACAACATAAACAGTCTGTTGAGTAGTAAGGGTCCCTGTGAGGGACAAGCCACTCTTTCTTTTGTCATGTTCAGTTTGTTGCTTACCTTAAATATGTATGTTAAAGACCAGCAATTGGTTAACTTCATACAAAAGCAATCAGTTCTTTTGATCTTGTTCAGTTCAGTTTTTCTTACTCAGTGAGAAAAGTCCAGTCTGTGTTGGTTTGAACAAGAGCACGGAAGTCTCGTTGAAAGACAGCTGTCAGGTATCTCAGCGGGGGATTTGCGTATGCGCGATGAATGTTCACTCTGGACGCGGAGACTGCAGGCAGCGCGAGGCTCGCGGCTGCACCCGCTGCTCGTTGAGAACAAGCATAATTGACCTCATTTGATTCATTTTGCGATATACCTCACCTGAGCGCCCAGACGTTCGTATATTTTTCTGTTTGTGGCCCTCGGTGAAAAAAGTTTGGACACCCCTGGTCTAAAAGTGAGTTTTGACCTAATTTCAATGCATTTACCATACATGTCAGTTGGGCTATAGTCAGGGTGCACGACAACTTTGGCGTCGGTTGATTATTCCACTGAGTGACGACTTTGACCGCAGTGTGATGAGGTTGATCCACCGCTACAAAGTGAAGCAGTTTGCTTCTTTGAGTTATTTTTTCCCTTTGAGTTTAATATCAGATCATTTCTGCATTTTACTTCATAATCTCAGATGATATGAGATTTGTTTATGTTTATTCTTTGCCGAATTTACCACTTTAATCTGAATCTAAGTTTTTTTTTTTGGAATATTACCACCATCCATTATTTATTTTGACCTACAATGGCCCTAATACACCATCATATTAATCCCTAAGGATCTAAAGTGGCCACAACAGCAGCATCTCAACTGGATATCCAGCCCACTGGACTCATGCAAAACGAGCTGCTGCACAAATCTACATTTGTTCTGCTCTGTTCAACATGCAGTGACTGTCTTTGTCACTCCATCACATCAAAGACAATAAACAAAGGTGCTGGAATTGAGTAACCAGATACAATGTGCACTATTGATCGGTGTGTTTCTGTTTGCTGTCTGGCGATGTTCATTAACAATGGGAATGTCGTCCTGGATGCAGCTTCAGTCTAAACACTGGCATGGTGTATATCCTGGTGCAACCAGAAGACCTTAAAGCCAAATATTAAATTGATCTACCACGCTAATGTTCACATGGAATGTGAAATGTCAATGGAAGTACAAAAGCACAGCTTTAGTCTTCCTTTTTCTTCTTTTAATGGAAGTACTCTCAGTGTAAGAAAAGTACATGCTGTGCAGCATTATAGCAGACAGGGCAGTCAAATTTTATGTATTCATATTACTCAAAAACAACATTATAGGCTCACAGCCAGGGTTTTACAACTTCTTAAGGATTCTCATTAGGTTTAATAGGAGGACATTATGACAGCCGCTAAAATGACACTGTTTTACTAGTATGTATGTGCACTCATACATTTCCATGTCATAAATTAAGCCAGCATAGTGCTGCTTTTCACAACCATTTAAGTCCCACTGTTGATTGAGTTAATTTCTCTAAGACCCATTGAATCACTTTGAATAACATTAGACTGCTTGGATTCCCCTCTTTTCAGTAATTGGCTTTGTGTACTTACAATGGTGGGAATGTAATGGCACACAGGGATGCACACACAAGGATGTGCACACAGGGATGTACACACAGGGTAAGCTAAAGCTAGCTAGATCTGAGATGAATGCTTCCTGTCTGGTCTATTGCAACGTAGTGCAGCTGTGTACTCTCTCGAAAGAAAAAAACATGCACTAAGTTTTATATATTTATCTTTTTTTATTTGCTTAATTTGTATCCAGGATTTCATTGTTTTGAAGGTAAAAGTAAACATAAAGATTACACTATTATGTTAACTTGTTTAAATGGATTAAAACCGTTATATAATGAGCTAAATATTTAGTTACAGATAAGTATTGCCAATGTGCATACATGTGTATGTAATTTAAGAAAAGATAAATGTTTGTATACTTCTATTTCATACAATAATTGGAAATAAATGTAATTTGTCATTATTGCTAACATACATTATTTCCTGTTAATTTTTTTTTCAGAAGTTCAAGAGTGGGGGATCAAAGGAAGGAAGGTAACTAGCCGAGCTGCGAAGGCTAGCACAGTTCAGGAAGGCGGTGCTCCATGTTGAAGTGTTGGCCCTAACAGGCATAGACAGGCGGAGCGGAGGCCCCAGAACCGCACCAGAGTCCCCTGGGAAGGTGTGAAAGCACCCGGAGAGTCTAGAGCCATGCTCGTGTCTGAGTAGTGCTTTGATGTAAATGCTAATGCTCTCAAACGTAGCTTAGCAGCTTAGCATCTTAGCATGCTTACAGTTGTGAATCTGTACTTGGCTGATGGGAATGGTTTTACAGCAGTTAGCCATAATGATTGGTCAAAGTTATTACACTTCCTGCACATGGGGACATGGACATCTTTACAAAACTGTATGGAAATTCATTTGTGAGAGATTTTTCAGTAAAGACCAAAGGGGTGGACATCACCAGCAGGGCTGAAAAGATCTAGTAAATGCTAAAGTGTTAGATATTAAAAAAAATATATATATATATATATATATATATATTTTTGTCCCCAAGCTGATTGGTGGAAAACGTTACCAATACTTGCAGGAATACTGTAATGCCTTGATCCCTTTGTGCGTGTGTGTGTGTGCGTGTGCGTGTGTGTGTGTGTGTGGTCTTTCTACTGTTCTTCTCTCTCAAGCCGCCATAAAAGGACAAAGAAGAGCACAGACCACCTGAGTACCTCTGCAATACTCACCTGTACAAGGTTATGATGTTGAGGCAAGGTTGAGGGTTATTCAGAGCAGCTTGGCTCTGGCTACAAATGAGGAAGGAGCATTAGCAAAGGTGGGAAAGGTTGCCATCTTAGAGTGATCATGATTGATGCGGACACAGCGGCATGCAGCAGCGCTCACGCCGAGCCCTAGCCGACCGTCGCCGCAGCGACAGGCAGCAAGAGGAAGTGAGTTGACCTCAGGGTCATTGTGACAAAATGCTTAACAACAGTAGCAAAGCACTCTGCGTTTGGGTCAGGGTCATAGACGTGAACACAGAGGAGGCTTACTGCTGCCGTGTATTACTGGGATTCGCTGGCTGAATGCATAAGTGTTGCCACATTGCATTGATTTCAAACTGCTTTGGCAAGATGGTCATGTCTGTGCGAAACCTTGGAGAGAATCTTCTATTTCAGATGCTGGGTATGATGATGCTTATTGTTATTCATTGTTGTCATGGGGAATTTAGTGTCTCATGATATAAATCCTGTCTTAGATGCTTTACCCCTCGAATGGCATCATTGTCATTCTTGAGGTTAAGCACCAAGAATGAAATTCTTGTTATTCTTGGGGTAAAGAATTGTCATCTTCGAAACTTAAAGTTTTTTGAATTTCAACACACAGGCACACACACAAAAAGACTGCACGAAAATGGTTTTGAGCAGCTTCAATTCTAATAAATCAGCATCAGCCTACAAAACCCCACAGTGCCAGAGCCCTTGTAGCTACAATACATGTGTAATCTGTTTGATGTGTATGTGCAATCATGCCCCTAGTATATGTGTGTGTGTGTGTGTGTGTGTGTGTGTGTGTGTGTGTGTGTGTGTGTGTGTGTGTGTGTGTGTGTGTGTGTGTGTGTCCTTCAGACCAAACTCAGCATGCTGAGCCATAGGTAGCAGTTAGCTGGATTTTATATTCCAAAGCGAAGCCAAGGGAGGTAGACCCTGACCTCAGCCTCAGTCACCCAGAACCACGACTGCAGGCCTCATCTCCATAGGAATCAATAGACTACAGTAATAATGGTGATCTATGGGGCCAACATCAAAGAAGGCACTGACCTTTCCGTGTTGGCGGTTGGGGGATGACCACCAAGCTCCACGAGCGTGTGTGTGTGTGCAGAATGAATGTTTTGTCAGAGAACAAAGCTTATAGCCATGTGCACAAGATACACACTTGCATGTACACACAGTCAGTGGCCTACATGAATATGAAGCAAGAAGCATGCATATATAGTGAAGCCGGTGCAGCTGGGCTCTCACTTACACATAAAATAGGGACGTGTACGCTTTTCTCACCTTATGGCCACCTCCAGCTATGTTTTATCAAATATGGAATTTTGTTTGATTTTAAATGGTTTATTTAATGTTGGCTTCACTTCTTGGAAAGTCACATTTCAAATGCAGCTTATTTGTTTGAATGAGAAAGGAGGCTGGAGTGCCTCAGCTTCAGCTTCTCCAGGGAACGATCATTGATAAGATAATGTACAGAAAAAAGGTGCTCTTGATGACTGAGTGTGAAAAACATAAAATGTAAAGCACCTTCAATAAAAAGTTAAAATGCCTCAGTCCACTGAGATTATGTTCTATAGTACTATTATATTCCTTCACCAGTTTGCGTCCAGAACCAACAGATCCACTCACACATGTTGAAAACAACAACACCTACATCAGAATATTGCTTGTTGATTTGATCTCAGCATTTCACACAATCTCATCCATGAAACTGATTGGAGCACTTCGTCACATGAAGACCACAGACAGTCTTGATTGGCGGTCACACCTCCTCCACTCCAGTGTTGAAGATGGGAGCCCCCCAGGGCCATGTGCTAAGCCCCCTCCTGTTCACATTGTAACATTACCAACATGAAGAAACTCTGTTGTGGAGATAATGGATGGCACTGCCATCATCCACCAAATAACTAATAACAATACAAAATCATATCGAGGGGAAATCAACAATCTTGCAGGGTGGTGCTCAGAGAACAACCTACCGTTCAACGTCAGTAAAACCCAGGAGCTGAATGTTGGTTTTAGAAAAAAGGAGGCGAGGACAGACACCACTGTCGACATCAATGGAGCTGATGTGAACAGTTTTAGGATCTCGGGAATCAACATCACAAACAGCTTGACAGCTTTTAAATATATCCAAGCTGGGGGAAAAAAAGCTCAGAAACATCTGAAAGGAGGAAAATTCCTGTGCCAAGTTTGAGTTCACCTCTAAAGAGGAGCAATAGAAAGCATCCTGACTGGAAACATTACAAACCTGCATGGCAGGCCTCTACAGCAGGTTATTAGAACAACCAGATACTAAAAGACCGTCCCCAGGAACCGCCTGTTGGCTCGGCTGCTGTCTGGCCAGCAATAGGCCTCCAGAAGATGCCACAGAGCAGCTTCTTCCTCATTCTATGAGCCTCGCCAACTCCACCTCATCCTCCACCAGAAGATAAGGTGTTCGGCAACTGGTTTGACATTTGTTGTGCCATAAAAACGGTTCAGAGACAACATTCATACCACCATAATACCAATAAATGTCTGATTGGAAATCAGTATATTTAGACTGTAAATCATAATGAACTCTATAGGCAAGTCGATACACAAATGCAAATGATTGATTAACATTCTAAAGAAGAAGTAATTTGCATGGATGAATTCATTTCCAGGACAGTAATATGTAAAAAGGATTCTAAATTTGTTGATTAAGTGGATTATTTAGTTAACAAAAAAAGCTTTGGGCAATATTCTTTGTTTTATGAACACACACACACACACACACACACACACACACACACACACACACACACACACACACACACACACACATACCTTGTCAGACAGCTTGGTGAAGCAGGTCCTTGCCTCTCGCCTCCAGGCCTCCATCAACACCCAAACCCCCAGGCCCCGCCTCGGCCCTCCCCCAGCCCAGGGCCTCTCTCTGGGGTCATTATGGGCTCTGACATGCCCCGCTGGCTCCATGAATGTTAATGCCCAGCCAGTGGAGGGAGTTAGGGGTTCAAAGACACACACACACACACACACACACACACACACACACACACACACACACACACACACTCATGCAATTACATACACACGCTTCTGGGTTTTTATGGAGTACATTCACATTCTGAGCGAACGACATACAGACGATAGTTCCAGAGGGCCACAGCAGTCACACACAGTCATGCACATGTGGGCAGATACTCACGCACAGTCTTGCTATCTGATCAGAGATAACACAGATGGCAGATAGCCGGTCCGTGTCATGCAGGCAGCCGTGGGCTCAGCAACGATCCACGTTGGCCGGGAGATGGGAGGAACAAGATGCGGAGGAGGGAGGAAGACAGACATGATGTATTCAGGAGGACTTCTTCACCTCCCTGCCTCTGCCCTCCTCAGGACTCTCCATGCCTACTTTTACCGGCTCCCTCCTTCTCATCAGCTCCTCTTTGTGTCACTCTACCCCCTTCCGTCCTCGTTCTTGCTCCTCCCCTCCACCCCGGCTCTGATCCAACTGCCAAAACCACTGCTCCTCTTGCCCCTTCCCAGCATGCCCCACCTCCCCTCTCTTCTCTCATGATATTGTCACATGATTGTCAAAATGCTTTGTAATTGCCTTCAATGCTTCGGTGCAAAATGGCGTCATTTCAGTAGGACTGGTTCTGGAAAAAGAATCACCTAATTTATGATTTTTGACTTTGGCTACTGAAGTCATAATGCAACAGTTTGTTCACAGGTGTGTGCAATGAAGCTCAAATGTCTCTGAATCCACATGTCAACACATCCAAAATGAAACGACCTTGTGGATGGTACATGTGGGCCGTGACAACACTCAACAATGTCCATTCTATCCGGGCCTGAAGTGTTAGTACCATCATTTAATGCTTTAAAATGAGCTTGTTTACAACCTCCTCATGTGTCTTGCCCTGTCAGACCTCGTTGTAGCGATGCCACTGATTCCCAGATCTCAGCAACTATTTAAGGAAGTACAATATTTCCACAACTAGTCTGTCAGTCCATTAAATGGCCGTGGCCAGTTGTTATCACTACAATTATAAAGCTTCAGACAGGTCAAACCGCACACTGTAAAACAGTGGCAGTTTTAAATACGTGTTTAAAGTTTTACGACAAAAGCCCTTGGTTAAGTTGAGGAATAGATGGCGCTTTGGTCCGTAACTTAAGTTAACTTAAGTATGGCACAGATAAATGAGGTTTCCATACCCAATCGGTGAAGGCCATTTCACCATCTATATGGAAATAGATGACCGAAGGAACAGCAGAAAGAAGAAGAAGATAAGTACTGCGGCCAATAGAGGCCTCCCTGTGGTGATCCAGCTTCCCGGCAGATGATCACGGCCTCCTGAGCTAATTAAGAGGTAGAGTAGCTCCATGCCACCTAAAAGCTATGCTCTATGATAACGATCATATCATCTCTGACTAAAACAATCCAGAGTGGAAATCAAGCTTCTTGTGCAATGAGCATATCCACTGATTCAGTAAAAACATGTCTGCTGTCATGAAGCGAGCTGTTCTCACCGACTACTCGTCAAATGCTGACGCTTGCATCCTTTAGTATATGTATGAGACACACCAGGCTTTCAATTAACTCTAATGCCATCCACATCATTATTAAATGTCAGAGTCAGTGACAGAGTACAGAGGGCTGGTGAGAGGGGAGGATGGATGGGTCAGACTAACACAGGACTTTCAGCCAGGAATACAATGTTTGAGTCCTGTGTGAAACCAAGTCAAACTTATTTTACATATATTATTTTACCTTAGTCTTGTGAGTCAACCTAAAAGCTCAGTAACCCTATGTTGGAGGTTTATTTTGAAAAGACAAGCGGAGACTGAGACTGACACTGACGCTAGAGGGGATGCAGAGCGCCGTGGTTTGAAGCCCAGGGCCACTGACCAGGCTGCCATGTGTGAGGGTTGAGTGACTGTGTGCAAGCCCTGCTGAAGCCACACGTCAATACCTCACCAACACGTCAATCTGTGCTCACTTTTCTCAGCATCTGTTCTACTTTTAGAATCGACTTGTCCCACTGTAGCTAAAGTTATTTTCATCTTTTTTGCCCCCCCTTGTTTACTTTGTCCCCTGCTCAATGTTCAGCATCGGCCATCTCCTCCTCACGTTTTACTTCCATCTTCTTTTTACTCCTACCCATCTCATCTTTCTCTCGCTCCCTCTCGGACTATGCATCCTGCTCCTTCTCCTCTCCTTCCTCCATTTCATTATTTTCTTCCCTCTCCCTACCCGTATGTCTCATCATCTCTCTCATCGTACTCTTCCTTATTGTTCTCCTCCCTCTCCTCCTCCTCCTCCTCCTCACATTTCCTTGTCACCCTCTTGTATCCACTGTCATCTCCTCTGTCCTTCCCTTCCTCCTCCCTCTCTCTCTCCCCTCTTCCCCCTCCTCCTCTTCGTTGAGTATTCTAGAGTAGAGACGATCAGGCGCTCCACTGGAATAAGAATTCCTGCATTATTTGATCATCAGAGTTTATTGTAATCCTTGACCCTGGCCCTGCATTTCAAACACAGATTGTGGATTAGGGTGCTGGCGTGTGTGTGTGTGTGTGTGTGTGTGTGTGTTCAACAATAGAGGCAATAATGGCAAGGCACCACTGTACTGCAGTGCGTGTGTTTTGGGGAACACAACTTGTCCGTTATAGTAAATGAGTAAAGGGGTAGATTAATGTAAATCTTGTTCATTTAACATACACAAACACACGTGCGTGCGTGCGTGCGCGCGCGCACACACACACACACTACAGCAAAATGTACGATGCAGGAAATGTGAGTGGAGCTGTGTGTGTGGTGTGGGTGTGTGTGTGTAGATAAGGGATGGCCGTCCTCTGGTTGACCCTGGTGTTGATGATGGTGATGGACGCTACTGGTAATGGCAGGAGAGAATAGGTAAGCACACACACACACACACACACACACGCAGGCACACACACACACATTTATACACACACCGTCTTCAGTTTTTGGTCTTACTACTTCCTACTGTATTCTCAGATGTAATGCGTTTTTTTATGTCATAATCTATATTGTGTGTTAAATATTCTGAAGCTAAAATTGCATGAACCAGTTTGTAAGGTGAGGCTTATAATGCAACTGTACAAGTACTATTTTATCACACAAGTGAGGCGTTAGAGGCATATGGGCTGTGAATTATGAGTTAGTTTAATAGTCACTCAAACTTTAATAAGTGACAGTGAATCGTGGCGTGAATAATCACCAGCGCATTGCATATATGCATTAATCCACGGCAGACTTCTGTAAACTACACCCTCCTGTTTGAGTAGTGTTTGTTAAAAAATACATTGACAAGCTGTTGCAAGAAATTACAAAGACGTTTTTAATGAAACTAAACATTTGTGAGTTATTTTTACAAAATGTATGTCTTCATCAGAAATGAATGAAGCTGAGGTCCACGCTGGCCTTCAGGGTAGAGAAGTTGGAAATGAAGAAGAGACGGACTAAAGACCAGGTCACCCTGCACACCAAAGTTCATACTGTCACACGATTAGTGATACTTTACACACAGTGTGCACCAACCTGCTCCCATTCCCAACTCATCACATACAGATGCTTGGTCAGGACCCCTTGGCATCATGAAACTACTTGGCTAGGTTTAGGAGTAGACGGGTTGAAATTAGTATTTATTACATAGGCTAGTTACGTAAGTTGATTTACTTCATAAAACGTATGACTAAGCACAATTTGTCACTCTTCATATATGTTACATGTTTACATGTCAGTTGCTCTGAGTCTGTAATAATGACACGGGTGGGTTTACATTGGAGTTGCTTGAAAGCCTGCTGTGTCTCATACAGATGTATGAGACATATGATGTATGTATCTCATACAGATGTGCGGCGGTATCAGAGTCCGAGGGCGATTATCAAAATGTGTTCCAAAAGTTCAAGGTTGTTAACGGTAGTGTTGTTAATTACATGATTAATGTTTTAATGGCATTGCAAAAGTAAAACAAACACTTTTTAGACATTATTAGTAAGGATATGGCTGGTTTTGCCATGTCCGCAATGACCAACATGGAATTTGCATTAAACTTATTAACTAAAAAATGTTTTTTCTAAACAAAACCTTTATTATACAAAGGATTAAAGTTATACCCCTGACACTACACAATATATTTATTCAAAACAAATCATTCTTTTTTGCAAAAAAAGTCATTATTTGTGCTTGTCCCACATTTTGTCTTACAACCCCGTAACGCTTACAGTTTCTGCCTATTAAGAATGCACTGTTGCTTTAAATGATATCACAGACAGGAAGTGACCCATTTGAACCCTTGCAGGAGTCAAGCTCAAGAGCAGGCAAGTTCCCACATTGTTTATTTGCTGTTTGTATGTGTTAGACAGGGTCCGTCAAGCTTAGCCTTACTGCCCCGTAACGCATAATAGATCGGGAAACTGTTTTTATTTTAAAAAATCCACTTGTAATGTAAAGAAAATGATATTTTAGTCTGATTAGTGTAGTTGCTAGCTCAGCTAGTTGACCACATGGTGAGCTGCAGCCATTTTAAGGTGGAATTTTCCACCCCGTAATACTTTATATTGTAAAATAGATATAATTTTTAGGGATTTAATACCTGAGGTGGGAAAACATGTTTTTTTGGAGGTCTATTATGTCTTTCATAATGTGAGTGTCTTAAAAAACTGTTTTTCCTTGGAAAAAAATTGAAAATTACAAAGTGGAAAAGGCATCCATCTCGTAGAATGACCCATCTGACGCCCTGGAATGAGACTGGACGTTTTACACCCGCAGATTCTACTGCGGTAGCTGTCGAGCGACCTGCTAACACTCTAGCACATGCTAACGCTTGAGAAACTAGCTTGCTAACTAGCTAGCTAGCTTGGAGGCCGCTACTGTTTTGAACTCTGCGGCACTCTGCTTTTTCAAAAGTCAGCAGGAGCTACACGTTGGGCTAATATGTAATTGCACATATCCGCTTATCAAAAGACAACTCAAAGGATTTCTGTCGATGAACTTAACAAGAAATAAGACAAGAAATAACACCAACCTCGTCCATTCATTTAGAAGATTAAACACTGGGGTAAAAAATACACTTTAAGGGTGAAAATGTAAAACCTAATGGAAATATATCCTCCCCATGTGACGCCTCCAGCCCCCAGAAAACACACTAAACAAGCTAGGAGGGAGCAGATCCACTCACTCCACACACACACACACACACACACACACACACACACACACACACACACACACACACACACACACTGTATTGACAGGTCTGACAACCAATAGCAGGACATTTCTATCAGCTTGTACACCAGTCTTACTTTCCCAATAACTTTGACAGCTTTCCATTGAAGTGTGCATGACAGAGAGAAGGAGAGAGAAACAAAAGAGAGAGGGCGGTCGCTTTAAGAAAACACACACTCACATTCAGACCAAATAGTGCAACGGTAAGCCAATTGAGTGAAAGAAAAATCACTCCTACATGCATAGTGGCAGGCAACGGAAATTTCCCTGCAACCCCAATGACTGGCTATTAATAAATGGAGTAAGAGCCTAATGAGAACAGAATCCTCTGGAGGCAACGCTTCTTTTCTCTCTGCTGCATGGCCTCTCTATCTCATCATTCTCTCTTTCCCAATCACAGGTGCTTATAAAGGGAACTCACATTTAGACGTCATTTCAACACCAACTTCTGCTGTTGTTGTCTTCCACCATATCGGACAGTATGTTTGATCCACGTCAGACCGACATTGTTGCTTCTAAACAGTGTCATTTGGAACAATAATGTTTGTGTTTTATTCTGAATTATTACTTAAATTATCAATTTGCAACTGCCCCAGGGCCCCTGGAGTTCTGGGCCCCTGAAGGCTGCACCAGTCTACTTTGTATCACCTGGCTTGAGTACATTTTGCTGAAAATACTCTGAATATCTGTCTTATTTAATATTAAAATAAAAAACACTTATAATACAGCACATGATTATTATGACTGTTTCTATTTATATGTATTCTCATGTTTATCATTGTTATTATTATAATATGTATTATTATTATTGATTGTGTTTGCTATTATTATTATCACTGATATTGTATGTTAATATTGTGCATTAGAGTTCATTTGTATATTTCTTTTAAGTACTGCAACACTGCATATTATAAGATGATCCAGGTTTTTGATTTATCATTTAGCAAAGACTTACTGTAAAAACGTTAAATTACAAGTAAAAGTTCTAGAATTTACAATTGTACTGAAATACAAGAGTGTACTATTCATCATAAAGTAATATAAGATTAACAATATGCATTGATGTTATTGTTATTGTTACTGATGCATTCACTTGGAAGATAAGATAAGATATTGTATTATTGCACTCATGAAATAGAAAATAATGCAATGTTGATATTGCACAGATTATTGATATTGCACAGTAGTATACTTTGATATTGATATTAGCAGCATTTTAATGTACAATTCCCCTGTTCTGTAATTTGTTGTAAAAAAATGTAATATATTTCATAAGCCTTACAGATACACAGAGGAGTGAAATGTACATTTACGAATACTTAACATGTTGTGATGAAATATAAAACAACATCAAATGGAAATACTCGATAAAGCATACATATATATCAAGTACCTACACATTCCACTTAAGTAAAGTACTTGAGTATATGTAGTTTACCTCTGACAGCATATGTCAAAATGATCAAGTTGCCAGACCTTTGATATTTCTGTTTTGTGCTACATGTTGCATAATCCCATATTACTGTATTTAATTACCACACAGACAATGTTGGACCAGGTGGTATTCTCCCATAGAACAACGACACATTTCACAGGGAGGTTAATACGGTGGTAATACGGCCATGAAGAAATATTACAGTAGTATTCTGTGTTTTAGTGGCAAGTTTTACTGTGTCAGAGTGAGGCTCTTTATTCGTTCCAGCAGAGATGAATGTTCAGACTGGCAGAGCGACTGGTGTGGCTCGCAGCCTGAGAACTAAAGGACTCCGTAGACAAATTCACTGCTACAGTGCTCTGTTTCGTTTGTATTCTCCATTTCTTTTTTCATATTTACCCACGTCACCGATGTCAAAGCCCAGAGAACCTTTACTCTATACTCCTTTCTTCTGCCTAAGCAGAGCATGAGAAATATCTATACGTGCTTGTAAATAAAAAACAACAACATGATATTAATTGTGTTATTCAAAAATATTTCTGCATAAAGTCACAGATATTTTAAAGAAACCTTTCAGGAAAAATGCATGTATTGATTTTGAGGGATTTTTTTTTTTTTAAGGCTCAGAGTCATGCTTTCAATCATACTTATTTTTGTGTGCTCCTTTTTAATATTATTTCTAACCTTTTATTGTGTCGGGTCTGTTTTAGTCTGTGAGGTATAACAGTGCTGCTATATAAACCATTGACCAGGATGCATTTGATTCATCTTTATTCTTTAGGGACAATTACATTGCACTGACATACCATCACATTAATGGCCGAAGCTAGTTTGCAATGCCCAACTCTACAGATTAAGAAACACACAACTCAACAAGATATAGATCCAAAACAACACACACAAACAACAGTGTAATAAAAAAATACAACCATTGAGTGTCGGAGACCTCTTAAAAATGGCAACTTCAACTTCCACCACTAGAGATTTCTCCCTGTCATTAAGTTTAATATTAGCAAATACATGAAGGTAACACATATTGGGAAACATCGCAGTGATCATGTTATGTTTCATTCAGAACATAAATTGTACAATTGTAAAAAATCTTAAGAGGCTTGACAGAGTTGACCTGATTGTCAACCAGACGACGAGTCATCTTTGATCATAAATATATCATATAGTCATTTGAGCTGTTTGATTTCTTTAATATATATTATTGTCTGACGAAAGAATTTGAGGTTGTCATCTTGAGTTTGAGACATGTTATCTAAATGTTCCAACATTATATACCAAACGATTAATCAATACAAATAATCATCCGATCAAAGGATAATAGCAGCATTTATTTAGTAGCAGCACTGGACTTGATTACTGTAGACGGGCTGTAGGGGATTCAGTCCAGCTTTGTTCTGCTACAATCAATTAATCATGTTTGTAAAAAAATGATGACTATGTTTTTTAATTGCGACTGTCTTCACTATGAACTATGAATACTTATTTGTAGGTTTTTTACTTAGCTTTAGTCGTTCAGCACACTTCATTCACTCCACTGAGATTATATTCATGAACCAGAGCTCTGTGCTGTAACACACAACACTGCCATCTAGTGGAGCCGCGGAGCCCCTGCTGTGGCCATGCTGGTACAGATGAAGAAGGTTTCTCCAAGTACACACACACACACACACACACACACACACACACACACACACACACACACTGGTGACAGTATAATCATCCTTTTCAGGAGATTTTGTCCCTGGGAGCCACGCAGCCGGCTAATGTTAGGACAATGGTTCTCAAAGTGGGGTCTGGGGACATGCTGGGGGTCCTTGAGGAGGAGTCTACTGGGCCCCTTGCAAAATGACAAAATAGGTAATTTCATGATAATTTAATCATTATAGTAGTGTTACAAAAACCTTATTACAATAGGCTTTTACATTCTCTAATTGTGATCATTTCTGAAGTTTATTATTCGGTGCTAAATCAAAATGATTCCCGTAGAGTCTGTAGGACAAAATGGGAGGTCCAGGGATCGAGTGTGTCTGTTTGCAAATATTTCCGAATTCTTCGGCAACAGCAGTCAGTTAGAGCGCCAATATTACTGTGCTGTGAGAACATAAATGCCACACAAATATGCAAGGCTGCATTTTTAATTGTTGTGTGTGTGTGTGTGTGTGTGTGTGTGTGTGTGTGTGTGTGTGTGTGTGTGTGTGTGTGTGTGTGTGTGTGTGTGTGTGTGCAGTGTATGCTTTCTGAACTGTATGCTTTCTGAATTGTGACTAACAGGGAGTGTGTAGGGGCTCGAGTTAATGAGGTTGGGTGAGCGATTGGAGGACGGCGCTGGTCTTCAGGGGCCGATAGGGCCCATTGCTTCTTCTCCTCTCTCATAGCGAAAAAGAGAGGGGGAGAGAGAGAGAGAGAGAGAAAGAAAGAGAGAGAGAGAAAGAATGAGAGACAGAGAAACAGCAAGATAATTTAATTTGAATCCAAATCAGTTGTATTTGCATGATAGGAAAGGAAGACGTGAACCAGAGCAACATTGTATCATATGACACATACATATTTCATAGTAAGTATGCTACAGTTATACATTATCAAGGAGGGATCACAAGAAAGGAATGCACACATAATAATTTAAGAAAATGGCAGAGAAATACACCAAGTTAGAACAGGAGGAAGAGGAAGTGAAAACTCAGAGGGATTCATGGTTCTGAAATCTCAATATTTCTCCATCAGCTGCAGCCTAATATATTATTATATGAGTTATGTGGGGACTCATGCACAGCTCCAAATTTACTGCACAACTTCTGAGGCTCCTTGAGAGACTAACTAAAGCCTGGCACTGTATATCATTTTGATGTTCAACCCTCATCTCAACCTTCATCTAAATTTTGCCAACAGTGTATGTATATGTATAGAAAATCTATAGAAATATGAAAAAAAAAAGATGTTTTCAATGTTTCTCTGACACGTCATTGTCCAATTACATTGCCTTTTAACATTATGTGGACAAATTCATATTTAACGTATCTGGCTAGTGTCAAAATGTATTCACCAACAAGTCATTTGATATGCTTTCCATATGTTTTATCATGATACAATATCCGTTCGTAGCAACTAAAGTGTGATTCATGTTTCTTTAAAGTTATGTTTCATGCATCACATCTTTACAAATAATCTTATTTGAGCTCCTCAAACTAAATACTAGTGAGATGTCTCCTTTGTACCAATTCATCATGTGCACCAAACACACACACACACACACACACACACACACACACAGTGTGAACCTTTTCGCACCTCGTAGTTCGCTTTGTGCGAACTTGAAGGCTGTGGAGGAGAGCTTGGGCCGGGAGGCGGGACAGGGCGGCCGCTGGCAGAACGTGTAACCCAGAGGGACTGCAGTTCCTGCTGTAGGTTACTCCGCATTACTTTGGCTTTGCTCATGAATAGTTAGCCCCAATTCCACTTGGGCAAGTGCCCAGCTTGCCCACACCGGCAGTGGCTCATGTAGTCATCATGGATAGAGTTTTCTAGATTAACAGAACGATCCAATGGAAACACCCAGCCCGTTGATGCCAACTCTTCTCCATTGCACCACTACCTCCTTCTGCTTAATGGATCAGGTAGGCAGGCAGATAGACAGGCAGGTAGGTAGACAGGCAGGTACTGTATCTTTCAGTGTAGAAACCCAAAGCTGGTCTAATCAACCTTGATGAAGTAACACCCTTGAATCTGCTGTTAAAATGCTCCCATTTGATGCCGTATGTGTATTTTAAATGATCTCCGCTAACCAGAATCCATCTTCTGTTTGACACCAAAATGTAATAGAGACCCGTCGTCTAGCTTTGTAAACTCTCTAAGAAAGTTACACAATTTTGTTCTGTGAGATTAGACAAAAGCTCCCATTCAAAAACTGTGGCAGTACATTTACATTCCATTATCCGAACCCAGCTGGGATAGACTGGACAGGTTGCCGGTCTATCTCAGGGCTCATGTATAGACAGGCGACCATTCATGTTCACATTGACACCTACGGGCAATTTAGAGCCCACAATTAGCCTGAGCTGCAGCTCAGAGAACCCAGAGGGAACCCACGCTGACACGGGGAGAAATGCAAAGTCCTCACAGAAGGACTACCCAGACCGGGACCGGCACTCTGGCCCCTCTTGCTGTGAGGCGACAGTGGGCCCCTGCAGACTGATAGGTGCAGAATCCCGGCATAATTGGTCCTCTGCCTGCGTGAATCTATTGAAACCTTTTATTATACGAAAATATTGCAACTGCTGCCGGTCTGAAAAGTTTTGATCTGAAATAATTGCGAGTGAGTAATTCACATTTTGGGGATGCATATTCGTCACACCCCCGTTGTGTCGAGGCTTCAGACTGTGTATTAAATCAGTTAGCGGGGTGTAATCTCAAGCCTTGGTGGCTTGGCTTGGCTCTTGTTCTATTTGCATTGCATCTTAAGGAATATTGATTCATCTTTATTGGAGGTTGACACTCAAAAGCAGCATCCAACCTCTCGCACAACTATTTTTTGCGCTTGTTTCCTGCACAGACTTCAGTGAAAATGACAGCCCTCTCACTTCCTGCTCGTACTATCTCCGCCTGCCTTCTCCTCCACTTCATCTCTCTCTCTCTCTCTCTCTCTCTCTCTCTCTCTCTCTCTCGTACCGAGATATTTCTCTTCTATTTAAAGGCCACTAAAGATCAAGCTTTAGAAAGACATTTCAATTTACTTACTGGCCTTTGGAAAGCACCTCCGGTTAGATTTGGATGCCATGGTACAGTTAATGGTGTATATCTGTTAAATGGCAAGCGTGAGCCGCAGCATCGATCACATCTGAGAGAGACGATGGCAGTAGATATAACAGCAGGTACAGAGCATTATCCCTCTGTCAAGGAGAGTGGAGACTTCTAGTGGATGTGGATTATCTGTTTTACTGCAAGCATATCATCCCACGCCCCCTTAAAACAAAAGGGTTTCCTACTCCCAGCTCTCCGGCATGGGGACCCAGGTACAGAACAGCCAACTGTGACTTTTTCACCCGATTAATCATCGGAGACAGCCTGCAGGCTGCAAGCATCAATAATTTTAAAGGAAAGAGCTTTACAGTAAAGACCATAAGCACGAGAATATCTTAGCATATGAGAAATCAGCATTTTTCTCCTTTTGCTTAAATGCTTTTACTACCCTCAGGTGTACTGACCCCTCAGTTGACAAGCAGCATGTCAGTGGATACACAGCAGAACCGGCAGCAGCTCCTGAATCACTTTGAGTTTCCATATTTATGGAGGCGGGCAGTGGCCACAGGGCAGAGAGCGCCGGGCTGCCTGGCACAGAGGGCACAGCGGGACGATGCAGCTCTACCCGAACCTCACGTCTCTGTTTGCTGGCTCCTACTTCATAACCGCGTGATCTGCACGTGAAGTCAAGTCATGTTTATTAGTCACATGTACAATCATACGCAGTTAGTTGGTTAGGTTTAGAAAAACAATGGCTTTGGTTAAATACCTACTGTATGTTTGTTCAGTACCCTCAGTTACGTAGAAAGTTAAGTACTCATGGAATGTGCTTACGTTACTTAAAATAAGTCAACATTGACTTTTCATGTCACATGGGAAACTCTAATAAATAATAATGGTGGTATTTGACGCTATGTATTTCTGATCTGTGTATTTACACTTCCAGAAAGCAACTAGCAACTAACAAATAGAATGATGTAGATTAAAATAAAGAAACAATAAAACAATTTAACAATATGTTTTAGATACATTAAACAGTGAAACAATGAAACCATGGATGAGTTTCAGAGAATGTAAACAATATAACCGAGACATATATTATATGAAGGTGGATGAATTATAAATGATGAGGATGAGTGTCAGTGGGTCAGGACCTGGAGAGAAGAAAATCCTCCAGCATCCGTCGGTTTTAAAAATGCAGTTTTTAATGAAGTTGTTTTCTTTAAAGACGGAAGTTTATTTTTTAAAAGTCTATTTGCATGTTATAAGCAGAAATTGGCCCGTGCTGCTGGCTGTCGTAGGAAAACGCATAAAAATGAGGAGTGACTTATCGTATAACATACGAACCATACTCAGCGTCAGATATACTTTTACTCTCCAATAAAAGTAATGTTACAATCGGTGTCTGGGATTGATTCCATATTTTAGTGTCTAAAATCAGTTTTTTTCTCCCTTCTGTCCAGCAGCTTCAGTTTAAATGTCTCCTATCTCTTTTTGAAAATGAAACAAACTATATTTGTTCCCCTTCAAAAGACTCATCTTTCTTTAACCCCAGGGACGGGTGTCACCTTTCACCCACTTATGTCCGCTCAGCACCCATGGGTGTCTGGGCAGCAACGGCCTTCACCCCTCTGGGACCAGACGGGGTCGGTGTCAGACAGCGGCCACCAGAGAAAAGCAGGTGTGTGTTTTCTTTGATCTCAGTATCTTCCTCTCTCGCTGTCTCAGACACACACACGAGTGAGTGAGAGGATCCAATCAAGGGCGCTCCAGCCTAAAGAGGGGATGGGATGGTGGTGGAGGGGAGGGGTGGGGGGGGAGTGAGGGGTGTAATTTCTGTTTCATATGCCCCCCACCCAACCCCCACCCCCGTCTTGACAATACTTGAAAAACAATGAGAGTGACCCAGTTGCAGGATTCCAATTAGTATTAGATATGCAACAGTTGAGATTAGAATGCGCCTCTTCCCTCAGTGGAAGGGGAGAGACGGGGGAGGGGAGGGGGCTCTGATTACCAGCCCGAGCCCAAGTGTCAGGTCGTGATAAAGACTCACGCGTGTGTGTATGTTGCAAGAAGGGTGGGGAGAGATAAGGCATCAGGGGGACACGGCTGAACATCAGCACACTAGGTTACCTACACACACACACACACACACAGATCTCAGTCTGTCCCGTCCGTCCGCCAAGGGAATATTTATTTCTAAAATAGCTTGACTCCTCCCCGATGGGAGTGGAGGTTATTTTAATCAGTGGAGAGGGAATAGAAGAAGATAGGGTGCTGTGTGTGTGTGCGTGCGTGCGTGTGTGTGTGTGTGTGTGTGTGTGTGCGTGTGTGTAGGGGGACCCTCTGAATTGGGTGGAGCGAGTAGCTTGTTCTTCTATCCGGGACGTTGTTATAAATGAGACGGTGTGAGTGACCTTGTTGGTGTCTGTGTTTGGTCACAGGAAGGAGAGCTGAAGGAACAGAGTACGACTCTGAAGGTCAAAGCGGTTGTTCAGGGATTGTGAAGGAGGGTCATTGTTTTCACACAGAATTGTAAAGTTGAAAAACCTCTGAAACATAATTGAAATGACTGCATTTAAAAAACTACATTCAAGACAATGAAATATAGATGTGACAGTTTTACCAGGTATGAAATATTGCATCAATGTCTGCCTTCTTCAATGACTGAAGTGTATGTTATTTCTAACATCTGCAGTCTCAGTTACTGCACCCATTACACTCTGGTTGTCTCTTAAACGTGTGACAAAGCAATACACTGCACCGTACGTCTGTTTAGTTTGTGTTGCAAGTATCTCTGTGTCCCGCTTACTACGCACTAGTCCAGTTCTCTGCTGAAGAGGACCATGTGAAGTGAATGAAAGCTCCAGAAAAACCAAGTGTCCCAAGTGGGTAGCCCATTTCTATAAGTAGAAGAAAATTATGAGATAAAAAGTCATAATTATGAGATAGAAAGTCATAATTATGAGATAGAAAGTCGAAATTAAGAGATAGAAAGTCAAAATTAAGAGATAGAAAGTCCTAATTATGAGATAGAAAGTCATAATTATCAGATAGAAAGTTGAAATTATACGATAGAAAGTCATAATTATGCGATAGAAAGTCCTAATTATGCGATAGAAAGTCCTAATTATGAGATAGAAAGTTGAAATTATGCGATAGAAAGTCATAATTATGAGATAGAAAGTTGAAATTATGCGATAGAAAGTTCTAATTATGAGATAGAAAGTTGAAATTATGCGATAGAAAGTCATAATTATCAGATAGAAAGTTGAAATTATGAGATAGAAAGTCAAAATTAAGAGATAGAAAGTCATAATGAGATAGAAAGTCATAATTATCAGATAGAAAGTTGAAATTATGCGATAGAAAGTCATAATTATGAGATAGAAAGTTGAAATTATGAGATAGAAAGTCATAATTATGAGATAGAAAGTCGAAATTATGAGATAGAAAGTCATAATTATGAGGTAGAAGTTGAAATTATGAGATAGAAAGTCGAATTATGATATAAGAAAGTTGAAATTATGAGATAGAAAGTCAAAATCATGAGATAGTAAATACACATGCGCTTCACTGACTGCTTTCTTTCTTTTTTTACCAGATAACAGGAAGAAAAAGAAGAAAAGCGACTGAAGCACATGCGTACTTACTCTCATAATTTTACTCGCATAATTAAGTAAGCGCTGCAGCAAGCGCACTTCATGTTCTCCTGCGGGCTTAATAATAATCATAGTCCCAAACTTTGGCGCGTATCTCCTCCGGCAGGGTTGCCAGCACATGCGTCAAAATACATCAAAACGAGCGGCCTGATGGGGAATCGTGTGCTATGACCTTTCTAAGAGATTCGACAGGCCGTGTGTCTAAGCGTGTGTGTGTAATTACGATCTCGTGAACATAGTGGAGAGACAGAGAAGTTCATTTGATTGCTAGCATGAAGTTAGCTAACACAAAGTTAGCTTTGTCTTAGACAAAGCTAACTGACTGTGTGTGTCTATGTGCGTGCGCGCGTGCACATGTTAATACGGTCGCTTGCACGTTCGCGTGTGTGTGTCACTTTGAATCAGGACTAACACAGAGCTGCCAACTTTTCAAGAAACCTTGGAGTGAGATTTTGTCGGGGGTGACCAACATTTTGCCGCGCACGCAGCCACACACGTTGGTGGCTCAAATATCAGGAAATTGGAATTAATTTGGCGTTGTCCCCATGTTGTACCCATGTTGTCCCCATGTTGTACCCATGTTGTCCCCATGTTGTACCCATGTTGTACCCATGTTGTACCCATGTTGTACCCATGTTGTCCCCATGTTGTACCCATGTTGTCCCCATGTTGTCCCCATGTTGTCCCCATGTTGTACCCATGTTGTCCCCATGTTGTACCCATGTTGTCCCCATGTTGTACCCATGTTGTACCCATGTTGTCCCCATGTTGTACCCATGTTGTCCCCATGTTGTACCCATGTTGTACCCATGTTGTACCCATGTTGTACCCATGTTGTTCCCTGCATTCTGGTGGTTTGTGGGGCCTAAAGTCGTTGATAGGGGCGGCCTACTGGAGATGGACAACATTGGTTATATTCTGTGAAGCAAAGACATAGCTGATGGTCCACCCCCAGGACATTTTGGTTTAAGTAGATGTTATTTTATGCATTCTAGTGGATTTTTGGGTGGTATGCTAAAGATGTAGCCTGGTACCAGCCAAACTTAGCCCCGCCCACCACATTTGAGGTCTGGAAGTTCGGTCTGGCACTGCTCCGTTGGGGAGAAATTATCCAAAATCAAAAATTGTGTGTGTGTGTGTGTGTGTGTGTGTGTGTGTGTGTGTGTGTGTGTGTGTGTGTGTGTGTGTGTGTAGGGATGTTGAAGGTGCATAACAAAACAATAAGTTAAGTAACAGAAATGGAGCTTAGCGGTAGTTCAGGAAGGAAGACCCTACACTACGGGTCGTTCATATATCGCAGTCTAATTCTTCATTACGGTAGCAGCTGGGCGTCCACTTGTAAGCAACCAACCAAAGGCATCACAGTGTCCCTAAGCCAATCAGACCGTTGCTGTAGGTAAGGGATTGCTTTATTTTATTGATATGAAATCTTTTTGGGGAATTCGGCCGGGTCAGAACTCAGCGTCCCTGCCCCTTGTTTGTCCTGGTTCAGGATAGAGTCCGATCGCCAAAGACTTTGCACTATTCATTGGGATTCCAACAGAATAAAATTATTGTGAATTCACAATTCAGACAACAAGTCTCTCCTGATTGAACCTAAAGTAACTCTGCCGGCCCAGGTGCAGTCACATGGTAATAAAAACAATATCAGTAAACTCCTTTGAAGGTTTACGCGTTGGTGCCATGCTGTCGAATCACACTCTGCGAGCCTTAGTACCGGGCCGCACAGAAAGAATGAAACAAAAAATAACAATCGAAAAAGATGTTTTATTTTGAAGACTGACCGGATACATCCGTCTGTGCGTCTGAGCCTCTTAGTCTTGACACATGTGAAGAGGCTACGTGATAACGTTACTCCCAAAATGAAACTTAAATGTACGTTTCAACTCTGCTGGAGTGCCGGTGTTCTGGATGAAAATAATGGCAGAATATCCTGAAAACCTGCAAGCAACATCCAGATCAGTAGTGTTGCATGCTGGGTGTGGAAACCATGAGTGTGGATATGGACGCAAGGACTACTATAAATATTAGTCAGTGATCATGAACATCATGTATTAGAGTAAATGTAACATTTTCTCTGAGCCATAGAATATAGTCGTGGCCAGCGATCTCAGAGGCCGCTTGATGACAGGTGGGCCGGCCCAACGCCATCGGCCTACCGGGGATCTCCCCGGTGTCCCCCATGGCCAGTCCGCCCCCACCTTGGGGTAAATAGGATGTTTATGCAGCGAATAGGTTTACAGATGCTATCGTCAGGGAGTTAGAAAAGGAACGAACACGCCTCGGCCCAAAATCAGATTTTTTTTTGCTGTGAGAAATTGGTTGTGTGGCGTGAGTGTGTGTGAAAACTTTCAAAAGCGTGTGTCACACGGCGAAACCGTGAGAGTTGGTAGCTCTGACTAACAGCTCCACTGACGCTCACGTTCACATTATTAAGTCCATAACAATATTCAAGCATATCAATGCGTTCGGTTGCTTGTTTCCTCTCTGGTGAATGTACTATTTTAGAGATTTGAGCATGTTTTTGCCTCAAAATCTGGGGTTTAACAGATGGTTTGGTAGAAAATCTGCATATATATATGCAGATATTCAGTCAAAGGCATAAATCACAAGGCACAAGTCTACCAGTCTGTCCATGAATTAACTGTATCTTAACATAAAGCGCAAATGAGGATTATTGTATTAAATAGAAAATAAATACATAATTGTACACAATGTTTGTTTATATAATCACGTGATATGTTGCAGCAAATTGCTGTCCCATTCATATTTACACCATCAGGCCCTCACAGCTAATGTTGGCATATATAAATAATGTACCTCAATAACCTCAATAACACATCTCACTACCGGTCTGTCTTACAGCAGTAGTAGCCGCACTTTAAAAATTTCGTGCGAAATTTTCTAGTTTTGACTTTCTTATCTCATAATTATGACTTTTTATCTCTTCATTTTATTTTACTGCGGAAATGGGCTTCCATAGAATGAACTGTGAGGCTCAGCCTTTGAGTCCACGCGGACCAGAGGTCTGCAGAACCAGAGAACGTTTGAACAGCTGCTGGTGAGGACCGTCCACCTGGGAGGAAGAGTTGACACATGTCAAAGATAAAGAAACACAACCTTTCAAACAGATGAACAATCCCATGTATTCTACTCAAGCAGCTTTTTCAGCGAGGGCCCAGAGTTAGACGATCAGGCGTCTTCCTGTGTTTAGAAACTAAGGGTCTGTGATGCGTTATTATGTGGTTTTAAGTAACCAAAAGTCATGTTTGCTTCAAGTAATTACATTTTACTTTTTGTGTGTGACATGATAGTTTTTCACTTTACTGAAAGCAAACACTTCATAATAACATTCAAATGCATAATAATTATGAACGTTTAAACTGTAATATGTTGTATGATTGAAAGCTCTACTTATACTAATCATACTATTATTTTTCTTGTATAAAACATTATTGATCTGTTATTTATCCAGCACATTGCACTGCACTTTTCCTGCTTCTCTGCACTTCTGCTAAGGTGCCTAAACTGCATTGTGTTGCTCTGGTACTTGTAAAGTTGAATCTGAATATGCAGTTCTGTAGGCATATTATGACATATTATTATTTTAGTTGTAATTTCTATTGACATGGTCATAGAAGAAAGTGCTAGTAAATATGTATTTTCAGTCATAAATGTGTATCCAATTGCATCACAAAGGACCAAAACTGATTTAACATCATCGGCCACATAGATTTATCTGATCAAGCTCTCAAGTTGAGTCGGTTGTACAGACTCCAGCATACTACTTGGCAGTGCAAAGTCTGGGGTCCTGTCTTCCTCAACTTTTCCACTCATCAGGCTCAGCGCAGTGAGCTCAGTGAGCTGCAGCTCAGGCCCTGGATCATGTTACTCACTGACTCTGCTGACAGCACATCCAGCCCGACAATGACAGTTTAGGGTCATAGTGTTTGTCTATGTTCCTCTCGCATGAATCCATAACTTGGCCTGAACCCCCCCCCCCCCCCCACCCCCCCAGCCCTGAAGCAATCAGATTAGGCTATCATGCCATCCTTAGACCCTCAAACTCTGCAACAAATCTATACGTTCAATTGGAAGTGTCACCGGCCGGTCTTAGCCGTGGCTAAGCTCTCCGCGCGCGAGCCGAGCGACGTCTCAAAAGGGAGCCATTCAGATAGCTCCAGCTGTTAATATACGCCTGCTTCCCCCGATGAGATTCTGAGAGGATAAATAGAGATGGGGAGGATTAGTTAGCAGGGCTACGAGGACAGGATCCAAATTAGCGGCAGCCTCAATCACCCGGCCCACCACCCCCCTGTCCGATCATGCGGCTCGCTCGTCCGCATTCGTTTTCTTGCACTGTCGTTAATGTTCAAGGCTGATTGGCAACGGAATTCTGATGCGGCGACATGGTCAATTTGGCCACTAATTTGCGCCTGGAAACCCCAATGACAAGCCCCCCCAACAACGCCACTCCTGTATGCTTCTGTCAGATTACAGTCTAGTCCTCATCTGAACTCCTCATTTCCATCTAAAGTAATAATTTTATCGAGTTGTGCCTTCAGAGCTCTGCGAGTCGTTTCAGCGTAGCAGGCATGCAGTTCACAGTAATGTAAACATGCAGATTTGTGCTTTTGTGCAGCTCCCCTGTTGAATAATGTAATGATGCTGTAGAGTATATCTTATGTCTGATAGCTATGATAAAAAAAAGTGATGTAAAGTTTAAATGTCATTCAGCAATCTGTAGGAATATCTAGCAAATGTAGCCCTTTGGTTGGTCTCTAAATCACCTTAATAAGTAGTCTCCGAACCGGAGGGAGTGGTCCACAGTAAGTGTGACACTTTGTTTAGCATTTTGATTGAATGCTATTCAGGGTTTTTGTATGTTTTCCATCAGTCACAAATAAGTCTTGATGCCTGAAGGCTTGTATGTGTTGAACAAACTGGGTTGTGTGATGTGTGTTCAAACACGTGATAAGTGTTTCTACCTGCTTCAAAAGAAAAAGCTTCTTTGGCATCTTTGTTGTCTCAATGTGATGAATCACATGTATGGGACACCACAAAGGCTTCTGCACTGTGTCTCCTCTAAGGCAGCCATGTCGTTCACACTTTACGAGACGGATATGATTGTCTAACGCAGTGGTTCTCAAACGAACGCAAGATCCTGGGGGGCGCAAGAGGATTGTGTCGGAAAAATAATAAAATAACATACAAAATTATATTTTACATTAGGACATGCATTTTACATGACGTCGCATGTACCAGTGTTTGCAAAATATCTGGGATACGGGAGCTGCCTGGAGATTTGATGTCATGTGGAACCAGACTGCGCAGTTGTGATCAGAGGGCTGAAGCCACGGTATCGAGGTCCCGCCCATACATCTGCCTGAGCCAATCACGAGCCGAGCACGACCACAGCTTTGTTCCCATGAGCCACCTAGCTGCTAGGTTAGCACCACAGCAGCTGTTTGCCGAGAAAGACTCAATTTGACAAACGTTATATTCCACAGACCTGTGTCGGGTAGGGGAAGTTAAAGTTACAGGGCAGCTGTCAATCAAAGCTGTCAATCACGACGCCACGTTGTCGAAATGTTTATCAATGGCAGCAAAAGTACTTTGTCCGAGGTTTAGGTATCTCTATCAATAAAACCGTCTGTCTAGTCACACCAATCAAACCTGGTTTATAGATAGGAAGCGTTCCTGTGAGATGTTGTCCCTGCGTGCTGCTCTCACAATCAGGGATGTGTTTTATGCTGTACGGTGCAAGTCTGCCCTGAAGGGAGTCTACCTGCTGATGTGGACGGTTTCTTTACAGGGGTTCAGTGGTTAGAGAGACACAGAGATGATTCATCTTCCATCTTAAGGCCTCTTTGTTCTTTTCAGTGTGATTATCGCATCTTTCAAATTATTTGCATGTCGTACATTTTTGTTCGTAGAAAGAATACACAATACTCTCTGGATCTTTAGTTGAAAGTAGTATTTCCAAAATAAAGAATGAAGCGTCAGGCCCTTATTCTCACCATATCCAGGTCAGATCACCGGAGAGTGCTTTGTTTTCTGTCTGATGATAGGTTACCTATCCCATAAATAAAAGAACGACACGTACTGACTACGTTATAAGTCAGTACATAAAGTGAGTGTAAAAATATCAAAACATTCAAGGTGCTAAAGGGGTAAGGAACGTCAAATTGGAGCCCCACACTGCTCTTGCCTCCAGCGGGCTACGACCTCCAAAACAAACAAATTCTGCTTTGACTTCATCAATTCTTAAATATTGTCTGCATTCTGCCTTCATCAGCCCTTTTTAATGCCAACACACCCTGATGTTCTTCATCAGGAAGTAAAGGGAAACTCGTGCACGCAGACGAATGAACGAGATGACAACAAGGAAGCAAAAAAAAAAGCATGACCACGCTCTTGTGTCTCACTTCTTTGTTGTTTTTGTTTATCTCAGCACGGTCCCGTGTTCCTCGCCGTGAACTGAAAATGGTATTTGGGAGACAAACAACTTCATTCCGCCGTGCATCAGTAATTAGCTGTGGAATTAGCGGGCTTGACGTGCCTCCACAGATCAGCCGGCCCTCCAGGGAGGCCTGCGGGTCCAGGCAAGCCGCATTTCCAATTATTGTGTTGAATTGCTAATTTAGTTATTGTGCCTGCCGTAATTGTGATGGGTATTGGGTGTGCGATTCAATTTGTTTTAAATATTTGTGGGCCGGTGGATTGGTAATGGAGCTGACCTATCTGCAGGCCCAGTGTGAGAGCTAGGAAGAAGGAAAAAAGAAGGAAAAAAACAAGAAGAGACTACAAAGATGTTGTATAGTCCCTCATCACACACACACACACACACACACACACACACACACACACACACACACACACTCTCTCTCTCTCTCTCTCAATCTCTCCCTCTCTCATCATCTTAGTATGATCTGCCTCATCCCTTCTAAGACTGTTGAAGTTAAAAAGCCTGAATTTAGAAAAATAGCACTTTGATCATCTTCAGGGTGCGAGCGCGGAGCATTAGACAAGGAGAACACTGAGGGCTTTGGTTTGATGAGGAGTGTCGTGGGAGGCGTCGCCTTTCTCTGCTGAAATATTAGAGAGTTGCTGTTGGTGGAGGTAGTAAGGCTCCTGTCCCGATTACGACAGCCCGGAAGAAACAGTCTGCGGATGAGACCACATCAGACTGATAGATGACTGGGCAGGTTTTTCATGCTGGTATGTGTTTGGCCCCAAAAGCTGTAGATACAAGACAAAGAATAGTGGATAGTTAGAGCAGTGGTTCTCAACCTGGAGATGATTTCTGGGGGCCACCCAGATAGTTGTGAGAAAAAAAAAATCAATAAACTAACATAGTTTACACAGATTTAGAATGTGTTGACTGGAACTGTATTAAAGGTGTCCTGATAAACTGTACTGTACGTCAACCAATCAGAAACAAGTACAGTCGGTTGCCAACCTAATTTTGCCTCTAATCAAACATTGGATAGCAGTGACCCATAAGACAGATGTTAAGGCATCACATGTTTGATTCTGGCTGCATTGGAAGATAACGTGCACTCACACACTCTAAGGACCCACTGTGTTAGCAGATTCACTAAACACAAGGTAGGCATTGTCATCCCTTCATTTCAGTCGGTGCGTGGCCTGACTCGAATTCAGTTCAGATCTCAGTGAGGTGTGGACAACATGTGGGCACAATCCAGACAATTTAGCAAACGCAGGTCATCATCTTCACCCCACATGGGAGTTCCTCTCCTGAGGAGAACAAAGGGAGGAGAGGAGGAGAAGAGGAGAAGAGGAGGGGAGAAGAGGAGGAGAGGATGAGAGGAGGGGAGGAGGAGAGGAGGAGAGGAGAACTGAGGCTGCAGCCCAACTGAGACCTGCTGTCTGAATCCTGTTAAGTTTCTGCTGATAGAAACACAGCATTTCCTTTTTTTTCCTGCTTCAAAATAAAAGCTTTTAAATATCAAAATAGCAGGGACGATTATTGTGGAGAATTAGCAGGATAATGTGTTATTCACATAACTTAGCGGAGCTTTGTTAGTTATTATTTCTTTCATGAACACAAATCTACTAATAGTGCAGGGAGGACGAGTAAGCAGCAAACATAACGAGACATAAGAACTAATTTGACCGGATGCATTAAAGTGTTGAGACACATTCAAGTAAACAACTGAGTTCCGATTTTGTGCATCTGTTCACAAAAATCGCATTGAAAAGACAAATGGAACTACAGCCTAAGAACCTCAAGCTTTTCCATGGACAGGAAGGAGTCCAAAAACCCAGATATGAGTTAGTATTTGTGCACTTCTTGTTCCCTCGTCTCAAAGTCAATGGATTTTTAGTTAGATGCCTGTTAAGGTCTGTGGTTAACACAAGCAGAAGATATTTCAATATATATTTTTATTTCTACGAAAATACGTCAGAAGATGCCTCTGTCATGACTGTTCAGGCTTTTAAGTGTTCTAATTGTTTAAAAAGGCCATGGCCAGTGGCTTAAAGAATTGACAGAACCAGGATGTAGTTGAAGAAGTCCAAACATTTGGCCTCAACCAAGGTTAGAAGAGTGTTGAAGGTCCTTTTGAGTTAAACCACTTTAGCCTCATGTTTGCTTTACATCACTCTGTGTGACCATGAGAACTTTGCAAACGCTGGTGATCGGCCAACAATTCATAAAATTTGCATATTAAACAAACAAGACGTTTTCTGAAGAGCCGCATTCTCAATCCTCTATACCTTCACTTGTGAGTGCAACTGCAAGATTCACAGTGTGATATCTCTCACTAATTTCATGGCAGCAATCATTTTGATGCACCAATCATTTTGATGGACAAGCCCACACCTGCCCGCAACAAGCAATCAGCGGTGTGGCTCACATTAAAAAGAGTAGGCTTGTGGTCTGCATACTGTTGCTGTTAAACACATTGCGAGTCATCTTCTGCATCTTCTGCTTCATTACGATTATGTTTTCTTTCCGTCTTGCATTTCACATGCTTTAACAGTTATTTTATGGAGAGAATATTCTGCGATGCTCACTGACGAATGAAAGAGGTGTTTGTGTGCACAAGTGCGTGCTGAGGGTGGATTTGAATTTCACAACAGTTCAGAGAGCCCATTGTTGAAGGTGATTGCTCACAATGTGTACGGTGCCCCTGCTTTCATCTTGATGGCACGGACTGCAGCATGTGTTGTTGTGTCCTCCTGTCACCCTGAGGTCAATATGAAAAACGCAGGGCTGAATGGAACCTCTACAGGTCTTTGAAATCTCCTGTTCCGGCCTCTATGGAAGTACTGCAAGTACACACACACACACACACACACACGGAAAGCCATGCATGTAGACCCTCACTTGTACTGAGTGTGCAAAGAACAAAAGGTGCATGTGGAGAAACTCATTCACACACACACACACACACACACACACACACACACACAGATGAAGCGAAAACAGCCATTTACACCTGGTGGGTGTTTGATCATCAATTAAGCTCCATCTCTCTCTCAGGCTGTTTAGTCTCTAAGGTGTTGAGCTCAGCCTCCTCAATGAATCCACATCACCATCTAACAGCTCAATCGGCACATTGTCACCTTGTGTGTGTGTGGGTGTGTGTGTGTGTGTGTTGTTAAAAAACTCATACCGTTAGTTTCTTGGATATGATGTCTAAAAAAAGCATACAATTTAAGAAAAGCCTGATTTGTAGCAACTGAAAGCATCGTCTACAGGATGAAACACGTTTCATCCTGTAGACGAGAGTCCTCAAGTGGAGGAAGACATAGTAAGATCACACCACACTAACCATTCAGGGGGAATCTTCGGTTTGTTTCTGCAAAAGCCTAATTAATACCGGTCCTATCCTCCTTCACAATAAAAGCCCAAAGCGATGTTTTGCTTTTTGACAGGACAACTGGTTTGGCATTTAGACTACCAGTCACCAGTAATTCATGAACATACAAACCTTTTTTTCTGTAATTATACCAAAGTAGATAAATAGAGAGAGAGTAAATGGTGATGCTAAAAACAGTGTCTATTTAATTTATAAATGTGTATTCTATGCAGTCATGTGATCACATGAAAACAGCAAAGGCTTAGCATAGAGGCAAACTGAACCATACATACACAATAACATAACCAACAAATAGGCACAGGCTCATAAATGTGTCCACATACGCGAGGGGTTAAACATACAAACGTGCACTGCCCGAGTAAACACCACAAGCAGCAGCATCTTATCGTAACCAACCAATGCCATTATCTTTATGATTTGAAATTATTATTCTGCTGCTCGCATCCTTCCTAAAACAAACATGAAGCTGATTGGTATCAGGCCTTGTTTTTTTCGGTTTCGGGAAAGAGGCAACAGAAGAAGAAAGAATGGAAAAAGCACTCCACCAAAACATAGAAATAGAAAACATTGAAAGAGGAGGAGAAAAAGAGAGAGCCTGGCAGCGGAGGCAAATGAAATCAATTTGAGAAGCGTTGAAGTAATTGGTTTCTAAATAGTGTCCTGGATGCCGGCTACCTCTTTCTATTCGGCCTCAGCTACGGAATAAGTCCACCCTCTCTGGAATGACAACATCAACACCTTGTTTCTCATTCAGAGTTGTTACAAAGGTGTGTGTGTAGGAGTGTGTAGGAGTGTGTGTTGGGCAAATAAAAACTCCTCTAAAATGCCTTAATCAATGAAGAGCCATGTCCACAATTGCAGCATGTTTGGTTGAATAACATTCAGAATCCGCCAGCGTGCCCTTTCAGCTCGTGCGCTGCAAAACTGGAGCAGAAAGGCCTTTTATACACAATAATAAGGGCAGAAATGTAATCAAACCAATGTGATTGCCCTATGATTTGTGCCAAAATGGATCTAATCTCACATTAAGTCACATTAATCTGCTTTATAATTGACGTTTTAAAAATAGCACTTATGAAATTAGCAGAGAAAAGGGGAGAAAAGGCTTGTATGGTCAATTACAACTAACACTTGTGCTTGGCACAGGAGACATTGGACACAAGCCATACGTATTTAAATCACACAGAACCAGAGGGTCTGATTACAGCAATGCTGTATTTAGAAGCTGTAATTGTAGTCGCAGGCTCACAATGATGCTATTCACAGCCTCTTGTTGGAGGGGAGAGGGCTTTCCTGAGTTGTGAGGAGGGCTCGGATTTAAATTATGAAATGATGTTCAGGTGTCATTTTGATTAGAGGAGCACAGGACATGTATCACTCCCATACTGTGCAATGGCATGTACTTTACTGACATGGATTTTTATAGGTTGTTGCCAGTTGTTGTGAAAATATAATGGCACTTTTTTTTACAGTAAAGTAAGTGAATGAATCATGGAAAAGTCAAATTAGCCATAATTAAAATAGTTTACCACAACCCTTCACCAAAACCCTTCAACTCTAAAGCTAAAAAATGATTGGTGTGGATACATGAAGTCACATTTATTTTTCTTAACTTGAGTTAAAAGTACACGTGAGGCAATTACACTAGTTTTGCATTAAACCTGAGAGTACCAAATACCCAATATCTAAATGCTACATAATATTTGTCATCTCAAGACAATAACTATGTTGCAACTAGTTGCTGCTGGGCTTTATTAAGCTTAAAAACAGCCTTTGTTGTTTTGATGATAACGTAACTGGATATAATAAATATTTCAATTTAATATGTAATATTTTAAGCATCATCATATAAATATCACATATATGTCTCTACTTAAATACTTTTGTATGTTATGGAATTACTGGTGACTGCTAGCCTAAATGTCAAACCAGTTCAATTCAACCTATTTTATTTTGTATAGCCCAACATCACAAATGTTGTCCTGTCAAAAACTTAAACAGTGTTGTGCTTTTGCCGAAACAAACCAAACATTCACCCAAATGGGGATTGGGTGGAACACCACCTGGAGACATTCTGAGTGCTATGTCTTCCTCCACCAGAGGAAATGGGCTTGTTTGCAGGTTAAAAATGTGTTCCGCCTTTTATCAAAAATGAAGAAAGCACTTAAGTCAAGAGAATTGGATGTACATGGTGTCAAATCATAACAGAAATGATCATGATGGTATTTTGTAATTACGGAGACCCAAAATCCCCCCATGAGCGACAGTGGCAAGAAAAGCACCATCATTTCAAACAAACTGCTTGGAGGTCCCTTGCAGTCAAGATGGCATTGAAGATAATGCATGTGCATGTATTGCCTCATGTATTGTGCCTATCATTAGTGGATCAGAACATAGCAGGTACAGAATTAGCCTGCAGAAGCTCCCTTTCATTAAAATGACCTTTCTATGGATGTCAGTGTTTGAACAACCACTAAGGTCAACATGTGACCTACAACAGACTGGGTCAGGCTTGTTTTTAGCTTCACTTGCAGCTCCAACCAGCCGGTTAAGATAACTGAGGAGTCAGCAGTCAGTAATATGACAATATGTGAATCACCTCAACCGTGAGAAGTCCTTAAGCTCACAGCCACAAGTGTGCCCAAAAAATACACTTACATAGATCCAGTACTATAAGAGGTTATCTATGGACAGACCGACACACACATCACATACACACAACCGAGCGCATGATCCCTTCCAGACTTATATAACAATTTAGTATTTACTACAAAACTGAATGAATCAGCAAAGGGATATTGATTTCCACCACAACAGCAACTGTTCAGGGTTTCTGTGTTCTGGTGTGAATGTAGAAAAGTCAAGCGTAAGACTTTACAATACGTATAAGTTCTCCACTGCTTCTAATGACAATTACATTTGTTGGAGGGTTTAGCATGATGAAGCAGAATCGTTTAATATCAACAGCAATGTAGATGTAGAGAAACCTTGCTACACAATGGACTGATGTGACTTTACATCAAACATCATGTTGGTATCTGTAGTTGTTTATGGTGCCTTTGAAACACACATGCAAAAACACTCATCTAATGCAGAACGCGCCGTACCTACATGATTTCATATACACAGAGAAGCTGACATTGGTTGTCAGAGCCTGGCAGCCTGTGGCCAGGAACCAGTGAACACAGAGGCCTCAGCTACAAAGGGAGACCACGAAATGTCACAAATCAGAAACTCAAAGTTTCACAGTCACTGAGGGGAAAATACCACACCACAGCCGCACCACGATATTGCCTTTTGGTCTCGACTTGATAGGGGCAAAATGCATATTCATGAAGTAAGCAACTTGTGATCCCAAACAAAGTAAAGCCCTGGCTTAGGGAGATTGGGCCCGCCGTTAATGACTTCTTCGTTTTAAGCCCGCATAAGAAAGCCCCCCGATTTCCCCTCGCTTGTAGTCCATGAGAATATTTAATACCGTTATTAATCATTTTTAATCCGTTTGCTTTTAATTAAGAAACAGCATGTTGCTGTCCTATCAGCCTGTGCCAGCGCACAGATTAATTGTAGCTTAAGATAGCCGGCCGTGATTGGTGTAATGTATTAGCTAACAAGACGCCCGGCTTCTAAAGATACTTGTACACTACCTTGGGAACTTGGCACCACTCCAGGGCCTCTCCCTCCCTCCCTCCCTCCCTCCCTCAGTCGTTCTCTCTCTTCCTCCTCTATCTTTCGTCCCGTGTGTCTTTCCTGTTTGATGCTGCAGTCAGGCGTCTTTGGGAAACCTTCTCTCTCATCTCAGCATGCCGCTGTGTTTGTAGCACCATTACTCTGATGGCAGGCCAGGCTATCCCTGATGAGGGAACATGGGGGAAAGCAGTCTTTCATTCTGTCCCTGGCCAGGGCCGATACACTGTAACCTATAGCCGCGGGTGCCAGGCCCAGACTCTTTTTTTTTTTACGGGCTGGTTCAATTTGACTCACTTGGCCCCGGGTCTGGATTAGGATGTCAGGGAATTGTGGCTGCATGGTTACATCCTCATTAGGTTGTTGTTTTGTCCTCCTGTACTTCACCACAAGTATGACTGGAATGACACTAAGACTGCAAACAAGAGGGAACGCTGGCACCTAGAAGAGGTGGCGATGCAGCGCCGTGATGCCAGAAGGGATGTTGTCAGCGATGGCACGTTCTTGAAGAACTGCTCAGTTTCTCCTGTACTTGGCAGAAATTCATGAAGAGAGTCAAATGTGAATGAGCAGCGGGGGGTACTCAGCTCTGATTCCACGCTGGGTGAGAGGTTTACATGCACTGTAAGCATCATATGCTGCTAATCACTCTATTACAGCTGCTGAATAACGGGGTTAATGTCACAGACATTAGGAGCACACACATGTTCACAAATTTAGTCGGTGGATCTGGAAGATCTTTCTGAGATTATCTGATAGGAGGAGATTCATCTTAAAGTGCCTAACACTTTTTTCCCACCTAACACATTTGACCTGCTGACTGTCTGTGCATGTTGATCCCCCACACATTTTACATTGTTTTCTTATCACACTGATTTAGATTCAATTGTCGAACTACTGAGAGTTAACCAAATTAATTGATTTGAAATGTGGCCGAATTTTTGGTTAAGATTAAGGTTAAGACTATTTCAAATTGGAGGGGAACATTACTTTGAGGTGAATGGTTGTTCAATGGGCAGTGCTGTAGCTCTGAAGTGATGTCAATCTATATTTTGATATTTTTGTATCATGTATATAATCCAAAGATAATAGAGATTCCATTTGATTAAAACATATTCAAATGATATAGATGCATTGTTAAAGTTTGACAAATATTTAAAGTTCACTATGGAATATGCCTTTGATAGTTCACATCCTGGTACCTGGGTGGAGGAGAAGTCTGGAATACAGAAAAGAAACGGATCGAAACATTTTACTGCTTGCAAATATCCATCACCCCTAAAACAAGGTCTCCCAAGTCTGTTTTCCAGACTCAGACGAATTGGTCACACCTCACAGGATTTTATTGACAAATAAATCTCAAACAAAGGTTTGAAATAAATTCTTACAAAAGATTCCCCCGTGGAAAAAGAGTGGCAGCAGAATGCTGAAATCATGACCACAGGATTTTACTTCATACCCCCCTTTGACCAATATGTGGGTTCCAATGGCCGAGTGGAGCAACTGCTAAAGCAAATTTAAATTTGCTGAAAACTTCAGCCAGAATATGTATGTCTTTTTATGTAAACAGTAATAGAAACTCACAAGATTTCTTTTTCTTTTTTCGAGCTGATATTCATGTGTTGGTCTTCAGTAAGTTGGTTCCTGGCCTTAAACCAGCTGTTTCACCACCATGGAACCAGAAAAGACAGGAAGAAGAAAATGAGCATCTGTGTTATCTCTAGGCATTGTGTTGGCCACTTGCCTGTACAAGGACGGGCATCTTCACACTTGCTATACGGCTAATAAACTATACAACAGCAAAAAGTAATCCCATACTTGTGTCAAGGGGATTTCCCAAGTGACGTCATGCGTAATATTACAGTTTTTTCTGAATGCTAAAGCACTAACAGTGATTCTTGAAGCACAATTTCTGAAACCATTAACACTTTTAGCCAATGCATTTACCAAGTGAGCCAAACTGACTTCACGTTCTCTGCTTTACACTCAGTTTATAATTTTATAACACACTTTTTGCAAAACTGTAAACACAAACCACTGCTTTACACTCAGTTTGCAATTCATTAACACACTTCTAGCAAAACTGTAAACATTGGTCTCTACATTGCTACACTATTTTGCCAATTGCTTTTTCACATTGACACATGTGAAAACACTTTTAGATAATGAGCTCACTTACAAATCAGAGCTTGAGCATTAGAAATAGGCCACAGGTAAACATTTGGTTTGGACAACAATGGAGGCCAATATTGGACAGAGAGTAAGAGGGGTGAGAATTAGAGGAGGACGAGGACGTGAAGAAGGAGGAGGAGGAGGAGGAGGAGGAGGATGAGGAGGAGGAGGAGGAGGAGGAGGAGGAGGAGGAGGAGGAGGATGAGGTGGTGGTGAAGTAGGATGGGGTGTTAGGAACAAAATTAAACTTTTCTTATTTGTATGCATTTGGATATGTGTGTGTGTGTGTGTGTGTGTGTGTGTGTGTGTGTGTGTGTGTGTGTGTGTGTGTGTGTGTGTGTGTGTGTGTGTGTTTACTACACAGAAAAAGCAAAAGCCACAAGTGTTTTTCATTCATACTATCAGTGCGTAGTTGGTGCTTCGTGTGCTTATTCAAATGATGGTTTGTGTGTACTGTATTGACGCAAAAACAAATGTTTTTCAAAGAGTTTGAAGAGTTTTGCAAGAATTGTTTGCTTTTGCAAGAGATTTATAATGTTTTGCTGGTTTGGTGTAAGGTTTTGTGGTTAGTGTGTAGAGTTTTGCAAAAATAGCCGATAGTTTCAAAGATAGTGCCTCAGCAATCAGAAAAAACTGTACGGCAGGGATTCCCCTGCTTCACGCAGCATATCTTTAGATGTAATTTAAAGTCGTTGAAAGCATGCAGAGTGGAATGTAAACCTCTTTAAGAGTATGGCATCAATGCAGAGGATGTTCCCAATATAATCATATGGTCAAAGGTAACTTCTTTACTCGTCCTCACACTGGGAAAAAGTATTTTATCAAAGATGTCATCACATGTTCCACTTCTCATGAAATGAATATGATTGAATGTCCTTGTGTTATCCTATGCTGGTAAGACGTCCATTAAAGCAGACTCAGCGAACACAAGAGCTCCATAAGGAGGAATGATGGAGATTACCCAGTAGCACTACATTCCAATGATTTCAAACATGACACGTCATCATTTAGGGCATTACAAAGGTGACTCTGCCAGAGAGGTGGGAACATTGATGAAATACTTAATAGAAGAGAAGTATACTGCATATTTAATTCAAAAACTCTATCCCCAAAGGACTGAATGATGAGATACCGTGGCATATCATGCCCTCAGGACTCCTGGGACTTTATAGATCTACTTAGTGTACACTCGAGATACCAAAGTGCAAATGATTACACAACTTTGAAAAGGCCAATGGTTTCATTCATCACATGTGCAATTTCCGTAAATATTATTCTAGACCTGATTATTCATATTTTATTTTATTTCAAAGAACTGTAATTCACAGCAAAGCATTGTTTTTTTTACCACCGTCCTGAAAAATAATGTCAATAAAGGCAGTGTAAATCAACAATTCTATATGTAATCTAAGTAAGTGGCTATCTACATGAAGAATCACAATTCAAATAATAAATAATTACATTTTTAGTCTATATTTGAGTCTATATTTGCTTTGATAAAAAAAACCTTGTCAATAGTACAGTTTTAATACTGCTGGTGATGGAAGTAGTCATAATCTCATATCTACTTTACTTTACTGCGAAAACATCTCCTTCAAACCAAAAACTACATTTTACAAGATTACTTTTGAACACATAATTTACTTTAGCCTAATACACATTTGTACTGAATAGTGCTTTAAAGTCTCATAATGCAAGTCAATGCAACTTCCGTTAGTATTAGCTGTGATAGAGAGAGACCAAATATGAAACTAAAACTACTTTCTTTAGTTTTGTTTCTTTTGGCAGCCAATCGGTCGATGCATCTGTACTTTTTATTTATTTATTTAGTGCTACTTTAAATAGTTTGTTATATTGTACTGTCTGTAATCTATTCTAAAGTATTTTCTGGTTATACAACTATATTGCTTTGAAATATTGAGTCATGTCTGGCTCACTTCTAAGGTTAAGTTTCTCTTGTTCCCGGTATTATTTTGTATGCTCAACTTTGTCTTTCATTTCATATTCCGCTGTGTGATTGATTGTTTTCGCCTGTCCCTCATTCGCCATGCTGTCACCGCTTCCTTGTTATCACTCTGCTTTCATTGTGTATTTATTATGTGTGCCAGTCCGTCTTATCTGTTTCAGTGAGCGGAGCAGCATTTAGTTCCTTGTGTATCTATTTAGTGGACCATTTTTCAGTATCTTTTGCCTCGAGTTTGGAAACCTTTTCCTGTTGTTGGCCTGCCTCCCTGTGTATGGAGCCCCGACCTCCAGCGCAGACCTTTATGCAAACCGCTGTGTGCATCGACTCTTTCCTTTGTCTGCTGGCACCAGCGTCTCTGATAATGTCCAGTACAAAGACTCGATCCACGCGTGTGGATCACGACTCACTTGAAAGTCAACATTTACGTTTAGTTTGGCAGAGGACACAAAACCAGGTCCCCTGGACCAAAGTCCTGTGTTTGTGTGACCCATCCACCTTCCTTACCACCTTCCTGTGTGGATCATCAGGAAATCACCTTGAAATCTCGATTCATAATTTTAATCAATACGGTTTACACATATTAGTGCTTTAGATTTTTTTTTATCATGTCTTTTGATTTTTTTAAAGGTTGAGCAGCTCTGATCTAAACCATTTCCTGTTCCTCCGATGCCTGCGGAGAAACACGAGCAGTACTTTCTTCTACTATTTATCCCATTGATTGCACTCGATTTGTCAGCGTTTGTTGTTCGGCTCTGCAAAGACCCCTTTTTTCTTCTTCTTCTTCTTCTTCTTAAAGTTCAGATTCGTGAAGTTGTTATGAGTCCTGCTGCTATTTCACAGCATTTTGGCATTTCATTTACTTCAGGTACAACATTTCAATATGCAGTTACAGAGTAAGTACAAAACAATGAACACAGAGCAAAATGAAAAGCGAAAGCAATAAGAGCAAAGTGTTGAATTCAGTAGTTCTGTGTTGCATGGAAGCCGGTTGTGGAATAATCTGTGATGATCTGAACTGTGATGAAAATGGAAGCAAGCCACAGAAATCTGAATATGCCTACAGTGTGTGTGTGTGTGTGTGTGTGTGTGTGTGTGTGTGTGTGTGTGTGTGTGTGTGTGTGTGTGTGTGTGTGTGTGCGGAGCAAAGTGTGATGGTAATTCAGTCTATGAAAGAATAAATAGAAGGCTATTTTCAGTATTAATTTCAGCATCTGCCTCAAAGGGACTCTCTCTCTCTCTCTCTCTCTCACTCACTCACTCACACACACACACACACACACACACACACAACTACACGCTTCTCCCTCGCACACACAGAGTCTACTCTCTCCAGTGAAGAGGAGCCCATTGTGTGTGATGAGAGTTAGATTGGATGGCTCCCCAGGGAGCTGCTCTCCATTAGCTAAGGTGATCTAACAGGTAATCAGCAGATAATTAAAAGGCTTCACTTCTCTGATGGGAGGGGCCGAGGGAGTCGCAGTGAGGCAAGTGTGTGTGGGGAGCGCGCACACACATGTGAACTTTCGCATGTGTACCTGTGTCTATGCAGCCATTTCTGAATGTCATCAGGGCAGGAGGCTCGTGGTCGTTTTGTGTTATGGTAGGACATGCATCACTTTTATAGACGCTCAAGCCGTCCTGGAAAAGTATCTCTGAATGGATATTGAAAGGCGAAGTCCAGGTCAAATGAGCCAGGGTATGTGCAGTAAACAGATATGGATGAGTGCTACAGTCTGGAACAGTCCATGGCTGCGTGTATCTGCTCCTCGCTGCACAGTACATGAAACGCCATGTTCACTTTCTGATGCTGTTTAGCAACCATGTGATGACACATTTGAGATGGATCCTGTGTTTACATCAAACTAGTCATGGCGATGTTGGCACTAACCATAGACGCAGGATGTGGAAAAGGTCTCAGTATGCTTCAAACTATGTATATGATGTTATTATGCTCATTTTGTGTCCTTTCAAAATAAACTTCAGTCAAGTCATAAGAAGTTTAGGTTCAGGCAAAAAAACACTTTGTAATGTTAACGTCACGTTAACGATTGACACGGCGGTATAAGTCTACACTGACTTTTAGCTTTAAATGGGAAGAAAACAGCGGCCTCCTGGAGGAAAATCTTGTGTTAGCTTGACCCACCATCCCCCATCCTAAGGGGACCATCGCACACGGTACACCATGTCAGTGCTCTGACTGTCTAATAACAACGTGGCTGGATTAGGCTGAAAACCCAGTGCCGGTCATGTATGCTGAAGGGTCCTGCTGAAGCAGATATGTCAGACTCAAGGTTCAATAAAGGTCATTTTATGTGGCCCGCGACGGCTTCACGGACCCGTTTTCAGTGAATCGCAGAACTTTGCATGGGCTTTTATTTTGAAGGGGATTTTGTATGTGCTTTTATTTTGAAGGAGATTTTTAATGCAGACCAGACCAGTTCAGAACCACTGCCCCAGACCAGTTGAACCACTGCCCCAGACCACATGCATGTCTTTATTTGCTCACAATTACTTGTTGGACCAGTTATGTCCTTCTCAACTGTGACAAAAAAGCTTTGAAGAAAGTTAATATAACAACGTGCGTTTGATCTTTGTCTTTGTTATTTTCTTCTGTTTTAAGTTTGATCTTATATAATTGTATATTTATTATAATTTAGCAATGTGGGTTTCTTAACCCTAAATTAAATGGACTTCTGTCATAGCAACAGAGAAATTTGCTTCCATATATTTTTACATTTATATAAATGCATGTACAATATTGTTGCACTTGAATAAACAATAATCTAATACAAAGACAGTTAACATGATGTTCGGGAGGAGTTAAATGTATACAGTGTTACAGTTACAAGCGGCCCTTTGAGGACGACCATGATGCTGATGTGGCCCCGAGTGAAAATGAGTTTGACACCCCTGTCCCGCTGAAGGGTCCCGCTAAAGGTGCTGGTATTGATGAGTTGGGAGTGAGAGCGGGTTGAATGAGTAGGCTCTATCTGAATGAACAAAAAGCCAAGGGGGGGACGGAGCAAGGAGACGTGACGGAGAACAAGGCGGTAAGTCGGCTAGCGGGCCGGTTGATAGTTTTAGTAGTGAATTGATAGAGCACTGGACTGAGCTACGTTTTCAGTTCTTTTGTGTTTAATTAAAAACCTTTAAAACCTGCAGAACTCACTCTGCCTGTGATTGCTGCGCTGCCCTAACTTCTGTGTCCTCTGTACCAGAGCCGGAGTGGGGCCACTTTTCAGCCCGGGAATTTCAGGCTCAAGACCGGCCCACTTTTTCCATGGTAGTGGAAATTGGATAAATGAAGCAACAGTTTAGCTCTTACTATCTACTATGTAGTAGTGTTTTATTAATATCCAACAAATAATGTAAAGGTTATATACAACAATAATAATCCACTTAAGATGAGAAGTTAACAAAATATTCCACAAGGATAGGGTGATAAATTAACAAAAGCGGAAATAAATAAATAAAACATTTGAAACGTATCCCACTCTTCAACAAAGAGGCATATTGAACTATTGTTTACAGTTCAACTCACAGTACAGTATACACTTACATTGTGAATAGCACCAACAGCATCTACAGCATCAGTAACCGCCTGAGCAGTGCACTGGTTTCAGTCACTGGATCTATAACTGTGTCGTTGCTTATTCAATTCAGTTCAGTTTATTTTATAAAGCCCAACATCACAAATACAAGTTTGCCTCGGAGGGCTTTACAATCTGTACACATGACATCCCTGTCCCGGGACCTCACATCGGATCAGGAAAAACTCCCCCAATAAAGATAGTAAAACCCTTTCACAGGGAAAAAAGGGGAAGAAACCTGAGGGGGAGCAACAGAGAAGGATCCCTCTCCCCAGATGCACAGAAGCAATAGATGGCATGTGGCCAGAATTAATAACGTAACGGAGTTACAGCACATTCAATGAATGTGACAGAAATTATTCATATAATGAGTAGTATACATGGTCCATGATCCAGATAGCCACGATCCATTAAGCAGAAGGAGGTAGAGCGGAGGTGCATCCCAGGGGCAGTGGGAGGAGAAAGCAGGGCCATGGCAGCTGGCAGGACCGGCTCCAGGCCAGTTGCATCAGCAGGGCCATGGTTGCATCAGCAGGGCCAGGGGGAGGACCTGGGTCCAGGCAGTCACGAATCCATGGAAAAAGAAAGTAGAGTTAGTAATATGCATTGAAGAGACAATTATTTATCCAGAAGGAGAGAAAGAAGAGGTGAAGAGGAGAGGATGCGCGAAAGAGAAGGAAAGGAGGAGCTCAGTGTATCCTAAGATGTCCCCCAGCAGTCTAGGCCTATAGCAGCATATCTAGGGGCTGGACCAGGGCAAACCTGAGCCAGCCCTAACTATAAGCCTGAAACAGCCCTAACTATAAGCACCATCAAAGAGGAAAGTCTTGAGTCTACTCTTAAATGAGGTGACCTGAAAGTGGAAGCTGATTCTACAGAAGAGGAGCCCGATAACTGAAAGCTCTAGCCCCCAACCTACTTTTTAACACTCTGGGAACCACAAGTAACCCTGCATTCAGTGAGCGTAATGCTCTAGTGGGATAATATGGCACTATAAGGTCCTTAAAATATGATGGTGCATCACCAATTAAGGCTTTGAAGGTAAGGAGAAGGATTTTAAATATGATTCTCGATCTTACAGGAAGCCAGTGGAGAGCAGCTAGTACAGGAGTAATGTGATCTCTCTTCCGCGTCCTCGTTAGTACACGAGCTGCAGCATTCTGGATCAGTTGGAGAGATCCAAGGGATTTACCGGAGCAGCCTGATAATACGGAGTTACAGTAATCCGGTCTTGAGGCAACAAATGCGTGAATCAACGTTTCTGCATCGCTTTGAGACAGGATGCGCCGGATCTTTGAGATGTTCCGTAGGTGAAAAAAGGCAGTCCTTGAGATCTGTTTCACGTGGGAGCCAAAGGACAGGTCCTGGTCAAAAATAACTCTGAGACTTACGGTGGTGGTAGATGCCAGAGCGATGCCATCCAGAGAAACCACATCATCAGATACTTGATTTCTGAGGTGTTCTGGTCCGAGTAAAATAACTTCAGTCTTGTCCGAGTTCAGCAGCAGGAAGTTGCAGATACTTATAGACATGAGGATTTCCTTCTCTGTGCACATTAACATGAATTAGGCAGTAGGCCATATTTGTTGGAGTGAGACCTCATGGGGGCCGTCATTGTCATGGTCATTATCATTTTTCTGCATGAGTATTATATAGTGGTGATTTACTCCTTTACTACACGCACTTCTGAGCAAACAATTCATATTGGTTCATCAAGTACTGTCATACACTGCTCTTTCTTACAATATATAACTTTAATTCATATTGTTTCCCCTGTTATCCTCTCTACCTGTCCCTGTAGTCATGGCCTCCTCATTGCAAATGTTGGGTTCATCATTTTCAGCAGGAGACTGTCTTATCTGCTGCTCCGAAGCTACAAAGAAAAATTAGTGAGTCATATTACTGCATACTTCAATATCAATATTATATATCAATATTTGCATAATATTTGCAAAGTCTATGGATCACCATATTTTGGGTGATATAAAAAGGATAATATTTTAATTAAATTTAATATTTTGCTTGGGAATAGGTTGACAACGCTACAACGATATGAATCAAGGCTACAACGTTAGCCGAATAGTTACGCTACTAATCATTAGGCCTTTGTCTCTCTTTACCAGTTGCCACTTGTGTTTGTCCTCTTGAAAATAAATCGGTAAGCTTGGCACATTTGGCAGCATCCTCCTCCAACGCCTTTCTTTTTTTCAATCTGGCTTTTTCAGCCCCTCCTGCCCTCTTCCTCCCGTCCATCCTCCCTGACGCGTATCGTTGCGGTCGGGCCGGCCCAGCTATCAGTAGCCTATCTGAGAAAACTTTTTGGAAAAGACGTGCTACGGACCGAACCAACTCTATTTGGGAGGGGTGAACTTCCTCGCATGGTACAACCCATGCAGAGGCTGCGGTGTCAGAATGCGGAACGTGTGTAGCCCACTTTAAGAGAAGATGGACTAACGTGACAAATGTCAACAAATACAATTCTCGACCGGCCCAGAAGTGAAGCGGCCCATCGGGAACTCTCCCGATTACCCACCCCGGGCCTGCTCCGTACCATCCTGTTACAAAAGAAAATCGCTCCATTTCCTCCTGAAACGGGCCACTCGGGAGGCTGTTCTGTGTGTGCTCCCTGAATGCCAGGAATATATTATATTTCTTCACATCAGAAACACTCAAATTGTACTCTTTTATTTTTTATCAGATTAATGATCAATTAGGGTGATAATAGACGGAGAAAAAATAGTTGTATACAATTATAAGATAAAACACAAAGATCAAGTAAACACATTAACTGTATTAACTAATTTGTTGATCTTAGAATTATTTTAGGATAACATGTAATAATTAGATATTAATGCAAAAACAATTCCTGAATAAATACATATGTTCTAATCTACAACAAGGACAGCATTGGTAGTTCTGTCCTGACAATTCTGGCTGAGGTATATGCATTTACCAATGTATCTTTGAATAACCAAATATGTTAAACGGCCTGCTCTAAATTAACAAACAGTAATAAACATATTTGTGTGGATTCCACCATTATAGTAATGCCATGTCCACACAAATATACAATGCCTTTAATGACATTAAGGTTATTTTTGGTTTTAAAAACACAAGGAGGCTGTTGCTTTCACGTCTTGTTGTTGACAGCACAATCCGTCTTAATGATTCAGTCTTCATGGTTCAGTCTTCATGAGGAAGGAAATGGCCCAACGATGGACGAAATTATGTCGGGAAGTTCTTCTGTGTTCATCCTGTGTACTTAACTTTCCATCCTGTTATTACCAAACACCACACTGTTTTTAGCAGGCACCCTCTTCCAGATTGACAGGGTCGGGTTTTGCTGCAAGATAACTATGGCTCACACTGTCAGTCTCTCCTGAAAGACAATGATTGTGTTGTACTTTAAGACAAGAAAAGTATGGAGTGAAATTAGTTTGAAAATTGTCACATTTGTGTATTACATGATCTGCAAACGGATGATCCTCTGACTTTTCCTCTCAAATAAAAAGTTAATTTCTCAACTATTTTGGTCTATGACCAAATACCTGCAAAACCAATTACATCCCTGTCAGCCTCAGCTGTACTTTGTGTTTATTGCTAATTAGCAATGTTAGCAGTCTAACATGCACAACTGTTTCATACCTGTTAAACGTCAGCATTGTCATTGTGAGCAAGTTATAATGCTGATGTTAGCATTAAGCTCAAAGCACCACTGTGCTTTAAGTACAGCATTGCAGAGCTGCTAGCATAGCAGTGGACTATTTATTCTGTTCACCTTGAGGCGTTTTGTCAAACCCTTTCAGTCCATATTGCATGTCTAGGGCTGTACAAATATACCACAAACAGCTCCAGGACATTTAACGGATGTATCTCCTCATCTCGCTGGAGAACAAAGAGTATTGTGCATTCACTTTTGAAGTAGTAGGCCAATCCAGATTTGACAATTATAGCATGGGGCATGAGTCGATTCATTGTGATGATTTTTATTAGAAATAGAAATAGCAAATGTATCTCATATCTCAGTATTATAAGTGTGCCCTTTGATGTATCCACACATTGTAAAATACCCAAAAATAAAGCATGTCAACTGCAGCAGAAGCAAAGAAAAGCCTCACAGAGCAAGCACACAAAGAACAGCCTGGAGAGCGTCACATTTAAATGAAATTGTCACTGCTCCAAAAATGGTCAAATTTGGAGTCCTCCCATTTGTCTTATTAACAAAAACGCTGTAGTTCTGCACACACACTTAACCGTACAAAGAGTGTACTCTTCTGGTTGTCTGCACACATTCTGAGGCTCAGATTGGTCAATGTCTATTTTCTACTGTTAAGAAAATGCCCCCTCTTCCTGGGAGGAAGCACAATACAAATAGAGAGAGAACGTGTGTGTGTGTGTGTGTGTGTGTGTGTGTGTGTGTGTGTGTGTGTGTGTGTGTGTGTGTGTGTGTGTGTGTGTGTGTGTGAGAGAGAGAGAGTGAGACATCTACATGTGCCAGATACAAGTTGAGGCAAATCAATACTTGCCTACAATGGATTTGATTTGATGTGAGGGCTGTGATGTTAGATGGATGTAGACTGTTTCAAAAAAACACACACACACATTTATCTCGCCATACAAGAACAAAAGTAGACGCTGGGCAGTCACCCAGTATGAACCACAGTGAGCTTCTATCCTTGCAAATTTTAAAGATTTTTTTTGTTGATGTATTTCTCCCCTTCCAGAGGTGTTGTGTGGCAAAAGACACAAACAAGGATTTAGCATGGCTGCTCATGAACTAGGATGACTAGCATTCATTATTAACAAGTTGCCTTTTCTAGGTCCTGCAGTGCATATATACACACAGAGCATGAGATGATCATCCAGGTAGCATCCCACACCAACCATCTCTAGTCAAGAAACAAAGAGCAATATGTATTTTTTATTATATTCGCCATTTGTTCTGGGAACTCGAAAACCTCAAAGTAGACTGCCAGAAAATCATAACAGATAACTATCGTTATCTATGCGTTCCCAAACAGCAGCAATGACTCGCATTGACACATCCGGATATGCCACCGTATTTCTTATCCTTGACGTTGAGGTTCCAAAAGAGCAGCAATTTTATGGGCATTGACACTGCCCATATCCAAACCCTCCAGGGTCCTGAAATTGAAATTGTTGAATGTTATACATACTTCATACCCTGGCTGGATACCTGACTCTCTTTCAAGACCCATTTGGAACACCCATCAAGCAAACTGAAGGTCAAAATTGGAGTTTTGAATAGAAACAAATGACGTTTCTCTTCTACTAGTCAAACGGTGACTGCACAATTTTAATTCTGCCGATGCTTTATTATGGAGATATTGTATACATGCATGCTTCTCCCTCCACCATGAAGCCAGGTGATACATGTCTCCCTCAGCATTGCATCTCGTATGAAACAGTGGGATGGTCCTCCCTAACACACAGAAAGGAGAAGCATGTTGCACCACGCTGCTGGAGGGAGGGAGGCATGGTAGGACCAGAACCAGGACTGCACTGAGCAGACTGTCAGACCTCAAAAACATATTTTAGCCCACCAATATAAATGCAAACCTATAAAATTAGGTAAATTTGAATATTGTCACGGCTTTATCCTGCAGACAGACAGTCCTTTCCGGCGGAGAACTAAACGTGTTTAGCTATACTGTTGTTGTCAAAGAGTCCTGTTGTTTTAAAGAGAGCAAAGATAAGTTTAACTTTCAATACAGTTCAAAGTCAGAACATATTCTAAATATAGCATACACTTAAAGCGATATTGATTTTTTAGGTAGGTCTTTATTTGTGTTGGCTAAAATGTGTTTTGCAGCTGGCCCTGTCCACAGCAATGCATTGCTTTGCTCCAGAGCTGGTACTCCTGTCTGTCTTTCCAAACTGGGGGCGTGCTGACCACCATCTACAATAGGTACATGTACCTCACACAAGCACACTTCAAAACACCCAAACTATCCCTTTAACACACAGACGCAATGGTCAAGTTAGCAAGCACACTTAAAGAAAAGGCACAGGAAGACTAAATGCTGGGATACAATCTCTTTCACATGGAGAACACTGGGAGCCAGCAGGGAGGTGGAAAGACGGAGCGTTTAACCTCGACTATAAAGCACACAGAGATGGGCTCATACTCTATGGTGAAATGTCGCCATTTACCTCTGTGTGTGAGCAATGATCCCAAGTTGGGTGTGTGTTTGAATTTGCAAGCACGAGTCCGCATGCTCCCACCCATGTGTCCATTGAGCATGAATGTGTTTGCTGATATGCATTTGCTTATGTTTATGTGCACATGCACACACACACACACACACACACACACACACACACACACACACACACACACACACACACTCTATGTGCCTGTTTTTGAGTGTGTTTGCATGCGCACAGTCGGCAGAGAGGTGGGGGTTAAGCTGGTGTCGGGGCTCCTGTAATGAGTAAGCATTGGGTGGCCGGGGCTAAGATAAATGGCGGGGGCCTGCCACTAGTGCAGCAGTCAGCAGGATGCACCAGGGCCGCAGGCTTGTTTGTGCCAAATGGAGCTCGCAAAATATCAAAGGCCAGCCATCCAGAAGACGCAAGCGTCTGACAAATTTTAAATTAGCCAGAAAGAGAGAAGGGCGGTGGGGGTAGGTTATAGGGTGAAGGGAGGGAGGGGGAGAGAGAGGGAAGGTACATAGTGTGGGAAGATGGGAAGATGTAATGGAGAGAAGAAATGGAGGGATGGGATGAAAGAAAAGGTGAGAAGATGGATAAAGGAGATTGACAAGAAGCAAAGAAGAGTACATTTTGCAATCCATAGTCGTCCAGCGATATCCATATACCCCCCACCCCCATTGTTCTTTTCTTGTGCCATAGCAATCACCAGCGCTATTATCGTCATTAGCCTGTGAGGCTCTTATTATTCAAGCTGCATAGTTAGAAGAATTGCTCAGTTGGGGTGGGCAGTGCAACACAAACATAAACACATACACAAACGGATGAGTGAAACGTACTCAACCCGACGTGATTGTGCGTGTGCGTGTGTGTGTGTGTGTGTGTGTGCGTGTGCGTGTGTGTGTGTGTGTATTGAGTCCGTCTGAAAGAAGAGGTGATGTTGTAAAAGCACATCAGTTTATTTATTATATACATGTGTCGGGCAAATTTAAGAAAGATTGCATTTGGGGTACTACCTGTATGGTGTTACACTGCACATAACGAGTGCAATACAGCACGATACAAACCAGAAGAAAGGCGCACAATGCCATGGCCTTTTAAAATTCCTGACCAAAAACAACTAAATAAGAGAGAAATACCAACAATCTACATTTAAGAGTTATGTTGATGGAGATCAAGCACTTACATAGATGATTTTATGCAAGACCCCCTTGCAATGAGGACAGTCATGTTCACCATGGAGGCAACCCAGGATCTTCTACAGGCACTTATCTCCTCCCTGCAGTTATAGTTGTGTTAATGTTGCAGAGTAATCTACCTGGATGGTGCACATGTGTGATTAGGTAATGCAGTACCTTGCCAGCTGACCTTGTATTATGTCCCCATACAAGTTGAGCGAGGTTAAATTTGTTATAGCAGACAATTCTGCATTTCTTGCCAGTGCCACCTCCCTTCTCACGTCAGTCCAAATAACCAGGTTTTTAGACTTTTCCTGTAGCTCGTAATTTTAAGTGATTTTATGTTGGTTCTTATTCTTACAGAGGGTAGATGAACTTATTGGTGAGTCACTGTACAAAACCACTGCTAAATGAATGGTTTGTAATGTAATGTTCATACCACCAAAGATGGCAGTCCCCGTCCCCAGACATGGCCATGAAGAGCTTTAATCCAGCGTGATCTGGGTCTACATGGGGCCTCTTGCCAACTGGACGTGCCAGGAAAACCTCTAAGGAAGCATCCAGGAGGATCCTGATTAGATGCACAAATAGCTAACCCTAAATGAACATCATGCTGTATTGAAGAAGACTTGAAACTACAGACCATAAACTCATGTTTACAATGTTTGCTGAGGAAATATAATCAAGAGGGAAGTAGAGTCCGCTTGGCACAACCGGAGGTTGCTGTCTGGCTGAGAGGCTTTAGAAGGGCTCGTATATAGCACCTGTATTGTAAAACAATTGGTTGATGCATTAAAATTGCAACATGACATAATAGAAAGTTCTGACAGGTTATTCACAAATTGACAGTCAAGGTCCACATATCAAATGAGATTGTTTGATTGAAGTATATTTTGAAAACATTAATCCCAGTTTGCCACACGCTGACGTTTGGTCAGACGCATGGGCGAGACTTTCACACGCTGTTAGCCTACCTACGGTTAAGGCATCAATTACACTTGGAGCATGAGTACGGAAAAAGTATATATTCAAAAAATATATTATATAATAAAATATTTAGAATTAGTCTCATATACCACCTTGTTGAAAGTCCTGTTTTAACTTTTTTAACCGGTCCATGTTCCCGCCCAACCACTGTGTGTGTGTTTTTCTGGTCTTTACATCATCACACTCCCAAAGCGAGAGTGTCTCACAATGATGTGGATGGGTTCACTTTGTACTTACTTGAAAGCCTGGTGCGTCTTACACAGACGCTAAATGTGTCTTGTCTTGTGCGTTGTAATCAGAGAGTCAGTATTTGATGCCCTGGTAATGAGAACTGGCTGGAATAAAAAGTAACTATGGAATGTCGAAAATACTCTTGACTTTAAATTCAGCACTCTCCCAGCACACAACAGTGTGGCTGCACTCCAGCTAATCTGAGCAGTCTTCACGCACTCCATTCCCGTCTCAGTGTTTGTCCCAGCCCCCCCTCTCTGTTGTCTAAATGAGACTGCTGGGCCCGCCTAGTAAAAGAGTTTTCTTTTACTAATGTCAATTTACGGCCTAGCAAGAGCTCCCTCTAATCTTTTCCTACTCATTACACACAATTTCCAGGGCGTTCAGCCAGAGTGCTGATTGGTTCCTTGCAGTGTGTGCAGCCAGGGGTGCAGTAATTGTTTATTATTTATTTGTTTATTTATTTACACCGATGCCCCTTCCCTCCGCCTTCCCTTCCTCTTTGCCTATTTCTTCACCCACCCACATTTCACTTCCATAGTCCCTAGTCTGCATTTTCTATGAATAATCAAAGTGGTGCTAAAGCATGTGGATCCGCTTCCCTGAATATGTTTTTCAAGAGAAGTCTGACCGCTTTCTGAAGGACAAGTCCCACACGAAGATGTGTGGAGAATTCCATGGAAAGATTTTATTTCCAAACCTTTATTTGCATTTATAAGCATTGTCTTAACACTTAATACATGATTTATAACACATACAAAATATACATTTTCTGGTTTTAATAAATGTACAGCTCTAGGAAGCATCAAAAATTAATTTACAAACATTTAATTAATGCTTTATAATATAATTATTATATAATAATATAGTTTAACATATTTAAAATCATATCATAATATACAGTATATTAAGTAGTTTCAACAAAGTTTGAAGATATTATAAACAATTTCGACCTACCTACGTGCAGATTTGCATAGCACATGAATGTGTTATTACACATGAAATGTCATATATATCATATGTGTATATATATGTGTGTGTGTATATATATGTGTGTGTGTGAAATATATATGTGTGTGTGTGTATATATATATATATATATATATATATATATATATATATATATATATATATATATATATATATACATACATATTAGCCCACTCTTTCTGAATACTGAGCACATTTTCGTAAATTAAACTCTGAAGTCAAAGCATCTACAAAAAAAATATATATATATATTTATTTTTTAATAAATGGGCTAATAGCAAGAAGAGAACAAAAACACTACTAGAACAGAGCTAACAGAGTTTACCTGACTTGGCGCTACACTTCAACAATGACGTTGTGAGTAACTCCATGAGCACAATGCAGAGTGGAGGCCGTGAGCTGGACACGGGTGTACACTCATATGCAATAATATGCAGTTTATTTGAGTGTTACAACATTATATGTAAAATATTGACTTCTAAGCATTGCCTTTTAGAATAAAATGGTTGTTATCGTGTAATGGTGTCACAGAATAATTCTCATCAAAATGCTCATTTCCTCAAGATTAAACAAATTGATCAAAAATAAGATAAGATCGTGTATCGTGTTTCGTTGATTTTATATAACTGTTCATTTATTAATTCTTAATTCATTTTTATTTATTTTTCATTAGATTTTGTTTTGTTTTGTTTGTTTGTTTGTTTGTGTATCCTCAATTAAGAGGTTGTTGTTTTTGTTGGTCGGGGAGGGAGTTTGTTCATAAGAACGATACTGTTGACCTGAATGCTTGGGGGGGAAGAAAAATGCTAAATGTATCACAATTGCACTGTTTCTTCGTGTACTTGCCTTAAAATAAAAAAAAATAATATAGATGCAATTAAATCAGAAGTATTTGAAATACTTTAATGGAGTGAAATAATTAATTGTATTGAATATACTGTAATACTTCAATATGTAGATAATTGGGTCTAAAGTCTTGACAGTAAATCCTACGTTCAAGACACAATGTGACTCTTCATTGCTTACTCTTTCTGTTTGGTATCAACAACAAAATTAGCTTTTATTCAAGACATCAACACTCAGAAACTTAAAGAAGTCTACGGCATTCTGATGTAATGAAAAGGAAATAAATTGTTTTTCCTAAATCTCTCCACCTCTGCCATAGAACCACAGTGGCGGTGACGTAATTAGCAGCTATGCTCCATTGATGCTCAGCAGGGAGAGGTTTAGAAAAGGAGAAACGCTTGCAAACATGATGCATTGATTCTATGATGTAGTCGCTTAGTAACAAGCATAGAAACGTGTGCTTAAATGACACATGAGCATGTCATTTAGTGTTTTGCACTTTGTAAATCAGCATTTTGTGTAAAGTCAAAGATTTGCCTTAGTAATGTAAAAATATTAGGAGTCACTGTGATTGGTTCATTAATGAACAATGTTGAGTCACTTTTTTAGTATGAATATTAACATGAAATAAAGACATGTATTTATTCATTATTTATTAACCTTTTTACGAGGAATCTCAAATTAGCAAAAATAATAAAAGCAACATTCCAAATTCCAAATACATAGATGAGAGGCAGCAGACTTAAAACTGGAAAAGTGGACTGTATTAATCAATGAATTAGCAGTGTTCAGTAACAGGCCCAACACTTTGTGTTAAATACTCCAGCTTGGTCAGTGCTGCTCTGTGTCTGATACTGACCACAGAGGCCCTCTGTAGTGCGTGCATACGCTGCACCCGCCTTTCTACTAACTCCCATGTAAACACACACACACCCGTCCTGATGCTATACCTCTGAGCTACTAGCGTAAAGTCCAGATAGTCCACACAGGATTGGATGGGTCAAACAAACTATGGGCTTTCATCCAGGAGACGTATTTTGTATCGTCCGAGGTCGTGACGGGACTTGTTGGTCAGTGAAGGTGACATCAACCACGATCTCTTCCTAAACCTAAGAGGTTTGATTACTAGAAGTTTGAAAATACATGATGCATGTAACAGGATTCTGTTGACAGGCCGTCCCTGAAATATCCAAAACCTGACACTAGAGGGGTACTCAGAGCGCCATGGCTTAAAGCTCAGGAGCACTGGCCAAGCTGGGATCTTGAATGCATCAAGTTGAATAGGACACAAGTATTCAGTGGTCAAATAGTTCTTCATTCTGTTAAGCATCAGCATAAGGAGGTAGTTTGTGTTATATGGCCTACAGTGGGATAAGGAGGACAAACCAGCAGACCTCCTGTTCACCTGTTCTCACTTCCCCAAGCCCTCATTCACTACATATACAGACCCGTTCCTTCTCCACTCGCTGCCTATACTCTTTTTAGCTTTTTAAGTATTTATTTTGTATCGAGGAGTCGCTGATTCTGCAATTGAGTCCTTCCAGCCTGCTCTGATTACATCTGCACAACATAATAGTTGTATGTATATATAAAATGTATAATATAATATATACACACCATCACATGTCTTCTTTGACCTTGAGAAGCACATTGTTTTGGTGTTGTCAACATTTAGTCGTTTCAATTCACAGAGACTCTGGAGGGATTATATCTACCAGTTTGCCTGGGAACGCCTTGGATCCCCCAGAATGAGCTGGAAAATGTTGCGGGTGAGAGGGAAGCCTGGGTCGGCCTGCCGGGCCGGCTGCCACCGCAACCCGACTCCGGATAAGCGGCTGATGATGGATGCGTGGAGGGAATTAACAGAGATTGCTCTGAACAACATTAAATGCAGATAGCAGATATATATTAATAATCTAACAAACATGTATGAAATAATACCAGTTTAGTCACCACAACTGAAATGAAACCTTTGCATCTCTCAGTGGTGGTGTTTGGGTATGAGATAGTGTTGACTACTAAAAGCCCTGTACTTGCGGCCGGTTCAACGATGAAGCTGTAATGTTTGGCCACAGACTGTTAAAGACTCGCTGCTCCTCCAGTGTGGTACTGTGAGGGGGGAAATGTTCAGAGAGTGAAATCCAAATTGGTCTATTCACACAGGAAAAATGGTCAGTTTGAAACTAACAGCAGGTGTTGAATTGGCTTTGATGACTTCAGTGTGCGCAGGCGTACTGGCTGCACCGTCTAATCTTACACACACTTTCACTTCCCAAGTGGTTTACTGCAAAGGGTCGACAGCATCACATGAGGAGTTGTGTTTATTAAACGTCCTGTTGGGACATGTGCTTCTGGTTTGTTTCTTCAACACCTCTTTCCTCTTTGAATGCATCTAAAATGAAGAATTGAATTGATTTGCTGAGCTTGTGAGTGAGTTCATAGCCCTATTAGACGATACTACCATGAGGTTATGTGATATAGAAATTACATTTTCACAGGTAGTCTGTATTTTACTCTAATTTACTGACACTATTATACTAATTAAAAAAAAAGTATACTAATATAATATACATATTACAAAGACTCTTGTTCCGTGCCCACGTGAATAAGCACCTTGGATTTGCACCCACAATGCTGTCAAAACCTTCGCTCATAATCAGTATCACAGCTTCCATAATCAGCATGATCTAAAGACAATGTGCGTTTCTGCAAGCGTAATACAAGGCTGATGTGGAATTAATGTATTTTTCATTTTATGGAGCTCAACTGTTAATCACAACCTGTCTGATCATCTGATGTTTCTTGTCCAAGTGGACCTTTTTTAATCTTTGTCACCACTGTGTGAGATTTCAGCAATTTCTTGGTGAGTACAATCTCATAATGACAAACAGAACCGACTGGCCGGAGCTACATGATATGAATTGTAGTTTTCTTTTCATTTCCATTCGTCAAAATGGCCAAGGCCAGCAACGGGAACAACCACCTTTAAGTGACGCATGGAATCTCCTAAACCGGGATGATTCAGGAGGTTTGCTCCTTCTCTCCCTGCTGCTGTCATGACCTGGCAGTGGCATATGCAATGGGTATTGTAAAAAGATACCTACAAATATTTAATTAATTAATAATTACAACTGACTAAGACTACCTCGCTAATACCCTACACACACACACACACACACACACACACACACACTATCCACTATCTCAGTGCTCTGCTTCATTCCCAACAGCCAGAACATGGATACCCAGCGGTCCTTGACTATCAGTGAACAGGACAAACAAAATTAATTAAAGTGTCATCGTAACTGACACCTTGCTGTCACCTGGTGCAGAGAGGTAGAAAAGATGATGCCCTGTCATGTGGACTGCACGGCAGCGAATTGCCTCATCAAATATGCACGCATGTAATCATGCACGCAGCACAGAAACACTGTACATTGCTCATTAAAATTCTGAATTGTAAAGTTATCTCGCTGTGTACACTGAAAGACAATGGGGTGAGGAATTTCCTAATTTTCATTTAAACCGCTTTCGATTTGAAATTCAGGTATTTCTTCATTTATTGAAGATAGTGATAACCTGAGAGCAATGATTATACTTGCATCTGATACTTAGCTGGGGCTGAGGTTTACAGATAATATTACAGAGAGAGAGAACACACACACACACACACACACATGCACAGATTCCACTAACAATGTGAAGGGGTCACGATGCTCCCATGGTACCAAATGATAATGCTCTGTGCTTCATTATTCACCCTTAATCCACCGTTCATTACCCTCAACGTGGCCTTTGTCAGTCCCCCACTGGCACAAATAAGTAATGCTATATCATATCTCCAATTCCAATCACATCCTTACAACCAACAAGCAGCAGTCATCATGTCGCTGAACACTCCCGTGGCCAGCTTCCCTCTAAATGGACAGGAGAAGGGACGGACGGATGGGAAAGAGGACGGGACAGGGAAGGCAAAACGACAAGCTGGCTTCATATCGGTGCCGAGATTACTACTGCTGAAGGCTGAGGTGCAAAGAGTTGTGGGTAATTGTCGTGTTTTTCATTAGCGGTTAGATGAGGATCTGGAGATGAGGGAGGAAATGGCCTCATCATCATCACTTTGTGCGTGCGTGCGTGCGTGCGTGCGTGTGTGTGTGTGTGTGTGTACGCAGGCCTGTGTGTTTGCAGATCACACCCTTGATCAGAGCCGTCTGCAAAAGGAACAAATTGTTCCCTCTTTCTCTCTGACGGCAGGCCTGCTGTACTCAACCATTACCTTGGAACATTGAAAGAAACAAGCCGTCCTAAATGACAAACCGAAAGATTGCAGGAAAAGAGCGAGACAGAAGAGAAAAGAGGAATAAGATGGTGGGTGGGTGCTTGCAGGGTTTAGGGGCTTCGTGGCCAAAAATAAAACAGGAGATGAGGAAAGAAAATGAAAAGAAATCTCCGCCAAAATTGTGATGAGACGCTGCAATCGCAGAGACTGGGATGAGAAGGGAAAATTAGAGCAGAGGAGAATTGAAAAGAGACACAGATAGGAAGGGGAGAGTGGAAACAGAGAAAGAAATGGAGAAGATAGGAGGAGGGAATGAAAGGGGTTCTCTGTAACTTTTGAGAACATGTATTCCAACCAATGGGAGGGTGCTCTCTAGTGATCAATCCACCGATGTTGAAGCCTTACCAAAGCACACACTGAGCAACCCTGTCTCCTAAAAATGACGTTCCCCCAGAACTAATACGCATTCCCAATTACGTTTGATCAGAAACTATCTCCTCCCTGATTATGTTTGTGTTTGACGTATTACACATACGTTGATTAAACACGTATGGTGATTATACACGTATTTTTGTTTTATTGTTTTTATGTTTGTGTTTGACGTATTACAAATATAGTATAGTTTATAATTGTGTGTTTGTGTTGTTGTTTTCTTGCTTTATTTAAGCATATTTTAATTTTTAGACTCTGCGGAGAAAAAAGAAAAGAGGGGCGGGGTGAGGCCAGTGACAGCCGGCCGGGCCGGGCGCCCGAGAGTCGGCCGCACCGGGAGGCGAAGACCGTTTGTCCGCCGTTGTTAGGCCAGTCTTCAGACCGCTTGGTAACAGCCTCCTTCGCGCCGGCTCCGGTCTTCTCTGAGTCGGGTTGTTTGTGAATGCAGCCCAAAGTGTGTGATGAACTCCGTCTAGTGCAGTAAACCACTGCGATCATCAGCAGACACTCGGATCTCTGAGGTCACATCAAGTGCAGAATCTGACGTGAAAAATATTCAAACGGGCGGAAGGAGTCACGGGACCCAACATCCGGTTTTCAAAATACTAACTGATATGAATGTGTTCAGAACATTTCTGACCACATCCAAACATCATATTACAACATTTATGTAAGACCAGTACAGTAAAGATGTTTGGATGTGGTCAGAAATGTTCTGAACACATTCATATCAGTTAGTATTTTGAAAACCGGATGTTTAATCAACCTATACGTGTATAATCAACGTATGTGTAATACGTCAAACACAAACATAATCAGGGAGGAGATACGTTTCTGATCAAACGTAATTGGGAATGCGTATTAGTTCTGGGGGAACGTCATTTTTAGGAGACAGGGTTGCACTGTGCAGTCTCCTGTGAAGGCTGGTCATGCTGAGGCTGGATGTATCTCCTGCTCACTGATGAACCATCAAGGACTTTGTCACCAAGCATTAACTCATTCTTTTTCCCTTTTGAATGAGCTCAAATATACTTCCTGCAAGTGCGAGTGGATTATAAATGCTAGCTTTACTTTGACAATTAGCTGCCCCAGACAGTATCAAGATGACCATGTCCATCCCAGCTTAGAGCCGACAGCTTCTGCTGCAATGCCATTGTGAAAGACTCAAATGTAGCACTTTAAATCCTAGGTTTCTTTGCTTTGATTCCACTCCCTTTATGTACAGGCTTTTGGCTCACCAGGCTACTAAATAACCACACACACCACTACACACATCATACTGGTCCAATAAAACCACACTGACACACACAGACTAACGAACTGAGAACAATAGCAGTGACTTATCACGAGGACAATATGGCCGGTATCTTAACGTTATAGATTTGACATCAGGAGATATTGTCTATCAACTTTGACTACGTTTGAGCACAAAGCATCATTGATACAAACATGGTGTCCACTTCGCTTCTTCCCCCGAATGCATTGTCTGGTGACCATTGATGTTAGAAGCAAATGTGGAAAAAAGTGAAAAATTGTACTTCATTATGCTTCGTCCTTTTGGCACCGTGGTGACCAAACCCCATGACAATTAATTTATTGAGAAATATTTGCACTAGAGCCTACTGGGCTGAATAAGTGAAGCGTACGCAAAAGAAATTGAAGATATTTTTTTTAATTTAATAAAGGGGAAAGAATGATATTCTCCTTTTTAATGTTGCCCTGTTCAGACTGTGTCTATGTGAGATGCTTGCTTTCAGTAGTAGGGTGGGGAAGGATAAGGTAGCAAACTGACAAACACAAAAGACCTTATCAGCACTTCTCTCCTCCTTTTCTACCCCTCTCTGCCTCCATCTCTCCATCTCTCTGCAGTGTTAGCACAACAGCTTCAGAGGTTACCACTCAATTAAGCCTGGCTGTTCATTTACGGCCATGACAAAGCCTACTGTCTCTCCTCTTCCCCTCTCTCTCCCTCTCTCCTCTAACCAAGCTTGTAATTACAGTGTTGGACAGCGCGCTCCCCACTGACCCACTGTAAAATATGACCATCAATTTGGCCCTTATCCCTTCATCGCCGTTCCTTCTCCTCCAATGGGGCCAGTATATGTAGCTCACCCCCGGCCCCCTCCCGCCACCGCCGGCCATTTCGCCCCCCCTTCACCTCACCCCTCTCAACTGCCACACCGCAAAGCGTCAAGATGAGGAATATCGCCAAGCACTATCTCCCTGTAATGAATTACTTTCACTTTTAACCCCGGACAGCTATCCACTTGAACTTACCTCTGCAAATCATCTGGTTTTTTTTCTTCTTTTCTTCTGCTTCGCATCCCCACCCCCACCCAGACTAACCATCCCACTTTAAAACCACATACACTAGATTAAAATATGAAGTCAGTCCATTTAGAAGTTGCAGGTGCAAGCATTTGTGTGAAAGGATGATTGATAGATAGTCAAGGTGGTTTTGAGGGCCTATGTGTGTGTCGGGGTATATACTGTATATGGATATAGTTTCAATGAAACAGGGAAGACTGCCTTAGGCCTTATTTAAGAAGATCCTTGACCTGTTGGGTTGAGAGAAAGAAAGGGAGAGAAGGAGAGCGGGCGAGAGGGAGAAAGAGATGCACAGCAAGTACGATAATGGCAATAATAACTTAAACAAAATAATAGAAGTAATAATAGTAGCAGTAGGCGTCAAGAGAAAACACAGCAACAAGTTAGTAACATGTATTAACGGAATATTAAGGCACAGTGGTGAGAGAGAGACGAGCTCAGTGTAAGTTCCCCAGCAGTCTAAGCTTAAAGCCGCGTAACTCGGGGCTGGTCCAAGCCCAAACCACTAGCTTTATCAAAGAAGAAAGTTCTCAGCCTACTAAATATGGAGAGGGTGTCGGCCTCCCAAACCTACACTGGGAGCTAGCGCCACAGAAGAGGGGCTTGACAGCGGACCGCTCTGGCTCCCTTTTTACTTTTGGAGACACTCGGAAGCACAAGTACTGTACCTCTGCATTCTGGGAGAGCAGTGTTCTAGTGGGGTTATATGGTACTATGGTGTCTTCCAGATGAGATGTTGATCATCAAGGGCTTTATAGGTGAGGAGAATGATTGTAAATTATATATTGAATTGTACAGGAAGCCAGTGCAGAAAAATGTGTATGGGAGAAATAATACCTCTTTTCTTAGTTCTTGTCAGTACATAGGCTGCAGCATTAACTAATTACATACATTATTTGCATTTTTGCACTCTCCTATTGTTTGTTGTTGTTGTTATTTGTATTTTTATTTACACCTTAATATGCACATACATACTTGCACTCTTGCACTTCTACTGTTTAAGTTTAAGTTAATTTAATTTAATTCCTAAATTAATACTCTGTTGTTCTTTCTTTCATCCAGCTATTTTATTGTTGTTGTTATTTTTATCTTTATTCTCTCTCTCTCTCTCTCTATATATATATACATATATATATATATATATATATATATATATATATATATATATATATATATAGTATTATTATTGCATATATCTTTTATCCCTGTTGTTTTTATATCTTATCTTATTTTCTGTGTAAATTGCTGCTACGCGACACAAAATTTCTCCTTGGGCATTAATAAAGTATATATTCATTCATTCATTCTGAATTAAACTGAAGAGTCTTAACAAAATTATTGGAGCAGCCTGATAATATATTGCAATAATCCACCTGAGAATTTTCTGCATCTTCTTGAGACGGGATGTGCCTGATTTTTGAAAAGTTAATTTTGTGATTTGGGCTATACAAAATAAACTGAATTGAATTGAGATGTGTGTGTAGTTTGTTTCCTATCTTATTTTGATAGCCACTCATTTCTGTAACGCCCTGTGGGTTGTGTTAATTGTGTGTGTGTATTTGTGTCTCTTGATTGTCATTCCCTTTCATGTGTCATGTTTGGTTAAAAATCCGACAGACAAAATAAAACTGTCTTTTCCCAGACTATTTCATAGGTTTAATTCCTTGTGTATTTAGTTTGTGTTGTTGTAGTTTGTTGCTTTGGTAGCTTCTGGCCCTTGCCAGTATTCCTGGCTTCATCCTAGGTTGGCATGTCTTCAAGGCATGCTTGGAGCTTGGCTAAATGATTCTAATCTGGCTTGATCAATATATGTAATTGGGTATCATCTGCATATCATTGAACGTTAATGTGTCCAAATAATAATGGCCAAAGGAAGCATGTATAAGATGAATAAGTGAATAGAATTGAACCAAAGACAGAACCTTGCACGAGTGTTTGACTCTCTTTGGTGTGCCCTGAGGATTCATCATTAACATATAGAAACTGAGATCAATTTGATGAATAGGAATTAAACCAGTTTAGTGTGGTTTCTCAATGTCAATTAAATATCCCAGTCTCTGTAATAGGATGGGATGGTCAATGGTGTAGAATGCAGCACTAAGAACAGAGACAAGTCCTTTATCTGATGCAATTAGAAGGTCATGAGTAATGTTTCTTTTCAGTGCTGTCTCTGAGCTGTGATGTTTTCAAAATCCTGACAGAAAATCCTCATAAACTATTGTTATGTAGAAAGTCACACAAGTGCTTTCTCAGGGATCTTCAAGAGAAAGGGGAGGTTGGGAATAGTTATAGTTGGCTAAAACCTCTCCATCGAGAGTGTTTTTTTTAGAAGATTTCAGCTATTTTAACTAACTGTGGTACATAGACCACATCTAGTAAAGAGGTAGCCACATTTAAACTCTTGATTTTAGTTTGCACACTCAATAATAATCGCAGTAGCACAACCAGATGAGGCTACGGGAGGACATGCCACTGAGAAGACCAACACAGAGTCACAAGGCTGGGCTCTCACATACACAGACAATACACACATACAGTGAGGATGAGTGCTGCCGACGCAGCTGTCCATAGGACATGCAGCTCCATATGCCCTAGCCAGTGGGGGAGTGGTGGTCATCCCAGGCCAGCTAATCAATCACTGGGCCCCCCGTCTTGCAGAGGTCATCCCGGCTCCACAGGGCAGGGTGCAGAGCCCAGAGTAGTGTGCCAATAATCGCCATTTCAGCTGAGCCACAGTGAATTCCAGCTCACCATCTCAATTTATAGGAGGTCAAAAGAAAGAGGGACAAACGCTGGGATTGAGTTTGAAGCAACAGCAAATCTACACAAATTGAAAAACTTTTTCAGACCTTTTTAAAACATATAGAAGGTTAGATGATTTAGGTTGAGGATCTGGAGGACCCAGGATGTTTTACAAGAGTGTTCCATTGAAATAGTTTGAGTTACTTAATGCCTAGTTCACAATACACAGCTTTAACCCACAAAACCTTTGACAGTTTTGACAGGCGCTAACCAAGAGGCTTGCAGATGTATTCCAGATATCTAGCAGAGTTAGTGAGTTACAGCCAATGAGAACGTATACATTGTTACGTAACAATAGGAATTTTGCTGTGTTGCATTTGCAAATAATTATTTTTAGCAAAATACGTTATCAAACCCAAATCTGTATAATAGTATCAGATTGTGTCAATAAAGCATTATAAACACATTCATAAGACACATGTATTAATATTTTTTAAATGATGTATGACAACTTGCAACAAGGTTATTCAAGTATTAATATTATTATTATTATGAAGGACATTATGTATAATAAGTTCGACGTTTAGCATGACTTGTGAGGTTTAGGTAAAGTTGCATCATTGTGTTTGCTTTTCAGAAATTGTATGATAATAGAACACATTAATGATGACGTATGAGCAGCTGCAGGTAAAGTGTAAGACAAAAGAAAAATGTACAATGACTAAGTCTTTATTTTCCAAAACACAAAACCTGGGATGCACCAATACTAACATTTAAGTACTTGCCGATAGCAAGTACCGAGTATCAATATTAGTATTTAATAGCATGGTGCACTTTAAAGTTCAGCCAGTATACTGTGCGTCTACTTCACTCCTCTCTTAAAGAGACAGCGCTCTTTTCTAAGGGGCCAATGCAATACTGTCTGCTCTTCACAGCCAGTATGTGTACAGGTCATTTAATGTTCTCAAACATTGGAACAACATGTGACTTAACTTAAACACACAATTTAATAGTTGTATTAAATTAGTAAGACATATGAAATAACATATTTTAGGGCGCTACAGGAGCTTGAAGTAGAGCCGCTGCTCCTTAGCATCAGAAAGGGCAAGCTGTAGTGGTTCAGGCATCTGATCAGAATCTTCCTGGGAGCTTCCCTTTGGAGATTTTCCAGGCACGTCCAACAGGGTAGTCCAGCCAAGAGAGACTATATATCTCGTCAGACCTGGGAACACCTCGGGGTTCCCCAGGAAGAGCTGGACAACGTTGTTCGTGAGAGGGACGTCTGGAATACAGGCTAACCCTGCTGCTTCCTGACCTGGCCCCGCTAAGCGGAAGATGATGGATGGATGGCTGGACGGACTGATGGATGGATGGATGGATGACTTTTTTAACTAACTGCATAGAAATCCCCTTCTGAGGCAACAAGAAAAATTCAGAAAGAAGCACAAAAAAAAGCTATTTAGTGTTTATGTTTGCTTAAACCAACCAGACATGTTTTGAGATCAAATTAGCTAATTAAGACCACATTTTTAATCTATGGAGTAATGACAATAGAATCAGTTCCTGGTCTTCCAATTCTGCTGACATGGCTTCAATGCAGCATTAGCCATTTTTTCTCCTCCATCTACTGCTCACTTACTCATCGTCTTTGTCTTATTCTGGAATACTGATTCGAGTTTGTGAACAACTGCCAGAGTTGGTTGAAATCCTTGAGAGCAGCTAATTCTCTTTCAAGAAGTTCACGTAGATTGTCATCTGGCTGCCACTCCTCCCAGTGTCACGTCCATCTGGCCTGGGAGGTGTAATAGCCCTGCTAATCTCACAATAATGGCAGCGGCACTGGGGACATGTCACCGAGGGACCGCGGACCCACGGTCCCCCGAAATCAATATTTCCCCCCTCAGGGGGACCCTGCTACCCAAGGGGATGTCAATACTGTCGATTGGGTATTAAAGAACATTTCATCAGTGTGTGTGACAGCAAGAGCGAGAGAAAGAGAGAGAGGGAGTGTGTGTTGGGGGTCATGGAGGGCGTCTATGGATGTCCAGGGTGGCCTGTGTGTATTAAGCACCCCAGGGAGGTCCCAAGGTGATGTGCCATCCCTCCTGAATATCGACAGGCGCCATGACAAACTGTCATCTCATTTCACTGCAATGTTTTGTGTTCTGCTTAAATAGGATGTGAGGATGGACGATGGCAGGTCTGCAGGTATTTTTCACTCCTGCTCCCTTTTATGTGGCCTTAATAACACAGCTGTCTGCTTCCACAAAGGGAAGGATTACATTGCATTACATACATGTATGTAAATATGCAGCAGCTGATTATTAGTTAGATTGACATATTTAAAATGCATAGATAGATCAAAAGGGCTATTATACACAATAATCCAATTTGATGCTGTACACATGTGTTATTTATACATGTATAGGGGCTGTGTGTTCTTATAGAAAATGTAATTGGGTTTGTGTGTAAATAAGTAAATAAATGGGAATAGTACATTGGAGAAGAAAAGTGTGTACTTGACTCTAGTGTTTAGTCAGACATGTCCCATACACAGGTGCAGGTGTGGTGCACATCTTAGTTTAGCACAGATGCTGGAAGCTAGTATCTGAATGCTTTCCTGATATGTGGACAAAGTGATTTCTTAATTTAATTCTACATTTGTCTAATTTAGTTGTGTAAACCTATTTTGCCGCTGACATGCGAGGTGAGCATCTTAAATTAACTCACGAGATAAAAAATCACCATATACTTTCTACATTAACAAAGCTTGTACGGCCTGCATGAAATCAATGTCATCCTCTGCCCATGTCGACACGGGTCCCTGCACACTATACCAACCGGCTGCAGTGTGTATGAAGACACCCAGCATAGCATGAGCAGCCCTGCAAACTTCTGCTGTCTTCGTCCGTTTGGAAAGATCACGGTAACGGTTATTACGAGAGACGAATGCTGATGTTGGGAGTGACCTATTTTCACACCCAACTCGTCACATGACCCTTGTTCAGCGGCCCTCAACCTTTAATACCGACTGACTGAGGCCCCCTGTAGCGCCTGTATGAGACCCACTGGCCTTTCAGCGAAAGAGAGCGTAAAGAATTGAAAAAGTCCTCTGGAGGTGAGATTGGGGCGGATGATGGATCAAACAAACACTGTGTCCTATGTAAACCAAGTCAACGTTACTTATTTTAATTAACTTGTGTACTTAAATAGTTATGAAACAAGCATGCTTATTTTGCCTTACAAATGTACTTATGTTAACCCAAAACACAATCTTTTCCTAGCCCTCGGATCTTAGGAATTTCGTTGACTCACTGTCACTGAAGTCAAAAACTGATGCTCGAGTCGAGCGTCTTTGTTTGAAGTGTTGGTATTTGAAGAGTTGTGGGTGAGAACCTATTGTTTGGATGTGCTGCTAACTACCTGTATGAGTTCCTGTAATAGCAGCATCCTATTTCTACCTTTGCTCCTGAGAAAAGACAATTACCCTTTACACAACTACAAATATAGGCCCTATAATAGCAACTTAACAACTGAAAATCCTGGTGTTATCAGTGTAACATTGTGACATCACTGTTCAGTGTGCTTATGGGTGCAACGCATCACCCAGTTGAATACTGTTCAAATACTTAACTAACTTAAGAGTAACTTAATACCAGGTTGAAATAAAATACCAATAATGTCAATTTTTCAGGGAAATCAGTCTGGTGAATGGTGTGTTTGTCCAGCCAGCTGTGGCAATGATGTTGATTTGCTCATCATCAGTGTACTGTCGACTTGACGTGCAACTCTCAAGCTAATACGTCCATGGCAGTGCCAAGACACAGTGAGAAGCAAACATTGTGGGATAGTTTTGCCAGTCCACAGTACCAACTCGTAGTCATTGAACCATGACCAAAATAAATCGATGCAGGCGGCCAAATGTTTCGCAATTGACTCGAGTACTTGAACAACAACCCAGCCACTTGGCTGCCTTCCATGGTCCACCAGCATTGTGCTGTGGGTGCAACTTTTCCTACCAGACGACTAATGCAAAGAGTGTTTGTTCCAGTGAAGACGAAAAAGCCTGCATCAGGATTTTGCTTGTTCTCACCCGGCCGAGGCCACAGGATCTACAGCGTTCTCTCTGCGCCCCGCCGCCTTCCCACCCAGCACCACCATCTGTTCCCTGGCACAGCCCTCTGCCCCCCATGCAGGGCAGACCCAGAGTGCTGACACCCTCACACCACACACACAAGGGGAGGATGTGTGTGTGTTTGTGTGTGGTCACACATGTGGCACCACAATCAGGTCACAAATGTAAGGACAAAATGTATTTTTCAACAGATGTAGCGCTACTGGTTTTGCTGAAAAGAAGGCGTTACTAAAGGTCTTGCTCAAACTAGTGTAGGCCCAAGTGGACACTTGCCTTTATTGTGAACACATGCAATTTGTCAATGCAATGAATGATTAACTGGCACGTTTCAAAGTGGTTTAGGTACAGCGGAAGTGGCTGATACTTCTATGGATTCAAAGGCTCGGGACAGCATCATTCCCATTGAGATGCTGTTTAGATTATCAAGTAGTCCGCTGACGGTGTTCCTTTTGGCTTGTTTCATACAGTACAACTGTCATTTTTTCAAACTAAAGTAATTATTTTGTATTTCTTTTCTCCCACGGTGCTTTGCCTCAGCTGGTGCTGGTGCTGGTGCTGGGTTCACATCAAAATGAACGGAAAGCGCTGTTCTGTATTTTGAATAAATAAATTGTAAATAAAATGTGCAAAGAGCGAACTGTCTGTTTCCTTTACTTTATATTCATGTCATTAATATACAAATATGATTAAGATGTATCCACATGAGGAATAAAGAAATAAAAAGAGGATCACCTGCTATAAGTGATCAATTCAACCCAGACGGATGTATTCACTATGAGGTTTCCACAGAAGTTGGAAGTGGAAAACTTGTTTATAACCTTCATATTATGTTGGTCATGCTTTTTGTCCCTGTTTTTGGTTGTAAAGAAAGTCGTGTTTAGCAATGTCATTGTATCTCCAGATCTCAGCAATGACGAGTTAATCATTGAAATGTCATCAAAAGTGGATTATATGAAATAGATGGCAAAACTACCAAAAATAAGACCCAGGTTGTAACATTTCTTTAAGCACTTCAAAATATCAATAATAACTTGTGTGGCCTAGAAAATACAATAACGATCGTATTGTCATATCCTGGCTGAATTCTCCTTTGTTTGTTAAATATCACGACAACACTCTTGTCCTTGACCTCTTTCTTGCTCACCAACACACTCAGAAAGACTTTTGCAAAAAAATCAATATTATGAGATGTTCCTGAAAAAGAAGTAAACAGAAAAACTACGCAGACGTACAGATTCAAGTGCACACAGACAACCTGGCCTGCTAGGAGCTGTGCTGCACACGGCTCAGGCTCAGGCTTAGCATGGCGTCCCAATGGGAAACAAGGAGACCAACAGTATGCAACGTACACATATCAAGACAGACGCACATGTTGTGTTGTGTGATTGTGTGATGACGTGTGTGTGTTTACGACCAAGCGCTCCATGCATAATGCAGTGGCTTGAATGTGACGGTGAATCCAGATAGGAACAAACAAGAATAACAGGAGGACTTAATGTCAGTCATCATCTGATGACAATAGATATGGAAATTGTTAGATATCTGTCAAAGATAGGAATCAGGTGGAGGAAGAGTTAGGCCTTCCCACACGTTTTTTTACACACATTTTTCAGTTGTCTTTGTGATGAGTACTTTCACACAGAACGTGAATCTTACGCTGCGAAAAAAAGAGCATAAGCATTTTTGCAAAACAATGTTGATTCTCCTGAAATAAATGCATCAACCAATCAGGTTGTGCAGAACGGACATATTCAAAACGTGCACTATAGTGTCCAACAACAAGGACAGCAAACTGTATTATTCCTTTGAACCTTGGCAAAGGCAGCGCAGACCAGATCCACTCCTTCTGTTCTTACCTTTCACAATAAATGGCCGAGGCATGTGTTCCGAGTATTACGTATTTTATTCATTCATTCGCCACAGCCTTAGTGTGTAAAGACCTTTATGGGGATGTTAGACTGCATGAGATGCCTTTAGCAAATTGTATAACATTTTCATTTAAAAATGCTGTTTGAGTGTGCTTGTGCATCTTCATACTTCATGCTTTCATATGTGTGTCCAGACTCCACGGTGGCTTCATGAAGAATGGCGTTGGGGCAACTGAACTCATTTTCCTTTCCCCTGCTTTAACCCTTGACCTTTGACCTCCAAGGTCAGATACCCCCCCCCCCCTCTCCCCTTCCCATCCATCAGGCCCTCTGTCCCAAACAGGGGAGCGTCTTTGTATTCAACCCACCTCTCATCTCTCACCTCTTTTGTTTTAACCTCTTTAGCCATCACTCCTGGGTGGGGGGGTTGGTTTATAGCCCTGATGGGTTATGGGTACTGGTGGGAGGAGGAGGTGGGGCAACAAATCTCAGACTCGCACCTAAAGCTGTCAGTGGTGCCCCGGGGGCCCTCGGGCGTCAGCCAGCACGGTCACCTTGGATGGGCGGACGCATGAGACTGAGACACACACACAGATTTGTCCATGCAGACGCCGGGCGAGATAGCAAACAGAGAAGACCTCGCCTGTACGATCCCCACCTCCACACACAAACAGACGCACACATGCATACACATTGGCAGGAGAACAAACACAGGGGTTGTCACTCACGTACACACCTCTCCCTGTCAGAAACTCAATTAATATTCTAGAAGAGAGGAGGCCGCCGTGTGTTTACACAGATTACTGCAGACTTGCTCTGCCCCTCCTCTCGTCCTCCTCCCAGCCAGCGCCCCACACTCACACCGGGAGATCTCTTTTCCCTCCCAATCTGCTCTCAGCTGAGCGGAGCTCTGGTCATGATAACCAGATCAAGATGACGGCGATGCGTTTGTTAATGAAGCGGAGACTTTTTTTCAATCCCGTTCCCCCCCCCCCCGTTTTTTTTTCCCAGGTGCTGCTAGAGAGAATGTCGAGATAGCCCCCCCCCCCCCCACCCCCCCAAACCACCATCACCGCCCTGCTGCGCTCAGAGGCACCCTGCGGCGCGGCGTCCTGGTGAGGTGTCGGTCAAGAGGGCGGAGCTGGGCAAGTTCTGCGGGTTGATGGAGGTGGTGGGGGAAGGTGTCGGCGAGTCAGTGGGATGGCCCAGTGGCCCTCATCGTCTGGGGTCATCCCGTACCACCCACCCACTCCCCAGCTTGGTGGCAGCTGTGTGGGCCTGGGGGGTCCTTCATGGGCCCAGCAGGGGGGAATGTGGGTGATAGTGTGTGCAAATGTGTGTGTTGAACAGTAAAGGGGAGATGATTGGAGTTTTAGTCACACAAACATTTCCCAGAGGCAGAGCTGCTTTGGGGGCTGAAATGATTGTCACTGGTGCATAAACCTCAGTGGATGGAGTCAGTTTGACTGAGCGACTCCAGTGAACCAGTGCAGGTGCTATCTACGAGTATTAAGTTCAGTGCTCGATGTGCTGAAGAAATGAAAATGAATAGTTGATCTTCCAAGTTGAACCTGTCTTGCCATAGGCCAACTGCACCCATCTCAGGTGAACCACCTGCACCCCGCATACTGAGGATGGGAGTGTGTGAGAACTAGGCTGCAGTCCAAAACCCGACCGGCATAGTGCCAGTTTGAACCAATTGGACACGGTTTCCGTCCAACAGGAAAGAAATACCACTTGTACCAACAGCATCGCGACAATACAGAATAATAAACAAATTGCACATTGCTGATAGAGGTTGAATCCAGCGTAGAAGGAAGCACCTGCTGCATCGGTTTGATTATCAGATGTCAGAGACCTGACGTCATACCTGCTTAAAAACAAGAAAAACTTGACTTATTGTCATCCTCGGCACTGGGAGAAGTGGGCTGCTGTAAAGAGCTCACGGTTCGTTGTCTCCCTCAAGGACACTTCAACATGTGGACAGGAGGAGCTGAGGATCAAACCGCCAACATTGTGATTAAAGAACGACCCACTCTACCCACTGAGCCAGAGATAACAGATAGATAACAAAATTAATGGATATTACAGATGACACTTGTTTTATTTGACGTGATTGCCGTGGCGGTAAAGGTGCCCCGCTGTGGTTGAAGGGTGGGGTGGGGGGGGGCTTCTAGAATACCGAGCTGACTCCAGCAGCAGCTGCAGTGCCCACCACCACCAACAGATGGCACATGTGAGGAGTCCAGACCGCGACAGTACAGTGAGAGAGCACGCCGGCTGAAGTGAAAGCTAAGCGCTTCGTTTCTGCTCCGAATGCAGGACACTAACTATTGTAATGTGACAGAGTGGAACTTTAAACTAAACTTTACTACGTTTGTCATATTACATATTTTTACACACATGAAATTTGGTCCCTGCATTTAACCCATCCGTAGCAATTTAGGAGCAGTGAGCTGATGTGAAGCACTGGGGTCTCAGTGTCTTGCTCAAGGACACTTTGACATGCAAACTATGGGGAGACTGTGGATCGAACCATCAACCACCTAAAATGTACATTGCCGTAGAACCTTTTTAATTCACAGATTTATTTATATTTCCCGCATCGCCATTGATTAACAGAGAGATTTCCGCACACTGGATTGTTCTCATGTTATAACAAAATGTTTTTCACAACAAGACAGTTTCATGTCAGGAATGAGGACAATCATACCATGTAATATGTTTTCTTTGATACTAGTAGACCTAGTTGCATCCTTGTTGCATTTGGCCAGACTCGGCAATCACAATATTCAAACCAGTGTTACCTCACATAACAAGTTAATTACTCAATAATAAAAAAAATGCCTCAAATATGCAAAAACAAGGAGGTTTTATAGACACTTTTTACGTCTACGTGGATTACATGGCCAGTATCCACCATGCACTAACATCGGCCTGGTCTGTCGGTGCAGCCCTAGTTGGCACCCAGCCTGCCACTAAGCCCCACGACTTGTCTGAGCACATCAGCGGAGTGGCCAGTCAAACACCCTGCACCGAGCCAACAGCCAGCCTCCCTGCCTGGGCCGGGCCACACGACCCAGCAGCAGAGTCACACCAGCCTTACCAAGGGCAAGAGAGGAGGGACCGGGGAGCGCTGCGCCGATGTCAACTTTTTATCCTCTCCGTCAGGACATCACCAGAACCTGAGGCAAAATTATTTTTATTTATGGTCAAATATCATTGACTTAAATAGAATTTGAATTGTTATTTTAAAAAAACTTACATATAACAAATATACTTATCTTGTTAACAGGATTTATATATTTAATGAAATATTTCAGATATTTTGTTACCATACTAACAGTCATATATACAGTTTGAAGTTGAACAAAAACAGACCCAAAAATATTTTTGCAGTCAGTACAAGGAACACTTTCTGTCCAAAATATTCAGCATTTTAACTGTTCAATAGCACATTTTGTGTGTGTGTGTGTGTGTGTGTGTGTGTGTGTGTGTGTGTGTGTGTGTGTGTGTGTGTGTGTGTGTGTGTGTGTGTGTTGAGTCCGTCTGAAAGAAGAGGTGATGTTGCGAAAGCACATTTATCTAGATCAGTTTATTTCAGCCACTATACCGGACATGTAACCAGCTTCAGATGTCCACAAACCCTCCCCGCCACAGTGACATCTCGAGTCCTCCGTATCTCCTACAATGTTTGACTCGCCGCCAGTAAGACGGACATGCTGGTGGTGCACAGCGGCACAATACTTATGTGTCATCTCATTTCAAATCACACTGTGCTACTTCAGAAAGGGAAGAAGAGAGGCGGGAGCACCAGGATCGGACGGGAATGGAAGGTACAGAGGAAGAATGGAAATTGGGGAAGGAGAAGGAAAGGAGGAGGAGTGGGGGAGGGGGTTATGGAGGGAAAGAAATCTCTGTCTCAGCAAAAGTTTTCATTAAAATTTGGAGACAAATGATCTCTGTGTCCTTCTCCTGAAGCTGCCTGGGGCGTCATGCTATTTCTATGCAAATAACAACCTCACGCCTTTGCTCCTATTATTTCTGCTGGAGCTGCTGCAACATGACCCAAGAGAGTGGGGGAGGGAGGAGGGAGACGGGGAAGGAGCAGGAGGGAGGGAGAGGGAGGAAGGGTGATGCGAAGTGAGAACGAGAAATAAGATGGAAAATGCAGTAGAGGAGGAAGAGGGAGAGAAGGAACGACAGGAGGAGGAGGAGGAGACAGTCAGACAAGCAGTGTGTGTGTGTGTGTGTGTGTGTGTGTGTGTGTGTGTGTGTGTGTGTGTGTGTGCGCGCAATGGACTCACCGAGGTGTGAAAATATATAACACTAGGAAAGAGAGAGAGGGCGAGAGAGGGAAAGATGGAGAGCTAAGAACAACACAAAGACACAGCCATAATTTGTTTGGAGTCTGCCTTCCTTGTAATATATGACACCCTCAGCATGGGTGCTTCCTCACCACGCACTATTGTTTAACTGTATAGCACTTACAACACTATCAGGACCAGTCCATCTCTCCACACACACCCCAGGATTTACGTACTGGGGCCCTCTACTGCTGCAGTCTGCTGCAAATGGAACACAATGAGAAGCGGATGCATGAATATACAACCGTATTCACACTGTTGGTGCCACTGTTTTACACACTTTGCCCTGATGCCGTGAAATGGAACGCCATGGTGACCGTTTGTGCCAAAATAAAATGTTGGATATTTGCGTCCGACATTGGCCACCGATGGTGTCTCTTGTGTGGCCCGGGGGAGACACAGCGGTAAATAAATCGCTTTACCTGAAGTCAGCTGCGATTTAAGTTCACTCACCTACAATTCCCTCTGTTGGCTGTGCGGTCTGTCCTTCTGACTAACGTCACTGCACATCACCAGAGCTGCTGGCTGCTGGCCTTGTTTTGGTAAGAACTTGAGACAACTTGCCTTCTGATAGGATCTCCGACGTCTCCTGCTGTCACAACTACTGACCAGAGATGTCTGGTGTATTTAATTGGTCGTAAAGATGTTCCTTCCGAGTGGTGAAGGAGAAAGAAATCCCTGTGAGTTGGAGCAAGCCTGGTTCGTGGTCCTAAGAGTCAAACTATGACAGGCTACTCACGTGACCAATGACTGATGATTAAATGTCAAAGTCTCCTGGCTGAAAAGAACCCGGTCTTGACATACCACCTTCTGAAGTAGTTGATAGCAGCATGATGGCAAACTAATTGCTTACTTACACATCCAGCAGGAGTTAAAACAACATTATCATCCCATTCAAATTGTGTTTGTGTCCACCTGATGAGTGCTTTTCTATGTTATGAATGTATTTGAGGGACCAATTAATGTATAATATAAATTATATTTAATACATTTTTTTTATTCCCTCCTTTTTTTCTTTCTTTCTTTCTTTCTTCCCCTTTTTATTTTTTATATTTTATTTTACTATCACTTCATGAATGAAAATAATGTAGATTTAATTTTGCAAGGAGTGCATATGTCCTGTGTAAACAAGTAGCTCCCCATTGAAATGGAAGTGTGAAATTTAGAGTGCAAATTCCACTCATATTCAAATAGACCTGGATTTACCATATTTCCATCAGCAGACAATGTCAAATAATGAATATTGATAAATGGCAGCATTTCTGAAGCATGCAGCTGCTCTGTCTCTTCTCCAGAGGTCTGGCTGTTTTATGGCCTTTTTTTACGAAAACGTATATGGCACATTTACATTGGACATTTCCAATATACCTATAAATATGTCTATTTATATTGGATTTATGAAGATAAGCTGCAATGCCTTTCCTGTGCTACAGCCTCTCACTACTAATTCATGGGTCCTTGCAGGTTTTCCGTTACAGAATTTGTAGATTCCCACACAGACGTGAAGAGTAAAATATTTCCCTCAGCTGTCCTCAATTCATCATTTACCCTCCTCCCCTCCTAACCTCTCATTTTATCTCTTATATTTTTCCAGAACTTTATTATTGGATGATTCTGGATGAAACCAACACTGTAATGAAGTAATATACATATACAGTACATCATAAACGTATAATATAAATCATCATTAAAATGTAAACAGCACTTTAGGTTGTGTTCTCTTATTGAGAAGGTAGATATCGTATAACTGTTAACTATTATATTGTACAAAATTCACAATTTCTATTATAAAACTAAAAGGAATCTTTGGAAAGAAATTAATTCTGTATGCAGTAGCAATGCATTACTCTCATATTTGAAGAAGAAAAAAACTGCAGACATGTATTCAGCATGTTTAAACTGTGGTTACGTTAAGGTAAAGGTTACGTGTGTGTGTGTGTGTGTGTGTGTGTGTTGGAGTGAGATTTTGTCGGGGGTGACCAAAATTTAGCCGCGCACGCAGCCACACACGTTGGTGGCTCAAATATCAGGAAATTTGAATTATTTTGGCGTTGTACCCATGTTGTACCCATGTTGTCCCCATGTTGTACCCATGTTGTACCCATGTTGTCCCCATGTTGTCCCCATGTTGTACCCATGTTGACCCCATGTTGTACCCATGTTGTACCCATGTTGTTCCCTGCATTCTGGTGGTTTGTGGGGCCTAAAGTCGTTGATAGGGGCGGCCTACTGGAGATGGACAACATTGGTTACTTTCTGTGAAGCAAAGACATAGCTGATGGTCCACCCCCAGGACATTTTGGTTTAAGTTGATGTTATTTCATGCATTCTAGTGGATTTTTGGGTGGAACGCTAAAGATGTAGCTTGGTACCAGCCGAATTTAGCCCCGCCCACCACATTTGAGGTCTGGAAGTTCGGTCTGGCACTGCTCCGTTGGGGAGAAATTATCCAAAATGAAAAATTGTTCGGACCAATCAAATTGTCAGGGCGGGCTTTATACGATGACGGACAGATGACAGCAACGTAATCAACCACGTCACCAAAGAGCGCTTGGGAACCACATGTCATTAACATACCGTAGTCCAGGGGTGGGCAATTCATTTTCCCAAGGGGCCACATGAGAAATTTGGACCGTTGTGGAGGGCCGAACCAAGTCTGAACTTCATTCAATTAACTCAATATGAATGTTATTACTTTATTAAAAAACTGTAAATTATATTGTTTTGAGCTGCTACTGGTAAGAATACATGTTACAATAAGGCTATGAAAATAAGTTAACAAAAATGTAAACCGTACCTTAAATATGTATGTTAAAGACCAGCAATTTATTAACTTTAAACAAAAGCAATAAGTGCTTTTGATGTTTTCCAGTTCAGTTGTTCTTACTTAGTCCAGTCTGTGTTGCTTGAACAAGAGCATGAAGTCTGGTTGAATGAGGTGGAGATGAAGGACAGCTGACAGGTATCAGAGAGAGGATCTGATCTGTTGAACTTCATCACTAGAATGTTTGTTCTCATGTAGGTAGATCCAAAGAGAACCAACATCTTCTGAGCATCTTTCCTCATGTGAGGAACGTTCTCCTCTTTGAGAGAAGAGTGAAGATCCTGACTTAAAGTGCTCTGCCATAGTGGATCAGACCGCAGGTCAGATCAGCGGTGGCTTTGCGCGATTAATTTTCAATCTGGAGGCGGAGACTGCAGAGCGAGGCTCCTTGGGAGGCGGGGTCTCGCGACAGAAACTGCAGAACAATACGCTTTCACTTCAGTCTCCAAGTCGGCAACACTGCCCGTAGTGCGGCTGCATAAGCGCGCGTGCGCGCACACATGAATAAATCGCCTTCAAATTAAAAGCAGTGCAGTTTGTATTGCATTCATGGCGTGCACCTTATTTATTTATTTTTCATTTCTGATTGACCTCACGCGGGCCAGACTGGGAGAGCCGCGGGCCGTAAGATGCCCAGGTCTGCCTTAGTCTCTGCTCCTCCTGAGTTTCTCCCGCGGTTGTGTTCGTTTGAAAATCTTCTTCTGTCGCTAACTTCGGGACTCTTTGGGGTAAATAGGATGTCTATGCAGCGAATAGGTTTACAGATGCGCTCCTTAGCGCCATCTATCGTCGGGGAGTTTGAAAAGGAACGAACGCGCCTCGGCCTAAAATCAGAAATTTTTTTTTGCCGTGAGAAATTGGTTGTGTGGCGTGAGTGCGTGTGAAAACATGCAAAAGCGTGTGTCACACAGCGAAACCGTGAGAGTTGGTAGCTCTGGTGTGTGTGTGTGTGTGTGTGTGTGTGTGTGTGTGTGTGTGTGTTCCATCTGTGCAGATGGCACCCTGCCGTCTGACTCACCTGCTGCCCTGCGGGGAGTCACTAGCTAGCAGCACTGCTAACCCAAACAGCTAGTGAACTGTGAAACAACTGCAGTCAAAACATCGAGCCGATTAGACGCTAATTACGTTGCTGCCATATGGCGCTAACTGACCTGCCGACACCCAAAACCACAGAAATGTGTTTGCGTATGTTTTGGTGAAACAAAGAGACCTGGGCTGCCTCGACACTTCTTAACAACAACAAAACCACAACAAATTAATTGATTATTCCATTATATTGAACCACAAACACATTGTGCACAGACACGCACACACACACACACACACACCACACACAAAGGGCCTTAAATGAGCACTTAATAGGGCAGAAGGCCGGTGGATTATGACCATAAAGGCCAAAGATACTTTAGGCTTTCAATCAATTAGGCGACTCCGAATCCAGATCAAATAAATTTACTCTGACAACAGAAGCGCAAATTAATCTGTGTTATGATCTATTTCAACAGCTAGTATTCCTCCATATGTGTCTGTTTATGGTTAAATAAACACAGGATTTGCATGTAGGTGCTGCAAAATGCAGAGAGAAAGTAAATACAAAAAAACACCATCTGTCATCCAACCTAAATGTAGCCACGTTACCAAAATAAAAGCACAGGACTGGAACTTGTTTCAAAATTATTGAATGGTCTTTTAATATATGGCCTAGACTACACAACCATAACTAACTATAATTGTACTAAGTCTACACACACAACCATTATCTCAAGGAAATTATTTCAGTCACTTTTGCTTGGTCAAGGCATTCATCATGGATAAAAACAATGTATTGCAACACATTGCACTGTTTGAGGGAGCGGTTAAAGAATGTGAGCAGCTTCAACTGACCTGCTGTGGAAGTCATGAGATTGTGCTTCAGTGTGTAGTAAAGGAAGCGCAACACTTTCTATGACACCCACGTCTATAATGCATTATGAACATACTGTGTATGTGCATGTGTAATATGATTATAGCACTGTATAATTATAGATATAAGCATTAATGAACATTCATAATACCTGAACAATCACAGCACAATATATGGATTTTCTGATGACTTATAAAGTTTAGAATCTTAATACGTCATAATTACAAAACATTGCAAGAATCATATTGTATTATAATTTTGAAAGTTGTAATGTGGTATATTATTTTTGTGATGCATTATAATGTGATTATAAGTTACTGTAAGTGGTCATTGTTTGATTTAAGTTAAGTGAAAAAATGTCATATTTACTTGAACTTTGCTGAAAGCAAACAATGATATTAACTTATAATGGTAATATAATGCATAATAACAGTGATTCTAATGCATTAAAAAAATATTACAATGTATTACAACTATGATAAAAAGCATTATAATACTTTACTTTAAAAGTGCTATGATTGTTGATACTTATAACTGTAACTATACAGGACTATAAAAAGATAATATTTCATTATACGTATGAGTATAATGTATTATACACATGCGCGTGACAGAAAGGGTAACCACTGCAACAAAATGCCTCGCAAACACATCCTTGACCACAACACACACAAACTGAACAAAATAGGCTGTCAAAAGACGATATAGCCAACTCTCACTACACAAACACACACACACACACACACACACACACACACACACACACACACACAGACAAACACACCTAGAGGTGTACCCCTACAAACACATCACTATCAACCCTGACTGACAATACACACCACACAGCAGCGCTCCTCACAGGCACACGCTGTCTCCTGCCTTAAAGCTACAGCCAATGCACAAAGTAAAGGCAGGATGGTAAAACGGAACACACACGCGCACACAAGCACACGCACACATGCGCACGCACAGACACACACAGTCTTTCTCCTTCCTCCTTCTCAATCCATCTGCTTCATGTTTGCATTTCATGCCTGCCGGCATTTTTTTGAAGTGGCAATACTTTGATGCAGACTGAGGGATACATTATCATTATTTCAATTTCCATGCTGAGGTGTTTTGTGTGTGTGTGTGTGTGTGTGTGTGTGTGTGTGTGTGTGTGTGTGTGTGTGTGTGTGTGTGTGTGTGTGTGTGTGTGTGTGAGGTAGAGAGACATAGATATGAGGACAGAGAGCAGTACCAATATGCTTGCTGTCTTCATACTGGTGTGAACATAAGGCATTGTCGGAGAAAGAGGCAGAAAACAAAGAGAGTCGAGGCAGTGGATGAGGAAGGGACGGGAGATAGAGAGGAGGACGGGAATGCAGGAGAGCAGAGGAAGAGGCATGAGAGATAAAGGCAGCAGCAAAGAGTGCATTGCATTTTGACATGGCCGTCTAAAGCATAAGCCTCTCCTGCAGCTATGTGCTTTGTGCTGGGCTCGTCCATCTATATCTCTCCTTCTATTTCTCTCTCTCTCTCTTTCTCTCTGCCTACATACCCCTCTTTTCCTTTCTTCTATTTTTAACTCCCTCCATTCCCTCTCTCAGTCAGTCTTGGCCTGTACAATAAGTCACGGCGAGCACAACTGCTTCAATAAGACAGTGGTGGACTCCACATTTCAGGCGGAGGAACAGATACAGTATATTCAGGCGCTTCCTTTTTCACGCCTGGTTAAGTCATGAGGCTCCTTAGCAGAGCGGTTCAGGATTTGGGACGCCCTTCTAATTGATGACACAACACAGAGCTTTTCTAAGTAACTGGCAGCATTCCAATGCAGTTCTATACACAGTAAACAAGTAAATACATTACAATGAATAACAGGTCTCTGGGAATCAGGACGTTCATGTTCGATGCATGCGTGTGCCACCGCCATGCTGCCTGCAGGACCGTCCACCAGAGCAGAAAGGGACAGTGGGCTGGCTGGTGCCAACCCACTGTTGTGTCAGCTGTCCAGGTGGCTGGTCTCGGACCAGTCAACAGTCTCGCACTCAAGGCCAAGGCAAACTCCCTCAAAACTGTTTCTCACTGACAAAGAATTAATACGTTTGTTACCTTTTGTGCGCACAGAAAAAGTCTTTGTGTTTATATTTAAAAGGTATTGTTTTTGTGCAAATTTGCAAAAATACCTTTCTTTTTTTCCTATGTATTATGTTGAGTAGGTCGGCTAATATTGGGGACTCGTGCGTAGACTGACCTCTCCGACATTTACCCAGAAGGCTGCTGTTATATAATAGGCACAACATGAAAACTCCTGGAGATGTCTTTCCTAAATAAAAAAAAACAGGTAATGGAAAAAAAAAGAGTTAAAATGTGGTAATAGCTTATGTGGTTTTAGCTATTATCTTAAGTATACTGTAATTTGCATGAAGGGTTTTTATAACCTTAATAGTATCTCCACTGAAGGAGTCTACCTTGGAACAAATGCACCAGCTCTCACTAACACTATCATCAGCAGTGATCATTAAAGCCCCACATGAAGCTTTTTATTCTCCACATAAAAAAAAGATAACTGAACCTTTTTTTTGTTTTCCAACTTCCAATACCTGTCCACCAAAAGGGTATGCACTACATGCGCAAAGATTTCACTTTTATCCTTCAAAGAGTATTTACATGACGTACAGTGAACAGTGCAGCTGTTACACTCTGAGCTCTATCATCATCTTAAGATACATAAACAATAAAAAACTCACAATACATATTGTATGTGTGCCCTTTAAAAGACCTGATTTTAACTAATCATACTCATCATGCTGTAAACAGTATTTAACATCAGAAGGTTCACCCTCCCCTGTGTCGCTGAACACAGTTTATTTCCTGTGAATGCTTCTATCCATTAAAAGGAGGTGGGATGGACCCCACACTCTCCAAGCTCTGTCTTACTTACAAGCTCCCGTCTCTGTCTTGATGTGGATGACAGTCATAACACACCACCACGCTCCATCATGCATTCCTCCCCTCTGGGTCACAGTCATCCATACACACGTCATTCTTGTAAATATGACCAGACCAAGAGCGTGGGAGAGAGATCATGCAGGTCTTAGATGTGACAATATTTCAGAGTGACAGAAGTCTGTCCCAGTCCTCAGGGTTCTATGCTCTGACCTCAGGGTTCTATGCTCTGACCTCAGGGTTCTATGCTCTGACCTCAGGGTTCTATGCTCTGACCTCAGGGTTCTATGCTCTGACCTCAGGGTTCTATGCTCTGACCTCAGGGTTCTATGCTCTGACCTCAAGGTTCTGGCATAGGGTTAGGGTTAGGTTCCCAATCAACTTCGGTCTGATGTGCCCTTCCACAATATTCCATGTTCCACGTTGAAGCTGGTGGATTTCAGTGCTGCCATCTTTTTAAAAGGAAGGACAAAAGGAGAAATAATGATGACTCACCTATTGAAATAAAGGTAACTGATAATTATGTCCATATTACAAACTAGACTTTCCATTCACTGTCTGATCTTGAATCCCAGTTCCACACATTATTTTGCCTTTATTGTATAGGATAGAGTGATATGGGAGAGACATGCAGCACAGGGCTGAAGAATGGATTTAAATCTTTCAATTTTAGATACAAATCGAAAAAGGTGAGTATTTGAGAAACCCTTTTGGTGTTGTATAATATATATTGACAATGTTAGCTATTACCTTTGTTTTTCAGGAGTAGATTAATACCTGTACTTTATAAGCAAACAGCTGTGCCAGATTGTTCCCTTCCGTCTCCTCCTATCATTTATTTTCTACTTTCTCTCTATTCCATCTTTATTAACCAAACCGATGCACAATCAGAAAGCATAGCTTTAACAAATACTAGGAATTAAAATAATTATCAAAATGTTATTGTTACAACTAAATACCTCATGTTTCTTTTGCTGGTTACCTCTTTCAATAAATGTCTGTAATTATCTAATTCATACATACATACATACATACATACATACATACATACATACATACATACATACATACATACATACATACACAACATGGTATGGTATATGATGCAATGAATCATATATTTTGGAATGGAAAGATTATAATCATAAGGAAGCAACTGTCACCTGAATATTCCTTCCCAAAACTTAAAAACTGAATATTCAAAATGGTTCTGTATGTTTTTCTTAGAAAATGTACAGCAATAATCAATACCAGCCAACCAAACTACTTCCTGTCCTTAATTTAATATGTAAAAACGATCCACTCAGTAGCAATACTGCTTTAAAGAGACCTGAAGCACTTTTAACAAAAACAAGCAACATATACAAAACATATATCAAACTGTTGTAATTGTCTGTTGAAGAAGTGTCCAGATTTCACTTTAATTTGAAAGTTTATAAAGTGCTGTTGAGTTGTTCCCATGTGGACATATCTAACTTGTTTCAGTACCGTCATCCTGGTGGTGAGCAGGGCCGTCCTTCAATCAGAGGATCGGTGGTTCGATCCCCGGCTCCGCTAGCCCATGTCCATGTGTCCTTGAGCAAGACACTTAACCCTAAATGTATATGGTTGATAATCTGATGTGGGTGAACGATGTCATGTAGTGTTGAAAAGCTTTGAGTGGTCGAAAGACTAGAAAAGCACTGTACGAGTCCATTTAAAAATGTAAAGAAACAGAATGATAATATCAGGTGAATAGAGTCCAAACATACACATATAGGTCCATGTTTAGTGTGCTAAATGATAGATGAGGTGGGAAAGAAAAGCAGGATGCAACAGGATGCTGCCGGGATCTTGGATTAAATTACCATGGAGCGGTGAACCCCATAATCCTGATTTATTCGGCCACAATTAGGAGAAACTAATTGCAATAACAACTTAAAGAGTGAACAAGAATATAGGTCCAGCATTTAAAGTAATAATTGGCCCACTTAAGCCAGTGTATGAATACCAGAAATTGCATATATCTGACTAGACACTTAGATTTGCTTGTGTTTATCAGCATAAAAAAACATTGTTTCTGCTAGGTCTTTTTGTATAGCTACTAATAATAATAATAATAATGAAAATAATAATAATAATGAAAATAATAATAAAGGAAAAATTATAAAATGTTAAATTGTTTCACAAAATAAATATAAATGTCAAAAATTGTATTTTGTTGTTGTAATATATTATTTATATTTATGTTATGCTTCACAGGTGCCTTTGTCTTGAACACGCACACACGCACAAAGACACACACACACTCATTCTTGCCACCACGACAGTAGAGCAAGATGACTTGTGAAGAAAAAGAGGGACACCCACGGGTGCTGTTGAGGTACTGCAAACGCTTCTCCTCCTGGTTGAACATGCAGTTGGTGACCGAGTCAGACAAATATGACAAACAACATGAGTTTTACAACAATGTCATCCCTTTTTTCTGTTCTGTTCAAATATTTCAAAAAAATTATAATAATTTAACCGGTGAAATGGGATGTTTGATTTGAACACATTCAAACACACTGCAGCATGATCAGCATGACTGCCATTGGGTTCTGAATGCATTGTATAACCAACCACACATTCTCAATTTTGGATTTATTTTATGTTAGTGTAAATATTCAGCATGAAGCAAATTGTGTACTATTTCCCAGCATTGAACCATATAGCGAAGGTATCACACACACTGGCAAACTTCCACTGTGTTGTACTTTTGCATAGCCAGAGTCTGCACTTCTTTTCTCACAAACAGATTTATACTCACACACACACACACACACACACACACACACACACACACACACACACACACACACACACACACACACACACTGCCTTGACAGAGTGGCAGGTTGGCATTGAGGAAGTAGGATAGTGCTTTTGTGTTTGTTTGCCTCTCTATATCAAACCATGTCAAATGTGCCCTCACAGTGACAAAGGACCTGTCTGTCCATATGTTTCAGCATGATAGCATACAATGTAGTGCAGTAGGATGGCGTTTCTTGTTCTCCCTCGCTCTCTTTCACACACACACACACACACACACACACACACACACACACACACACACACACACACACACACACACCTCGGAGGTAAACTCTTTGTCCAGTATTGCAAGCCAAAATGCTCCCCTATTATAACACAAGCCTGACTCGCCTGATTCCCCCCACTACATTATAAGTGTTAATTAATCCAAGCCAAACACAATGCATTCACAAATGGGCTCTATGTGTAATACGGTCTGACAAGTACAAGTAGATGCAGGATGAAATTCTGCTTTTTGGTCTTCATTTCCGAGGCTTGTGGGGTCGAATTAAACAGCAACAATGCTGTTTTTGTGTTTCCAATTGTTTTGTTGGAAGCAGAGTTTCAGTCTTTGTTTGAGTGCTATACGTTGTTACACCCATCGACAGTGTTTGGTATATAATATCTGCGCTTGCTCATTACCTATTTGTGCTGGTTACAGAGTCATGGAAATTACGCACGAGCCGAGTTATGAATCAGCAAGTCATTAGTTTGAAATTCAAATCTATTTTCACACCATGTTGTGCTCATTTAGGACCACTGTTGTGCAACAGCTCTAATACTCCATAATAAAATGCAAACAAGCCTGGTAATGTTTCTTTCAGCTTTCATTTGATATGAGGATAGATAAAGTGTATGATCAATTGTATAATTAAAGTAAATATTAAGGGGATTTTTTTCTTGTTATGATTTTAACAGCTTGGATGCTAATTGCTGATTGATATAATGGTCTTACATGGATGCCTCCAAAGTGTTCCTTGTGCTACTTGTTAGCTCGTAATCTACAGTTGTAGCACAATGATACGGTGATGAGAGGCGGTGTGTTTTAATATTAGTTTAATGAAGACTTTGTCATTAGGAAGTCAAATTGTCAGACTTCATACAAACACACTGCACTGCGTATCCTGATGTACAGGGTACGGTCCGGTCACTTTCTCTACCTACACATGCAGTATTTACATATTTATTGTTGGAGAGGTCTATGGTGCTTTTCTCTGTGAACGTTGTGGTCACGTATCATCTGTCGGCTCCATCCCATATCAGAACCTTACGCCTCCTGCTGAGACATTCAATATGTTCTTTCTGTTCCCATGGGGGAAATAGACACTTCAAGGACCAGTAGGTCTGGGTACTGGTCCTCGATACCTTCAAGGTAACAACCCAAATAACCTCTTTGATTTAATGAGATGAGTGATTGGCCAGCTTCCATTGACCTGATGGCGTATTGGTATTGGTACCACTTGAGGAGTACTGGTATTGATCCTGGTGTTCAGAATCAGAAACCGTTTATTTACCAGGAATGTTTACACAAGCGAGGAATCTTTCTAGACGGAAGGTGCAAACATTAGACATGAGACGTTAGACGAGACAATCAACAATCAACGACAACAACAGTGCAATGATATTAAATCAAGTATAAGATAAAGTGCTCAGACAAACAGATAACGTTAATGTAAGTGTATGTTAAAGTGACATGTGTGTTTAAGTTAAAGTGTATGTTAAGTGGCATGAGTGTTTAAATATGAAGTGGGCACGGAAGTGACCGGTTAGAAGAAAGAAAAGAAGAGGAAAGAAAAGAAGAAAAAAAAATAGTCCGAAAAATAGTTCATCTTTAAATGATGTCTAACACTTAGGACCAGTAGATTAAACCTTTACTATAATGTTCATCACGTGTATTTCTATTTGAGTTATAGTTGTAGCAAAATTGAGCAAAACTGTCCACGTTTTACCACATGGATAAATAACTGTCTGGTTGTGTTTTTTGCTCTCACTAATGTTACAATGTCATGATAATGGACAGAAACAATGTCCAGAGCTACTACAATAAAAAAAGTTATGACAGCAGTTGGAAACCAAAACATGACATTGAGGATTGGGATAAATGTGTGTAGTAATTCAGCATCATCACAAACTGCTGTTATTTTAAGAATTATTTTGAAATATAATTAATAATCCACAATTCATTTTGAAAGGGAAATAGCAAGTGTTGAATTCAAAATAAATGTTCTTTCTTTTTTAGTGTGGGACATTTTCTACAGATCCGAACTGCAGTGATGTTGCTGTTATCATGTCAATATACTATAGAAAGATAATTTCTCTGTGAAGCGTGCTCGGCAGGTGGAAACAATAGGAGACCTTGAATCATCAGAAGATTCACCACCACGCCTGCATGATGCCCTTATGGCAACATGGGTGGCAAAATAATAGGCAAGGGGTTTGACGTAGACACGTGCTGCTCAGGCTCCTGGCTCAACGCCGCTGCTAGCAAAGTAACTAGAGCACTTATTTACAATCGGAACTAAAAGACTATAGAACAATGTGTGCAGTGGAGCACACTGAAACACTATGAAGTGGTTTCCAAGAGCTGGATGTGTTTTTGGGCCACCAAATGGCTCGTGCTGGCCATTGAAGCCTCGTGAAATAATATAGTCTTTCCAGGCAAGATACTGTAAGTTATATTATCTGTCCAAATCTGCCAAATCCTAATATCAAGTTTAACACAGAGGTGCTCCAGTAGAAAGCCTCAGCTTGAGGTTGTGAGACATTCTGAAGTCTGTATTAAAACTTTGTGCCATTTATTTAGCAGGGAAATGTTTTAACCCCTGTCACTCTGAGGGAAGAAAAGAAGTGTTGTCAACAGCTTGAAGGATGTAGGAGTTTATTGAGATGGAAAATGGCTGCTGGTTAGTGTCCTGAGCTAAGTACATGATATAAAAGCCAATCCCAGTGTCTTAATGGCCTTCATTCTTCTCTAAGGGGGTGGAGGTAATTATAAAGTTCATTACTGTAATGAGATAGGCAGCGTTTGAGAGAGAGCCATCAGTATCTGGGTCGAGACACAACGATACAACTGTTGATCAAATCCCTGGAACAGGACGTGTATGAGGTTAGGACAAGTTCTGATGATGTCATGTGTGCCTAAAATCTATTTCCTTGTGACATGATGGGTGAACCTTCCATCTGACGAGTGGCTTTGTTTGAATGTTTTTGTTTGAGCGTTCCATGTGTGATGTTGATAGGCCTGCTACCTGTTGTCCTGGGATCCTTTACATTTTCATATTGCTTTTAAGACACATGCCTCATGTACTGTATCATATGTATACATGTCACCGTTTCCTGCCATAAAAAGCACAAAAGTTCAAATATTATCAATTCTTAAACGCCAGACACCGCTAATCAGTGTCACACTTAGTCCAGTCAACCAGAATAAAATTATCCTGTAAACAGACAAATAAATAACCTGGTTTCTTATGTTTTATGTAAATGCTATATCCCGAATGGGATCAAAACCAGGACACGTAATGCAGTTGCTTCGTCATATGTTGCAACCTGTAAAATCAAATATCATGCAACTTGCCTGACTCACCACAGTATGTATTCACCTACTTTATTAGATGTTCTAGGACAAAGTCCTGGAGGTAAACTTTGAAATTTCCAACTTTTGCAAATTTACCAGGAACACTCAAATGCATCATTACTCTCCAAGCTCATTACATGTAATGAACTCTATTCAGCTTTGAACTAAACCACATTTTCTTGCAGGGACTAATGAATACAAACATTCTTATCTTGATAAATTAAAACCAAACTGTTCAAATTGAACAAGGTGGACTCTTTAAAACCAACAGCTAGCTGAAAATCATTTCAGTTACATTTCATTGTTGTGCTTTGAGACAGTTAACGAAGACATTTAGTCACTCAGCTGTGCAAGCGCTCAAACATCTGCAGTAATGTTAGAAGCTGCACGTTCCATTCATTTCACCAGTGTCCTTCCAAATCCTCACCATATTATTTCTTTTTTTTCATCTGCTACCTGTGAACTGTGTCAAAAGCTTTGAGCAAAGTTTTACTGAGAAGTTAAAGAGGAAAGAAATGAACACTGCAGTAAGAAGAGAGACTCAAGTGTCTCTCTCTCTCTCTCCCTCCCTCTCTCTCTCCCTCTCTGCACAAAAAGCACATAAAGCTGAAATAATGGTTCATTTTGACTGTGACTCAGCCAGAATAAAATATGCCTGATTTCCACTGTGAATTATACCGGCTTCTGGCAGCTGATTTATCGAATAGGAGGGCTACATTTGTAATAAAGCAGAAGGAATTATTGCTTGGTGTTAATATTGGAGATTTGATTGAAACGGATACTGGGGCCGTTGTAAATTGGACAGTAAATCACTGTGGCCCAGCCAGGCTTGCCATTCTCAGGGGCTTGCACTGATATTGACAGATAATGGGATTCTTTTTTTTCATTTGCTTTGATTGGTCATTACAGAAAGCTTATTTTCATTATCATTCCTATAACCATGATTTTGAACCCGTCTACGTGATTGTGACTCGTCACAGTTATGTATGTGTCTGTTTAAAGCATGGAATGGGAGACACATGACAAAACAGCCATCGACTAAACAGTTATTGTTTGAGAAGTTCTGCTAGGAGTTTAAGAGGTGAAAAGTTTCCCACAAAGTACAACACATTAAAACTGCTGAATGAAGCAGGAGGAGGGTCATGTTGGGCCTTTAATCACAAGTAAACATTATATTCAAAGTAATACGGGGATTTGGGGAAATACACAAATTGGTTCTCTGGTGGAGAGAAAAAATTGGTGTCACTTTCATCCAACACATATAGTCAAACAATGTTTTGTTGATTTCCGTTGCGTCTCGACATTTATAGAAAACAGTGCCTGCTTGAAATGGTAAAATACATCAAATGAATAAAATCACAAATATATTGGTCTGATATATATAGTATATTTGATTTATTAAATGCTGGCATGACCCTTTAAGATGCAGCACACTGACACTAAACCTAGCAGTATGCACCAAACATGTACAGTAACTACACATATTCGTAGCTGTTTCTGGGTTAATGTCCAATACCTGATTATTACATTTCACACTTTACTGCATGTTTTAGCAAAATTTAGCAGCACTATTAATGCAAAAACTGTTTTGGGAATTAACTTGAAGTAACTATTTTACTGAGTAGCAGTTAGCCATGCAAGCCCCACAATTTCATCTTCTGCAGGAGAGCTCAAGGTTACAGTGTCCTGTTTTAAGGAAGAAGAATACGATATACACATATTACCACCGTCTCTCTCTGGCCCAACCACACACACTTGCGACACACTCCAAGTACTAAGCTCTGCCCCACTGAGCCACAATCATATTCATCAGTATTGATGGAAAATTGATCAGGAATACTACTGATGTTTTTTTTGCAGCTTACCAAGACGTGCAGATGTGGCCAGGAGTAATTCTCAACCCGTGGCAGAAACAAGATACCAAACTGAAGCAGCTGTTGATCACTTGGACCCGGTCGCTTAGGATTATTGAGGAGTCAGCAGTCAATGACGGCATGAAACAGTCAATAAAATACATTTTGCAGTTATCAGCATACAGTTCTAAATGAGCAGAAAAAAATATTCCACTTACGGGTCCAGTGAATGCGGGCGTCGCCGTGGATAGTCAGGACAGACAGAGCCACTCACACGAGCGAGCACATAATCTCCTCCAGGGCTTTCCCCTGGCCGAGATAATACCGTGTATGCTCTCCCGGCCCTCGTAGGAAAACATCACCTTTCACAGTATGCTTGTTTAGAACTGATTACATTTTCTATTTCCAAACAATCCTCAGCATTCTTTATTGGCTAATATGCGTGCACCCTCCAAGTATTGCAAACGCAGATGCATATTTACCGTGTCTATAAACCCATTACAATAGATTGTAATTGCCTGACGGAGATAGAGAGGAAGGAGGGGAGAGGAGAGAGGACTTGTCACTGTGGCGTGGAGACCATTAATTGCCCATGACTCTGACTGTGTCCTCCCTTTACTCGACTCGCCTGACACTGGCCAGTCAATACTCAGTGTTGGCTGATTATAGCGGGAACACCCCTCTGTTACAGAGATCTGTGCCTCATCCTGATCAATAGCTGCAGTCAGGGACGGCTGTCTGCATGTCTGGCTACAGTGTGTAAGACAACTCAAAGGGTTTGTATGATAAGTCCTTGTGATCACGATTACAAGAAAAATCGACCGAGCCTCCGTAGAAATCTGGTCATAAGCATTCATAAGACACTTAAGTACATTTTAATTTCTGTCGATAATGTTTTATGAGTGATGCTGTATGTATCAGTAAGTATTATGTGTTCACACAAGAAGGGCCATGAGGCATTATGGGTGCAGGGTAATTCAGCAGCACAGATGCTGCAGTCATAGGAGAAATGGGAGGTTTAGTCCGCCATATGTAAGCTGTCAATATGGGTTGAAACTTTATTAAAATAAAACCTTGAAAGTTTTGAGGTGCTTTTCCACACTTACCCTGGCCTCCCTTAAAATTACACACGATTCCTCACTTCCTGCTTTCAGCAATTTGAGCACTCTTTGCGAGAAAATAAATGACCTTTAGGAAGTACATTTCCTTTATTTTTACACTTCACCAGAGAGATGCAGTCCAATTTCCTCCCATTCTCAAATTAAGTTCAAATTCAAATGTGTAACCACTGTATTAAGAAAGCAATGTTCTTGGGGCTCAAGTCAAAAACATGCATAACTGGAAAGATGAGGAAAGTTAGCTGGACATCCTGAGGGAGATCAAAAGTCGTCAAAATGAGTCTATATTCAATTAACCCAAAAAAATATCAAATGAGAAGAATAATTAGAAAAACATCTGAGAATTGAAATTGCATGCATGTCAAGTTATGAATTCATCACTGTATACCTTGCCCAGTCTCATTGCAACCGCTAGGAAGCAGCCATGTAATTGTTGTAATTCATTGACATGTGAGGTAATATTTTCTAAATCTCCCAAGGTTCACATCTAAAATATGGATCTTCCCATTTTCTACCCTCTTTCTACGACACATCTCTATTGCGTTTGATTCTGTATTTGTGTAATTCATAATTCTGCTACAAAGGCGGCTATATGAAATATGTACTTGTTACCACTGTCATGTTTATGTATGACATAGGTTCAGGCTTTTTTCTACCCTTCATCCAGACTTTACCTCCAGGCTCAGTTTGTGACAAGAACAGCCTCTTTTGTCAAGTTAAGAAGGCACCAGAAGGCAGAGGACTGCAAGACAGGCAGCAGGAGGGTGAGGCTGAAGAAGCCTCACACACACACACACACACACACACACACACGCACGCATACACACACACACACACACACATACGCACACACCATGCCAGTGCAAGTGTGTGTGCTTTTTCTGTACGGCAAAGGGTAGGGTTCCAAACTGTAAGAGGATTAGTGACTTGAAAAAGGTAGCCGTCATTTAATTGAAGGCTTACCAGCAACCGGAAAAAGGCTAGCAGTCAAAGTGAAGGTATAACCCAGCCCAGAACATCCTGTTGAGACCACATTTGCCAAAGTCCATGTGTTTCCTTACGCCTGCCTTCCCCGCCTTCTTCTCAACCTCAGAGGCACGCATCACGTTTTATCACTGAGCCTCAGCTTCTTAAAGACGTTTACACGTTTTGCAATTTTTAATCTCTTCAGCTTGCTAAGAAAGGTGCCTTCAACTCATATTATTCAAAGCTGTGATCTTCGGAAACTGCTCGGGCCCCCGAATCCCTCTTCCTTTTGCCGGGGAGGAAGCTGGGGCCAAGTCGAGGGTTTATGATACATAAGGAGCTGTATCTGTCAGTGTACTACTTTTATTGGGATTGTCACCATTCAGCCATACAATCAAAGCCTGCTCGGAGATCCAGGTCGCTATTGTTTGGACATTATTCCTCACAGCATGTTTACAAAGATGTCTGAGTCCTGTGTGTCTCACTTTTAAAAAGCAAAATGGAGTTTACAACCTTAGACCGACTTACATCAGGATTACCTCAATTCAGGACAAATATAAAGTTCAATGAAGACTGTGTTCATCACCACTACTACTCATGCAGCTGGTGTATGACTACTACAGCTGTGATTACTGCTACTATTCTCAATCCGGACAAGCGGCAATTTCTGAAAAGTTCTGAAAAGTGAAACCAGTGGTTTGAGCTTGACCTATCTCTACTGACCACCAGGGGGTGACTCCTCTGGTTGTATAGAAGTCTATGAGATAATGACTTGAATTCTCTCTTGATTTATTCCATCAGTAAACATTGTAAACATGAGTTTATGTCTCAATCTCTAGAGTCAAGTCTTCTTCAATACAGCATGATGTTCATTTAGTAAATGATGGTCCATTTAGAGACAAACAGACCATAAAGCAGGGGATGGCGACCGTGTGACGTTGTCTAGTCTCGTCTAATGTTAATCGTAACATTTGGTCACCAACAAATTTCGACAGCCAAACTGCTGAACACAAGGCTGAACAACCATAGTCCAAAAAACAATGGGTGATGTCATGTTGACTATGTCCAATTCTTGTGTACAGTCAATGAATCCAATCCACTAAGAATTTTACAATTTTGAGACGTGAAGAAAAGAATACTTTACACAGGGTATTTATTGAATTTATTGAATAGATTCTATTTCATAGATGGATTCCACTGATGTTACCTGCAGTATTTTATTCAATTCTGTTTATATCAGATTTTTTCCCAAGCATTGTTATTTTTATTTTATTTTTATTTTATTTTTATTTACACCTTAATATGCACATACATACTTGCACTCTTGCACTTCTACTGTTTAAGTTAATTTAATTTAATTCCTAACTTAATACTCTGTTATTCTTTCTTTCATCCAGCTATTTTATTGTTGTTGTTATTTTTATCTTTATTCTATTAGTATTGTTATTGCATATATCTTTCATCCCTGTTGTTTTCATATCTTATCTTATCTTATTTTCTGTGTAAATGGCTGCTACGTGACACTAAATTTCCCCTTGGGGATTAATAAAGTATATATTCATTCATTCATATGCATCTTTGTGTTATCAATGTATTATGACTCCACGTGAGTGCCTTGAGAGTGAAATATAGACGCAGTCATACAAAGTGTGATCACACAGTCTCTATTTGACCCAAACCTGCACACCCAACAGCACACACACACACACACACACACACACACACACACACACACACACACACACACACACACACACACACACACACACACACACACAGAAGTATTTAGCTAAACCCTAAACCCACAAGGATAAAAACTGCTGGATGAAGCGGCATAACCAGAGCCAGGCTCTTCAGTAATGAAAATTACAGCGTAGCTGTCTCTATTTATGGCTCCCCCAAATCACACGGCTCGAGCTGCTCTGCCAAACGCACCTGGACAGCCTGTTGAATACAAGCCCTGCGCAATCTCCAAACCTGTAATTGTCACCATGATACCAGTGCTGTTTGCTATTGGTGTTGATCACACACATGATTGCTTGTGAGAGTAGTTTCGGCCAATAGGAGTGGACGTGGGCCTGTGACCTTTCACATCAGATCGTGACCTCTCATCACTTACGTCTTGGAAGAATAGAGACAATGTTTTATTCATTCACATTTTGAGAGAGTGATTGAGATGGGCCGGCAAATGCTATGATTTACTGCTATTAACTCTTAAACACAGACAATCTTGTGTGAGTTGGGTGTTTTGGAGTGCAATGTTTACAGCCGAGCAGATGGTGTGACTGCAGATCCATTCATGATCAAAATCAGGCAGTAGCGTCTTGTTTCAAAACAAGAGGTGCGTCAAGTTTTAATACCGAAATGATAGAGGAATGCCACCATCTGTCTCGGTGATAAAGATGTTTATTATACATAATGAATATTTTATATCTTATGAGAGTTCACTACAGCACACATATCTGCTCTGTCAATCACGTGGACTGTGTTCTCCTTTGAAAAACAATAAATCTGAACCCAAAAGGGAGAAATGTATTTAATTGTTTGGTTTCATGGTGGCACCCCTTCGTTTTGCATCCATTAGATGGAACCGTCTATGTAGATGGAGGCCTTCTTTTAACACAGCCAAATAAAATTTGAAACACGCTGCCTGGACATGACATGGAGGCAGCAGCAAGTGTCTTGACTGTTCAAAACCACTGTATACTACATACTCAACTAGTGTGGACTGCATACTGCCTACTAAAAGAAAGAACTAGCCGACTGGTCACACTGATGTTTGCTGAAATGAAGGCTGTCTCTTGCAGCAACGTTGCAGCAAATGTCCAAACAGATATCGAGAATCTAAACGGTTACTTTCTCTTAATAAAAGGACATATTACCAGCTTTTTAGTAGCTATAAAGAAGGCCAGGTCGTTGTTTGTTAGCTAGTAGTAGGCTAACTACCCACACAGCACAAACCTGCATCTATTAGAAATGTATTGAGGACACTCAGAAATCCAGTGAAGATGCAGTGCAGGATGAGGAAGCAGCAGCTGGACCATCAGGCCTTCAGGTGAGGTCTTACTCATGGCATTGCGTTAAGAATTACCACGCATTAGCAATGACATTGAAGGACGTTTGGGGAAACTGACTTTACGTCAGTGTTGCACCCTTAAAACAAACTGTCCGCAAACACGTCCTTCTTCGGTTTGCAACTTTCATTAAAACAAGTCCCAGGTTAAACACAAGCACACGTTTTGGTCTCCAGCCTGCATACTGCAGTCTTCCAGCTCCTCTCTTAAAGAGACAGCGCTCTCTTCTACAGGCTCAATACAATACTGTCTTGTGTCTTCCCTTCACAGTCAGTATGTGTACAGGTAATCAATGTTCTCAAACATTGGAATAACAATATATGAATTAACTTAAACACACATTTAAAGTACATTATTAGAAATGGACAATAAGACATATGAAATAACATATTTCAGGGCGCTGCACCAGCACTTTTGGATTGTGAATGATATGATGTTGAATAAAAAAACAAGGCTGTTCCATAAAACCTGAACCAATGACCTAAATATTCTAAATTGCTTTCAAAATAAATACATATACTACTCATATAAGGTCTACATTGATTGATTAAGGCATTATTTTCTAAATGCATTCAGGAAACTCAGAAATCCAGTGCAGATGTAGTGCAGGTTTAGGGAGCAGCAGTGTATTTAAATAAGACATCAAAAGAAAAGAAGTGCTGCAGAATAGATTTATTTTACATATTTTACAGCAGTGTCCCTACCAATGCTGAGACCAAACCTACGCCGTTGGGTTTTGGAATGCATTAAATGAAAATGAGTGTCCCTGGTGTGCAAACTTTACAACCCCTAACCATTCATTCTAACCAACGCGTGGTCCTGCTAAACTACTGTATACTGCACAGTATTTTACTGTAGCTAATTAGCTCACAATTCATTCAATATTAAGGGCTCCCTTAAGTACTATTCAAGACCATTTTCCCAGCCAATCTGAGCTGTAAGCCGAGTCATTAGCCCAGGCCTGTGTGCCACTGCTTTCAAATGTAACAGTCGACGGGGGGGCTCATCGGTTTAATTCCACAGCATTATCAGAATTGTTTTCACAACACTGATCAGATTAAAGCTCAGCGGGGGCCGCTTACAGCATGGTATGCACAACTTAGTCCCCCGGGTGGATTTCATATTTACTTGTTGAGGGGAAAATGGTGGAAGTCTGCAGTCCATGCCGAACAAGTCCAAACATTATCAACCAGATCGACAAATGATATCCATGTGTAGAGAAGAGCAGAGCTGCTTCCTTGGACCTGCCAGACAGCCGGTGTGTTCATCTATCTGTCTTTTTGCCAAAGAAGTCTGTCGGGTTACTGGGGTTATCAGAATCTGAATCAGAAACCGTTTATTTGCCTGGAATGTTTACACAAACGAGGAATTTTTCTAGGTGGAAGGTGCATACATTAGACACAAGGCGTTAGACGAGACAGACAACAATCAACGACAACAACAACAACAGTGCAGTGATATTTCAATGATATTTTCAAGTATAAGATAAAGATAAAGTGCTCAGACAAACAGATGATGTTAATGTAGTGTATGTTAAAGTGACATGTGTGTTTAAGTTAAAGTGTATGTTAAGTGGCATGAGTGTTTAGATATGAAGTGTGCAAGGGAGTGACCGGTAAGAAGAAAGAAAAAGGAAAGAAAAGAAAGAAAAAATAGTCAGAAAAATAGTCCTAGGGGTGAAAAATAGTCCGAAAGATTGCCTGAAAAAATAGTCCTGGGGGTGAAAAAAAATAGTCCGAAAAATAGTTCTGGGGGTGACAGAATCAGCCAGTGGGGGACCCGGGCTGTGTTGATGAGCCCGAGTGCCGACGGGAAAAAACTGTTGGTGTGGCGTGAGGTCTTGGTCCTGATGGACCTCAACCTCCTGCCAGAGGGAAGGGACTCAAACAGGTTGTGTCCAGGGTGAGAGGTCAGCTGCGATCTTTCTTGCTCGCTTCAGAGTCCTGGAAGCGGACGGCAAATTGCAGCCAATCACCTCTCAGCAGAGCGGATGATGCGCTGCAGCCTGGCCTTGTCCTTGGCAGTGGCTGCAGCGTGCCAGACGGTGATGGAGGAGCAGAGGATGGACTCACTGGACTGCGGCAGTTAGAGGCCTTGGTGACTCGCCGTGCGCCCCGGTGGGAGGAGACACGCGGTCGAGGTTGTGGCGATGTGCTTGGGGTCAGTTTTGTAGTGGTGCTCCCAGAAAAATGAATCTTAATTTATTTGTGGATCAAGAATGGGGATTAAGAATTGGGATGTTATATCCCAACATATCTAGCTAGCTACCCAGATAGATAAATGTAATATACAACTGAAAAATAGCCAAGGAAGTTGCAATAACTGTGGATGAGATTGACACAGCTGTGCAGGTGGCTGTTTTACAGGTGAACAACAGTTTATATATAGAGTATACAGAGAGCAAGCCTATGAAGATAATGCTCATCAAAAAATATTATACTAGTTGACAGAGGTGATTATTTTATTTCTAATCGTGACCACCTGGAGGTCATAGTTTATTTATTTGATATCTTATTTAAGGAACAGTAAATAATGTACCACCTCTACTAAAAATGGCCGTGAAAGTAAAAGCCAAAGTTCTGAGCACCCAGCCCAGTAATCATTAAGTCATCAGTATTGATCAGCAACCCTGTCAAGCCCCTGCAGATATATTAGGGTCATCGTGGGCTCTGGAGCAGGAACAATCCTACCATTGGCCTTTAAGCTTCACGCTCTGACAGCAGAAGTGAGCGGACTGCTTTTACCTGGTCCAACACATGAGTTCAGGTTTCCCCACAATTGTATTTAATACTTCATCACTGAATAGCGCAGGAGGGTGGTTGGCCTATAGAAGGGCTTGTGACCAACAACTGAATCTAATTTATGAATACAACATTTCAACATGATCTGAAAATGGCAAAACCTTTCTGGTGTATATTAAGTTTGTGGTCACATGATGGAGACTTTTCTGACAACATAACACAGGGTTATTATCACAGTGATATGCCGAAATATAGTTAACAACCAAATTTGTTTTTGTAAATGTTAGAATTCTTAGTTTTATTGCTAATGTTATAGCATAAATAACGTAATCTTATTGTATTCTTTGTATATTGAGTTTAAGGATTGTCCTTTAACTACAGTGTTAAGTAAAGAAATACAAATGTGTTGCCTACAAAAGGATCCGATACCCCCAAGGATCACATTAAAGTGATTTGCTGATAAACTGGATATTGTCCTGTGAAAAGATCCATCCCTGATCACAGCTACATATAAATAATCTATACAACTGCAATGACGTCTTAGATTTTAAATTTGCACATTTTACTGATCTCTCAATTGGTCAGTTAGTTGAGTTTTGCAAATTAACTCTTCATTTAAAGGTAATCATGTTCAGTGAAGGAGGAGGACTCAAATGCAGACAAACACACTGAAGGGAATGGTATGATTAAGGCTGTGTTCAGGAGCAGTAACATGATGACAGTCCAACTACAGGAGGGCAGGTACAGGGGAATGGCACCATATAGTAAAGTTTTGCTTTTTTGTGTTTTTCTTATGTCGTGAAGTGAATTATCTCATGAAGAGACTTAACGATTTAAAATATTTTGTACAACTCTGGGTATTTATTTTATATGTTTTACTGCCTGATTTGAAAAACGCAGGTCCCCCTAACCCCTAACCCTTATGAGATGAGATGTATTTGTCAAATAATCTATTTACTTGTTTTTGCCAAAACAGCTTCAATCACAAATTGAAAAGAAAGGTGTGTAATCTAACCTCTGGCATGTGCTTGTACCACCTTAAATCCTTCATGTTTCTGTGTGAATGTAACATTCCAGGGTTAACACACATGGGCCGTCCTCATTGTTTTTCCTCACTTTTTTGCAGATTGAGCACACTAAAGATATACTTTTTGTGAATTAGTCAGTTAGAACAGAGTTACATAGTTTTGCATTAAAGTTACAATTCATCATACAAATGTCCAAATCTTTAAATCGTTAAAAAAGGTTGTGATCTTATTTCACCTTCATTTGGTCACGAATAGCAATAACAGCAGAAATGATAAAGGTATCCTAACAATAAGAAATGTATAAACAGTCTGAGTTGTGTTCAGTATCCACTGTTTCCTTGTTGTTGTTACACTCCATGCCAGTGTTCATAATCGCATGGCTGTGATTGGCATAAATGGAGCCAGATCCGGCATATTTGTATATTCCAGTCGTTGTTAGTGTGATGGGACAAGGTGTGAAAACCAGTCCCAGCCGGTGAGTTGTTGTGATTTAACACCTTCCCAGTGTTCTCACTGCAGTGATGAGTATCAGCCTGGATTTGCAGCTTGTGAGGACATGGATTAGACCAGTAAATTAGACTGCAAATAAGCAGGGCCAAATGTTGCCACGTTATTGAAAACCCTATGGCATTCTGGTACAGCATTTTGGGTTTCAATGGAATATTTTAGTCTCCCATGATTGTGTGAATGCTGCATTATAGGGACGGATCCAATTCTGGGAGGACACACTGAATACTTTGAATAGCTTTTGCCAGAGAAATGGTAAAACTAAACAATGGCAAATTATTAGCAAAATTGCAGTCATAGCTATTATGCCTTGTAGAATGCAAATAGATGTGTTCAATTACAGGATAGTAAATAACTGAGCTAATAGACTGATATAACAGGGTTTCCTTTCACTATCAAATACAGCAAGGAATGGCTTCATAAAGAGTTTTGAAAAAAACTAAAAACCTGAATCCATGCCTTTTGATGATTGCAGTTGCCTTGAATGATCTAACATAAAATGATATTATGACTTCAATATCTTTTATTCAGTTTGTGTTTTATGTCTAATTATTTATCTGCATACCTGTTTATTTTTTTTCATCTAAGCTCATTTTTAATCATTCCCAGACGCCACATATATCGCAATCTTTGTACAGAATATTACTCAGTAAAGTGATTGAAGTTGGTTTATAACCTCCACACAAACTGCAATAAAAAGACAAAGAAATTATAATATTAATATTCAATTCTCAGAACCTGTTCTTGCATTGATGTTACAGCATAAAAGCATAAGCCTTCCGGAGGAGTAACTTGTGATCTATCAAAGTGAAGAGCAGCCTCCATTTTGCCAGAACATACGCTGAGGAGGAAGTAGCAGTCAATGAGCATCATGGATTCCCAACCATGCAAAACTCAATCATATTGCCAAAAAAAAAAGGATTACCCTGCACATTCATGTGCTATCAATGTGTGCAATGTTTAAGTCGGATGTTTCAACTTGTAAATGCACTGCTCTCATCAACCCCATCTTCTGCAGCAACACGCCTCGTTCACACATGCACATGCATCCCTGAACTCATCGAGACATTACCTGCTCTATGTGAGAATGCAAACATCCGAAAGCATTAAACATACTTTACCCTGACAGCTAATGCAAAGTCTGTGCAATGTCCAATTTAACCCACGTGTGAATAACCGGTCATTGTCCGGAGAAGTCACGGCGAGAGAGTGTGCGTGTTGAGGACGTTTGGGCGGCGGCTACAAGCCCAACAGTTCAGCTCATGTTGCATTCTTTGGGTTCTGGTTTCAGTTTGTTTTGCACATTAAGGAGAAGAAGATCATAGTAATTTCCAATGTGTTTGAACTCAAACATGTCTCATTGATCGGTTGGTAGAAAACCATAACACCAATTATATACATGACATAACACAGGCTATGTGGTCAAGCACTCTATGTTTCTATGTCTCTGGCACCGCACCAAATAATTAGCAGGCCTGTATGTAATTCAATTTAATTCAATTTATGTTGTTTAGCCTAAAATCCCAACCATCAGTTCATGAAAAAGCTTTCACAGGGAGAAAAAAGAAGAAACCTTCAGGAGAGCAACAGAGGAGGATCCCTCTCCCGGGCGGACAGAAGCAATAGATGTCATGTGACCAGAATGAACAACATAAAAGAGTTACAGCACATCACATGAATATGACAGAAATGATTCATATAATGAGTAGCAGGCATGATGAAACTGTGGATCGTGGAGTGGTAAGAGTCGGTCCAACGGGCCAACAGTTCGTCATTGAATTGTTTTGTTACGGTTCAGTTTTGCAGAAGAGGAGAAACAACCAAATTAAGACCAGGCTACATGCTATACCCGGGCGCCACCCACTATTCCAGCAACTAACAGCACAATGCACCTGAAGAAGGAGGGCTCTGAGCCCATCCTTTGTGTTCTGGTTTGTCTTTGTTCCCCCAGCATGGCCATGAGTGTGGATCAGTGCCCTCAAAACCTTTCCCAGTGCAGCCTGAACTCCATCTTTTACAAGTCAGTATTCTCCACCACACTTCTGGAGCCTCCCCACCTCCCGTGCTCTGGCTCTACACGAGCTGCTCTCTCTCCTCTCCGAGCTGCCTGCGCTGTCTTTCTGGTGTCTCCTTCAGATGGCTGCTTTGCATGCTCAGCGACAGCCGATCGATCTGCCGCCCTCTGTGTCTGGTGAGCCAGGCGTCACCACTGAAATAACAACCACTCGGCCTGTTTGCACAGGGCAGTCTCTCAACTCGTCCAGGGGTACTCAGGAAACTCAATGCAAAACAATCATTTACAACAACACGGCGGGGAAAGAGCTGGCTGGTGGAACTTATTCGTAGGTGAATAGATGAATAGGCCGAGAAGATGTTTGACTGATGTCTGGGGTTGCCTTGAAAACAAGAGAGGGATATTATATTATTTGGATTGATGCGTTCCGCCTGACGTTATCGCGGTCCAAGGGAACACTGCATATCGCACCTGGGAGCGGGACCCTCCCGGGACAGGGGAGCGCCCGGCGGGATGGCTGCAGTGTTCCAGCACTTATTCTGATAGCGCAACAACATACTTCTGATAATGGAACCCAGATGCCGGCGCTCCAAGCGCAGGTGCTCAGTGGGCTAGTGTTAATTGCTGCTAATTGGTGTAGCAACACATCAAGGCATATGTGGCCCGTGTGTAGAGCGGCGAGAACAGAGGGGATCGTCAAGTGTTTCAGCGCTGGGGCTGGAGCTCTGTGTTCTGCTGTGATGGACAAAGGAACAGACTGTTGCCAGATCTCTCTTTTCATTCATTTGCTTTAGAAAATGAGACATTTGTTAGAACAGAGAACGTTAGTTACCTTTTACCTGTGGCATCATGTTTTTCTGTTTGGTTGAGTGATTTCAGTTGGCCTGAAAAAGGGTTCATTACACTCCAAGATTTTCCTGGTCGAGGCGGTAAATAAGGATGTGATTCCAGTCGGACAATAAATGAGTGGAGGAGCATGGCTTCATCATGTAGCGTATTCGTTCTCAACCTTTTGTCATGGCATTCTATGGCATTCTTCAAAAAAAAGGACCACATTCCCAAATCTATGAGAGAAAAACGTAACATGGGATACTTTGGAGCTTTTAATATTGCAGAGTTGTCTCCCAAATACATGTTTCGTTTAACAGAGAGATCCATTTAGTGTCACTGCCTCAGAGTGGAACAACACGTTTGTCTCTCTACCAGATGTGTCATGATCAGCTTGGTAATATTCAAACGTAGCTGGTCCTTCAATTATGCATTTTCATTGAATGTACTTCCTGAGCATATTTCAACAATAAAATAACTAGATTTGTAAATTCAATTAAACTAAATAAAAAAAGATTTAAAGTAAACATGTGGTTCTCATAAACGGGGGTATGAGCAATGGATTTCTTCTTTCCAGGCTTTCATCACGTTTGTATCTGCTCTAAAGTTGACCATTGTATTATGGGGGTTTATGGGTGTTGGCTCCCTTTTGGAGCCAGCCTCAAGTGGCCATTTGACAAACTGCAGTTTTCTTTTGTTACAAACAAAGACAAATGGCTGCTACAGCTGCCTGTGCGAGCAACCAAAATAAATAAAAACAGATGCGATGTTAGTTTGTACTCGTAAGTGTGAAGGCTGTCCGTAGATTTCAGGATGGATGCTATTCATTGATATAAACACACTCACAAGATGATAATAACTACAGGCTTTTTTGACAAGTATTAAATATGACACCTTTCTCAAATATTCCACTGTAGTTTAGCAAGGTATGAATCCTTTCTGCAGCATTCAGATCACCACAGGATGATAAAACTCTCCACAACGCTGATGCAAACACAGACTTTCACCCAGGAGACCGCTGTGTGTGCCCTTCTCATTTAGCATTAAGTGTTAAGTATCATTAATTAACTAAAGAGAGTGTTTGTCATGTATTCACATTGTTACTTTACACTACGAACATGTGCGTTTTTCAAGCTTGCAAATATTTTTTGTTTTTCTTAAAGTAATCAAACCCATCATTTTGGTATTAATACCTCATTGAACAGGAAAACTGTGGATGGAAGGTCAAAGCTGAAGCATTTGGTTTCTAATCTGCATTGCCGTTGACATGAATGAGCACAGAGCGCTCCTCTGCACACAACTGTAAACATGCAAAGAGAAAAAGGAATAATCTCTTCAGAGAATGCAGTTCTAGGTTCACTTTCATTCATACAAATGTGATTACATACAAAAAAAACACCTTGCTGATCACTGTGTAGCCCAATGTGCGTTGAACCTCCCAGCCAGAGTGAGCTGGTTGATCATTGGGATGTGCAGGGATGTACATTGGCATTTCAGCAGATGTTCTCTGAGGCATGCACACCTTTCTAGTAACACCAGCCATATTACTAAAAGAATAAGTCCAGCATGCTTTTCTCTCCATACTGGACCGAGGCTCCGAGTGAGTTCTATCACAGAGCGACAGAATAGATGCATCCAATCCTCTTGTTGTTGCAATGAATCAACAATAAGGAGCCCAAGATATTCACAGTGTGATACAGAAGGAATCCCAGGTTAGACATCAGAATGAGATGGGCAGTGCATAAGAAATAAATCCAACTGCATACCAACTCTTTCGTTTCATCCTAATGATAGCCATTGTGTCGGCACCTTACACGATTATTTCCGCTTCCTGCTCCAGCTCCAGCTCCAGCTCACCTGGCTGCAATACACAACTTCTTTGAAGGGGTCTCGGAGATGGTGCAAAGCAACAGCAACAGAGGAATAGAAGAGGAGAGAGGAGAGGAAGAGATAGAAGAGGAGGAGGAGGAGGAGGAGGAGGAGGAGGGGAGCTGGACAAGATGAAAGAAACAGCTGTATACAAATGACAGGCTCTCCCCCCCCCCCCCCCCCCCCCCCCCCCCCCCCCCCCCCCCCCCCCCCACCACCACCAGTCTCCCCCAACCCGCGGTGATGTTGCCCTGTGCGGTCATCGAACAGCTTCAAAGAGGCAGGCAGACGAGGCGAGCGGGCCGAATCCTCAAAGCGACAGCCTCCCTCTCCTCCTCCAGTAACAGCGCGGCCTCCGACACACAAGCACAATCTGCCTCGTCCACGCCGCACACCCTCCTCACCGCCTGCCGCATGTAAAGAGTCGGGGGATGAAATAGAGGAGGAGGAGGAGGAGGAGAGGGAGGAGGAAGAGGAGAGGGAATGAAGTGACTTTATCAAAGCCATATATTCAGTGGAAGTGACAAGCTCTGTTGTGAGGGAAGACCAACAAGTGTGTTCCGTGTTGCTGTTTTCTGCTTTTATTTTGTATATCTTATGAACATAACACGCACTAAACACAGTGTCACGTCTGTAACATCGGGTTGTGTCTACATAGCCGACCTGCATACAAGGGATGCCGAATCGATGCACATGAATATTCTTTTTGTAATAATGTAAATGTATAGGTAATTACTGGTTGTGCAGGGAAGGAAATTATAGCAAAAAGTACATTTAATTTGCATAAAGCTGCTCAAAGGCTTGTTTGTTGCAATTGTAAAGCCATTTTAAAATGATTTTCTAAAAGCCTTTACTCTATCTTAGAGACACATGCTAAGTGAAGTAAAGCACCATTTGCTCACCATCACGGTGCTTTGCTTCACTCAAAGGACTGAAGTTTTTACACGTTGGTTTTCATACTGCACAGACTTCATTGGAAGCAAACGGCTTCCGCACCCGACTCCGTGGGTGAAAATGCTGAATACTTGAAAGTGTTTGTCATTTGTTACTTTGGGGAAGTTGTAATGAGGGAACTGTGCAATGGAGAATAAAGGTTTCCTCTCCACACACACAGTGGACATTTCGGCTTTGTTTTTCAATTGTTCGGCTCGTGCGCCGCTGACAGAACATGTGCACTCTGTTTGAATCGGTTCGGCTACGCAGGCCGCGTACCGCCTCGCGCTTTGAGCGCAGAGACACAAGCCAAGGATGCTTTCTCCTGTTCCATGCGTGTAGAACTGCAGTGATTGTTCATTGGGCTCCGAGCGCTGCCACTGATCTGTGCCATAGCAGGATTTTTAGGATGTAAATTCAGGTGCATGTGATCAGCCACCGTCAGCTCCTATGAACATTCCAAAAATTTGACTATTACCTTAAATCATTTTTGTTGTCTCAGAGACCGTGAACGGAACATTTCATTGAACTATAATAACGACAAACCTGCATAATATGTGGTAGAAAAGATAGCCAATATCTCATTCTAACTATGATTGCCTGCGGTTGAATAGTGGCAGTTTCAGTCCAAACCTGTGAGTATCAAACTTTCAAACACTCAAATTAACTCAGTGCTGCTATGTGGTAAGAGAGAGCCGGCATTGGTGTTTGTGTGACAGACAAGGAAAGAGACTGATGAGGAACAAATGCCAATTTTGCTGTGAAACAGACCCAACCTGAAGCCCGGCCCCTCCCCTTCCCCTCCACTGCTCCACTGTCAGGAATGACAGTCCTCGGGTGCAGACCAGGGCTTTTCAGCACACACACATGATGGAGGTGGACACACCTTTCCAAAAGAAAAACACGGCAAGGTAATCAATTTTTTTTTGTCTCTTTATTTATTTCAGGACATCATATAACGATCCCATCCTCTTTGTTTTTTTTTCACCGTGCCACCTGAACCTCCTCAGTCAGGATGATGGACAGGGGGGAGAAGGCATTTTGATTTAAGGATGGCATCATCGAGAAGAGAAGCTGGATGAGCTCATACCACCACCTTCAAACAAATGCACACATACTACACAAGCACACACACACACACACACACACACACACACGTCACCACCAACCCCTCACTCACTCAGTCCCACCCTTCATTGGCCTGGGCTGGTAAAAAAAATAAAAATACAAGAAAAAAAAAGCTGGGTGTGTGAGAATCTCATTACCGCAACACAAAGCAGAATTTCCTCTGAGGATTGGTGTGTGTGTGTGTGTGTGTGTGTGTGTGTGTGTGTGAGTGTGAGTGTGTGAGAGAGAGAGAGAGAGAGAGAGAGAGAGAGAGAGAGAGAGAGAGAGAGAGAGAATGCTATGCATAAGTGAAATAGAGCGAAAGTGTGCATGTGTGGGCATGGCTATCTCAGAGTGTATATATGTGTGTGTGTGTGCGTGTGTGTGTGTGTGTGTGTGTTAGGCAAGCTCAATCAGCAGCAGGCTGATGGGGAGGGAGACTGAGGCAGCTGGGGCCTCCTGCCCAGGCCTTCAATTTCCCTCCCAGTCCAGCCACTGGAGTGTGTAATTACTATGGGGCCGGCCTGGGGGCTGGCATGGATGTGCAAAGGCACACACACACACACACACACACACACACACACACACACACCATCCCACAGTATCCACCCTACCGCAACCACTACCACCCCCCAAGTCACACACCTCCCACTAATAGCCCCCACACACCCATGATCTCCACGCTCACACACACACACACACACACACACACACACACACACACACACACACACACACACACACAGTTAAGAAACATGTCAGCCTCCCTCCCCTGGCCTGTAGTTCATCCGGATGCCCTGTGTTGCCCTGGGGTGGCTGAGCATCTATGATCCGCGACAGAGCACACTATGAAATCCCTCTCAGCTCTCACTTCACAGCTGCGCTGGAAAGTATCCACTCCTCCACCATGACACAAAGTATAGATTTCATATTAATCTACACTATACGTCTTCCTGTGATTTGATGCCAAGTCGCTTGTTTGCTGTGGCATCAAAAAGCGTCTTTTGTGGGGTTTTTATACTAAAAAGTCCAGTCATCTTCAAATTGTAAAGATAAAAGCTGTGTCCTTTACACCTGGCATTATCCTGTGATCTAAATACTGAATCCAGGCTGGGGGAAACACGTGTGAATGCAGGTGTAGATGCACACAGAACGCACTTAGCGGGGCTCCACCTGAGCCGTATACAGCATCTCTACGCCACTCCTCCGCACTCCAAATACGGTCACTTCCTTCCATCGGTTGCAAGATGGCGACGGTGAATTCGGCGAACTCGAGGCTTCATAACATCAGTGCACAAACCAATGGGTGACGTCACGATGACTCCGCCCACTTCTTTTATATAATCTATGGTCCCTTGACATGGACTTACAGAATTCATAGATTCTCTTGTCGATATATTAGACTTTCAAGACAACAATCTTTTGAAGTACTCACTCACCCTGAAAACCATCTGCGCTTTTCTCCTGTAACTCCGATGTGAAATCTTCCACTGATCAATAGGACTGATGTGATAAGTCCCAGCTCAACAGGTGTCATTCTCTCCAGCACACAGATCTGGGCTTCTTCATCACTTGATTTAGTTTAACCCGAGGAAACTAACGTTGGGTGATTTTTAACACATTTTCATTGTGTTGCTTTGGGCTGAGTTGTGTGGGTGCTTGTGTAGCTTCATGCTCACAACGTTTTTGAAGGTAGGTGTGTCTTGCTGCTCATATCACTGGTGTTTTCAACAGGAACGTGTTCGGGTGATTTTCACCCGACGTTAGTGATAGAGGGTAAAAAACATTTCGGGTGGACATTACCATTGCAGGGAGACTTTTCCTTCACAGGTCAAGGCTCACATGTCCCAGGAACGGGTGGACAAGTTCATACTTCCATTATTTATATTTTTAATTATGTTTCATTGACGATTCCCTAATTTTTCACCCGATTTGAGTGTCTCCCCATGATATCTGTTTTTCATTTTATGAGAAGTTCTATAGGGTAAAATAAAAAAGAGTACTTCAATTAGCCTTGCATTGTTGCATTTTAATATATTTTGATGAGAAGTATTTTTTATCAGGTACATTATATCGGGTAGGCTATACCCGACGTTACTGATGGTGTTACTATTTGTAGCGTTATTTTTCTAGGTTTAAAGTGACAGGTTTGGATCCCTCAGTTTCCCTAAACTTTACTGCATGTTCACAATGTAACAGGAAGCCCCATGTCTGTCGACATCTCCACTGGCTGGTCTTTGACTACAGTTACTACTCCATTCATAAACTATTGGCTATGCTCTACACGTGGCTGTAATCCGCCAGATACTAATGCCCCGTCTGAACCTAAGCAGACCTAAGCAGGCCAAAGCAGACCTAAGCAGGCCTAAACAGGCCAAAGCAGACCGAAGCAATCATAAGCAATCATAAGCAGACCTAAGCAGACCTAAGCAGGCCAAAGCAGACCTAAGCAGACCTAAACAGGCCAAAGCAGGCCAAAGCAATCATAAGCAATCATAAGCAGACCTAAGCAGACCTAAGCAGGCCAAAGCAGACCTAAGCAGACCTAAACAGGCCAAAGCAGGCCAAAGCAATCATAAGCAATCATAAGCAGACCTAAGCAGACCTAAGCAGGCCAAAGCAGACCTAAGCAGACCTAAGCAGGCCAAAGCAGACCTAAGCAGACCTAAACAGACCTAAACAGGCCAAAGTAGTCCTAAGCAGACCTACGCAGACCTACGCAGACCTACGCAGACCTAAGCAGACCTAAACAGGCCAAAGCAGACCTAAACAGACCTAAACAGGCCAAAGCAGGCCAAAGCAATCATAAGCAGACCTAAGCAGACCTACGCAGACCTACGCAGACCTAAGCAGACCAAAGTAGACCTATGCAGTCCTAAGCAGACCTACGCAGACCTACGCAGACCTAAGCAGACCTACGCAGACCTAAGCAGGCCAAAGTAGACCTATGCAGTCCTAAGCAGGCCGAAGCAGACCTAAGCTGGCCGATGCAGACCAAAGCAGTTCTAAGCAGAAATAGACAGGTCTATGCAGACCTATACCTAAATAGACCTAAACAGACCTAAACAGACCTAAGCAGACCTAAGCAGACCTAAGCAGACCAAGGCAGACCCTCGTGCAGACGCAGAAGTATGAACTGGCCTTTAGGGTGGGTGAAACCGTTTGTGTCGGTTTCTTCCAATTTCACTGATTGTGTCTGCAGCGTCTGTAAATGTTACTTGAGGCACATACATAAACAACAGTCTCTTTTTGAGCAATTCATTTGATCAATAATTGTATTTACATCTGAGCATTACTTCCCTGTGAATACACTTTTCATGTGATCCTGAATTGCAATGCACTGTAAAGTTTCAATACGAGCTCTATGAATCTTTGATCATCCTTCTGATGTAAAATCTGCTCCCTGGACTACTTACACCTGGTGGCGTTGTCTGCAACATTATTTTGTTATATATGTGCATTCACTATATGTGTAACTATTTAAAAAATGAATTCCACCCTATTTCATATTCCATCATGGATGACATTTGGCATTCCCGTGTGTGACGGCTGCATAGAATTGTATTTTGGGTCCAGCTCATAACCCACACAGATAAATATGGATACACAACTGTAAAACACATTGAGCCGTATTCCTTAGTGCACATGGAATATAAATTCGGAGCAATAAGTATAATTTGAACAATTACCACATAGCTTGTTGATCAAAACTCTGATCATGCTCTTAACAACTTCTATCCATTAATTCATTGCTTGAGAAACGACATCATAAGTGAACATAATCTGTCAGACGCGTATATTCCAGTAATATCTCTGACATGTTGTTACATACTGTGAGGAGGCACAAGTGGCTGTTTTTACTGAGCTGCAGAGGGATCTTTTTCATTTTGTGGCACATTTTCTCTTTACCGTGTATGACTCTACATAAAAGATCCTAGGTGACTTTTCAGATTCCAGTATATGTAACACTTTGTGTGTGTATATATATATATATATATATATATATATATATATATATATATATATATATATATATATATATATATATATCCTTCCTCTTGTGTTAGCCAACACGTTTTAGGTTTTTAAATGCATCAAAGAACCACATAAGTGTGTTTATTGCATCATGGCTTTTTGACTTTGACAGGAACCTCTATTTCAAAAAAGAATTCCACTAAATTACAAAATGCTCTGGTTGAAATTATGACCTTTGTGTTGTTAGGGTTGAATCTATATTTTGTGTTTTGACTTTTGTGTTTGTATTAAAGTTCTATTGCTGAAAAAAATACTTTTTAGCATTTTTCTTGAAGTAAATATGTATGGGTTGAAATTGACCTGTAACACCATAAATGTTACTATAGTTAATAATATTAAAATGAAAAAATAAATGAAACAAATGTATGTAAGAGATGTGTTCTAATACCGCTCAGTAATAGTCAGGTAACACAACAGCCTTTTATTTATTTATATGATTCTCTTGAGGTTCATTTTACCATTTTTTTTATTGAAATTGAGGTATCCTGACAAAGAAAAGGCCCAGAGGCCCACACCAAAAATATTAAATCATACAACAATTTGTTCATGGATAAGGAAGCCTAACAAGGGTACCAAGAGATGAGGAACACATTGGATGATAGATAATTGTTTTTAGTGTATTTTACAGCTGATTTAAGACATGGGTCAAAACCGACTCATTAACATAAGAGACGCTAACAGAAAGCTAACACACAAACACATATATATATATATATATATATATATATATATATATATATATATATATATATATATATATGCACATATCAGCTCAGACCACCCTGTAACATTTCCACTATACATAACATGACAGAATGACCACATGCTAGCTTCAATGATTTTGATTTCATATTTGATTTTAATATCAGTCTAACTCACGGAAATCTTGCACATCAAGAAAGGCAGGTCAATCTGCACGATCATGTGGTTATTTGTAATGCAAATTAATCCAGATGCAACATAAAGACTTCTAAAAAAAAGTTCCTGTCATTAGAATGCCATGCTGATAGCTTGTGCAGCACCGGCTGTCTGAGTTGTTTCTCTGGCTACCCGTGTGAAGCTACAGTTTCTAAATCTGTGGGTGGGAGAGTGCACTTGTTTCAGTACACTCAAAACAACAGGCAGACTTGAGAGAAGCTCCTTGATATAAGCACTTTTTAATGGGACACACACTTACAAAGTGTGCCTGACAGTATCTCACAGAGACACTGTTTGGTTGTTGGGTTTTTTCTAATGCTCTTACATTGTGTGTGGGTGTGTGTATGTGTGTATGTATTTTGTCGCCCTTGTCCTCCTCGACGCAGCGGGAACACATACACACACACACACACACACACACTCATCGGTGGGCCCTGGGACAGGCAGACAATTAAACAGGTCAGCATGGGGTAACCTCTGCCAGCCTGCGGGGGGCGGTAGACACGCAGCTGGAGGCAGCAGGACAGGCGAGAACAGCAACACCTCCAACGGACATGCTCTCTGTTTCACAGGCAGACACTGAGGGACACACACACACACACACACACACACACACACACACACACACACGCACACACACGCACAAATGTGCATTCCCCCAGCAGGAGAGAGAGATGATAAAGAAGTTAGAGAGTGGAGGATAAGGACCACTTCTGGACACTGACCTCAAGTCTGAACCTCTGAAATTACACAAAGAGAGCATTTCACACCTTTAATGCTCAAATTAACCAAGAAAGTGAAGAGATGTTTACTCTTATCATAACTTCATAGTTACAGAATCAAACGGCCCCCGATAAAGGATCTTAATGAGGGAACTGACGCTGTAGGCACATACACATTAAAACCAATGTTTGAGTAATGCAAGATACCAGAACATAAAACATATATTGCATATCCCTCACCACGCTGTTCTTTGCTCTCTGCTGTGTTCTAACTCCTCTGGCTGAATGTTGAATATTTTACATCACTCCCTTCATTGTTTGCTCCACTGAGGATGTGTTTTCCTCTGCAGAGATGTTACAACAATTAAGAAAACAGGTGCCTCACAGTGTCTGAACAAACTTCATCCTCCTCTGTGATAGAAGCAGATTAAAGCCTTTCTCTGTTTGCGTGGTAACTGATTGCCAAGGCAATGCTATTCTTGTTTGCTATTGCAGCCGCGGCGGAATTACCTCGATTTTGTACAAAATAGTCAATTAAATTAACTGTGAAAGGCTATTTATTTTAACCCGCGGATAGTTTTTTCTTCTCTTTTTCTCTCCTCTCATAGATGTTGTAAAAAAAAGGCAGCAGGAGAGGAGGAATTGGCAGGAGAACAAAGAGGGAGGATTTAGTGGACGCTTCAGCGCTAGAGTCATACTGCCACCAGGTGGACAGCGGCAAACACTGCAGTCATGTCCCACTAAATGTATGGCAACAACCAGTGGAGGAGACAGCAACCTATGTGTTTAACACACAAACTGAAACCCTATCTCTAAGTTCATTGTGCTCTTTTTCACGGGAGCCATTACGTCATCTGAGTTCCAGGAGTTCAACTTCTGGTTTCCAGCTCTGTCTGGTCTCTGACACCATTGTAGGGCTCCATTTCCATCTGGAAGCCACATTCAAAATGTCATCTGGATATGTGATCTGGATAATAAGATGTGATCAAGAGTTTCTTAGATCAAGAACCGCAAACTTCATATTGAAAAGGATGGACGCTTTAGGGTAGGATAGTGATTCGTGGCCTTTAAAAGTGAGAGAGAGCAGCACCCCAACATTACTGTTTCTTTATCAGAGTCAAATCTGACAAGGACAACAGACAAATACACCGAGAATAGTTGTACAATAGCAGCCTGAAGAGGATTTCAGATCTGTTGGATAAAAGGAGTGACCAGAGCTAACTTCATGCCCCACTGAGCATCTTTCATAGGAATGAATGGGGTCCAGCCTACACCACTGTACATGAGGTAGACACAGGTGCTATATGGGGTCTACTGTTTGCTTTGCTGTGGAAGGAGCTGAGGTGGAGCTGGATTACCTTTAAACTTATTGGGCAGATTCTTTTCATAGACTGTGGCTAAACTGTACAGATGTCATTAAACCTGGCTGAGATCTGATCGGCCTCTTCTGTAGGGGTTTGTCCAATCCAATCGTGCTTCTTATACAATTACACCTTATATATATATATATATATATATATATATATATATATATATATATATATATATATATACTAATTAATTGGTTCATTGATAGCCTGTTAATGTTTTTTTCTTATCTAAGCAATCTTTGTGATCACTGTTTGATACAAACGTTGTTAAATTCAATGTTTGGATGTTTGGATGTGACACCAGTTAGAAGAAAGCAGAAGATAACATAAATACAGAAGTTGTAAAATGTGAAATGACCAAAACGATTCTACTGTTGGCAGAAGATCTGGGGTTCATGCCAGACCCCATCGCACATAGTTAGGAGACTGGTGGAGAAAAAAGGTATGCAGGGCCTTCAAGTGTCTGAAACCACAAAGCATTTCAAAAGGTTTAATTTCCAAAACAGAAATGTGGTACAGATATTCTGTCTATTGGGAAACATTTCATCCCTCATCTATGAATACAAAATTATTTTAAAACACCAAGATGTCAAACTGTCTTTATATCTGCATGCTTCAATTAACTCGCTTTAATGTGGGTTTTTCTCTTATCCAGATAAGATATCCATACAGACATCACATGCCAATACAAGGTGTAAATGGGGAATCAAATAATATACACCACAACGATGTTTGTTAACTCAACACGAGGGAGATTTATCTCATAACAGATGCATCTAAACACCAACTGACATCCAAATGAAAGCAAATAGAGAAAAAAACACAATGCAGCAGTAGAAACATAAGGGATTGCACACACGCATGCGCACACTGCTGTCTAGTTAAATGAGGCATGCTGTGATATACTGCTGTGAAACGTGTATGACAGTAAGACAGAGAGAATCATTGTGACTGCGAGATAGAGCAAATGATGTGTTGGAGGGAAGTAAACAATGCCAGTTCCTGTGATAGACTGCGGAACACTTTCCGTCTCATTGACTTTGAATAATTTTTCACATCAAATGAAAAGTAATTACATCACAACAATTCATGTTGAATGGTTTCCTGTGTGTATGTGTGTAGAGCAAGATGAGTATGTATATTGGTCAGTGGATTCATTGCCTCTTCAGACACAGATAGTAGACTATATATGAATTTTTCTGAATTTTTCATAAGGTTCTGCCTATTAATTAATATTATAGCCTGCTAATGTACTATATACCCTCAAAATCCCAAATGTATATACAATTTGAGCAATTTTGTTTCTTAAAATCATGTGGAAGATTTGCCTGAAGATGCTGAAACAAGACCATGTCGTTTATCATTTTAATTACATGCAGACTCAATTCTAAACAGATGTACTGTATGTTTGGGCCTAACGTTTATATTTCATCACTACAGTTGCACTAATCAATATTTGGCAGCACATTCTGTGACGCCTTTTTTATAATGCATACTTATACCTTATCATTTGGCTTATAGCACTGTATAAATAGAGCTATAAGCACTCATAAATGCTCATAATTCTTTATAACAATAGTCATCAACACATTATAATGTTTTTTTAAATGTTTTTTTTTAAAAGGTCGTTTATTAAATAAAAGTGATGAGAAAACTCTCAAAAAAATAAATAAATAAGTAAATTAGAAATAGATATTACTGATCATCGACTGATATTTGTTTTGCAGGGATCATGGTTTATCAATATGCACATCGTTGTAGTGCATTATAATCACTGTTATAATGCTATACAATGTGATTATATAGGTACAGCGCCAGCTGTTTAACAGTGATTTGAAAGTGCAGGTAGGAAATGCACGGCCCGCCACTGTTATGTTACTATACTTGACCTAATAAGTCATTGTATAATATGTGATCATCTTTTGGGTATTTTCTTATAAAGCATGAGTGCTTATAACTATGACTATTCATTATAAGTATGTTTCTAATACAATATAGAGATGCGCATAATGTCTGAAATTACTATTTCATGTGAAAGGTGTAAAGTAAAAAATGTAATGATTCAAAGAGAATCAAAACAATGATACATAATATAGTAAGGGGTGGACGGGTGGACGGACCGTGATGATGATGATGGATGGATGATAGATGGATGGATAATGGATGGGTGGGCAGATGGATGGATGGATGATAGATGGATGGATGATAGATGGATGATAGATGGTTAATAGATGGATGGATGGATGGATGGATGGATAATGGATGGATGGATGGATTAATGCTGAAACAGAACTCTATGTACTGGAATTCCCAAGTGAAATGTACCACTGTGATGCTAAACTGCGATGCTGTATTTTTGTTAAAGCTCATGAACTTTTTGTTTGAGTTCTGGCAGGTCACTGATCAATCAATATCGCAACAGAGGGAAGTTCTATATACGTAGGCCTACTGCAAGGCATTCAGCAACTACACCGCGTTTGCCATCGAAATGAGGTTTACTCCAGGCATGTTAATGTTCTAATCCTTGGATTATGGACAGTTTTCTTGGTGAAAATACTTCAGTAAATTTGGGGATCACCATAATAATGGTTTACTGGGGGCAACTTCTGTTAATCCTATGTATTTCTAATTAAAACTAGGTGGCATACAACTCACACACATCTTCTCCATTATAGGACCTGAGAAGTATGACTTCTGACTTAGCAGCTTCAAGTTCCATCAACAGTCACCTCGCTGTCAGAGCTTGTGAAGGGGCTTTGTGGAGATCTTGTTAAATCCATCTCCCCTCTTCAATAGAGAGTTTTCAATTACCTTGGGTTCCCCTATAGCATTCATCCAATCTCTCTCACACATATTGGTGTATCCACTGACAACATCCCCAGTTTGTACAGACACGCCACTCATCAGACGTTTTAGATTATTTATCATGTGTTCTAGTAGGCCTACCAGTACCAGTGTCCTCCTGTGATAGAAATATACATTGAGTACATGGAACTGCACATTCAGTGATAAAGATCCAATGTGTGCAAAGTGGACTTTACGTTATCCAGGTCAGTGTGAGTTTCTAATCATCATTTCTAATGAACCGTGAGTAAAAACAGTTATGTCTGATTTAAAGTGCCATTTATTTAGCACTTCATGACATTTTACTGGATTTCATTTGACAGCGGTTTAATGGATGCTGAACTAATCTACTCCTTGCTCATAGCTATACCTTTCTGGTCAAGCTATTGTATCTGGAGGATGTTGGCATTTTGATAAGTTTAAATTACATGGAAGTCAGCTTGTATTGTAACTGAAAAAAAAAGTAATTTCTTAACTGTGTGTAACTGATACTGTCACAGTTCAGCTCCACACCCTCCTCACTCTGTTTGTCAGTCACTCCCTGCTCAGTCTAACGCCCTTCACCCGTTCACTCACCTGCCTCTGATCCCTAATCAAGCCCCTGTAAAGACTCCTTCCTCCCAGACACACCTTGCCTGATTGATCTTTGGTTTTTCATGACAGACTCTCTAGCACTCTCTCACGGTCTGCGCTCCTGTTACCGACCCTGCCTGTCCCTGTTTTACATAAAAGGATTGTAATGATGACCGAACAAACAAAACAACGTCACCAACTGGAATGCTCCAGCATCAGAAGGCAAGTAATCCACATACATCACAAAGAGCATATCTGCAAGACATACAAGGAAGGCCAGCTGCTGCACCACAGAAGCTGAATGAGCGAGTTTGAACATTACATACAGATTGAAAATGCACCACCAGAGGCGTCACTGGACAAATTATCACAGAAAACACTTGAAGCCCTGGAAAACCAAAATGATAAAACGCCCCCAAACTCACTAATGAGTTGGAGTTCCTAACTCATGACATAGCACAGTGTACTCGTGAATAGTCCTTGATACATAGTAAAGCATGTGATCATTTGGTGTCAATGCCGTAGTTAGGAGTGTCTTTTGTAAACATTCAGCCGTTAACAGAGCAAAAGCAGACCAGCATAGCACCCACTGAGCCTCACACATCAAACAGTGTCCCCACAAGGAAAAGTCTTGAAGCTGAAACACATTGCCCACCACAGCTTCCCCAGTTTGTACAGAGACACGCCGCTCATCAGACATCACAGCTCACCGCGAACACGAGCATCCTGTAAAAGAGAGGAGACACATGGAGCACTGGAATGATAGCAGGGCATGCGGATGGACGTCAATACCCAGCGAGTACACATTCCAATACGCACCAGTATGTAGACCTGCAACAGGTTCACCTAGATGAGTCACACGGGGGTGTTCGATGGATGTCGTTCTGCTCCAGGACGAGGAATACAGAACTTGGAAAGCTTCGTTCTTTAATACCATCAAAGGCTGCGGTCTAACCGCGAAAGAGGAAATTGACCTACTTGTAAAATGGCAGAGCACCAAATCTGTGGAACATGTGAAGCGCATCGGAGCAGTGCATGTTAAAGACCCAGAACAGGGGCTCAATATGGTGTGGAAGAGATTGGATGAATGCTTTGGGGCACCCAAGTTAATTGAGAACTCTCTATTGAAGAGGGGAGATCGCTTCTGCGAGATCTCTAATAAGGTCCTCCACAAGCTCCGACAGAGGTGATTATTGATGGAACTTGAAGCTGCTAAGTCAGAAGTCATCCTTCTCCGGTCCTAGAGGCAGATGGGAGCTGTCACATAGCTTCATCTTAGGCAAAGCTAAGATAGCCCCAAGACCAGAGTTCACCATCCCCCATCTGGAGCTGTGTGGTGAAGCGTTGGCTGTGAGCGGAGAAGAGCTAATCCTTTCCGAGCTGGATATTCAGTCCAATAACTTCAGTTTTTTCACAGATAGCAAAGTAGTTTGGGGCTACATTCACAATGAAAAGAGGATATTCTATGTGTTTGTGATGAACAGTAAAGCACATGGGGTAAGGAGATCCACCAAGCCTGAACAGTGGAAGGCCGTCCCCACAGGGAAGAACCCTGCTGGCCACAAAACAAGATCCATCCCTGTGGCCCGTCTCAGAGCTTCTATGTGCTCTGAGACGGTGCTTGAAGTGGAAAGAATAAGTGGCAAAACTCCCCACATGTTGGTGTGTGTGTATCAGCCGGTAATCAGTAATATCTTACTATCTCTCTCTACTTATATAGATGTATTTATTCTTTCATTTAACTTGTTTTAGCTTAAAGTGTAAGGTAATAAGTTGTGATTTTATTGTTTTATTATTATATTTGTGCTATGCATCTTCTATGTATAATACACATCAACACCAGACAGACAGGGTGTGAGCAATTCACTTTAGGAGCAGCGTCCCAGTCGTGATGCTCGCACATATTATGAAGCAGGATACGCGGCGGCTCCCTGTGCCACTAACTGTAACTGGGTTCCACTGACGGGCACCCCTGTTCGTTCCCCTCTGGCACACCAACAGGAGGCCGGTGTCGCTATTTGAGTGTTAGAAAAAATATGGATGATACGCTTATATATAACGTAACTGTCCTTTTATTCCCAAAGTGGTAAAGAATGCATATAGTAATGCGACCGCACCCACAACGAGGCAGGGCTCACGTCATTGGTCAACGCTACACCTGGCATGCTATTGGTTGGGAAATGGCAGGGTTATTGCACAAATTAATCCAAGAGAAGAAAAGAATTCTGAGGCAAATGTTTCACAAACACACAGAAGCAGCTTGGTTGTCCGGAGAAGGACCATTAGCATACAGTTTGAGCAGAAGCGGAGAAAATGCAGCCCCAAGCAGGGGCTATTTGAGTGCGAGGACAGGGTTTGGAGAGAAAGCATTACATTAGTCATGCTTTCAAATAAAAAAAACACCTTCTTGAATAAAGATGGACAAAAGGCTCCTGATATGGTGAGGGCAGGAAAGACTGGCAGTCTGTGAGATGTGCCATTGCGTAAGAACAAGCCGCGGTCGGCCAAAGAGTGAAATGTGGAAGTGCCGGTTCTGCGTACAAGCAACAACTAAAGCAACTTAAATGTGTAAATAAACACAGACATTCATACATACATACAAACAAATACAATGTGTTCAGTTGAGAAAAACAAAGTCTTATGTTTGTTTTTTATATAACACAGGAGCATACGGTAAGTCTAAGGTTAAAAAGCTAACTGTTCCATTCTTTAGGAGCATAAATACTGAGAGCCATCTCACTGGACTGTGAAGGTGCTCTGGGAAAATGGGAGGAGATTTCCACCTTCTGACCTGAGAGATCTCCTGAGGTTAAAAGTGGCAGTGTGGTGGAGATCCACTGTGGAGCCAGAACAACAAGTGCATTGGGAACCAGAAGTAGGATTTTGAATTGTATTCTGAAAGCAATAGGTGACACCAAAAGTTTTCTTTTTTTTTTTTTTTTCCTGGTCAGAAGATACCTGGTGGCAGATACCATGAACACAGAGTTGCAGGAACCTGCTCATGACACATGAGTTGCGCAGTCTGTTTTTCTGAGAGCGCTTCTGATTCTAGAAATGTTTCTGGCTCCTTTACATGTTGAGTCATCTGAGACGACTGCAATAGATCAATAAAACAGACTGTGGAGTTATTGATGTGAATGTTGAAATCACCAGAAACAATTACTTGAAGATTAAAGAGATTAAAGTTATCATAACAGCTCATGTGGTACTTGGCACAGAATGATGACAACCAGGTGTGAACATTCAGCAGTCTGCTAAAGCGCTGGACGCTGCTTGAAAACAGGACGGGACCGTAGATGAGGACCGTAGATGAGGACCTGGCCAGCGAGGGATGTACAAACTCAGCATGGAATCCAAGATGGCGGAGTAGATGAAATCTTCCTGGCCTGTGCGGCTGCCATGCTGATGTAACTGGGCAGCAAGGAGTTTATTTTGAAAGGGCACTATGCATGTAAAGGGCCTTGATTACCATGTTACCCCGACACATTGAAAACTAACTAACCCCCAGAGAGGTATCTAGAGCGTTGATATCCATGGCCATGATGGCGGCATGAAGACAGCAGTGATGCTGACTGTAGGTCCGACTCCGCTATCGGCAGGCTGTCCCAATCAGAAGACTATTAACTTATGAGCTGAGCAGCCGATGGCTTAAAGCCTTTTCCTTGTCAAAAAGATCTGGATCTAAAAGAATGGCATTCAAATATGGTTTAAAACTGTAGACTGCTGGTTGTCAAGCACAATACAGACGCATCAATGAGAGGCAGTGACAGGATGGGAGTTGTCCCATCCACTGACAGACATGGTCTTATCAGAGATGGAGGACACGTGATGAGAAGACGTCTATCTCTGTCACCAACCAGATTTTTCTTGCACTGAGAAAAAAATAAAATACTCCTTGGTCAATTAATTACATACTTAAATACTTAGAATATTGTTAGATGAATGATGCTCTGTGTGCATTAACTGTATGTTTAAAACTATGAAAAGTGTTACTTGTGTTCTTTCCTTCAGTTTTACTCTATTCCTCGTGTACCATTTAAAAAAGTTGAAAGGACATCTTTGTCCAGCGTGGTGATTCATTAAGGACTACATACGGTAAATACATGAAGGTTTGTAGCAAGCTTGGAACAGAATGTGAAGTTGTCTTTGCAAAGTGAAATCATACTTTGGAAAGTGAAGTACAAGCAAAAAGGCCTCATTACATGTCTCAGTTTACATGAATGCTTCTGCTTCAAGTTGAGCAGGATCACAAACAAATCAAACACATACATATTAGAAACAAAAACATTATTACAACAACCACAACAATTGAAAGTAAAGTTATACTTTGTAATGATTTTTATTTTTTTTGCAAATTGATGTCATGTTTTAGAAAGTATTCACTATCTTCCGACCCATTCCATGACAAAAAAGAAGCAGAGAGAAGAATACACTGTATTGTACTTGCCTCTTACTCAAAATGTAGTCTGTTTGTGTGCTCTCTTAAATCCATTTTATAAATAATGGTCTTTTCTGTCATACAAACAATGGCTTTACGCTTATGAAAAAGTGTGTGTGCCAAATTATCATTGCCTTGAAATCTAGCATACTGTATTTTCTTTGCTCTGTTAAAAAAAGAAAATATTCTCAGACACCTTTGCTCCTCTATGCACAATATGAGTTTTCCAATTCAGTTTGTCATTCATTATCACACCCATACATCTTAATTAGGAAACTCTTATAATATATATATATATATATATATATATATTTTTTTTATTTTTTTTTAAGGATAAAAACATGTAATATATATATATATATATATATATATATATATATATATATATATATATTACATGTTTTTATCCTTAAAAAAAAAACAACGTAAACCTCAAATTTAAAGATAGATAAATTGAAGGATAACTTGTTTTTCATGACATGAATGACCTTCTAGTTAACCCCTTTCAATTCTTCTTTTAAATCTTCATTCCTGATCTTATTGCGTTGTTAGTTCTAACCCGTAGATACCTATTTTGCACTTTCCTCATTCTTTCTCTTGATTTAAAAACAGGTAAATGGTCACGTATTACTAGCCCTCTTTTAACAGTGTTCTCCGTGCCATTCATACAAAGAGTGTCCATTAATGTTGAACCAGTCGACATTACACACATTTCTTGCAGCTTCATTAACTAATTCGTTGTCCAGAATACTAATGTGTACTGAAATAGTTTCTTCTTCATTTAAAAATAAAAATAAAAAATACAATTTAGATTCAGGGTTTTATTTTGTCAAGTGCGTCGTTTCTAAAATGTGACGCGCGCCTTAGCCCCGCCCTGGCTGTGGGCTGATTGGGTTTACGAAACCGTGTCTGTCCTCCGATTGGCTTTCAAATACACGACACAGTTCCGCAAATCCAGACTGTTTGTGTTTTGTTGCGTTGTTGTGAAGAGCTCCTCGGACCACCACACAAGTCCACGAGCGAGGACCCAGTCCACGTCCTCCATCTCGGTGCGTAACTCCAGCTGCTTGTCAACAATGTCTATCTGAAACGTGGCGGACGCTTCTCGAGGCTTCAGCGGCGTCGTTTTTATCACCACACTCTTTATCAGCGAATGGTAATGCTAACGCTAGCTGAGTTAGCTACGGGGTCCCCCATCTAACCGGGGGACACAAGTTAATTAAACGTTAGCCGGCAGTCGTTCCACGTGCTGGCTCGCGCTGGTCCTTCTCGTTGCTCGTGTCGCGAGCTGGCAGAACAGATGTAAGACAGCCGAGGCTGAGATGGCAAGAGGGGCTCCTCTCTTAACTGCTGTCTGCAGGGTTGCATACGCGGTGGCCGGTGTGGTGGGTAACGTCTCAGGACACGACTTGTTATCCCCGAGGCGCGTAATGCTACTTATGCTGCACTGAAACAGACGAGAGTTGCTTCACCAAGTGGCTCCAGCAGGGCATCAAGACCTGCAGGTGAGGGCATCAAGACCTGCAGGTGAGGGCAACAAGACCTGCAGGTGAGGGCAACAAGACCTGCAGTCTGACCAGTCACATTAGTCCCTGTGGAGTTCCTGGTGGCACGTGGCTGCATGTCCCTGACTCTGAATCTTTGGTTCTGTTGCTGTCACCTCAACCTGCATTCACCAATGATCAGCAGCAGACGTTTCCCCCCCATTGCCCCATCCTCCAGCTCCTCCAGGGCAGAGGCTCCTCCAGGTGCTCTCAGGATAGATGTGGACTAGACTTCCATCAGCATGTCCAGGGTCGGCTCAAAGGTCTCCTGCTCACCATTGACCTGCCTGTTGTGAAGCCAGTCATGACCTGGAGGCATCTTAATCACACGTTGGAACACCTCGATGGTCACCGTATAATGTTGAGGACCCACCCTTTTTACTGTGAGCTCCCCTCGATGTCGGGGCTCCTGACCTGGATCCTAAGGGGGACCTCAGATGCTCCATGCAGGGGTCTTGATTCAGTCTCTTCCTGTCTGCAGTCACGCTCTGAACATTGCAGAGCGCCGATAGAGCGGCTCCCCCTTCACTTTGATACACCAGAGTCCTAATGGTCTTGTTGGAGGGATTCAGTTGTGAGATGGCTTGGTGGGACATTTCAACATTTTAAATTTCACTCTCCAGAATGAGGTTTTGAGGGAAGTTTCTAGTACTTTGTGAATATTAGAAACGGCGAACTGCTGAATGCATGTAAAATCCAGATAATGACCACAGTGTTTATGTACAGTGAGTCTTTTAGCTTGTCTACCAAAACAAAGTGCACCGGTTGAGTATGGGGACATCTTAACCTACACTTTGCAAGTGAAAGGAGTATTAAGTGTATTAAGGGCCGGTTCCACTGGTTGCTTTTGAGGATGCTATTGTGTTGGATTACCACCACAAGCTACAGCCTCAAACACAGTATTTATTGCAGGATTATTCTACTGGATTGTTAATTTTTATCGGCTTGTCTGGTCTTAAAGTTTTCATGGGAAGGAAAACTGCTTTTATCATGAAGCCACTAATGCTCAGTTTGTTATCCTATTCCTATTTTAGCCTGCTATCAGGATCATTACTGGTGTTTGTGCATCCTTATTTATGGGCCATAAAGGAATGTGTGCGCTGAAACAATAGGTTGATTGGTTCCAGCTTCTCGAGTGTAAAGGTTTGCTTGTCTCCGTTTCCGACTATCATTGTAAATTCAGTTCAAACAAGGGATGTGAGGCGGTGAAATGGTAACGGGTGTTTTTATCACATTGTTTGACGCAACACATACCGCTAAAACAGGTGGCGTTTCATGCTAATGTTTGCATGCCGCAGAGAAACAACAATGTTAATCTGTACACTTCAGTGTAAAGGGCGAAGGGATTGTGTTCATTTGTTTACTGCTGTCATGTTAAAATGTGTCTTTGTACATTTTCAGGATAAAAAAAAAAGACGGAAGACGAAATGGCATCGGACTCTCCACGCAGACCGAGTCGCTGTGCTGGAGGGGTTCTGGTGCGAGCACAAGCTGCTACGTAAGGACTATTGTTTTATTAGAAGTGGTGATGGATGGATGTATGTATGTATGTATGTATGTATGTATGTATGTATGTATGTATGTGACATGATCTTCTTGCTGTCACAGGGAGCAGTCCTACATGGAAAGTGTGGTCACCTTCCTGCAGGATGTCGTCCCCCAGGTAACCATTCTCATATTTCCTCTCATACCAACTGCTGTTCCAAGTTGTGTTCAAAGCTCCTGTTTGGTTTGAATTAGTATGCTTAGACTAAAAGTGACAACATGAGATCTACGTCTGCTTGCTGACTCACGGACTACATGTACAAAGTCGGACTGCACACTGAAAAACACTGGACGTGATGACGTACGATGCTTTGGCTTAAAGGAAATAATGGAGCTCGTTGCATTTCCAGATAACAATACATTTCAGGTGGAGATGAGACGGCTCCAGAAAGATCTCAGAAAACAAACAAACAATTAAATATGTTTGACGACTGTTTTGCCTTCTTATTCTGAAGGTTAATTGACATTCCATTTGTTGATTTACATCCGAGCACAAGTCATTTTCTGTCGGTACAATACTGAAAAGTACAGTGGTTTCTTTTCCACCAACTGTACTAATTATTATTATTATTATTATTATTATTATTATTATTATTATTATATAGCATCTACTTTATAATATCGGTATGGAACTGGGACACAGCAATAGTCTCGAGGCTTGAATAGCTGTTTCAAAATTATGACGAAGGTGCCTCACGTTGCTCTAGCATCTTTTAAAGTTGAGTAAAAATGACAAAAAACAATATTGGAAATCAAACTTATATTGTGAACGACTATCGGTCTCATGCTAGTTTCACATCTCAAAACGTGAAATTCCAAATCGTACTGGAAAGAATGGATAACTAAATTGCTCTGAAACTGTAGGCTATGCTTTGGAAATGGTTGGCAGTAATGTAGAGAACACACACTTTGTACTTTGTAGTAAAGGGCCTAAAACGCATGGAACAATATAAAAAAAAGAATAGAGTACTGCCGCGTACCTGAAGGATCAACAGGAGCTGATTAGAAGCCAGTGTGGAGACGGCTGCGTACCTGAGGGAATCTGCCGGTAGCCAGCAGCTATCCTTGACTCCTAGTCCTCCTGTGCAAACATACTCTCGGCTGGCAAACTGAACATGGTTAGTTATGCTGGTTCTGTTGGACAGTGTTGTATATTTTGTCCACCCTCTGCTCCGTCTGTCAAACTACAGGCATACACCGGAGCGCCACCCACTGACGAGAAGGAGAAAATCATTTGGGTTCGATTTGAGAAAGCTGACATCAACGGTAAGTTTGTAACTGTGACACAACTTAAGTTTGGTTTGTGAAAGACAAGTTAATTAAGCGTTAGCCGATGGTGTTGTTGCTGTGACACACACCCCTGAAACAAAAAAAAAACATGCAGAGGGGCAAACAAACAATACTGCAGTGAGGTGTGAGGGCGTTTTAAAGAAGACTTTTGATAGAACAGGAGCAGAATAATACATGCGTTAATAACACACTATTTATTTTATTTTTCATATTCGTGTTTGATTCAACACGTCGTCTAATTAACGCCATGTCTGTTTGCACAGACACTTCCCGCAATCCAGAGTTCATGGAGATGCACAGCGGCACCACGGACCCTCCTCTTTGCCTCATGGTCGGCTACACTGACGGCATGCAGATCTGGAGCGTCTCTGTAAGTCACATACCTCCCGGGCTGTGAAACGGCCACCTTATCCGTGTACCAGGAGCTTCTGGGCCACACCGATTCATTCCCATGGAGATGTGCACTGAAACACTCGGCTCAAAGTCTTGTCTTTGTGCAGTACTAAAGGGCTGATTTGAGTCTTCAGAAGTAAGAACCAAAAACAAGACATTGTGTTTTAATGCAAACCCTTTCAATGTTTAGATTACAATAACAGACAAGCTTAACCAGGGCTCTGTTTTCAGAAAGCAGGATGAACAAACCCCGACCCGGAACTTTGAGTTGAGTTTTCAGTTCCAGAACAGCTGATCAGAGTCTGTTCAGTTAATCAGCTTCACCTAGCAACAGGCAAATAAAAGGCGGAGCTTACATTTTAATCCAGTGGACGCAGAGATGCTAATAAATGCTTGAATCAATGAGGTAAAACCAGTGGCGGGCCGTGGATTTGGTACCTACACCTGCTGTGTCTGTTTAGTTTAACAGCAGAGAAGGCTTATCGGGCCCTGACGTCCCACCACTGGTTAAAACAATGAAGTTGTATTCAGCGTTGTCCATTCATTTATCATCTTCCATCATCTTTATGGATGATAGAGTGGTGGGCTCTGCCTCAGCCCACATTACATTTTAAATGTATTTGTTCAGCTTTAATCTGACCAAAACACAGCCCGGCCACTGAAGGTGAAAAATACAATGTGTGTCCTGATGAAACACAAAGTCATGATCATAAGCTCACAACCTGATCCAGTAATAATGCATTTGGTGGTATGCACTTCGAGGTGAAAGAACGGTGGTTTTTAAACGTTCCACATCTATTTTGATCTTTACAGCATTCCGTAGCTTTATTTGAGCTCCTTCAACACATGTAGTACATTAAACCCGTCACTGAAACGCTGTTAAAACGCATTCAGACTATTCGCAGCCTATTTAAAAAAAAAAAAAAAAATGAACTCACTTTTTAAACCTCATTCTGCAGCTGAATTACATTCTGGCTCACAGCAAACCTCATTTTATACGCGCCGATTGGTTGGGAAATACAACTGCCGGCAGGTTAGGTTCAGAGAGTCAGTTCCTATGGTTGCTTACTGACCAGTTTGAGTTTCCTCTTGTTGTTAGGGTTAACTAACTAAGATCTCCCTCCTCTTGCTTTCCGGAACCTGTAGGTATAGGTCAAGAAGTTGTTTACATGGTGCTTCCATCAACACATTATGTAAAAACTAGCTTCATAGCCTATTTCTTGTTTGTTTGTGTCGATCCAAACCGACAGACTAAAAGAGTTTGAAAACAACTTTTGTGACTTACTCTGTCAACGGACAGCCCTTACCATTGATTGGGTGACGTCCACATCATGCGCTTATTGGGTTCAAAGGTCAAACTCCAGTCAAATCATTGGCTGACCCTGGTTCTGTCGAGACATGTCAAGAAATGTAGCTGTTGTATCTGTGTGGAGTGACGTCCATCAGTCAGACCAAGCTGCTGACTAAACGTTAAACTCCATACCGTTGACTGTGGGTTTTATTAAAGGTTTCACAAGTATAAATACCTCCTGTGTTTCAGTAAATCAGTTCTATAGATGTTTCCTCTCTTAGCCAGGTCACCAGTTTGACACACACAAAGCTTCCTGGAGATGCTGTGCAGTGAAATACAGCAGAGTCTGAACTAGAATAGGTTTTACAGAGGCATCAGTATGCAGGAATAGGAGAGTAGAGAGCTTGTGAATGATGGTGCCCAGGGAGCTAATTTACATTAGTCTTTAATCAAGCAGACAAACATCGGACAGAACAAATGTTCAGTCAAATAATTTGGGACTATTGCTCCAGTTAGATTAAAGATATGAACATTAAAAAAAAAAATCAAATAGATGAAAATGTATTTGTCATGTATGTAAAAAAAGTTAAAAGACAATACCTAATATAATTGATCAATAGCAACTGAAATATATGTATGGTAGTCATCTTTATTTAGTAGAGTTGAACGTAGAATACACAGTTCTCTCGGTTTATGGTCATCACTGTTGCAGTGCAGTCGGTGTCCACTAGGTGGGAGTGTTGACCACGTTCTAGACAGTGTTGGGTTCAAACGTTAGTGCTTGCCTTCTCCTCAGGTCTGTAACGGACCATAACAAGTCCTCAGCATCCTGCTGAACCAAAGTGGAGGATAAAGAATGAATGCGGGTCGTGGGCAGTGACTGATGTTTCACATCTTTCATTGAAGTGCAGCCCATCAAAAAGTCGCTGTTGGACTTCAGCAGACATGAATTCCCTATCACAATGCTCTCATTTTATTTTGCCAAAGCCTTCTTTCTTAAATCTTTTTAACCGGTCACCAAGCATAAGTTTAAATAAGAATATATAAGAATAATTAATTATTAGCAGGTGCACCAACTCAACAATTATATAGACACATATTCACAAACTATTGGTCCACTGGGTTGCAATATGTCTCTAAACACAAATGTACACACATACATGTATATTAATATTAATGTGTGTATACGACCAAACAATTATTTTCAATGACTGTAGACAAAAAGTACAGATCGTCAGAACAAATTGAAATTCAATGTAACGCCACAAACGACAACCCTAGAAACTACCATACAGTAATAATAAGAGTCTTATTCATGTATTTCTAGACATGTTTAGTATTGTGGCCTTCGTAGTGATCCTCCGTGCTGAGCAGCGCTCACCCGTCTCTGGAGCGCTTCTCTCCGTCTCATCACGTGGTCCACCATCACGCTTTACTTTTGCCGACGTTGAGATGGAGGTTGTTGTGCTGGAACCAACGTGTCCGGGCTCTGACCTCCTCTCTGCAGGCCGCCTCATCGCCGCCGGTGAACGTTAGCAGAATCAACGAGTTCCAGCACTCTCCTGGTGTAATGTGCAATATGGCCACTAGATGGAAGCCTTTTAAAAATATGGTGACTCTGGTTAGTATGACCTCTTGTTATTTTACAGGTCAGATGTAAACCGCAGAAATTGAATAAATAACATAAAAAACAAATATCAGACAGGCACACGCTGTAAACTGCTAAACACAAGTGTTCTCTGTTTTTTTTGGGATTGTTTATCTTTGCAAGCTGCATGTTGAGATCCATTTCTCTATTCTATTGTGGCGACCGGGCCGAGCTGTTCCCGAGCAGAGTGGTCGCGGTGTCTCATCCAGGAAACGTCACGTCCTCGAAGTCGCTTTCGGTAAAATCATTATAAGATCGTCTGCTCTGCGACTTAACAAATGACCCCTGATGCCGCGGCGGCCTCGCTCTCCGGGTATCGCCTTTCATGTACTAGCTGTCACTGAAACACGCACACTTCACATGCATCCTGTGAGATCTAAACACACCAAAGTCCTTAATCAGTCTCTTTTATAAACATCCACCGGCCGCGGGTAAGAGGACACACTTACTTTACCCGTGGACGCGCACATCGAACACTGTGATGTGGCAACTTCTGTGGTGCTCTGATGCTGGAACAAGAGAATTACAGCTGTTTCAGACCCAGGACGCACACACCCGGTAGAGCTGTGAGGCCCCACAGCCTCTCGCTTTCATTTGAACCCAAATCCCGTGTCGCACAGCGCTCCCCAGCCTGTTATCGCGCGCTGTCCTCCCTCACTGTTTTCCTTTCAGTTTTTTTTTAAGTTTATGGGATGTTTCTGGGTCGTGTTTTTTCACAGGGTTTTAAGTAAGCACTGAAGGTGACTCGGTCTCTGGCTCTTGAGTGGTTGTGAAGTGTTTGTGACAGTTGCTAAGCCAACACCCTCTGTAATGGCCTGGCAGAGTACGGACGCACACACACACTCACACACTGGCGAGATGGGAACTCCTGACTGGTTGTATGGATGCTGACAGAGCTGTTTAGGAGATGTAGATAACTGTCTCCTCACACTGGAGAGGTGTCATCCACCGCAGCCTGATAAGAGGCAGACTGTGGTGGACGGGTTGAGATGAAATTACCTGCGGAGAAGAAAAGTGTCTGCAGCAAGTGTCAGTGGATGTGCTGAAGACCTGGAGCTGTGCTCCAAAAGAAAAACGCAGTCCTGCCCTAGACTTGTTGATGTAAACATGTGATTTAGGATGGGAAGTTTCTGTAATACAGACACCGGAAGTGCACGTTTCATGTGAGCAAAGCATTTGAAGGACCCAAACTAATGTCCTTCAGCCATTTTAAGAAACCTAGAAGTGATTGTCTTTTATTTATGAGTTGTTGTAGAAATGTTTCATTTTAACTTCAGATGAATGTGGATATTTTGGGTGCTATATAAATAAATAACTTTCCCTACAGTGTTGACACCTAACTTTGTACCTTTCCTAAAATCTTCTGTTAGTTACATGCAGTGACGTGGGGTTAACAGAATTATCAGGAAGGAAATCCAGGCCCTACAAAATCTATTACAAAGTATCTATAACGCCGGCGTCCTCGTTCGACTCTACTGTCTTTTGAGCGGTAATCAGATAGAATCAAGTCGTGAACGAGGCTCAATAACAGTCCGACGTTCGGATAAATATGGGCGATTAAGCTGTAAAAACTTCTGAGACATGGTCATGGCCACTATACACCTGTACTGAAATACTAATCATTTTCTTATTTCATATGCATTTTCACAATTAATTTAAATGAATTGGTTGATTAATTTGTTATATTTGAATCTGATTTAGGACTAGAACAAGTTCTCACAATCTCAGATTAATCTTCAGCTTCTCCTGTGTGGCGTACACTGTTGAACTGCTGTCTCATTCTAAAGAGGGGAGGAGTGAAAAAGGTTAATGTCCTTGAAAATTAAATTGCAACAACTGACCAATCCTAAAACCCCTTTCTGTAAAGCACAGCTGAATACTTCCAAACATGAATAGCTCCAGAGTTGGACAACCCAGTGACTGATTTGACGATGTGATAGACGAGATGCGCTCTGCACGCCTGATCATTACTCGGTTTTATCCTGAGATGCCTCCCAAATATACGTATCTAAAAAAGTTTGCTTTTTGTTTGCTCAGCAGCGTACGTAGTGCTGCACGACTCGGCGTGTGCACACTCATCGTTGTCGTGCTGCGTGTTCTGGAAGCCCATGCTCAAGCACCTGTTACTGTCCGATCCCTGAAGCACCTGCTCCCTCCAATATGTCCAGCACTGTGTTGCTAAGCGGACTCACTTGTGAATATGCCCCAGATATCTGTTCACAGCTTATGGTATTACATTTGAGAGATTAAAACAGAAGAGCAGACACTGTGATTCCACAAAAAAACATTCAAGCCACAAATGAAATGAATATATTGAATAACTGTGCTCAGGGAAAACAATTTTGAAAAAGCAATTTAGCATATTGCGTACGCCGGGTCCGCTAATGTAATGGTAGGAATGTTGTTGATGGCAGTGGATGTCACACAGAGCCATGTAAGGCGAGGATGAGCGGCGGGGTAATGCACAATAACCCGGCGCATTAACCTCCGGCCCTCCCCTCTTCTCGTTTTAATCCAGCAAATTCCATTATTCACCCTCGCAGGTCCATTTGCCTGTGCAGGAATCCCACCCTGCTGCCAGCCTCCTTTTTATTCCTGCTATCAGTGCTCGTATAACCTGCTCGTGTCTCCAGTGTTAATCTACCACTGCTGCCCTCAAGCACTCTGAATAAAAACACAGCTCCAAATCCGCCACTTTGAAAAAGCTACTAATTGCACAAAAGAGCGATCATCCCTTCAGATGGGTTTAAAGACTTCAAACAACCAGATTAAAGCACTAGTAAAGTGATAATGCAGGTTTCACTGTAATTTAACGCATAAAAGAATAATAAAAGTGGGGCATTCTGCGCTCAGAACAATGATGTGCCATTACACACGCTAGTCACTGCCGCTCAGACCATTGACCTAATATACTGCCGTCACATCGGAACACATGCAGCTTAAACTGGACAGGGCGGACACAACCACACATCCATGTACATGCTTTGCACTCTGGCTGTATTTCCTCTGTAACAAAGAGCAGACAGTCAACTTTTTAAAATCCTCTTTAATATGGCAACCGTCAGTGTTTATCCCGGAATGTAATTTCAAGCCTTTGCGAATGTGCTGGAATGCAGTGATCAACAATATAAATGGGCGGCTGTAGCTCAGGGGGATGAGTGGTCGTCCCGCAACCACAAGGTAGCAGGTTCGATCCCCAGTACCCCCATAGCTCACATGTCGAAGTGTCCCTGAGCGAGACAGTGCTCCCCGGGCGCCCCACAGGGCTGCCCACCGCCCCCCCCATCCAGGGATGGGTCAAATGCAGAGAAGAATTTCCCCAAGGGGATTAATAAAGGGTAATTTCTTCTTTCTTCTTCTAAACACTTGAATAAACCTTACGGCTTATGTGCTTTCCTTCCTCAGCTTATCTTTACGTGTGATGGTGCATTTTATAAGACTTAAATATTTGGTATATGCTGATAGGTCTGGATATACAGCTTTGATACTCTTGGGTACCGACCAAATAATCAGTTACTCTCATAGACGTCCGAGTGATGAAGAAGTGAAAATTAAATTTGTGTTTAGCATTGCACATTGAAGCACTGTGCGTTTGCATTGAATGCTCAGTTTTAGCCTGGCTTATTTATCTTTTGCCGTCGTTTTATGAAGGCAAAGTTCATCTACTGCTGGCAAAATTAAACAATGATGTATTTTCGACTTTTGTAGAGAAACATATTTTTTTCATTTTTCCTTGAAACTTTGGTCTCATAAGAGGTATAATGGGTATCATATTAGCTCCAGCGTTAAGGCATTTCTTACAAAAACCAGCCACACACAGCCAGGGTTATTTAGAAAAGCTAAACCTTCAACACCAGTGGACGGCTCTAAAATGCTCTAATGTGCAGTTCTACTTTCTCTTATCTTTTATTCTGGGGGGAATGTAGAAAACTTTATTTAAATGATTGTCTCCACACGGCTCTCAACCGCCTGAGCTAGCAGCTACTGGGGTAAAACTGTTCTGACGGAGCTAACCGTGTTTACCTGAGAGGGAACTGGAGAGTGGGCTTTGAACTGCTCAGGGAGACATTACTTCACTATATCTTCACATATCATGTAGTTGATGCGTTGAATATCATAGAGAGAACCTTTAAACATTGAGGCTGCAAATACTGGAATCACCCCATACAATACCCACCATGTGCAAGCTTTCAATTGTAGAATGTAAACTCCCCTGTGGTTGGTGACACCCATACATTCCCCCGAGTAAGCTATAATGAGCATGGCCACACTCCAGTAGACATACCCGCATGTTCCTGACTTGTTCCTTGTTGTTAAAGGTTCACCAGAGGCCTTTTGGTAAATAGAGCAAATCAGTAGCTGAAGTAGGAACATGAAAAGTAGCATCACACCTGAGACCTGTTGAACATGACGAGCTTCACCTAACGTTTAGTCTAAGAGGAGCAAAGGGGAATTATTGCAACCTTCAACGAGGTCATTATCATGCGATCAAAAACAGAAGGCAATGTCGGGAGATTGTAAACACAGCCGAGAGTGTTTCTCTGCTTCCAGTCCGATTGGGACAGAAACCCAATCGGCTGCTCTCCGCTTGGTGTTGACCGTTATCTCCAACCCTGACACGTTGGCTCCGTCACAGTAAGTGGAGGCAGCTTGTTGGCGCTGCGATGTCACCCAACCTTTCATGTTGTGCTCTGGCTGAAACTTCTCCCTCCCTCTTTCTCTGTATCGCACAGCTGGAGTAGATTACTTTTCTTACAGTGTGAACAAATACATGTTTGCCCTTGTGCTTTTATAGGCTTATATCCCTCATGGTCATTTCACACTTTAGAAAAAAGGGCATATTTTCCCCTTTACGACCACATGAAGGTGGTTTTTCCAAAAACGCACTTTAGATCCGACAGCAAGAGACGGGAAAGGACGTAGGTCTTATGGCCACAGGTAGACAGTATCTCTGGATTCCATAAAGCCTGAATTTGTGGTTTAAGCTCAACTTAAAGTTTGGTCTTTAATTCCTCCTTTCTTTCAGTTGGCAGGGGAAGCCCAAGAGCTGTTCTCCGTGCGCCATGGTCCTGTGCGAGCTGCCCACATTCTGCCAGCGCCTCATATCAGTGAGTATCTTCAGCCCTTGCCTAACAATGAACCGACAAACTCACTGATCAAAGCACACACTACGAGGCTCTGATCAGTGTTTCTGCATATTGTTTTGTATTGGTAATGTTTTCGACCTCTGTTGCGTACCATAAGGCTACAAATGCTGCTCCATCACGGCTCAGCTTTTTCTTTGTTGTCGTATGTGAACTGGTTAAAGTATTTTTTACATCATAATGGCACCCTTGTCAGAGAAGAAACAAAGAGTCTGCCTCCCAGCATCTCATAATCTAGGCCTAGGATAGGCCCACTGAGATTTAAAATCTCTTTTCCGAGGGAGTCCTAGGCAAGATGGCAAACTTTGGCTAACCTGATTTTGGCATTCAAGGTCGCCTCTTGAAATGACATTTTGCATGGCGCATCCCTACTGCAGTTTTGGGTTGTGGGTATTTCAAGTGGTGCTTTATCATTAAGATGAAAGAGTTCCGACTTCCGGTTTTCTCATGGAGTAGTTAGACGCCGAATGAGACCGCGCTCCCAGATATATCGCAATTCACCCACGGTCAAACTCGAAAATTCGATATTTATCAGAGAAAGAGATATATGAGTGGGAAAATAACCACCAGAAGCCATAAAGGAGAAGAAAAAATGCCAAAACCTCAAGATAAAGCAAAAGCTGGCAACATCGAAGCAGATCACAGGCAAAATGAAACAGCTGATCCCGGTGACATAATTAGGGCGATAAAAGAGCAAAAAACTGATCTCAAAGGAGACAACGACTGCCTGAGACAGAGTTTGTCCGACCGAGTTGGAGAGGCGGAGACCCGGGTTGAACAGGTAGAGGGCTGGGCGGTGGCGGTGACAGGAGCGCTCTGCACCTGCCTGGAACAGCAAAGAGCCCTGCAACAAAAACTAACGGACTTAGTCCCGGTCCAGGAGAAACAACATGCGTCTCTTTGGAGTGGCAGAGGGAGAGGAGGGAAACTCCGTACAACAATTCATCACTAAACTCCTCAAAAGTGAGCTGCCAATCCCACAAGACTTGGATCTGAAAATACAGCGGGCTTATAGGTTCGGGGCGCAGAAACCCCGTCCCAAAGCCCCCCCGAGAACTATCATTATTAACTTCCAGGAGTTCACAACCAAGGACATGGTACTGAGAGAAGCTTGGAAAAAGGGAAAAATCCAATTCGCTTCCAAACACCATCCACGAATATCCGGGTTCACCGGGATACGGGGACCCGAACATACTGCAGTGCACAAGAAGCGCAGCGGGAGCTGAAGAGACGCGGATTCCCCGTGGAAGAGCTGGAGACTACCGAAGGAGAGAGCAACCTGGAAACACGGCTCCGTGAGCTTCTGGGATGGCAGCAGGCATCGGGTCGCCGGGAGACGGGACCAGCCGTGGCGCAGAGAGCGAGGGGTAAACTCCAGGAGTTCCAGAGGGGACGCGCCGAGCAAACATGAACGGAGTCTCAAGCCCCACGACCCGGTATGACTGTTGTAATTCTGAGACTCTAATTTTTACTACACTTAATTGGTATCTTGGCTCTATATTGTCCTAAGAGGAAAACTTATAACAATATCCTCTTATAAAAAGAAAATAAGGAATACAATGCTTGAGAGGTTGTATAACAAACTAAGGGAATTAGAAAAAACCCACAAATTGAGTTTAGCGCCAGATACATTAGGGGAAATTAGAAGAATTAGAAACGAAATTAACAGTTTGACTACACAAGAAATCAAGAGAAACTTAATGTTTTTGAAACAGAGACACTATGAAAGTGGATCCAAATCAATGAAAATACTAGCATGGAAATTGAAAAAGAAGATGGCAGAAAACACAATCCACAGAATTAGGGATCCAAGAACAAAAGGGATAAAAAATAGACTAAGTGAAATTCAGGAAGCCTTTGAAGCATTTTACATAAATCTATACTCTAAAGTTCCGGGGGGAGATGTAACCCAAATTGATAGCTATCTAAATTCCCTAAAGTTGTCCACTTTAAATGAAGACCAAAATAGAAGTATGACGGCAGACATAACTCAAGAGGAACTAGGATCAGCAATTAGTAGGTTAAAATTAAGCAAGTCTCCAGGATCAGATAGTTACACGGCAGAGTGGTATAAGGAATTTAAAAACGAGCTGATCCCGGAGATACTTCCCACTCTGAACTGGGCTTTAAAACAGGCGCAAACACCACTATTATTATTCAAGGTACAGAGCACAAATTGGCCTGTTACGCGGATGACATCTTGATCTACCTGGAGCAACCAACATACTCTCTACCTTAACTGATGAAATCATTTGAACAGTATGGTAAACTATCAGGGTATAAGATTAACGTGGGTAAAACCCAGTTTCTCTCATATAACTACAGCCCACCAAGAGAAATTGAAAATAAATATCCCCTTGCATGGCAAATAACATCCTTCAAATATCTGGGCATCGATATTACAAAACTATAACTATGATCCACTAATAAGAAAAATGAAGGAAGACATAGCAAGATGGAACTTAACTCCTTTCCTAAGTCTCACTGCGAGGATTGAATCCATTAACATGAATGTACTGCCCAGACTACTCAGTATCTATTTCAAACTGTGCCAACAGAGATTAAGCAAAAACACTTCCATGAATGGGACAAGATGTTATCTAGGTATATTTGGACAGGTAGAAGACCCAGGGTCCGTCTCAAAACCTTACAACTACCTAAAGAAAAAGGAGGATGGGGCCGACCGTCTCTTAGGGATTATTATTTGGCGGCACAGATGAGAGCGGTAATATGCTGGTGCAACCCATCGTATAAGGCTCAATGGAAAAACATTGAAGAGAAAACAACCTCCACCCCATACAGGCAATCCTAGCTGATAGCAACCTACAAAGTCACATACATACTACTGATAACCCATGGTTGAAGTGGACTCTTGAAGTATGGAAAACCATTATAAGAGAACACAAATTAGAGGGAGATATTGTAATACTTAAATGGTGCGCGTATGATTCCGACTTCACACCGAATAAATTGGATACTAGATTTAGGGATTGGACAGCTACAGGAATACCAGCCATATGCAAAATAATGAAAGGTGGCACACTGCTTAAAGAGAAACACTCACTAGAAAAACAGGACTTCTATCGATACTTGCAGATGCTACACTTCGTGAATACGAAGATGAAAAATATGACAAAGAGTACATATCTAATAGAACTGATTAGAAAAGCATATAACTCAGATATAGGCAGTAAAATCATCTCAAAATGTCTCTTGAATTTTAAAGCACATTCAACCTCTTATATTAAAACAAAATGGGAGAAGGAGGGAGGAATGACTATATCCGAGGAAGAATGGACAGCAATATGGAAAAATGTGATACGGTATTTTATTACACCCTCTCAGAAACGGCACTATGATAGTAACCCTCCTGTTGGCTGGAGAGGATGTGGGAATCAAAATGCAAACCAATATCATATTTTCTGGGATTGCCCTGCTATCGTAGACTACTGGAGAGGGATACACACCGCCCTACAGAACATGTTTGAAGGTGAGATACCTCTGGAAAGTAAGTATTTAATACATGTACTGCTTGTGGCTGGCAAAAAGACTCTCACCAGGAAATGGTTCTCACAAGAGAGCCCCACTCTGAATACATGGATGGACATTACAATGGACATTTACAACATGGAGAAGATAACCGCATCTGTCAACCACACACTGGAAAAAAATGTGGGATATTGGAAAAAATGGGTTGCATACGTGGCACCCCACAGACCTGATTTTGTTTTCATGGATTAATGAATGAGAACGAGAACAGATCGCTCCTTAGTTATACATTGTTTTTCTTTTTGCTCTTTGTTTCATTTTGTTTCTTTCTGTTGATTGTTCTGTTTTTTAAAATGTTTAAAAAGTAAATAAAAGAAAATAAATAAAAAGATGATGGAGTTCCCCAAGCTGAAGTCGATCTACGATTAGTGTGGCCTGCTCCGTCGGTGGTGGAAAGCCTCTGAAGTCAGTGCTCACTCGCTGCCAAAGCTCTGCTGGAAACCTCTGACTGAGCCGTCACTGTTCAGTGAGCCGTCTCTACAACACCTCAACCTACATGTTTAATACTTTGTTCAGCTAAACCTATATTGTGGATGCCATTTTTACATTTGTTCACTGTAATGTATTCCATGTCCTTTCCTTAAATCTGGTGCTGCCTAATGTCTGTTTAGATTCCCAAAACATTAAACATGGATCCTAGTCTGTTTTAAAACGGTATTCTTTTTTTCTTCTTCTGTAGCTGCCATTTTTTCAGCATAATTTAACAGTTATGCAGGGGACTGTTCAGAAATACCAATTATTACAATAATGTAATGCTGCCAGACAACATGTTCCATCAATAGTAAAGTCATCCTGGTAAATAAGAAATCAAATGGTTCCAGAATTTACAAAGGGAGGCTTGTACCTGCATTTACCGATTAGTCTATTAGTCTATCAGCAATCTAACAGCCCCATCATTTTAATTTATTACACCAAAAGTAAAATGTGTATTGAGGGCGACGACAATCATAACTTATGATGATAGACAGTGGAAGTTTCTTAAAAAAACTCAATAGAAGTTTTGAATGTAAAAAAAACATTTGGTACAAACCTGATTTTCAGAGTTTGGAGGACGTCCCTAATTTTCTAAATTTCAAACGGCAACAATTGACATGGTCTTTGTGTTATTTTGTAATCCTCCAACTGAAAAGAATAATCTTGAATCTTGAAATGTGTTGACTTTGCTTATCATTATTACAGAACACTGCAAAACACTTCAAAAAAATATATTGTCCCTAAATCCTTTTTTTTTTTTTTAACCAAAGCGTGACACTGTAAAGTTGAGTGCAGTGCTCTGATCCTCAAAGCTCTGGTTTAGTGGTTCAACTGATTAGATCCTCTCCAGACATGAAGTTAACATGATCTCTGCAGGTGTCAATCAGAGCTGGGAAAGCGGCTGTTTGGCCTCTCTGGTTTGTGCCATTTCTTTTTTTCAATGAGAAAATCGCCTTTTTGTTCTGTGTCCGGGTTCCGGTCTTTGGCAGATTTCAACAACACACAAAGGCAGCATTTGAAGAGTGCTGGAAGTGGATGAAAGCAAACCACAGTAATAAGAAGCAGCAGATATCTCCGACACATGAGGGGAGCAATTCTCTCAGCAGAAAATAAATATGGATTGTACGACTGGAGGGAAGGACAGTGATTGCAATCTGCTCGGGTGCGAACAGTGTTGCACTGTGGCTAGCCATTTAAAAGGCCAATTGTGTGGGACGCGAGGCCGTGGGTGGGCAGACTGAGAAAGACCCGAAAATAGGTGTTGATTATAATAAGGCAAGTTTCTGTTTTCCTAGAATAGAGAGTAGTGGTTTTCCAAAGGGAACAAACGCATTTAACCACATCCTCTCCGGAGTTTACAACCTGCGATCATCCGTTGTCCTGGAAAGATGGGACAACACTGTTCCCTTGATTGATAACAAATGAGCATTGAGGAAATGTGAATATGTATTTATGATAATATGTACTGTCGGTCGGTTTGGGACGGTTTGTATGTCTTCACGATGGAACTTGGGATGCTGTATTTCTATGAAGTTTAACAACAACGAGTTGACTGTTGAAGCCCATGTTCTAGTATTCTGTCAACATGCAACCTTCCCTTCTCTCACACTGAAACCCGTATGAAGGTCAGCAGTACTAGTTATTAAATCAGTCTTTTTTTTTATTCATCAAATGTTTCATTTTTTTCCCAGGAAGTTTATTTTAGTAAATTTTCCATTTCACTCAGTTTCTGAAAGTTATATTTATATTACGCCGCAATATCTTGAGTGGGAACGATGTGTGATGACAGAAACATGCAAGAAGAAAGGCCCCTGTCTGGAGTGTTAAAGGCTGGTAGGGAAGGCACATCGGCTCTCACGCCACACCACAGGAACTCGGGCTGATTACTGTCAAGCCTCAAATTACAGTCCTCCAAAGGGTAACGTCTTCGATCTAAGCGCCCCATCCCCTCAGTCGCCTGATCCTCCGTCCGTCTTCAAGAATGAGACAATCATGGAAAACACGGGATCAGTCCACTTAAGTCTTAATGCAACATGTTTTCTCTGTTTTTTAAATATGCCTGCTGGGTTTTTACCATGCTGTAATTCCACCCTGAAACCCCAAAACAAACAAGGAGATGCAAAGAAAAGTTTACTCCTTTTTTGCAACATTCAGGAGATTTCTCCATCTAATTTCAGCTCTTGTCATTTATTTTTGAATCATATTTTTCCTTTCGTTTGAAAACTTTGCATAGTGGAGGATCAGAAAAGGGAAGAACACCAGTCTTTACATGACATGGATTCCACCTATTGGCTGGCGAGGATAGTAGTCTGACTTGCGAATTATGGCCTGATTTTGGAAAAAGAAGAAAATCTGAAATGTTTGGTGCCCATAATTGAGTTATAGAATTCTAACAGTAGTAATGTAATCTGCATGTTTCCTGTCATGGTAATAGGCTTCCCGTTGAATGAGGGTTGGCACCGCGAGAGGCCTCACATGTTCATTGAAAGAATGTCCCTCTTTGTTGTGTGCAGATTATTCTGTTTCTCATCCCTCCTTCTGTAACGCCTCTTCCTCCTCAGGTCCTCTGAAGACGGACAGTTTTTCTGACAAGAGGCCTCTGCTGGGGGTGTGCAAGAGCACAGGGTCCTCTGGGTGAGTTCATACTTCATAATAAACGTCTCCACCTCTACCAACAGGATCTAAGATGTGTTTAACACTAACGCAACAGCAAGTGCAGGCAGATTAGCACACCATCAACCAGATATGAGTTTCTACTCTTGCTTTTATATTCGGCTGTAATGGACCTCTTGAATAGTTTAAGACCACTACTATACTTCTTTCTTGTAATTTTGGCCAAATGAAAGGAATGTTGGCCCAGTTATAAACGATAAAAAGAACTCCAGTATTTTGGTAAACATGGTATTAGTGAGTGTTGGAGGAAGACTTCGCTTCACTTTGTCGTCTGTCCTGGTTAATCTCTTGCAGAAGAAGGTAGCGATGATCCGATCCAGTTCTTGTTCTTCCCTGATACATAGTCCGATCCAATACTTATATTTACCTAAATGTTGATTAAGTGTGTGGGACGGGCTATGCTACATCTGACCCATCTTATTTTTCACAAGCATCCTGATCCAAATACTTAATGCCCATTCATTATATTACATTTAATTATCTCTCGAGGGCTTTGCTGCGTGAGTGTGTTTGAATGAGCGATTTAGATTAGATCCTGATGGTCAGGGTGGCACCTTGCATGGTAGCCTCTGTCATCAGAATATGAATGTGTGTGTGATGATGACACATCGTGTACAGTGCTTTGACTGGTCGAAAGACTAGAAAGGTGCTGTACAAATCCAAGTCCATATGAAACTAGATATCATCTTAGATTTTGCTTATGGTAATATCGCATGAGTGTCTTTTCCTGGTTGTAAAGCATCATGTGATGTAATTATCTGAACATACCAGACTGTTCTAGCTGTTCCATTATTTGTATTGTATCATTATAATCATATAATTATATCCACATTATTAATGATTATTTATAAAAAATCTCGTTGTGTAAATATATTTTTGTAAAACGCCAATGGTTGAGTATCAATTAGAGATGTGTGAAGTTGGTGCTGTCCTGATGTCGTGGGAAGCTTTTTTACCCTCACAAACTAACTGACTATACTGTGCTGACTATAAACATCTGCTTGCAGAGAACAGCAAAGTTTACTGCCACGTTACAGCTGATATGATCTGCTGCGAGTGACGTTTGTAAAACGGTGAAAGCAATGAGAAAAACAAGAAGACAAAACTTCTTAAAATATGCCAAGATACCAATCCGCTCGGCCTGGGACCTCTCTATTAATAAATGACATTGCTGCTGATTCCAAAGAGGGCAACGCTAAAAGCCTAAAAAGCTTAAGTTATTTTTTGGCAAGCAGCAAAAAAGTCTGAAACGGCATTGTCATGTTGTCACTTCATAAAGTATGGTGAATGTGTTGGCAAAAAGTGTCCTATTCACACATCTGGCAGACATAGAGCAGCACTAGCTTTTATTTGGAGTAGTTTTTGTGTCCACTTGAAAAAGGGAAGTCCAATAATCTTTCTATATTTACTATTTTGGTTTCCACCAAACCTCGTGAAAAATATCTGGTATTTTAGCTGCTAAATGCTCCACTATGTTCACCGGCTCGTCTCAAACTTGGTCTGCTGGCATACGTTTGGGTTCATCAGGGTTTTTTGTTGCTGAAAATAGCCGAGGCCACATTTCCTGCATCGGGTCATGTGTGAATGCGAGTAGGAATCGCTATTCAGGGGAATCTGTTCTGCCAATTTTCCACCTCAAAACCTAGAGTGCGTATCAATAACCATACTACTGTACTATTTGGTAGGCCAAAAAAAAGATTAAGTATATCCCAATACAAAGTATGTCCCAATACAAAGTATGCCAAAAGCAATATGCCAAAAATACCAGGATTCATACTGCATGCGGTCCCATTTTGCAGTATGAATCATGACTTGCTGGCTATTCTCACCCTCAGTCCTCTGTGCAGAGGAAGTATGAGCCGGAGGGTCAAAGTTCAGAGTTATGACAAAGTAGTATGTCCTCATGCGGCAGTACGTACCTTGTAAGATTATCTGCAGTACGTACTGAAAGTAAAATGAAAACATATGCAACTTGGAACGCAGCCCGAGTGACATTTCAAGGAAAATGCCTGGAAATGAATCAAAAGCAGTGCGGAGACGAGCACGTAAAGGGTTACGACCGTCTAAAGACGCTTTCATGTGGAGCGAACAAACCAATTACATGACTCCACTGATGACGTATTCATATCTGGTTTAGTATTTACAGCAATGCTTTAGAGGGTGATGGGACTTTTCTCGTAAACCTCAATATTAGATACATTACAAGAATACCGGCACCAGACAATAAGCGCTCCTCGCCCGCCTGATGTTCCTGAAAATAATGAGTCGTCTCCTTCTTCTTCGTCTGTTTTAATGGCGGTTGACATCCGTAAGTATATCAATACTGCCGTCTGCTGGACTGTTGCTTGTCGCATTCAGCGCGTGAAAAGGCACGAGACGAAAATGTTCCTGAAAGTGTAAGTAGTGGAAATCACCAGCGGTGCCTGGAAGGTTATCCCAGTAATTTACCGGTACTGTAAGAAAAAGGCTTCAGACCGGCTGCGAGACCAAAACAATGAGTTTAAAGTTACAAATCCCCTGAAGAGCTGAGGGGAACTTCAGTCAATCTGTTTCACATTGCACATGGTCATTTGACCCATTGTTCGTGTAAAGATATTGAGAAGTTTGCTTTAACTAGGTGGTTCTTTGGATAAATTCTTGCCATATATGTTACTGCCCCACAATGTGATGGACGTCATATAAGAAATGTTTTAAATATTCCAAGGACAAAATGTAATATTTTACAACTCAATACAACTGCTGGACTTCATTATACTGAAATGTGACAATACTAAGTACAACCCCAGTTGTGTGTGTGTGTATGTATGTATGTATGTATGTATGTATGTATGTGTATATATATATATATATATATATATATATATATATATATATATAGTTTATTTAACACCTCTTTTCAAATTCTCTTGGTTCTGTTGGATTGCATTACATTGTAAACTCAATGTGCTGTTGGAATGACCCATCATCATGATATTTAGTCTTTAAACAGTGCTAGGGAGGGGAAAGTGTTTTACTCTTTGCAATGTTACACAAGTACAAATCCTACATCTGAAAGTAATTTTCTGTTATTAATAAGAGGCATCAAAAGACACCCAACGTCTTGTTATGAACCCTTCACATGCACCCAACTGGAGCAGAGCCAGTGGATGTGGGCTTAGTGACTGTGATTCATGGCTTTCTAGTGGTGCTATGGTTTGCATGCAGTACCTGGACACCCCACAGGCAGACAGGAAGGAGGTGAAACAGATGTGTAGATTCTCAGAGTTGGGACTGGGGATGTCATGTCGTTGGCAATCCAAAGAAAGTGAATATATAAAAAAGTGATGGACCACAAGGCATCTTGTACTCGCCTCTCCGTACCCAGTTCATGCGCTCCTCTTCTCCTCCCCCAATTACTTGCGCTCCTCTTCCAGAGCAACACAACATTTAACTCGATATATCCTCCTTGGGAAATGAAATAAGGAAGTCTGTCTTCAGCCGGGCCCTGATGGAGACCAACCTCTTGATGTTTTCCAGGGACTGCCGACGCTGTCTCCCTGACGCCGTTGCTTCTGCTTTTCCAATGTCCTCACTGACACCGAGGGCAGCGCTTTGACGGTTTGGCGAATCATCCAGGCGTCGCTCGACACTAATGCTAAAAACATGCACTGTGTTGAAAAGCAGAAACCCTGACCTCTGGCTGAATGGCACAGCCTGGTTCTTCCCCCAACAGAAGTGCTTGGTAAATAACACTTTGGTCAAAGAAGAGAAGGAAAAAGGCTTCCGGGTGCGGCGCAGTACTTTCCATTGGGCCTGTTCATAAACTTACTAAGGTCCTCACACAATTTTTAGCATATAATCATTTTGAAATAACAGCTTTTGTTCACCACCAAAAAGGATGCCGTCTTGACACTTAAATGAAAAACAGATTGAAGCCTTGGCCGCTACAGCGGTGCTGGTTTAGAAGTTGGTTCAGTCAGCTCTAGGCTTAGATTACAAGATTTGCAAATTAAAGGAAAACCAGAGAAGGGAAAAAGCATGTGTGCTGAAGCCCTGTACTTGTGGATTTCCAGTCAGGCACACTCAACATAATTTTATCAATGGAAAGGATTATGCGTTAAGTCCAAACAATGTATGGATCCAGTGATTTTCTTGACAGTAAAGCTACATTAAAGCTACATATGCGTCCCTTTCAGTCTTTGCACTAGTGCCAGTGGGCTTTCGGAATTAGTAAAGAATGCTGGTGCCATTGCAGACCGTGGTATGTCTGCTCACATTTCTGGAAAGGATTTGTGTTTCCTTTCCCGACTTGCTGTTGTTATTATTTTCATTCATTTTAATTGCATCCACAGGTATTAAAATTCTGGGAGACTTAAGGCTGCGTTCTCTCCAAGACAGAGGAAACTTAACTGTTTGTGGGTGAGAGTGGGTTTGAGAGTGCACACTTCTTGGGCAGAAGTTCACTGATGAATAACCGTGCTTTGTTCTCCAGATTTTGGGAACTGTCGGTGACATTTCCAACCTACCAGCAACCCCCTCACAATATCTCCAGATGCTGAGAGGATGTGGTCCTTTTTTTCTTTTCACCAATATAGTCCTCCGTCACCGTGCATATTACTACTGGATGTGCTATATCGGGGGTTTTGCTAATACATATTGATATTTTGAGCAGATATCAGGGTCATGTTTTTTTAAATGAGCTCCATGTCATGAATGTCGCCTTCCCTGTCTCGTACTTACATTTTTAAAGGGGTTTCCATCTGCCATTCCCAAAGGCTGATTGTACATTCAAACGTTTACTTCCATTTACAGCTCTTTTTTTTTTTTTTAACATATCGTTCATGATGTTGATGATCATTGAAGCTGCGGAATCAATAGCATTCAGAGTGTATATCCTGGGGAACTATGAAGCATGAAGTCTGTGTTGTGGATTTGGCAACACCCGACTGGCCTTGAGACGCCTCGGGGTCCCCCAGAATGAGCTGGAAAGTGTTGCGGGTGAGAGGGAAGCCTGGGTCGGCCTGCTGGACCTGCTGCCACCGCGACCCGAGCCCAGACGAGGGGCTGCTAAGAAAAGCAATGTATAGTAAAGGTGTGTGTGTGTGTGTGTGTGTGTGTGTGTGTGTGTGTGTGTGTGTGTGTGTGTGTGGCAGTGTATGTGAATAACTGAACAAAAGAAAACCACGAGCCTTCATCATGCCAGCCGGCAATCTCCCAGAGGGGGAGACTGCAAGATGAGGGAGGTGTTTGTAGGGCAGAGCGTGCCAGGCCAAGGTGTAGCTCAGCCACCTCTCTCTGTGATGGGGCTCAGGCCAATGGAGAAAGGAGATCACCCTGAAAATCAGGGTTTATGCTTTAAAAAAATATGTAAATACAAACTTTTGACATCTGATGGGATCTGATACAACTACTGTAAGTCTGAGAAAAATACAGTGGAAAAACCTGACCTAAACAAAGAAACATGATTCTTCAGTGAATCAGTGTACTTTGTGTTTATTGTGAAGGAAGCACCATTTCATGGTGTCACCTTGCAAATAAATGAATGGGCGTGTTTCAGTGGAATCTAGACACACCCCGTCTGCGAGTGGAAGTTCCAAAGGGGTTGCATCTGTATGATCCTCCATTCACCATCTACAACACAACATGCAAAGAGAACCAGGGACACCTTCTCTACAGTTGGAGGGGTTGTCTCTACACTGAAACTGAGAGCATCCCAAGAACAATATTCTCTTGACAAAGAATCAGCCACAGTATGTTCTGAGCCTTTAATATGGTAAATGCCCAAACAGTACCATTGTAAAAACAGAAACCAACATATAAATCTGTGGTTGGGAAAAGAAAAGTTTGTGCATTATGACCCGTTTAGATGACTAGAATCAGGTAAACTTCAACATTTTGCAATGCCCTCACAAGAGCAAGAGTGCCTTTTTCTCAGAGTAATTCAACTAATAAGAGTTTTAAGAGTCTCCAAGAGAAAAAGAGGACAAAACACAATACCGCTTCAATGTTTTCCAAAGCTTGCTGGCATAAATCGGATGTACTCTGCTCCAGCCTTCAGCAGATCTGTCAAAAAGTTTCTCCATAAACTGTGATGGTAGCTCACCAAACCCAAAAAGCGCATGGGCTCCTTCTTGGAGGTCGGCACTGGGTACTGCTCAACCACAGTCACCCCATCATGTACCTGCCCTTGGCCCACTCCCTTCCCAAGGTGACAGTTGCCTGTGTGAACTCACACTTGGCCAAGTTGACTGCCGGGTGTCGATCAGCTCCTGATGTGCTGAAAACAATTTCCCCACTTATGCTGTAAATCCCCGCGTCATCAAGGTACACAGTACAGCCCAAACACAACCACATTCATTGGACGGTGAAAGGTCACTGGTGCATCCCACAGCCCAAAACTCATCACTGAATCAGAGAATAGACCAAAAGGAATTATAAAGGCTGAAATAGCTTCTAGAGACAGTGGAAATTGCCAATATCATTTGAGCTAATAACATTTACTGACAAACTGAGCTGAGCCCACCTGATCCACACAATCTCCTCTGTGCGTCTCATTGGATAAAGGCCTGGTTCAGTTACCCCATTTACCTCACGATAATCAGTACAGAACCATGCAGGGGGAGGCCCAGCTGGAAGAAGCTTCAGCAATGTTATTGTCGAGCATATATTGTATTCCTTTCCATTACCTTGCATTCTTCTCAAGGTTTTGATGAAACCTTTCCAATACCCCTCGGCTATGAGCATGGTATGAAGAAGCCTGATTATGTTTCACCTTGAGCTGCTTCAAAACTTGAGCAAACAAATGGGATTTGACACATTACTCTAAGCAAATAAACACTTCCAGACTTTAAACGTGGTATAGGACCAACACAATCAGTGATGTGTTGCTCCAATGACGGTGGAATGGGTAACACACAAATGTTTCTCACTGAACCCATTTTCCCACAAACGACTCATCTTGCAGCAGAAAAAGGCACCACATAACTCACAATGAACAAATCTAGGGCCCACACATTTTTACCGGCCCCTTTACAGCGCTCCTCACCTGACACTCATAGCCGTCAGACACAAAAGCTGAGAAATCTGCTCCAGGCTGCAATCTATTCCAGATTCCATCCGTTCACATGAGACGGGGAGGAATAACACTGCAAGACATGACCGACAGGAGTACAGGCTTGACATACACACTACCAAACCCACTTTTAACACTGGACCTAACAGGGCAGTCAGCTTTCCAATGTCCCCTGCCCTTGCAGTAAGAACTTCCTTCACTCACATCAACCATGTCCCTGCCCCCACCTTTACCCACTTTACCTGGGAGAAAGTTGCTGCCATTCACCGGATTGGTAAGCATGGAATTTTATGTGAAAGACAAACACAACGTGTCAGACAATTGTGAAGTACAAAGAAAATTATACATGATTTTAAAAAAAATGCAATGACTAAATAGAGTCCACCTGTGTGTAATCTAATCTCAGTACAAATACAGCTGTTCTGTGACGGCCTCAGAGGTTTGTTGCAGAAACCTAACACTGCACATCACCGTGAACACACCATCCCCACAGTCAAACATGGTGGTGGTAGCATGATGCTCTGGGGTGCTTCTCTTCAGCAGGGACAGGGAAGTTGGTCAGAGTTGATGGGACGATGGATGGAGCCAAATACAGGGCAGTCTGGGAAGAAAACCTGTTGAGTCTGCAAAAGACTTGAGACTGGGGCGGAGGTTCACCTTCCAGCAGGACAACGACCCGAAACATAAAGACAATGGAATGGTTTAAACAAAACACATTCATGTGTTAGAATGGCAAAGAAGAATGGGCAAAGATCTCAGTCTCTAGATGTGCAAAGCTGGTAGAGACATACCCCACAAGACTTGCAGCTGGAATTGCAGCAAAAGGCGGTTCCACAAAGTATTGACTCAGGGGGGCTGAATAATTTAGCACACTGCACTTTTCAGTTTTTTATTTGTGAAAAAAATGGAAACATGTATAATTTTCTTTGTACTTCACAATTGTGTGACACTTTGTGTTGGTCTTTCACATAAAATTCCAATAACATATATTTATGTTTGTGGCGTGTAATGTGACAAAATGTGGAAACGTTCAAGGGCTATGAATACTTTTGCAAGCCACTGTAGTTATTGGACAGTTGTGTATGTTACTGGTAGTGGAATCATCAATTTCCCATCAAAGCCCGTCTCCCCATTGTTTATCTTTAAAAGTACAAACAATGTCCGTTCAAGCTGATGTGCTGTGATTTCAGGTTCTGCATGTGAATTCAAGTTATCCGCTGACATGGATAATGTGTACCTGGCCTTTTAATAATGGCATCATGTCATGTTTGCTTTCTAGTGCAGTGCTTCAAGCAAAGACATTGTTACTCTACCTCTGTTCATCGTCATTCTGGGTGCCATCTGCCACCTCCTGCGCCTCACAATGACAGGAAATGCCAAGCAAAATCAGAGTAATATGAACGACAAAAATATTTCATACTCCTGAACACGTATATTTAAATCAGCTTAAAGTCCTGTACGCAGGCTATTAATTACATGGTTGCAAGCAGAAAATTCCACTTAGCTCACACACACACACAAACACTTTTGATGACAAAAGCCCATTGTGGCACTAAGCCCTTGTGCTTCAGTGCATTTTCATGACAGGTTTTGCTCTGTGGACAGGATGTATCCGTCTTCTAAAGTGTATTAAATGGAAATCATCAAGCATTTGTATAAAGCGATTCACCAGATTAAGGGGATTTGGAGAAGTGATGCTTTTTATCCACCATGAGGTTATGGTGTTCTTCACTGTCACATTACGACCACACAAAGGCACGCGGACGGACACACACACACACACACACACACACTCTCTTGCAATCCAAACCTACTCAGTGTGTAAGCTAGATGCTACCATTAGTGACTTAGGGAAGTTACCCTGTATATATTTCATTTGTACTTGTACTGTCATCTTGGTTTGTTGTGAAGCTGTATTGATTGGGTTGAAATATCATTTTTTCTGTATTATAGCACGTGACTTTAAAATGACATGCACATTTAAAAAAGCATTTTCTTTATCTCGATCAAAATTGATTCCACAGTCTTCTGTCTTCTGAGAGCCAGGTGCTCTCTAGGCTTTAGGTATTTCTTTTCTTTTTCAACTGTATTTGCGGCTGAAACTGTTCAACATCCTGCATATATCCTTCCCATATATTATAGGTCTTTCTGTCTGCTTCTCTCACTTTTCTTTTTCCCAAAAATGTGATATTGTTTGTGGAGTACAGTTAGTGGCCGTGTGTGCTCCATGCTCCCTCTGACAGCTTGTTGGAGTGAGAAGGGTCAACTAAACGGGGCGGGGCTTAGCGAAGAATCAGTTGTTTGACAGTTGTTAGCCCCGAACAGTTAAGTATGTTAGAGATGAGAATTATGTCCACAGCTAAATGTTCACGTGCACTACATTGCATATGGTATTTTGATCTCTTTTACTCTTTTGATGGAATTGTTCCTGGACCCTTTTGTACAAGCCCCTGTGTGGAAATGAGAGTGACTGTAATCTGGTCTTCCACTTCCCCTTTTTTCATTGACACACACACACACACACACACACACACACACACACACACACACACACACACACACTTGTTCAGGGCATAGGCAGAGCTTCGGGACTCAGGCTTCAGTCAGGAGCGTTTATTTTGACTTGCATATCTGTTTAATGTCTGTCGAAAATGTGCTCTGCCTCGCCAGTTTTCCCCCTTCAAATAGGAAGTCAGATTAAACTCAGTAGGACTGGAAGCAGTGCATATAAACACACCCGACAAGCTGAATGATTAGTAATGACTTTTCAAACCTTTACCACAAGCCCATTCCCTATACCAGGCCTCTGTGGTCAAAGCAATTAATATTTTATTTTACGAGACTTTCAACTTTCCTTTTACATTTAACAAAGTACATGGCAGTACTAATGTAATTTTCTTCAGATGTTGTATGAAAGATAAAGGAGCATTGGCTTGGTGAAGTAATACTGGTGGGTCTTAACTGTGCCAATATTTTTCTAACGTCCCAGAGTAGAAATCAGTCTTAACTGGCCAAAAACCATCGGGTGCATTTTTGGCCCTACTTTGAGGTGCTGGAGTAATACTTGCTGCCAATATCCAGGAGTGCTCCAGAGGGGACCTAGCTGTTTGGAGCTGCCAGGAGATGGTGTTTAGACGGAGAGATATCTATCAATGGCATTTAGCTCATTATCGCTCGATCCATCACTTTGGTCCAGTGACCGGTGATCCCACAACCTTTTCTCTTGCAGGTTTACTTGTTTGGTTCAGAGTGAACTACCTCAGCAACTATTGGAAGGATTGCAATGCAATTACCGATGTCACTGGAGCGCAGTCGTGACTGTTCATTCAAGCTTCACCAGCAGGTTGACAATTCTGTGAAATTTCTGATGGATCAGCACCAATTATGTAAAGACATGGATCATAATGATTTAGGTGATACCCTGACCACTCCTTGATTACCACCATGAGGTTGATATTCAGGGGAAAATTCTCAACAAACATTGCATGGATTGCCAGAAAATTTGGTACAGACATTTATGTCTCCCTCAAATTGTATTAACTTTGGCGCCATCATCTGATAAAATTTAGATTGGTCCAAAACCTTGGTTTATGACTCATGCTAACCTGAGAAACTACTTTGGTAAACATGGTCAGCATATTGTCATTGTGAACATGTTAGCATGGTGACACAGTGCCTACTTAAAGGCCCACAGAGCCGCCAGCATGGCTGTGTACTCGTATTTGTCTTGTTTTGACTGATCTTTTCAACGTGCAAAACAAAGAACAGGCTCTCTTTGCAGAATACCAGCTTCCTGCCACCTTGTACCACACATCATTTGATTCTCTCACAGCCAACCATATGGCAGCAATTAATCAAACTTTGACTGCTCTTACAAAACACAGCGAAAGCACAGATTTGTTTTTGTCCCTAACGTAAATGTCTTATTGGTGAATATCATTATGGGATAGTTGCTATTGGTTTGCGTGTAACCCAGATAGTTTAGTCCCTTGTATTATTTGACTATTTACATAAAGCTTGCATGTTTTGTTTTTTTACCACTATCTTAACTGTAAGTTGCAACATGTCATCATAATTTCTGCTTTATGCGTGAGAGTGTTGTAATCGACATCAAAGTCTCCCCAATGAGTCATCCCTCTCCTGCTGAAAGTCAGCGTAGGAAGTCTTCTCTATGGTAGGCGTGTTTACGGTCCTATGTTTAACTTTCAAAGGAGTGCTTCTCAGATGTTTGATAGATATGGCTTAATTTTGACCTTTTTCCTCCCCATTCCCTGAGTCAGGACTCTATGATGTGGCTGGAAAGTGAGTTTTGAGAGCCGGAAGCCTAAGCACCTGATGAAATAATTATTAAGCCATTTGATTGTAACACATAAATGTAACCTGGCTTCCAGCTGTCCTCTAGCATGCCTCCTTATGCAGAAACAGATAGAAAGCAAAGAAATCAGATAGAACATTTCTAGATCCTGCTCAAGATGTCAAAGCAGAAGAAGGAACTCCTGCATGACCAGATGTTTCTGGTGTCAAGTGCTTCCACTTAACTCAAACAGAAAAAATTGGCACAAGGCAAACAATGCTAAAATTTGATCTAATGCAAGCTATGGTTTTAGTAATGAATATTAATATCCACTTCCCTGCTGACAAAAGAAGGAATAAGATGGATTTATAGACTTTATTGCCTATACATAACGTGTGTCCAATGAAATTCTTGTTGTTGTTATTTGGTAGGTTCTACAGTGAAGTTAAAGTTGATATTCATTTGACTTTTGTTTGACCTACTTTACAGTCAGATTGAACAGTTCAGTTTACAATTTTTGGGGGCTTTTCGCTAGAATGTGATGCTGTGTACTACTTAAACAGACACTAAAACACAGGTCACTGTGTTTCCAAAACACTGGCCATTTTATTGTCTGTGCAGTCTGGAACGCTGAAGGAAATGTATTTCTGGCAGCTCTGCAGACATGGCGCTGTGGTTGAACTTTTTACCCTAATTACTTTCCTACTAATGCCTGCAGCTTGCCGGAATCACTGTGGCTCCCTTCTGGCCCCTATCCGGCTCTGATGTGGTCAGCGTTTGTTGTGTATGGGGGGGCTGGGTTTGAGCTGAGAGTGGGAGGAGGGGGAGTGAAAAACAAAACAAATGGCAAAAGGGAGTACGAAAAGAATGTTCCGAAACAGCTTTTCTGTTCCAGTTATCATAGAACTGTAGATGCCGATTTAATTATCCATGCATGGACAAGAGGCCCCCCTTAAATACAAACATGCAAATCAGAACACAGTGTATGACGCTATGACAACTGGGCAAACTCCATCTTCTGATGAAGTGAATGTGATATGATGCAAAGCTCCAGAATGGCTACAAAAGATCCTGAGAGATTATGAGGCTGACTATAAGGTTACATGATGAGTTTCTGTGGTCAAAACCCCAACTTTGAATGTAGGACCAAGGTCTGCCTTTCTTGTTGCAATGGAGAGTTTGTGTTGCGTGGTGTCAATGCTTTCAGTGGCTCCTCTGCTCTGGGAAGAATACAATCTTGATGAGTACTTGTCCAGTTAATCACATTTTATTTTTCATATTCAAGCTCCTATCACCTGGACCCCAGTGAAAATCCAATCCTCAGAAGTATTTTCCATCCACAGCCTGAAGTTGGAGCATTAGTGTTGTTCTAGCAGAGCCAGCCTCGACTTTCCAACCCAAGATTGTATTTGTTTAGCATTTCCACAGCATGTAATTGTCATTCGTATTTGTGGAGCTTGTAAAACCTTGCACCAGTCGGAAATGTGATGACGTCCCTTAGTTGTAAATGCCTTTATTTGCCTGCTTTTTAATTCCTCCTCAAGCTTCCATCTATGCTTTCCTCAGCCACATGAACTTGTGCGGCTTTGATCCCCTGCTTTAGCTCACGTTCATAAAAAGATGTGTGCGGATTCTCTCAGTCAGAGGGAAAGTACTCATGGAATAAGTGCAGCATTGATGTGTAAATTACAATAACAGATGTCAACATGTTTCATATAGGAGAAAGTACACAGAATAGATTAATGATGATTGCACAATAATAAGGCAGCCGTAATGGTCCTTAATGGCCATTGTAAACAGCTGCATAAATAAAATTAAGACTTAGATATGGTTGTAAAAGTCACATTAAACATTGTGTTGTTAGGAAGTCGTCCAAGTCTGGTCCAGCGGCAGACAAATGAGCCACACATCCAGAGTTTACTGGAGGGCCAATCCTAAGGGAGACCAACTCAGCAGGTGTGCTTACTGATTGCTTTACAGTGTCGCAATTTAGGATTAGAAATGTCTAATTTGGAGTTTTCTACAGTTGACATTTTTGGTGTGAAATGCCTCAACATCTTTTCGGTGGATACATTCAGTGGATACATTCTAATGACTTTTTGGATCCCTTGAATTGTCACATAGCTTCACCAGAAGATCAGTAAAATGTCTCCACGTCCGCTCATTGGATTGACAATCAATGTTTGTCAGATGCTTGTGGTTCTCTGAGGATGTATCCTTATGACTTTGTTGATCCCCTGACTTTTCATGAGGCCAACATTGCCTCACAGCCATCTGCATGCGGAAAGGGGGCGCGGCTTATCTCCGTGGCTTTACTCCGTGAAAGCAGTTACTATTTCCGCCATTCGCCATTGAAATAACCACTAGTTCTGCTTTATCCTTGTTGAGGAAGTCCCACAAACGTCGGAACATCAGACGCCCCCGTGTCTGGGTTCATAATATTATCCGTACACAGCTCCGACTCCTCCAAAAAAAATGCGAAAAAGCCCAAAAAAATGCGAAAGCCAATCAGCGTTGAGAAGCTCCGCCCCTTGTCACCGCCGTCCTGCCGTTACTGAATCAAACTGCTGCTGGTCGCCTGCGGGAGCGCTGGAAGCGGCTTCGTCCTGGAGGAGTCGGAGCTGTGTGCGACTACGGATAATATTATGAACCCAGACACGATGTCGTTTGATGTTCCGACTTCCTCAACAAGTATAAAGCAGAACTAGCGGTTATTTCAATGGTGAATGGCGGAAATGGTAACTGTTTTCACGGAGATAAGCCACGGAAAAGCAAATGACGAAAATTAAGCACATAAAGTCGAGCGAGTAAACTCAGACGAAAAAGCGTTGCGGAAATTCACTTTCGGTGTGAATGCAGCATAAGGGTTGTTGTTCTTTATCCTTCAATGTATGCATTGTGCAACAACAGTTTAACCAAATGGAAGTATAGTGATTTTTTTTCTCTCACCATTATCATTTAGCTTGTTGTGTATCTGGCAGGGCCACTCCATTTTCTGCTTAATTTCTGGAGAAGCTTCTTGTCCTATCAGAGGAAGTAACTGAGCCAAGCCTCCTTTCCTCCATCTCCCTCGTTTTGTATCCTTTCAGACCCAGGGGCCAGTTTGAGTAATAGTAATTGACACATTGATCTAATAGGGCCATCATAATAGGCCTGTTACTGAGCTGGGGAATGGTGCTCGGCGTCACCTTAACATGTGCAAGGACTGACATCCCGCCATGATCCATAATGATAATTGTGATTTAGCCTTGCTTTCAACCTACGCCCCAACGTCCCCAGCATCAGGAAATTGTATTACATCTGACCCCGCATTGCCTCCATTAGAACTGGGTCATTTGTTCAAATACTGCAAAAGCAAAACAATTGAACCCTGTGCCATTTTGATTCTATAATAGTGGGTTATCATGGTCCCTTTGAATCAATTGTAGAGGCCCATTTTTCGGGATAGAGCTTTGAATTAGATTGATCGGACTCTGATAATGCTGAAATCGATGATAGAGCCGCCTAAAAGTAAATTATCGTCGGGTGATTTTTTTTTTTTTATTAATCTTAATGTCTGTGCTCTTGATTGGTAATGGTAGCTGAGCTGACCTTTGACATCTTGAGGGAGACGTTAACCATAAGGACAGAAAAATGAATCAGGGATTGTTCTAAACTTTCTTCCCGTGGCACCTCTTCTATCTTCTCAAGTACGTGTTCGCCGGGACCGGAGGGAGGAACACACTCACGCTGACATCCAAGCAGTGTCTCTCTCTTGCACGCACACACACACACACACACACACACACACACACACACACTCAAGTCTGTGTGCATGTACTGCACATACCCTTCCACAAGGCTTAATTCATGTGCCAGCCACAAAGATGGTTGTTGGATATTGGTGCAGCAGTCTTTTCATCTCAGATCTGTGGGTGTGTGTCCCTGCCTTTGTCTGTGTTAATTAATTGTAATTGCCCGTAAAAAATCATGCTCCTGCATCCGCAGATTCTTTGACGGCTCAATTCGAGGCTCATTTATTGACGTTCTAACAACACAGGGTAGCGCAACGAAATGCACTTGTAGTCCGCTTGATCTGGGATGCCACGATGGAGACGGGTCCCTCTGAAGATGTGGCCTTGTCTCAGATCTCCCGTTTTCTGGGTTAGCTTTCACCCTTTGGTCTTTGGTCTTATCTTAGTTCCCATCCCATCACTCCACCCTATCTTGCCGGAGCGGTCACTTCTCTTTTGGTGGCATTTGGTTCGGCAGGTCTAGCTGAGTGATCGGACGATGCTGTTGGTGGTGATTGTCCTGCGGGGAGCAAGGTTAATGTTAGCTTTTTTTAGTCTTAAGATAATCCGTATTTTATCTAATTTATTGATATATCATGACCATGTTCCTCCAGATATCATCACCTTTTCATGTATTAGTGTAGCCTCTAAACTAAACAGAAAAACAAGCTACCCTCAAACCTCAGTAGGAACTGTCTGAATATGATTGGTGCAACAGCCAATTACAATACCACCAAGTTCATAAGGCTACATTGATAAATGTGTCCCTCTTTTCATTTTACGTCACAGCTGCATCGACATTGTCTGAGCTTTGTGTACTTAGTTAACATGCTACATGGCATTACAATGTACTCATCTTGTATATCTGGCGAGGCCACTCAAATGCACTCAACCTCGGGTGCGGGGCCTTGTCTTTATATCAAGTAGTCATCTCTAATCAGACCATACACAGAGAAGTTTACATCAACATACCTTCTCACCTCTGCCATCTGGCCTATCCCGCTTGTTGGATTGTCAGTTTTAAAGATTAAAACTAAATGGTTGTAAACACTTTCCCTCGGAAAGGCGAGGGGGCTCTGCTGTACTCTAATATGTCTTCCAAAATGGAATTCTCTCCTCTGTTTGCCCTCGGTTCTGCACCATGTGTGTGTGTGTGTGTGCGCATGTGTCAGAGCTCTAATGGGAGAAGCAGATCTCTTTCCACCAGAAAGAAGAAAAGGAGCAATGCTGATGATTGGAAGGCAGACAGAGCTTGTCAGTGGAGTCGGTCAGTGGAACATGGTGTGCTGCCGGAATATTCAACATGGCTGAGGTCATCTGTGTTTAGTTGTAGTGGAAGAAAGTCTTCCCCTTTTCTAGCTCGTCATTTGAACAATGGCCAGATTTCCCTTGGTGGTTTGGCAACAGCTGGTCAGCTGGTTAAACGTGTTATTTCCTAATGGTGTCTTGCTCTGTCTGGAGTGTGCAGGAAGGGGCTTTCCTCATTGATCAAGTAATCAAATCAGCCTAATCTTCCTTCCTAACCTAACCCTCACCATCTAAATAGAATCACTGCTCGCATGCAGTGTCAATGTTCCCTTTCTCATTATTAACTCCACTTATGATTTATCCAAATTTACACAAATGTAACTTGAAGTTCCAGCCAATGCCTCCTGATTGTTCAGAAACGGTTCACGCTGAGACTGATGAGGTGTATAACTGCTCTCAGTATGCACAAGCGGACTAAATACACCGTTGAAAGCACAGGCTTAAGATTTATGTTCAAGTTTTCCGGTACCAGCATGTTGGGTAGGCTCCCCCACCTCACCGTCCTCTTTGATATGTTGATGGAGCTGCTGAGAGAAACAATGTAGAAATGGTTCCAGAAAAATGTGGCTTAATGTGCAAATGATTGGCAGGCAGTTTAATGGGGGAGTTAGTTTTTGACTGCCTGCATGCCTTGTGGTAAGAATCTCCAACTTTCCAACTTCCTCATGCTCAAATAATAGCCGATCAGTCTTGTGTATCCAATATTTGGCCTGTTCAATTTACACACGGGCCCGAATAATGAGTTTACGTCGCGCTCACACCAGCACTATAGTTAAAGCTCGTTAGAGGAGCCTAATTATGTTGCTTTGTAAAAAGGGCAAAGCTTCAATCTCACTGAAAACGACACAAGCTGGATTGGAGTGAGCCTGCGACAGCTCTTTCTTTTAGTTGTGGTGATCGTGAAATCAGTTTATAGTCGCTCCATCTACCAAACAGTCGTTGCAATGGCTGCAAAGAGGAAAAAAGCCAACACCCGTTCATTATCACCCCTGATGGGTTTCATGCCTGGTTTGTTTTGTCGTGGTATATTGTTGAAAAGGAAGGACATGCGAGGGCCGCCACGATGTTGGCAATGAGAACAGAGATTCTCAAGTTGTCTCACAAAGTGATCTATCAAGGGTTACACATGTTTGGCTCGGCCCCAAAGGTAATTAGAATTTCTTTTTTGTTATACTGCAGCAACTGTGTTCCACATAACTTGCCCTCTCAATCAATCTGCTTTTCACACATGTACCCACTTTGGGTGTTTATGTGGCTTTAAGGGATGCCTGAACACAACATGTTCTTTTTTGAGTTATTAATGCATATTTACAGTCATATGATGACACTATCATTTGAACAGAGAATAACATTAGTTGTGTGTCAGAAAATGTATGTTTTAAATAAGTATGTGTATCCTGCCCTGAAGTTGTATCAATAGGTCTGGATGAATTATTCAGAGACGGACTAAAAGCATTTGTTTTTCTGTTTTCAGGACCAGCCCTCCCTACTGTTGCGTTGACCTGTATTCTCTCCGGACAGGGGAAATGGTCAAATCAATTCAGTTCAAGACGCCCATCTACGATCTCCACTGCAACAAACAGTATGTCCCATCTAAAAACGGCTCGTACTTTATGATGCACAACATTTTCATTCTGCTAATGGACCTTTATTCTCCCTCTTCAAGTATTCTTGCTGTGAGCCTTCAAGAGAAGATTGCAGCATTTGACAGCTGCACCTTCACCAAGAAGTTCTTTGTCACAAGTAAGAAACTGTTTTTTTGTGAAGTTCAATTGTCATTCATGTCACAAAGAAGTTTGATTTAATGTAGATTGTCATCTCTTGTGAAATCAATTTATTTCCAATGGAAAATAATATTGATGAAATGTTGGGGAAACCCACAGTGCTCTCTGCTGTATGCAGCAGTGCAAGAAAGCAGCACCAATCAACTCTTCTCAACCCATTAACACTCACATGATCAGTGACTGGGTTTTACTTGGCTGTCATGCAAGCAGCCACCAAGGCCTGCTGTTCTCTGGAGCTCTGCATTCTGACTAAACTGCATGTAGACGTGAAGTGAGGCCCTCCATCTGAAGCTCAACAGGGGGGGCTGTTTACAACACAGCTCCTGCATCCTTCTGGCTGTTCCTGCCATGTCTGCTGCAGGAGGCTGTGAAAGAAAGGCCAGACTGCATTACAAGGCCATTGCTGTCCACTTAAGTCATTGACTGGAGTAAACTGACCTTACTGGCTGGCTTTAATGTGTCTCCTCTTTGTCTGCCTGCCTTTCCTATCAGTGTCTGAGCCACAGGAAACCAAACATGCTCAATAGTTATTAATCGTTCCTGAACGCAGGGGCCTCCTCTCCTTCGTTGTTTGGTCTGTTTGGGCCGGAGGAGCAGTAAACAAAAGGGCCCTGCTATGTGTGTCGCTCCGCTTCGGATGAGCCATCCTCCCGCCGCCTGTCCTCTCCTCCTCCAGGGAAGAGCTTTAGCGTCCAATGTTTATGTTCTGGCTTTGCATTCAAGTTGTGTGTGTGTGTGTGTGTGTGCTTTGAGCGGGGGGCTTTCTGTTCAACTGGATTCCACCGCCTCGTTTCTGAGTGGAACAATTCACAATGGTTTGGTACATTACTTTGGTTTGGTACGGTAAAAGGTCGTCTGTGTCATCTGGTTATATTGCGTTACCATGGAAAGAAAAACAATGATGGCTGTGCCTATTTCTCTGAAGCTGACTCATTTTTGTCACTACTCTTACAAACAAACTCTTCATACACATTGTATTGTCAAAAAAATCTCACACATTCCCAGGGGGAATGACAACAGATTGCTAGGCTTGCGGGGGGCGTTGGGACCATAGACTAAATGTGTTTTATGGACGACATGTCTGAACTTCCTTCCAGCTGTAGAAATCTATCCCGGATGTGGGCGTGGCCATCCAGCGCTTCTGGCCAATCACGAGCAGAGCGGGGTTGCAGCGGGAGAGCCAGCTAGCTGCTACGTTAGCAACATCGCAGCTGTTAAGCTTAATTTATGGTTCTGCGTCACGTCGACGGCGATCAGTCGTCGTTGAGCATTCGAAGTTCTGCGTCGAGGGAACGCGTCGCTCTGCAATTAACCGCCATGCCGCCGGGGGGGCGTGGCTGTGTGGCTGTGTGGTTTCAGGGGTTATAGCCGAATCTTTGCCACAGTAAACAATGGCGACCAAGTTGGAGCGGCTGCATTTGGAGTTGGAGCTCATCAATATTGAAGAGCAAATGCTTATATTGCAAATGTTGAAGCGCAGGCGACAGAGAAGACGTTTGCGGAAAAAGCGGATTTTTTGGAGGTGCACGTCAGGCTACGGCGTAGGGGTCTGCGTCGACGTGACGGAGAACCATAAATTAGGCTTTAGTCAACCAAGAATGTCCAATCAATGTTTTACAGAGTTTTTTTATATATATATACGCATTGCATTTTCTCACAGCTTCCTTTTTCATATGGAATTGTTTGACCTATGAGAGTTTTCAGGAAACTGTACTGCACTGTAAACGTCTGGCCCTGTGGTTCGTTGGTTGATAACGATCCCCCTACCTTTTCCCTTCACCGATACAACGCCTCCAGTCTGATCTCGAGCGCACAGCTGATCCTCTGGTTCACATGAAGTAACCTTTCTGTTAGAACACGCTGTGTCTCTCTGCCATCCCTCCTGTTGTGAGTCCTCGTTCAACTTGGACCAACGTTCCTTCTGGTTTTCAGATAATGAAAGTGACATTGCGTGACTGAATGCGGGGCGTTTCGTGCACATGAGGCAGATGCGATTCACACAGGATGCGGTTTGCTCTGCACCCGCCACTGCTTAACATCGCGGCACGCTCCACCCAAAGTTCAATCAAGGGGCGCCCTGAGCCCACGCTGTGCTCCGCCCGGCAACACGCCGTCGTGGCACCGCACAAGACATTGGAAGTAATAGTAGTGCTGCTTTTTGTCTTTTTACCCAATATACATTTTCATATTTGAATGTTGTTTTTTTTTCCCCTTTTTTTTTTTACAATTCAAATAGATATCCGAATATAGAATATTCGTTTACAGTCCTACTACATTTATATTGCCTTGATGGAAGTTGCTATTATTGGTAGAGCTAGTTGTTTCTTGTTGCCATGCTTGGCAATAAACACTTTCTGATTCTGATTCTGAAATGGAAGCAGTAGCGACACCAGTAAAAGTAGAAGTTTTACTTTACATCCGAAAGATGGACATTTCAAATGGGGACCATCAGAGCACGAGGCTCAGCCATTGCCTCGCTCACAGAGGTCTTTCAGGATTCAGCCTTCAGAAGCCTGACCCCTCTTCAGCCCCCCTGCTCCCCACCCAGGATGTCAAACACATGTTATCTCACTGCCTGGGCTCCCCTCGGCCTTGGAGAAGCACAAAAGGCTTCTCTGGCATTACCAGCAGCCCTTGTGGCTTACCTCAACCCACTTTCTCCCCACCAGCCCCCTTTCCCCAACGCGGCACAGTAAATTACTGTCTCCACCTCATCTGCTCCCTGAGCACTAAATTATTGTCAGCGAGCCATTTTCCCCACACCTCCACGCACTTACATTAGCTCTGTGTGTGTGTGTGTGTGCGTGCGTGTGTGTGTGTGTGTGTTTGTGTGTGTGTTTGTGTGTTTGCTTGTTTGTGTGTGTGTTTGTGTGTGTGTGTGTGTGTGCGATTAGAGCCTGTGTTTACGCACACTGGAAACTGTCCCTGTCTGTATCTGCTTGCATTTAAAGATATCTATGACAATATCAATCATTACTCCAGTCTGTTTACAAGCACATGTTTGTCTGTTTTCGGTTGATTCTGTCTTGCAGCAGAAGTGATGGTTTTTGCTTTTTAGTCATAGCTACTCTTGTGTACTTTAAGATTATTGGTTGCTATTTTTATTTCTGCTCATAGCACACTGTGTGTGTGTGTGTGTGTGTGTGTGTGTGTGTGTGTGTGTGTGTGTGTGTGTGTGTGTGTGTGTGTGTGTGTGTGTGTGTGTGTGTGTGTGTGTGTCCACATGGATTCTTGTGTTAGTCAATCAGCAGAGGAGCCATCCTCAATTTATTGGGTACCACAGTCTCCATTTGCTCATGCTGTGCACACACAGGCCTGCAGCCACGTCCCCCACATTAGACTCACAATTATCTCGGCAAACAACAGACTCCCACAAACACGTTAATGGTTTAAGATAGTTACAGACCCTCTCCTTCTGGAGAAGGCTGATGAAAACCCCCTGCATGTGTTCCTATTTTTACGTGTAAACTCGTGTGGTTATTTATTCCTATTGTAATCATCATTGGTGCCTCTGTTATTTCACCATCTTGACGTCTTTTCAGGCTGCTATCCCTGCCCCGGCCCGAGCCTAAATCCAATAGCTCTGGGAAGCCGCTGGCTGGCCTACGCCGAGAACAAGGTACACACACACACACACACTGCAGAAGTACCTTATCAGAAAAGGGGACTTATTTACAATCCCAAAAATGCATTTGATCTGACTCTTTAATCTGTCTGGATAAACAACTCATTCCACGAAGAGTCCAAGAGAGATGATAACATTTTTCAAAATCAACAGATGCATAGGAGTTCTCTGTTCTTCTCTCTGTAATGGGATTGTTAAGTACTTAGAAAACCCAGAATGTTGTATTGTGCACTCTACAATACATTTAATGCATAATAGTGTTTTGGTGCTGGCCCACTCAAGTAATTGACAGATGGGGCCACTGTTTGTGTGACTGCCTAAGGATTTCCAGAAATGACAAAATCTAGTTTTTTTTTGACAGTAAGAGTAATACTGGAGCCATTTAAGTGATATGGTATTTTAAATTAAATCAGTGCAGATTGGCTGTTTGGTTGTGTAATCTTTCTTTCAAAGCAAAACCAATTTCCTCCAAAGAGTGAAGAGGGGAGGATTTTAGATGTCGAAAATCTGAGTTAATTTCTCCAAATGTTTCTTTACAAACTCTACATCTTCTGTGGACGTATGTCTCGTATCCATCCGTTGTGTTTTTGCAGTTGATTAGATGTCACCAGTCTCGAGGGGGAGCGTGTGGTGACAATGCACAGTCCTACACAGCGACAGTGATCAATGCTGCCAAGGTAAGAGAAACGAGCTGTCTACATGACAGTGGGTTCATTTACACAGCTCTACACTAGTCTACTTTACACTTGAATTTATAATATTACTATTTTACTTTACATATACAAAGAATATATGTGTTTTAGCTTCTGCACTATTCTATGTTTAAGTCTTAGATTCTCATTTTTACTTGCATGATTTTCTCTTTATACATATTATATATATATATATATATATATATATATATATATATATATATATATCTACATATCCTCTAGAAATGTTGTGCACATGACAAATGAAGAACTTGAAATGCAGAAACATGCAGAAAAATGTTCCCAATCATAATCTACTTTTCATTACTGGATATCAAAGCAAATAGATTTGAATGAGCGCGTACGGTATGACACAAACTTACAGTTTCCAACTAAAAGAAATTGCAGTGCTTTTTATTGTTTTTCCATCTATATATCCTCAGCCATGTCTCCCTACAGAAGTTGTTACTGTAGACTAGTTTCCTTTCATTTTAAATGTTTCAAATGAGTTCTCTTGTTTGGTCTGCAGCTATAGGCCTGTTGCTCTGTCTTTAGCCTTCGCTCGGATAAAATAGCACATAATACAGTATTTCCAGCTCTGCCTACACCATCTGTAAATGTGCTGACATTGGATCCACCTGGCCCGCCTGGCTGACTGGGGCTGAGCTTATGAGACACTTCATCAACCTGCCTATCTGATTCTCCCACTGTAATCTACTTCCCTCCAATGGTCTTGTTTCACTCATCTCCACAGGGTAGGGAGTCTCAGAAGGCACACTAATAGCCAACAGCCCCCTTTGATACCAAGTGAAAATCATTCCTGCTCTGATTTAGCGGCTTGCTAACGCATGCTAACTACCCAGCTCCTCGTATGGTTCTAGTCCATCTCCTCATTTGACCCCCAAGGATCTAATTGATTTACAAAGAGCGATTGTGTCTCTTCTCCTTTGTCTAATGAGTGCCAACAGCTCGGGTGAGAGAAGTCTCACGCTAATGTTTATTTTATTCAAGAAGTGACGATGCACATTCATTAACATGAGCCATCATTGAAGTGTGCCAGGTTTAGTCATACAGGCTAATTTAAAATTTTCGCCTGCAGTCCATCATTAACAGGCTAATGGTAGTGTGCTTCACAAAGAGCACTGTGTCGCTAACAGGTTGGCGGAGCGACGGTGTGGGGTGGACAATAGTGGGGGGGGATATTGATATGCAGACATGCAGTCTGCTTGCCCACCATCTCCTCATTTCGGACTATATATCTCAATATGGATGACAAGGTATCTCCTTCTGGCTTGTGGCGCGACACGCTGGCTCTTAGTGCTGACGTCCAGAGACATGGAAACAAAAAGGGGGAGGGGGTAGCAATAAAGTGTAATGGCTTTTTGTAAGAAAGATACAAGAGAGAGTGCAACAGCTCTGGCCAATTGGACTCCTTGTTCCAAATTTGCTCTGTTATGGTAAATTTGTGTATCACATAAATCCTGCTGCCCATCGCTCCCGGGTGTATGGTTGAGAAAGACCTTTCACATAAATTAGGTTGTAATTTGTTTAGATGGCGACATCAGGCTGTGTGTGTGTGTGTGTGTGTGTGTGTTCAAGTGTTTTTGTCAGCCATCAGACAAGGTCTGCCCCCGCCACCCTCCACCGGCAGATCAATAGCCCCTGTTTGGACTACCACTAAGAACTCCACAACTGCAGTGATTAGAAAACACATTAGTGTTGATCAATTAGGAGCCAAACGCCTCACTTAATAATTGATGCCTCTTCTGGCATTTTACACACACACACACGAACGCACGCACACACAGGCAGCAGACACTGTTAGTGTGCCTGGCCGAGTGGCGAGGAGAGACAGTGGGTGATCCTCAGACCCAACAAACGCAAGGCGCCATGCTGTATTGACAGGGCCGCCTAGTCTGAATGCCTGATTAGGCTCTCCGGGGCCCCTTTGGCGCTTACACACACACAGACACACAGTCACACGGATTGGACTCCATTAGACAAAGACAGTGTAGTAGGTGAGATAGACTCCACTTAAGCAGCACTATCCATTTCCCTCAATCGAGCCACAGAGGTGTGTTTGAGCCAGACACCCTGGCTGGGCCTTAAGCGGACACAGAGGAGCCTCACACACACACACACACACACACACACACACACACACACACACACACACACACACACACACACACACATGCGAGCACAGGCACTGTATTGCACTTACACTCATACATCTTGTTGCCCACAAAGGCCGAGAGCTAAGTGAACTAGAAAATACATTATATTTCATAGAATATTAGAAATGCATAACGTCAGGTGTTAGATCTTTAAGCACTGATTGTTTTCTTTGTCTCCTTCCAGACCTTAAAGACGGGCCTGACAATGGTGGGTAAAGTGGTCACCCAGTTGGCCGGCACACTCCCAGCAGGCACCCCGGATGAGGAGGGCACGCCTCACAGTGCGAGTCGCCGCGGCCCCCACAACCCCGGCGTGGTGACCATCATTGACACACACAGCATTGGAGAAGGACAGGTCAGTCCAGTGTTTCTGCTTTTGTTTGGGATGGTTCATGTTTCAAGTGGCTTCCAAACTCTCACACAACCTGTGCAGTATAATCCCAGCCTCGTTTAGCTAGTGGTTTGCCCGGTATTTCCCAAACGCATGCCTTTCTGCCAAAATCGTAATCATTCAAATGAGTCCGCCGCTGCCGTGTCATACTTGTGCATGTGCGCTGTGAGTGCAGGCATTAGATGGTCGTTTTCTTTAGTAATTCAATAATGTGTGTGTGAAGTAGTCCTTTAATTTCTGTAATTGTTCTTCAAATTAAGGGGAAATTGTTCTTAATTTTTTTTTTCCTGATTGCCAGAGCTGAGAAGTTTTTTGTTGTTGTTGAGTTTGCTACCTTGCTTTTTGTTTTTCAATCAGAAATGCTGTCAAACATCTGCCTCCATTTACTGCAAATGGCAGCTGCTGCAACTTTCACCTTCCAATAATTTATAGACAAATGCTTCATCCATAAGTCTAACAATGGCGTTCTTATTCAATTCTGCTTGGCCATAAATGTAAATATCATGAGGACAAGGTAATATGTAATGCACAAATATTAAAGTAAATTCGAGTAAAGCAAGCATTCCAGTTAAAATGCAGTTTGTCAAGGGTGGTCCTTTCAGGTTTCTACACCGCTAAGTCTCATAGGTGATCAAGGAAGGGACAACGTTCTTCTTACTTAAGGTGGAGGCAGTGCTCGGAGGAACTGGTTCTGCAGCTCATCTGAAACCACCTCCCAGCCAGCCTGGACCCTCACCAGTGTTTACATACAGAGCCATCAGATCCACAGAGGAAGCCGTCTCCACTGCCCTCCACTCAGCCCTCACTCATCTGGAAAATAACACCGACTTCAGAATGAGGTTTGGTGATTTCAGCTCGGTCTTCAACACAGTCTCCCCCATGAAGCTGGTAACCTTGACACACTGGGCTTGAGTTCCTCACTCTGTGACTGGTTATTGGACTTTCTCACAAACAGACCAGACAGTATGGATTGGCAAACGCACCTCCTCTGCTCTAACGTTGAACCTGGGAGTCCCCCAGGGCCGTGTGCTCGGCCCCCTCCTGTTCACGCCATACACCACGGCAACCGCAACCCCCATCGTGTAGGGAACGCTGTAGTGAAGCTTGTGGATGACACTACCGCCATCGGTCAGGAGTGCGAACAACGATGAGACTTCATATAGAGAGGAAATCAATCTGCTCAACCTCAGTAAAACCAAGGAGATGATTGTTGATTTTAGAGAAAGGAAGCAGAGACACACACACACACACACACACCCTGTATTTCTAAAGAAAACTCATGAAGGCAAAAATCCCGTGCCAAGTTCCTTTTTAACTTCTCCAGAGGAGCAACAGCAAGCATCCTGACTGGCAGCATTACAAACTGGCATGGGCTGTGGCAACAATTTGTTCTTGGCCTGTTGCCTCTCTCTCTTGTCATGTGTGACCCAGGTAAACATAGCTTCGGCCTCTGCGGCTTGGTGGGAAACAGGAAAATCTCCGAGGTTGTCTTTTTTCCCTCACTGGCGCCGAAACACCTGGGTCCATTCACCTAACCCGGCACAACTCCCTGAAAGGTGTGACTTTGATTTGCTGCATATTTTAACAGCCAAGCTTTTAGCCACGGCCCTGTCTGTTTTAGCAGCCCTGGTAGGAGAGACGCTCTGTAAATAGTCAGCTGTTGGTCTGTAACCTCAAAGGAAGCTCAAGGCCGTAACATTCGATTTAGATATATTTATGGCGGATTTGGGGGGTGAAGTTTCTAGACGGGTCTATTTTCTCTATAATTTTTTCCCACCAAAATATTGACCACTTAGAAAAGCAGTCATCAAAATACAAAACAAAAGATAATATTAAATAAAAACTGCCAGATTGTTCTCATCATTTGTTATTTATTGAGTGTTTTTATTGAGAGCTGCATGTTAAGGCCTTTACACAGCGTGGGCTTTTCTTTCATCTGATTAATCTGCAACATATTTACTGCTGTTTTTGTCCTTCATTACACAGAAAAACGTGATGTCATTCCTGTTGTGTGGATCAGACTTATTCAAAATGTACAGTATAGTTTACAACAACAGGGAGGCTCTGCGGCGCATACAAGATCCACTCTTTCTGTTCTTACCTTTCACAATAAATGCCCTAAACATATAAAGTACACTGCATAACTGTTTCCCAGAGGGAACTCCAATTCACTTTGACCGTTTCACCTTAAGAAACTCAATAAAATAGTTTACAGTAGCTTTGGCTATACACACATTTAGCTCAGACAGACTGCCAGATGCTGCTCTGGGTTAGTAGGATCCTGGTTGCTGGTCCTCTGCTTGTGCAAATGTATCCAAACCTTAACTGAAAAAGCGTGGCAACTGTAGCAAATATTCATTGCTACATTTGGGTGTATTGTCCATAACCACGTTATTCTACCAGCTGCACGTGCCCGACTGCACCTGCAGGTGGATCACACACTTCCTGTCTGACAGGAAGCTCTGGTTCCCCCCAAGGCTGCATTCTGTCCCCTCTGCTCTTCTCCCTGTACACCAACAGCTGCACCTCCAGCCACCAGTCCGTCAAGCTCCTAAATTTGTTGATGACACCACCCTCATTGGACTCATCTGTGGTGGGGACGAGTCCAATGGTGCAGACCAAATAACTTGGAGATAACGCTCTTAAGAACGCAGCTCTGTCTGCCTCTCTCACCCTGTGTCACTCCCTGGTCACCGCTCCACCATGACCCAGGACCTCGAGTGGGAGCTGAACATCAGCTCCATCACTAAGAAGGCCCAGCAGAGGATGTTCTTCCTGAGGCAGCTGGAGAAGTTCAACCTGCCAAAGACAATGATGGTGCAGTTCTACACTGCCATCATTGAGTCCATCCAGTCTGAGGTCCCCTTAACGATTACACTCATTTACACATCCCTGCACAACTATACACTTTAAATAAACACTTAAATAACAGACAAATTGAACATTCTCTTGTATCATTTGTTTGTTGATAAAAATGTATTGTACATTTTCATATTTTTAATTAGAATTATGTCTCCATACTATTGCACTGTTTCCTTGTAATTCCTTGGCACTCTACCGTTCTGGTTCTGATATACTCGGCTCTAACCCTGGTTATGGTTTGAACCATGCCAGTTGCCTTCAACAGGATCTCCCTCTCGCATGTAAAGAACTGCTAAAAGCTTTTATCCCCTTAACCATGATTAATCACACTGCAGTAGCTGTCACATTTTTAATGAGGCGTGTTCGCATACACAGTACAGTTTGTCAGGGATGTAGCCCCCCCACACACACACGCATTCTCCCCCTCTTCCACATGGACTGTAGCCGCCCTGTAGCCCGTGTGTTGTCTTATAAGCTGGGCCTAAGCCTTCAGAAGCAGGCCTGCACTCTGTCACCAGCCGACACACTGTAACCGTACACTGGCCATAAACACTGGCGAGGCCTGGCCAGCAGGGACGGGAGCGCGAGGAGCGGAGGAGAAACGGACGGCGACGGGAAAGACCGGGAGGCAGGGCGGGCAGTACGGAGGGGATTACGGGGGAGCTCGGGGTGTTATCTTTGGTAAAATGGGGAAGTGGCAGGTAAAGGACAGAGACGGGTTCCCGTGTCTGTGTGTCTTTCAGGCTTTGAAATGCGCGGTTTGGATCAGCGGCCTCGTAACACACAGGCACACACTCTCCCCTGTGTAATGGGCCCGCTCCTCTGGAGGACACTCTTGTTTCAAAGGGCTCCAGCAGGATTCCCTCACAGAACAACACTGTCTGCCTGCATCGTAATAAAAGTGATCTGCTTCATGTCACCAGCCTCTTTCTTTCTTTGTATTCTCCCCTCCCTTTTTTCTTTTTTCTCCCCCTGCTTATTTTCTTGCTTGTCGGCTGAGACGAAAGCCCTTTAGTTTTTTTCGAAGCTGTTTCTCGTTTGGACTAGTTCCTATTTAAAATGCCCTGACATCGTTAATGCAACACTGTGGCCAAACGCAACCCCGTGTATGTGCGCTCCCTCCCTCTCACGCGCACGCACTCGTGCACAAAGTGGCCCCATGTCTGGTCTTATTTCTAATCTCTCTTCGTGACTAAAGGGATTTTCTGCCAGCTCCCGGTCTCGGCTCAGCCTTTGTTAGATTCGTCCCAGTCTCGACAACGGAGATTTAGGAGCAGCCTCGAGTTGTGCAAAGTGACTTATAATTTCATTTTCTGAGGCAACTTTCAGAAGTAGCAAGCCAAACCCAGATTTGACGGCAGTTGCTGTCTATTTACGGGAAAAACCCGGCCGCTGTCACGCGGTATTGTCATAGCCACATGTGAAAAGCCACATTATGGCCAAAGTAAATTTGTCCATTGTCTTGTCTGTTGTTGGGCCATAGCCCGTCCACACTGGTCTCCATACAGCCTCTTACTGAAGCACAAGCACTGATAAAATATAGCTCTGACGCGATGAGTCATCATTTTTTTGATGCAGCACAAAGAGAGCGGTTTTGAACCAAGAGCTTGTTTGTCACGTTGTGTTGCCCATCAGGTGATATGCTAATTGTTTTCTTTCCACAAGAGGGCAATGACTCCTTCAGAAAGGAGCGCGACCTCCAGCCGCTCCACTGCGGGGTGAAGTTTCAAGAACGCTGCTGAGTGCCGTGATGATACCAAACCAACACGTGAAGAGAAATCCTAGAGCGGGGGAAAGTCCCGCTCTGGGTTCAATGTTCTTATTGTTAGAAAATGATTTTGAGTTTCTCTCTCTGTGTGCGTGTGCGTGTGCGCTCCAGGTCTTGGTGAGTGAGGACTCGGACGGAGAAGGAGTGGTGGCTCACTTCCCAGCTCATGACAAACCCATATCCTGTATGCAATTCAACTCCAGTGGTAAGACACACTTTGTACTCACACACGCGCACACATTTATTTTTGAGGAAAGAGCTGAAGTGCTCTATGCAAGTTCAGAAGGCATAGAAAGCAGGGGAGAGATTACACTTCCATCCAAGTGTAACATGGTGTGGGATTGGCTCACATGAGGCCTCATCTGGTTATCCCAGGCCAACTCACCCAAAGGCATCCACAGTGTGTGTATTTATACTGTGTTATACACAGTGAACATGTGTTTAACTTGAGTTTCCACAACACATGCCTTTACACCAACCTTAAGTGGTGGATGCTGATGTCTCCGTAGTAACATATATCTCCTTCAACCTCCCTGTATGACGAGTATCACTAATACAAAACGTTGAAACACGACGAGCTCCAAATCTACAAAATCAGCCTACATATATATATATATATATATATATATATATATATATATATATATATATATAAAAAAAAAAAAAAGAAGAACATCTGAAACGGTTGCATGAGAGTCTATGGAGCAGAGCCAGATCCTTTTTGGACCCTGGCTACGATTGGCCAGTCTGCGTTGGAGGGTCGGGACTTACCAAAGGGTCTATTGGAGGGTTTTCTTCAACCATTTCTACAGTTTCTAATAAACTGGGATCTGTGTGATGTCATTTAATAGACATGTTGTAAATTGTAAGATGTTATTATTACTTGTACCTTTTCACGGTGTACTCTAAAGGGAATGAATCGGTGTGCTGAAATCAAATGTTACGCTTCTTTCTCACCGTAGTGCTTTACTCTCACCTTCTGAGCAATGCTGACCCCAAACATAAAGGGACAGTACGTGCTTTGTAAGTGTGAACAGGCGACCTCGTCAGCCTGTGCGTGAGCTCGTGTGTGTTACTCCTGTGTGTGTGTGTGTGTGTGTGTGTGTGTGTGTGTGTGTGCGTGAATGTGCAGTTAATAAAGGAGCTGCTGAGAGATGACTCTCACCCCGTGACCTCCAAGCCCCAAGAATCCTTCACTTACCTAGACTTCTGACTAAACTCAGCAGCTCTGTCTGAGCTGGATCAGGATGATATTGCAGACCACGGCGGACGAGACATGGCTGTCAAGACCCCACCTACTCCCACCTTCACCTCCCCAAAAAATAACAGACAGAAGACAACCCAGCTCAGTTCAGCTAATGGCACAATTACCCGCTTTTAAAGTACAGCGACGACGGAGACATGTTTCGAGACGGCTGGTCATAGTTTGAATGTTTTTCGTACCGATACCTTGAATTCAACTGCAATACCACAATTATTCTACATTTCATACTTTGCGTGAATTAAAACTTCACAGCCTGATAAGTAGACCCACTATGTTTCTAAAAAAAACATAGTCTGGTGTTACCACACACACACACACACACACAGAGGGAGAGAGACGTCATTCTCGTCGCAGGTAACCATAACTCCACTATATCTTTACTCACAAAATGGTTGTTCGCCGCTCTGTTAATGGAGTTCAGCCGCTTTAATTTCTTTGCTGGCCGAACGCCGTGGCTCATACAGTCGCTTTGAAGCTCGGTGAATCCCTCTTAGCGTGATGTGTTGCAGATCCAGTCATTAACCCAAACAGTCGGAGCCGCCAACGCTGCAGTGGCTTTCAAAAACATTTGATAAGTGACCAGCTGTTGCCAAACCAGCCGACATGAGTTGTAGGAAACATTAATGGAGAAGCGGTGCCAGCAGGAGCCGGTGAAGCTGAATTTGTGCAGCGCAAACTGTAAATTACAGTCAGCACAGGTTTTGAACACAGAGTAAATCGTGGATTGTGGATGCACGAGTCACCAGCGGCATGATGAAGCATGGACAACGTCACCGTCTGTAACCGATGAGCACAACCGACAGGTACTGGGTGTCGTCACTGATATTTCTCTCTTTTTAAAAGCTGTTTTCTCCCTTCACATCAAAGTTCGGATCCTACAGATCCCTCAGCATAGCACAAGACACAGTAGACGTGGGAGTGTCCGTGTTGGTGCTGAATCCCCTCTGACCCTCAACTTCAAAACTCCAAACACACTTTTAATCTGTCATTCACTGTGAGCCCAATCTAAAGTGCTAATACATGTTAACATCACAGCTCAAAACAGCACCACTAGTGTAGCCCAAAAAAACACAGTTTCCCCCCCATTTCAGTCTGGGCGTGTAATGACATTAGGGCGAGTCTTCACACAAGTGTAGAAACTCCTCTTTTACACTGTTGTGATTGCAGGACTCCTTTCATCACTGTTTATTCTTTTATTCATTTTCATTTCTGAGCGGCCTGCTGTGGATTGTCCCATAATTAGAGGCCTCTTAATTTGATCAGAGCCCAAATCCTGAGTGACGTGTTCACTGGTCTGGCTCTAAGTGAACTCTTTCCAAGGATTATGGGGAAGTGGCTTTTTACTGAACTACCTTGCTGGGCCTTCTGAGGCTCCCTCAGTGGGCGAGCTCAACATGGCCGAAACAAGAAAGATATAGATTTAGCAGGAAACAATGATGTGTCTCAAACGGAGCATGGAAAGCCCTGACGTTTTGGCCGGGAAGAGTTATGTAAGAAACCCCAGAGGCCTGTGTGTGTTGGAGGCTCTACAGAGGGCGGGCCGGCGGCCGCCAGCTCTTGGTGTGCCGGCTGGCGCTTTGCGGCCCTTCGGTCGATCTGCAGATCTATTCCTAGTGGTGTAATTAGAGGGACGCAGATGAAGTGCAGTGGCAAGGCGCTCTCTTTAACAGCTGCAATGTGTGTGTGCTTGTTTTCTTTCACGTCTCGTCCTCTTCACCCGTCCTTAACGATCCTTGACTTGATTATTAGGTACGATGCCAAGGTCAAAATACACTGGCGTTGGGGTGACGGAGACACTGTCCAACAACTTGTGCTTTACTTTTGAGTGTGACTGGCACTAGATGGGGTGATTGATCCAGCAACCATGCGAGTCTCGAGTGCTCTACATGCAGTGCTGGGAGAAGTATTCAGACCATTGACATGGTCAAAGTAGCATATTCCTACATTTAAAACTTTACTTCAAGTGAATGTAAAAAATGTTCCTTAAAAACATATTCATTATGAAGAACAGCTCATTTTAGAGCTAATTTGTGTGTGTGTGTGTGTGTGTGTGTGTGTGTGTGTGTGTATATATATATATATATATATATATATATATATATATATATATATATATATATATATATAACTAGTGATGTTTTGAGAATAGATAAGCTAACATTTTGCTATGATGTTGTTTCTTACTTTATTAGTGTATTTAGTCAGTAGTCCGTGTTGAACACATCCCATTGAGTACTTGGGTAATATATTGTTGGGCATGAGTGTGATATATGTTGTATTTAAACTAGATGCAGTGCACTTCTGGTGCTGTGAAGGATCTCTTGCCTTCACCCTCTTCACTCTTAAAACACGGCAGTCTGCCACGGTGTGAGAAGTTGGTTTCTGTGCAGCCGTTCAACTGTTCTGAATATGGAAGTTGTGAATACCCCATCAAAGCCAGGAGTAATGGCAGATGAATCAAGACTGAATCTCTCCCCACACGGAACTGTCCCATAAACCATACCCCTGGTTTAGCAACAGGACGGTCTAATGAATAGCCTGGCCCGCCGAGCCTGAACACTGAGGCAGCTGTGCCGTGAAGGCAGCTCTCCATGGTGTAATAACTCTGTCTCTCCATCCTACTGATGTGTGAAAGAAACCAGGCCGTCGCCGAAAAAACCCCTGGACCCACACGCACATGTTGAACACGAGGGAGAATTCCCACACGCAGGCAGCCTCGCTCGGCCACACATTTATAGCCACACATTCAGCATGGATTGAGCTGTGTCTTCACACCCAGATAGTAATTAGCTCTCACAGCCGGCTCTGATGTGATTTACAGCAGCTACTCTGCAGGGCTCTGTCGCTACTCCACTGGGGTCGCACGGGCCGCACGTCCCGCTGGTATTGTTTGAACAGGGATCACACGTTTTTAGTGACAGCCTGTGTCAAAGAAGTTGTCAAAGCCAGGGCTGGCACCTCAGCTCAGCCGTCGCCATGTTGAGAGCCATGTGGAGGCAATAGGTGGGGTCTGAGTTTTGTTTTGAGCGCATTTAAACCCATGTGTTGGCCGTTTGTTTGTTTTGCTGTCAGCAATAGCGTAATTAATGTTAAATCGATCTGCAGCACGGCGCGGAGAGAAATGACTTTGAGAACTCAGCTGCAGACGAGGAACAACGGTCCTTTGCCCTGATGTTTTTTAAATAGTATTTGTTTGAATCTGAACATCTGGTCAAGGCACTTGTGACCAAGCAGTGCGAGGAAGACAGAATAGGCTTCACAGACACATTTGAGTCATATTGGTGAAATGTTGCATTGAATCAACTTTCGTCATTCATTCTTTTACTTTTTATTTTGTTGTTGTTTAACTCACGAAGGTCACTATATTCATGAAATGTCAGAGAGGCCAGCTGCTCATGAAAAGGCAGCCACAACAAAGACGTCCCCACATGTGCACCGTAATCCAAAAGGTGATCATCTCCATCCAATGAAAGTGAGAAACACTAAAGAAACACATTTCCACAAAAAAAAAAAGCCACATTTTAAGGGTAAGGGATATTGAACGGGTTTTTGTAGTTCAGCGTAACAAAGTGGAGACGAGGCTTCAGGAAAGCGTGAATGTAAAATAGAGAGACCTCATCTGGAAAAAGAAGCACAAAGTGGCTGCACGGCTGGAGCTGAAGAGAGCGCTTGGGCTGGCCAGTGACTGTGACTCAGGGTGGAAAGTTTGGCTGAGAAAGAGCTCCCTCTTTGCCCGACACTCACCAACACACCCGACACCCCGGCCGTGTGCAGTCATTCAGCCCACACAGCGGGAACACGCCGCTCATTCGTAACTTTGTTACCGTATGTGTGTGTAGGTGGGCGGCTCTGTGGGGGTGAGCTGAGTTGCAACTTTGTCCTGGCTGCAGCGGCCATGCAAAGCAGTGACAGAGCTGCACTCAATTTGAAATCACAATATTATTTTTGTTTTTTTCTGTGGATAATAGCAATAGCATTTGATGTAACATCGTTAGACTCAAAGTGGAAAAGCCTCCAGCGGCCCACGAGGCTTGTGATGTTTATCACACCCCAAAATAAAAAGGTGTGGCATAGAACAAATGAGTAGCTGACTACATAAACAGTGAATACTAGAAGGAAGACCAGTAGCCAATAGAAACAAGAGTTCATCCCCAGAGCCGTCTGGAGCGGCGGTGGTAGATTTCAACTTTACTATTTATAAAATGAATAGAATATTTCCTGACAAGCAGCCGTATCTGTAGCGCTGCAACAATACTCTATGCCGGTGAGGAACAATAAACCAGAATATTGCCGCCGACATGTAAAGATGGTCCAGTTACGCACTGGAACTGGAGCAGCAAGATCTCGTTGCTCCTGATTTCTGTTCCTCTGTCCTCCTGCCGTTGCATCTCTTGCAGAGAGGACGTGGCGCTTGGACGCTTCGTAGTAGGGGGGGTACGCCTCCTATACTATTCTCAGGGTTCGTACGGTCATGGGAAACCTGGAAAAGTCATGGAATTTTAAAATGGTTATTTCAAGGCCTGGAAAAGTCCTTGAAAGAATAAAATCTCAAAGGTTTTGGAAAAGTCATGGAAATGCATGTGTTCATGGCTGAGTTTGAAATAATGAATATGCTTTTAAAAGAAAGACGCTCAGAATAAAAGCAGGCATACGCTCTCATTCTCATTTAAATACTACATTTTCTCACTTTTTCATGTATACACCGAGATTTCACAAAATGTTTGGTCATGGAAATTTGGTTTAAAGTCATGGAAAAGTCATTGGAATTCACTGGTAAAAATGTGTATGAACCCTGTATTCAAACGTTACATTTTCAGACTGGACAGATCCAGTAAAAACAAAAAAGACCTGAAGCCGGATTCCTTTTGGTGTTATTGAACAAACTGTTCACTGAAACAGAGTATAGTACAGTAGAATAAATGTTACAGTAAATTGTCTAATATTGTTTATGCCTTTATGGACCGTAGCCGCACAGGGGACCAGGCTTTTATTTGAAGCCGGCTTATATTAGAGAGAGGCCAGTATTTCTAATCACGAAACTCTGTACTATGCTACTACTACCATGATACTCTCTAGTACGATGTAATACGTCCTTGCAGGCACACATATCCATATCTCTGCCTCAGTAAACAATATTGCATGCTGGTGAGGATACAAACTGATCTAAAACAAGAAACCAAGACCTCACACCCGGTTAGGTCTCGATTAGCTGAACTGAAGTATTTAACAATACTCAAAAATACATAAAATAACTAAAACTGCCTAAATCCAATCAAATTAAGCTTTCAAATATGTTGCAGACACAATCTAACGTGTTTGCTGTTACGTTATCCAAACATGGAGGAAGTAGAGGTAATTAATTGCCTGCGCGTTAAAGCACGATGCTTTTCCACAAGGCGGTTGTGCACTACCCTAAATTACAGCAACGCAGGGATGTTATAGTTGTCTTATTGTCTCACACACGCAGCTCCCCTCCGTTGCTTTCCCTTTTGATCAATGGACAATCGAAGCCGTGTGAAATCTTCCCTCCGACCGGTGGCTGTGAATGTTTAAAGGGATTTCATTCGTTAACGAAACACAACTCTGAAAAGTTTAAGAGACCATGTAAATGCAAGGGACTTACGTCTCCAGCCTCAATGTCTGCCTGTTTGCTCAGAAAGGGGATTAGGTGCTGATCACAGTCCCACATTCTTCATCAGGAGATTGTGCACAGGAGCAATTTGTTTTGGGGCTTTTTAAACGCGCCATCAAAAGAGGCCTGGTGTTAAAGTTCTCCCTAAGCTGCTGTGAGAACATGTTGGGGAGCCACGGAAAGAAAAGAAAAGCAAACGTATTAGGATGCACTGGGAATTTGGATTAGTGGCAGTAAATTGGGCTCGTGGGCTCTGGTGGATGAAGTCTTGCAGGTGAAGCTGGAACAGAGGCTTCCTTCAGTTGTGCAGCCCGTTGCTCCCGAGTTCTATTGGACGGCCTTCAGGCGTACGGATGAATGAAAAAATCTCTCCTCTTTAAAACGGATCCAGCAGGAAGTGTGCAAATATGTAAATGCGCCATAAAACAGACGTAAGTTGTGTGTTTTCCACTTAAGGTGATGAAAGAACAGGCCCGCAGCTCTGCCTTCAGAACAGTCACGCTTTGTGAGCTTGACCGCTACGGTGCCAGTCCCTTGTGTGTCGGCGGGACTTAAAAGTCGGCCGGGTTTTGCCTGCTTTAAAAGAGCCGGCGTTGCAGCAAATAATACCAAACTAATGGCAGCTTCTCAGCTAGGTTAGCGCCACACACACACACACACACACACACACACACACACACACACACACACATCTTTTTACATATCTATTAATATCTAAGTGCTCACAGGTGGTCTGCCTGTGAAGCGCGTAGAAAAACACAACCCTCGGTTTCAGCCCGCTGTACATCAAATGAACCGTAAGCACCTTTCCCCCTCTTCTCCTCTGTTGTTTTCTCTGTTTTTCCTTGCTGCCTTTACACCCCCCCTCCTCTCTGACCTCCTTTCCTTTCCTGCCGGTGTCCTTTTCTTCCTCTATTGAAGGAAGGCTGGATGAGTTTTAAGGACTTTGAGGGTTTTTTGGAGAAGCATGTAAATAAACAAAAACACCTTCCCCCTTCTGTGCCAGTATTTAAGTTACTTTTGACCATTTTCATACCTCAAGCAAATGTAGCGAGCAGGCTGTGTTGCTGCTCTCTCTGGCTGAGGGTCTTGTACCGTGCCCATCATCACTGAGGGGTCCTCTGCCATGCCTCAGCCTCACCGCGTGACAGTATCCTGGGGTAGTCATACGTCCTTAACGGAAGCCACGGTATCGGTCGGCTCGCAGTGCAGACCAGACAGACTTGAAATTGGAGAAAACAAAATAATGAAACATTTTAAGCTTTGGGCTGCTGGAATATTTGCGGTTTGAGCTGACGTAGCTCGCTCCTCGATCGCAACTCTCCCAACTTTTGACAGTGAGCAGTGACAGCTATGGAACATTACCCAGCATGCATCGCCAAAACTTGAATGTGATGAATGTGTTGATTGGTTTCTCAAGTGTTGTGACAGAAGCCTGCACGTTTTATGTGTTTGTGTGTAAACTCATGCATTTTAGTTGAAGTGTGTCTGGTGGAAACAGAAAGTTAGTGATGAAGCGGTAAGCGCGGAGGGAAACAGGTCATTGCTTTCATAATTCCATTGCATTTGACCAGCTTCACTGACGGGAGAATCAGTTCATCAGGCACTCGCTCGCCCGGAAAGTCCCAGACGCGACAAATATACACAAAGTGACACAAAACCTTTTAATTAGAAACCAGAACGATAATAAAACGTGTAGACTTGAGTAGAGCGAAGAGTAAAACCAGTTTGTGCTGATAATTCCCGGGAGGGATGTGTAATTAGTCCGACTGCAGCCGCTCTCCGCCATTAGAAGTGGTTGTCTTCGTCGTGTTGGCATCGGGCGAACCCTAATGCCCGCCTCCTGCCCAGTGGAAATAAAATTGCTCGTATATTAGTGTGGTGCTGCGGCGGTGAGAGGATTAGCAGGGCGCTCGGCTCCCTCCTTCAATTAGCACTGTAGCCGGTAGCCACATTTGGACTGGTTACGAACCAGAACACATTGAGCCCATGAAGCATTGACTCAACTTATGTAACCGTCTGATTATTGTCCAGCTTTCAGGCCCGACTCCCGGCTCTCCGCTGGGCAAAGGCCTCCCTCGAGGTCCCGCGACCGCTTTCAACCCGTTCATTAAAAATAATGATGAAATACAGTTTTTAACAATGGACGCAGGTGAATCGGAGGGTCGCTGTCAGCTGGGTGGGCGGTGGAAGGAATGTCGGTAGAGTGATTTCTAGGTGGTCATAGTTCCCATGGCGACGCTAAACATTTTTGTTCAGCGCATAGTTAGTTGTATCAGAATAGAATGTATCTGTAATGTGTATGTCCAGCATATGTGTGAGTACACACAGACACACAGTCAGGTCCCCCCCCCCCCCCCACACACACACACACACACTAAATTGGCAGCTCTGAAGACAAAGCTTCGTCTTACGATGGGTACTCTTTCATTTGTGCGTTGGGCTCATTTGCTCTGAAGTTTATGCGTTCTGGTAACAGTAAGTCCCCCAAGAACTCCATCTTGTAAGCTTTATCCCCTCCATATGGTTATAATTTAAGATTTTCCTGATTTTCAAAGCTTTTTTTTAGCCTAGTGTTGTTAATTAAAAAGTGGACTAGTTTTGTTGTGGCCTTTTGTGTTGCCAAGTAGGGAAATCACCGCCCTCTTTGTTGCTCTCTCCATTTCTTTGCCTCTCTCTCTCTCTCTCTCTCTCTCTCTCTCTCTCTCTCTCTCTCTCTCTCTCTCTCTCTCTCTCTCTCTCCCTCGTTCCATCTGCCTTTGTCAAGAATAAAGCTACCCCGACCACTTTGTAAATGAAACATCCTCCCACTATTAATGGGATTGAGCAGATGTTTTCTGTTTGGCTGGTCAGAGATGGGACAGTAAAGCCTGCAGCAAAACAAAACAAAAAGTTTTTTTTGGAGGAGGGGGGTTGGAAGAAAAAAGAAAGCAAAAACAGATATTTATGGAAATGATTATATCACTTCCCTCATGTCCTATATGGACGCATGTCTCGCACACATGGCAAATTAGAGGTCATCCCTTCCAGTGGAGCGCATGTGTAAGTGCGTGTGCCAGTGATTTTGGTACTAAAACATCGTAAATAACGCTGTAGCCCCTGGGACGAGGTGTTATAAATAGGACGTGTCAAACCCTGCTCCGGCCAGCCTCTGGTTTCCCTGAAACCCTCTCTTTTCACCCGCCGAGCGGCTCAGCTCCTTTTTAATTTGGCCATCCTGCGGGCTAACCGACTGACGCCTCTCGGCGAGGGCCTCTGTATTTCAACAAGGCCACAAAAGCCCCAGTCCTCGGGCACTCGTGCTCACAAAGCTCTCCAGCTTTTCTGAGCTGTTGCTTTTTTGGAGCCCAGACTCAACCATCAGCAGAAGAGAAGCGCCGGCCGCTGCCAGAACACAGCGGCCAAGTCTCATCTGTCAGAAAACCCAGGGGCCAGACTCTCCAGCCACCGGGTGGGCGGGGCCCGACCGAAACAGAGAGAGGAGGAAGAAAGGAAGCAAGAAAGAAAGAAAGAGTGGAGTGTGGGGGAGAGAGGGTTCAAGAGCGAGAGGAAGCTCCCAGATAAACAGACCGCAGCGCCTCAACTCCTAATCACCCTGCGCTTCCGTTTCCAGACTCTATAATTAGAAGGGCCCCGTCCCTTTTTTCTCTGTATTCCCAGTTGACACAAATGCTTCTTGTGGCTTGGCACCTCGTTTGGGGCGTGGGTTTTCAAGAGTTTACAGGCCCTGGGCCTTAGCTCTCTGGCTTTCTGGGCGCTCTGATACAGCATGAATAGCTAACCACTGTCTTACTGCACACTTCACTTGGACTCTCTCCGGCTCTCTTCCCTCCACCTATGATAATCTGCATGACACCACCGCTCTCTACCTTCCGCATTCTGCTTCTCCATCATCTTTAAATATATAACTGTTCTTCAGTCAAACACTAATCTTGGAGAAAAAAAGAAAGCCTTTCAACTCTGAATGAATGTGCAACATTTTGTCTCACACTTGGCTTCTTTTTTTGTTTCCATAGAGGGAGTGTTTTCCATCTTCCTTGCACGTGTTGCTGAACCCTTTTAATCTCATGCCATTCCAGCCTCCTCTTTTCACATTTGACATGCCACCCAATAAAGCCCGGCCACTAATTAAAACCTACTGCAGCCTTCACTTTAAAGATTCCGCGGGGAAAAACTTGGCATAAAAATGACTAATTTTTTTAATATCATGAATGTCTGGGACTCGTCAAAAAGACAGAGGTTTGGACTTTTTTTTCCAACCTTACACTCTGTATCACTGATGGCTTTCCAACATTTTGAGTTACTGCCCATTCTACGGGTTTGTTTGTCACATCTCAAAGGGCTTCTGGGATGGGTTTTGGGTTGCGCTTGAAAAGCAGTGCTGCGTTTTTCCAAACCGAACCAGTTTAGATCTGGGTTTGTTCTGGTGTGGTTTGTTGAGCATGTTGTTTATGGTGAGGGCCTATAATTTCTGGAGTTTGATGAGCTTCAAATAAAACGGGACCAAATGAATGGGCATGTCAGTGGGGGTTACACACTTTGGGGGTGAATCTCAGTGTGCACACACACACCCATCACCATACGCGGATGTATGAATACATACATTTTCTCTATTACAGACACTCATCATCTTGTCTGTCCTTGAGGAAGCACGCGACTCGCTCCATGCTTTTAACCAGACCGAGCTATCATGCGAGGAAAGGCTGCATTTTACGACATGGACAAACGATAGCTGGTTGGGTTTAATGGGCTGGTTTTGTTTGCTTTAAATACAGTCTAATCCTGTCATGCCGTCTAGCATGTGTCCAGCACAGTTGGTAGTGTCGGCTCCCTTTGTGTGTGAGCCGCCAGAGGGAAATACGGTTGAGGTGTTTTCGTTGGCTTGACTTTGTATCAGTTTACCAGTAAACCAGGGCCCTGTTTCTCGTACCTGGCTAAACAAAGTCAAGCAAATGTCCTAATCTCCACCTTAAATTAGCGAGATGATTGACATCAGGCTGTCTGGGTTTCTTCACGGCTGATCCGCGCTGAAACGTCTCGTTAATTCTAGCCAGACGTCAGTCATCTGGATAAATGCGCCGCTCCTCTTCAGAAGGGATAATAATGGAGCACTGACACCCCCATGTTCTAACAGTACAGTGGACAATAAACTCAGAGGAACCTCTTTTTATTTCTCTGCTGAGAAGCAGGAGATAAACATGAACGCATATGAGGACGTCAATACCGTAGTCATTCACAGCAAATGTTTTTGCAACATTGTTGCCGTGAACACGACTTTAACTCCGCCCCCGCTGCCAGACATAAGCGTCGCAAATATATCAGACAAGTTAAATGCGTCAGTGTTGGGAAAATGTATCGGCAAATTTGAAGCGCTTCATCACCCAAATCAATCAGATTATATTTACGAATAAATATATACTTATGAGGATATATGTACTGTATGCACGTATGAATCATGTACTATATGTATATACATGTATGTGTATGTGTAGATTACCATATAACTAGGAGTTTGAATATGTGTATGCTCGAGAAGCGGAAAAATCTATATCGCCGCGTACAGGAAGTCATGATGATGTAAAGGATGGATCCTGGCGATCTGAAAGAACTCTCTCCCTCTAAAACTAATATAACTAATATCGCTCCTTCATCAATGAGGAAGGGAGCTGCCTTTTTTGTCAGTGGGAGTGTTCAGTTTATCCAGTGAATGTCAGTAAGCCTGCCCGGGAGCAGGTTTACATTTTTGGATGTGTTGCTATGGTGATTTATCTAAGCTTGCTTCGAGAAACCGAGAAAGCCTGACCTACGTCATCTTATCCTGACAATTAGCCCGCTAACTCAGTAAGCCAGGTACGAGAAACAGGGCCCAGACATAATTTAAAGATAGGGGGATGTGTTTTCTCTGAGCTCTACAGTATACAATGTATCAAAAGAGTTCTACTGAAAGACTTGGAGCAGCAAGCTCATTAGTAAGAGACCATTTGAGGATTCACCTCTCAAATTATTGGAAACTGACATTTGAAGACAGTATGTAGACCACCCTTTATATTTCCTCACAATTTTTTGAAAATGTCATACAATCTAAAACTGTCAATTCAATGTGATTTGTGTCGTTTAGCACAAGATTGTCAGGATCAAGATTATTATTAAAGATTTCTTTATTTTTTGTTCTCTAATCTGGTGGAGTTCTAAAATTGATTGGTCCTACATTTTCCACAATGCTACTCAGGAGCATCTTTCAATACAACCTGCCTGCTTCATAAATGGCCACATCTGTGGGCGACTGTGGCTCAGTGGTGAGCAGGGTCGTCCTTCAATCAGAGGATCGGCGGTTCCATTCCCCGGCTCCGCTAGCCCATGTCGATGTGTCCTTGAGCAAGACACTTAACCCTAAAGGTCTCTAGTAGCTGCGCCTACGGTGGATGAATGGTTGATAATCTGATGTGGCACCTTCATGGTAGCTCAGTGTGTGAATGATGTGTGTGAATGATGTCATGTAGTGTAGATGTCATGTAGTGTTAAAGTGCTCTGAGTTGTTGGAAGACTAGAACAGCACTATACAAGTACGGGTCTATTTACCATTTACCATCTTTCAAACTCAACTGACCTAGTTTGTGACACAGGTTTTCTGTTATGAATTAGTCCAAAATCGAGATGACCTGGTGATGTCATCAATGGTCATCTTAACAAAATACAACATTCGGTCTTTATTGTGGTCTGTTGACTGTGGTAATTGAAGTAATTACAGAACCTAGTAGTACTAATATTTGTTCAACTTATTTATTAGGGACATTGCGCATTGATACATCCATAAGAGTTAATTAAAGGCCAGTTGTAGCAACTCATAATGTAATAACTGTGGATAATGTGATAATTAAAATATATTAAATGCTCATAATGACAATAACAAAGATTACCCCTTAACGTAATATCATTCTTGTGCATAATGTGATGAGCTTATGAATTCATAAAAAAAATATTATATTATTAACTAAGCAACAATATGTTGAGTAATGTAATAATTTCAGTGCCTAGTGTAATAATGTAAAAAAAGAGTGCTCTCTTTTTCTTCTTAAAACAGTTTTTAGTGGAGTCCTAAAATGTAAAGCAACTGGATGATGTCTTTTTCGATCACCCCTACGTGCGCTTGACCAATCATCTCCGTAAAGATGCAGACGTCAGTATTTATTCAGCATAACAGAATAGATTCATTCATACATTTGAGTCAATTTAGGTTGTTGCTGAGGTAGTTGGCGTCCGTGGCTCGTCTGCGACCCCACTGTGATTGTTAGCAGTTCACTTTTGTTAGCATTAGTGGTGCAAAGGATCATAAAACTCACGGTTTGGATCACAGATTGGATCAGCACAAAAGAAAAAAGAGCAAATATAACTGAACAGAGCCTGAACCCAATGGAACTGAATGGAACCTCCGTTCGTTAGCGGTTAGCTGCTAACGTTACTAGCTCTCAGTTTAAACACGGACTGGTTGTTTACATGTAGCAATATCAGAGATCGGCAAACAGAAAGAATGAATGCTGATGTCCTGATTACATATTTTAATGGATATTTTTAGGTCAACTTTATTTTAAAATTGGGTTGGTTAATGTTAAAAAGTGTAATTAATCCACGGTCCACATGCGGGCCGAACAGTGAGGGGAGATCAGTATGGATCACGGATTGACAGTGGTCACAATGGTTAGCATGACATTAGCCGGCACGGGTTGGGAAACTTCACAGGCTCTATAATAATTGAATGTGAGTACTCAAATGTTGAAATTACTTCAGATACACATCACTAATAGCTATGATCATTAGTCACGGTTGGTTCACCTGAGCTGAAGCTCAGTGCTTACCCGTTACCTGTTGCTAGTCAATTCGATATCGGTCTTAAAATCCTGCTGGGCTCTAAGCTGTTTCCTTCTCTCAAACACATCTCCAGTATTGCGTTGTGCTTTATCACGTCTCTTTTTGGGGTTGGGTAGAATCCAACGTTATCTCTGTTGATCCAGTTGGCTTGCTTGTTTCTATGGCTGCAGTATGCTGTGTTTGAGTGCCAATTTGGTATTGAAACAGCCAGCAAAACTAAAACATTAATTTAGTATGATTTGAATTGGGTGCAGTAAATATATTACAAATTGTGTATTTATGGACCACTAACAAATACTAAATGAAGCATGTAATAAGTAAAGCAAACAACACATTCATGTGAAAAACTACACACACAAAACTCTAAATTCAAAGCACAAAGAAACACAGATTATATTAGACAACATACACAGTAACAGTCGGGATGATGATGATGATGATGATGATGATAACCAGTACATTTTGATGATCCTAATGTTGACGGTATGTTTATTGTAGGAATGCTGCTGGTGACTGCCGACACTCAGGGCCACGATTTTCACGTCTTCCAGATTCTCACCCACCCATGGGCGTCCTCACAGAGCGCCGTTCACCATCTCTACACCCTGCATCGTGGAGAGACTGAAGCCAAGGTCTGAAACACACACACACACACACACATATTTTTTTACTTTGACTTTTAATTTTGACTTCCAAACAAGTTGCTGTAGATAATGTGTTGTCAGATCAGTTGATGTATTCAATCAGACTTAGGTATTAAAATGGAATCATATAAAACCAGTGGCGGCTGGTGGATTTTTCTTTTGGGTAGGGCCATCCAATCAATTTCAGCAAACATCCTAGTATGATTTAATGCAACAAAAAAAAAAGGTAATTACTACTACATATTTAACATGTATTCCAACACTGACATAATAAGGACATCTTATTCATACAATTCAGTATATTAATACATACATATATATCATATAATAGTAGTCAGTATAATATGATATATAAATAGCATATAATATCATACATATACAATATAAATATCATGAATATATTATAATAAAATATACAATATATATAAATATAGTCTAATAGAACAAGTTTATATTTTAAGATGCCCCATATGAACCTTGTTTGTTGGGGAAACACAATCAGTGTGGTGAGGAAACCTGCATGTTTTTATAACTAATTATTTATAAAGGAACTTTGTTCTTCTGTCCTTCTGAGTGGCAAACTTCTCAGTGACCTTCTTATTGAAGTCAGGCATGTTCCTGTTTCTTGAGTCTCCATGGAGAGCATAGCCAGAGCATTAAGGCGATCCTGTGTCATGGTGTTTCTGAGGAAGTAGAGAAACACCTCTCGGATTCAGCTGTTGTCATGGTGATGAGGATCCTGAGAAGACTGACAGTCTCTGTGAAGGTGCTCTGAAGGTTATTCTCCATGACAAATTGGTACATGGGCACTGCACCACTGCAAGCCCTGAACCCACTGTTCTCATAGATGAGGGACAGTTCTGTTTTGAGCTTGGCCTGGTTCAACATGGGGTACGCCTCCACTGTTTTTTCAAGCAGACACGTCACATTGTGTTGTGGGAACAGTTGTTCAGGAGGTCATCCTTGTGCTCGTACACAGTGTTTACAGCGCGACTCTGGAAGTTCCACCGTGTTGTGGAGGTTCTAGGAAGTCTATGCGCAACCACTTGGTCAAGCACGGTGGTTCGCTTGGGTGACCTGGAGAAGGCAGAAAGAAAGTGTGGATACTGGGTATGCGTGCTGCTGCCTGCTGCATGACGAGGTTCAGCTGGTGCGCGTAGCAGTGGACGTAGTGCGCGTCGTCGTAGACGTCCAGTATCTTACGCTGCACTCCGCCGGTGGCTCCCCTCATTACAGCGGCCCCGTCGTAAGCTTGGGCGATAAGTTTGTCCTTTTGTCCGTCTGCTAGTATGGCGCTCAGCCTCTCCTTCAGCGCTGTAGCGATGGGGTCAGCGGTCGCGTTCTGGATGGTGATGTACTCGAAAAAACGGTCTTGTGTTGGGGTAGTTACTCAGAAAAAGTAACTAGTTACATGTTACTAGTTACTTCTGAAAATTGTAACTAGATTACTTTACTAGTTACTGCATTTGAAAAGTAACTTCACTACTAGTTACTTTACTTTCCATTTTTTTAAGCAAATGTCCAAATTAACTGCAAAGATACATGGACAAACATCATGGCCCTTTCATCACTTTATTTTCAATAATAATTTATTAATTAATATAATTTCCAATAATAATAATCGCGCGAGTCACTCGACACTTCCTGCATGAACAATCTACCGTAAACGTCGGGTTACGAGCCGCTACTACCTTCGGTCAGAGTCCCCGTTAGCTCCCCGCTGTAGCCGGCTGGGGCTCCTGATAGCACTCCGTCACTTCCCCGCTAACTTCCGCTAGCTCTCCGTTAACTTCCGCTAGCTCCCTGAAAACCACCGAAGGTAGCGGGACCAGGCTCGACACCCGACTTGGGCAGAGGGGACGCGGGCAGTAGCAGCAGCAGCGCTAGCTAGCAGCTTGTTGCTATTGTTCATGCAGGAAGTGTCGTGTGACTCACGCGCCACTAAAAGAGAACTTTTCAGACTGGTAAAAATGGCTTGGGTAACGAGGTCTAGTAAAGTAGTGTAGTTACCAATATTTTGAGTGTAATGCGTTACTCTACTTCGTTACCTATAATAGTAATATCGTTACTGTAATCCGTTACTTTGTAACTCGTTACCCCCAACACTGCTTGTACGTTTCCTTTAGCATCGATGTAGCGTAGCACGAGCACCACCTGGCAGTGGGTGGAAATGTCCGTCGTCGCGTCTGCTTGAATGGCGATAAAATCAGCGTTCTTTACTTTCTCCAGAATGTAATCCCTTATAACCGACAGCATGCAGTCCAGCAGCTCGTTCTGTACCGTCTTCAATGTGCCTTTTAAAAACGCTGGCTGAGGGACGCAACAAAATCCACGAGTCCCTTGAACACACCAGGGTTGTCCAAGGATTCAGTCTCGTCATGCCCACGCAAGGCTAACTCAAAAGCCCCACAAAACTTTACACAATCAATTATTTGGGATAAAATGTGCCTGTTTTTATCCTCTTCATTATGTTTCTTTACCGCAAGCCTGTGTCCGTCGTCCAGCTGGATAGCGATGTTCACTTTGCCTAATATGGCTAGCTTGACAGACTTATCCATGTGCGTCCTGGTGTTCTCATGTCTTCTTTATTTTGGTGTGTTTCATGTCTCTTACTCCCGTATCGGTCCATGCTGGATCTAACCCCGCCGATTTTTAAAAGCATGCATGGAAAGCAAAATACAGCGTTAGCATGACTGCATCCAGCTAGCCAAGCCTTCCTCATGTACCAGTCTCTACAGAAGCTTCGCATGTGCTGCTTCCCTTTCACACCGGTCTGTTGTCTTATGCTGAGTTAGGGTTGAGTCTTCTTGGAAGAGTAGCGCTCGTGCTTGCATGTTCCATTGTCATGTGGTTAAAATGGTGCTGTGAGCGACGAGAACACAAGAGACGAGAACACATGAAGTGAGAACGAGAGACTAGCCCTGATGAGAACGAGAGACGTGAACGCGCACCGCGGGGCCTAATGAGAATGGCCGCGCACCGCGGGGCCATTCTCATTAGGCCCCGCGTGAGTGTTTTTCAGGACGCTGATTGGCTAAATTGTTTGTCACTCATTTATATCTTTAATCAGTGATTGGCTGAACTGCGTATGAGACCCGTCTTTCTTGGGCCAAATCCACGGCAGAGAGGACAAGCAGGAAGAGCATATATTCTGCGCAGAAGTCATATTTTACAAATATTACTGGGTATATTCCATATCTCAAAAACACAAATATTGACAAGTATACTGACAACATACCTTCAGTAGCTAGCGTAGCATAGAAGATCTAACGCTAGTTGCTATCGTCGCTCCACGGGTTTTTATGTAGAAATGTAACCTTTCAGAAACATATATCTCACTCCGGCTAACAACTCACTACTGCACAGCGTTCAACCACGACCCGCTCCATCTACTAAACCAGCCTGAACATGAAGAACATCTGAGACCATTGCATGAGCATCTGTGGAGCTGACATGGATAGTTGTCGGTGCTCAGATGCTAAGCTATGATTGGCCACTGTGTGTTCGAGGGGCGGGACTTAAATGAAGATTCAATTAGGACACGAAGGAAAGACGGTAGAATCAGTTGAACACAGTGGTGATGGGTTTATAGGGCAAATACCCATAAGTACTCTCCAATTCTTGGAGGGTTTTGAATGAAGGTCAACAGGTAGCACTCTAGCATTATTAGCAGGCACTTAAATTTACAACAAGACTTTAATCCACCATTTACTGCTATTTGACCAAAGCCTCTCTGGTCTAGTTAGGAAAACAGCTTCCTCTTCCTCCTCAACACAGCACACCCACACACTGCTGGACGTTTTGTTCCTGACAGCTAATTGAATCAGGTGTGTAAAAGTTGACAGAGCAAGCGTGTTTATCTAAGGAGGGATGTATCCCCAAAGGGTGCCTTATTTCCTGTCACTAGTAGAAGAACCAAAGCTCTTTCTCTCGTTGCAGTGTTTTTCTACGATTCATTTCCTTCCAAACCACACCAACACAGACACACTTATAATGGGAGACATCAGCCATGACGGGTTAAGAAAAACATTCAACCACCTTTCCCCGAAAGTATCAGAGCAAATGTTCCAATCGTTTCCCTCTATCTTTTGTTTAAAAAATCAGATAACAGGAGAACTTATTTTTTCTTTTCTTTTTTACATGCCACATGCAGAGGGCACCTTCCAAGTTGAGATATTTTGAGTTTTCCTGTAAGTCCTGAGCCGGGACACGCAGAGACTTTGCAGTGCAAGTTGAAAGTGCTTACTCGACAAACCTACTTCAGGCCTTGTTCGGTTCAGGTTTATTGACTGGGAAAACACACACACATTCTCAAAGCCCGCCTATCGTTAATGTATGACCAAACGGCAGGTCCGCTGACCGGCTGCACACTGAGCCTGCTTTGATCCGACCCATTGTAAACACTGAGAGCCGGCCTCAGCCTACTGCTTGGACCAGGGGTTATCACCGCACACCCACACACACACCCACACAGTGAGGAACGATAAAGTCTTCCGTTAGGTGGGTGGAGAGACGCCTTATCTGTCTCCAGCGGCCAAACATGCGGCTGGCTGTCAGTGACCCGAGGCCAGGTAAACAGACCTGCAGCTGATAACAGATGTAAGGGACTCAAGGAGGGCCCGTAATGTAGATGAGAGCGGAGCCACGGGGCAAACTGGAGCGAGCAAGTCACTGAGGTTACAGGGGTGGCACTCCATTACTGAACTTTGCAGCCCTGCGCCATCAGCTGTGATTGTGGCGATACTGCTTCTGATGGCCGATGCAGTCAGTGTGTTGCCCTGCTCTCAAGTAACCGGGCTGCTCCTGGTTTTCTGCAGAACCCAGATTTCTTCAACTTCATGCGATTTAGGAATTGTAATGTGGGTACAGGAATACAGAAGCCTCAGCCCTAGTCTCAGCCAGAGATCTTTAAGAGGACGCTGATCGCTTGGTTGGTTTCCACACATGAACTTTCAAAATTCCGGAAGCGGCATCACTAATAAAGTTCAAATAAGTAAGCTGCGGTACCAAAGTTAGGGGTCACGGGTAGTTAGACATCTTATTACAGACCTGCAACACGCATAGTGAGGTCTTGCAGTAAGCAACTAACTTTGTGAAAACACATTTTTAATTATGGTAACATGAGGGCTATGGCACTCAAATCTGAACATAACTGATTGCAGAAACATTGACACTGGATGGAGACGCAATGGTTTCCCGCTATTTCACTGGTAATATTGGTGGTAATGTAAAAAGATATACAACACTGTGCAAACCCAGGCAGGGAGGAATGAGACAGCGAGCTAGTAAACATGGATTTAAACAATGCATGCTTCAAAATACTGCATTTTGGTCAGTAACACTGAATATAAACAATAATGAGACAATAAAAGTCCACAGCGGCAAATAAGGTCAGTATTATCACTGATCATGGTGCTGCGTATCAAATCAGTGCACAAAAATGACATGAAAGTGACATCGGCACTTCACCAAAACTCCACAGCAACTTTTCATGGGACTTTCCGGCTGGCAGCAGGTCCACAAACAGAGAAAGTGAAGGAGCAGTTAATAAGCGACCATGAAAGTGAGAGCGGTCTGCTGCTGCCGTGAGTAGCTCCGGGCCGCTCTTCAAATCTCTGTTTGGCTGACAAATTAGCTGTCAAAGGACAAAAAAGGTTGGAGTTCCCTAAAAAGGTGTCAGTAAAAATGAGTATCATCCATTATTTTACAGGCTACTTTCTTACAGGCAACCCAGTAAACAAACGACATGGAGCAAAAGGCTTCAACCTACAGTGAACACCACTCTTCTTCCTCGTCTTTATCTTCCCTTTCTAATGCAGAGACACTTGTGTTCTCTCTTCATGTGTACTCCTTCCCTCTCTCCAATCTTATCCCTCCGTCCATCTCTGTCACATGCTTGCCATTCCACCAGAGTGTCTCTCAAGCGATCAGAGCTGCCTAATCTGTGTCACTGATTTAAAAAATAAAAAATAATAATGAACATGTCAAATACTCTGTGTGAGGACAGCCTCTCTGGAATGAGCAACCGTCACACCAGCACACGCACAAGACTGCATACAGTTGCATTCCACCCCTTTTTTTTTAAAAGATAGCGTTTGTTTGGTATCTGCGTGGTTGTCTCACTTTGACTGCACAATCCCAGCCACCCTCCCCCCGCCTGATAAAAATGGATTTGACAGTCAAGTCCAGGCACCCATTTACAGTTGGAGGCTTGACAGGTCTATTATGACCAATTACGGGACACACAAAGTAGCCCTTTCTCATGGAGCAGAGGTCAGGCCTCCTCTTTCACCCATCTCTGTGAAGTAAAGTGACTGTCTGGTATGCAGAAGATGCCCCATTAACTGTCATTGCTGGTTACAATTACCTGGTCTGACCTGGCAAAAGATTAGAGAGGCCTGCAGGTATAGAGCTGTATCTCTGATTGGCTGTCTGGCTTCCTGGCGAAGGAGTAAGACATTCCTCGTAGTAACTTTCTCCTTCACCTTTTCCTTTCATTCCCCCCCCCAGTCCCTTCCACTTTCTCTAGCGTCTATTTTTTCCCTGGATGTCGAATGACGGATGCTGTTTCAGCGCTCTGTCACCTCATTGCTCCTTTGTGTGTTTGTTTTATTTTCTCTCTCCCACACTCCTTTGCTTGTATTGTCTCCTGCAGCCTATCTGTCTGGTTTCCTGCATGTCTGACATGCTCAGGGAGATGCTATCTTCTCAAGTGGCTGCTCCCTGAGACTCAGTCGCTGTTTGAGGACGAGGGCCAACAAAGGACTTCACCAGCAACCGAGCTCATATCGCATTGTCACCTTTTGACGAAAGTTGTTTTCTAATCCTGTGACCCGAGTCGACTTTCATCACCTCAGACATGCAGGTTTGGTAATCTGTGTGATAGCGTGACGGCAGACTGGAGTTATGCATTTCTCTCTGTGTGTTGAGGAAGTGGTGAGGAAAATAATGCAAAACAAATTTAGCCTACTTTCAAATGATCTATCCAGTTAATGGCGGTTTGTATGTAGCTGCTGAAACCCAACCTGGAGCAAGTACCTGGGATCAGTGAGCCCACTGTTTGAGGGGTGGTCCAAGGATGGTTTCAGGTATATTGGTGCACTGCCAGGAGAAACAGTCGTCATATATATTGAAGTTGATACCTTGAAACCTAACGAGCACATTATAATTATTATTACTATATCAAGAAACTCTAGTGATTGTTTTATTCTGACATTTCTGCAGTTCAAAATGTCTAATATAAACATTTTACATTAAATGTTATTACAAAAATAACATTGGTGTGGAATAAAAACCATAAAACCTTCAATAAAACATAGTTGTATTGTGTCTGAGTGGGTTCAGTAGCTATGCTCTGAAACGCCTCTTTAGTTTGAGACGGTTTTACAGATGGACTTCACCATCTTAGCCCTGACATGCTGATGGGAAACAGGGTCATGATCTTTTTCATGGCAGACACCCGACACTAGTCATGTGACAAACCCATTAACGGTGGGGTATGAACCCATGTAAAATGTCAAAATACTGTATATATAATGGGAACATTTTTGCCAGTTTTTGACTTGCTTTGCATTGTGGGTGTTACGGAGCTCATTTGGTGAGACGCATCCTTTCGCGTCATCCAGCAGCCTTTCGCTGGCTATAGAGTAAGTGATCGTCATCCTCCCACTGTCCCCTGACCTCTGTCCTCTTTCTGTGCTTGTCCCGTTTCTGTCCAGGTTCAGGACATGTGTTTCAGCCAGGACAGCCGCTGGGTAGCCGTCAGCACCCTCCGCGGCACCACCCACGTGTTTCCCGTCAACCCCTACGGCGGCGCGCCCTGTGCCCGCACGCACATGTCCCCGCGCGTGGTCAACCGGATGTCCCGCTTCCAAAAGAGCGCGGGCCTGGAGGAGATCGAGCAGGAGCTGAACCGGGTGGCTGCGCTGGGAGGAGGAGCGGGAGGAGGAGGCGTGGGAGGAGGTGGCTGCATCCTGGGTGGAGGAGGAGGCATCGGGGGCCGTTGTAGCCCCATATCCCTGTCCAGCAGCCCGTCGGGGTCTCCACTGCACGGTGAGGAAGAGGGAGGGGCTTGCTGATGTCGTTGCCTGTTTGTGCGTTCAGGGTGGCATTTTAGGGAGCGTTTGGTGCAGAGCGGCATGCGGGAGGTGATGTCGACTTCACAGGCTCACATTATGATGACAGTGGTAGAAAGCTTAAGAAACTACATTCACGGTTTTTGCTACAAGTTTATCTTTTAATCCAAAAACGATGAATCAATAAGTGTGATCAATCATCGTGATACGGAGCAAACTTCCTCTACCGTTTGAGAAGCTCTCAGTTGGTGTTTTTGCTTGATAATTAAGTAAATTCATAAAAAATATTGTTGAATAATTTGCCTAAACCTGTCAATCGACTAATCCGTTCAGCACTGAGCCTCCGACTGTAATACGACTCGAAAAAGAAAAGTGACCTTTTTAATTTATCACTAGGGGCAGAACAAAAAAATCAAACCAAGCTCACAGAGCCCCAGCGACACAACCAGCCCATGCGGAGCATCCGCAGTCACTTGGAGCCACCATTGTACCAATTCCTGGGGAAAGCGTCTCGCTCCTTATCGGCACGATGCTTGTCACAGATCTCTGGCTGCCTGCAGAGAGCTGAACCGTACCAACAACCAAAACAACAAGCTCAACCAGAAACGTGCACTCCGGAGAATGTAGATCTCCACCGGGTGTGTCTGCAACGACCACGCACACGCTCACAGGTCGGAATGCATAATCTCCTGGCGGAGATGATAATGAGCTGCAAGAGACTAAGAAGCTCTGTAGAAGTCATTTTGATATTATTTAGAATCCAGGCGAGATGTTGCTCCAGTTGAGTTGAGTTCAGTGGGTGTGTTTCGGGGTATCTCTGTGTGTTTCCAGTGACTGGTCATCTCAGTAGCTCTTTTCCAGGGACTCTGATCGGTCTGCCACAACCTTGTCCACCTTGTTTGTCAAACAGCAGCGCAGGCTGCTCACACTGCCCGTGTCCCGAGTTGACATAGATACACACTGATAAACACTTTGTGTCAACTGCCCTGCTTGACCCCAGAGGTGTTACCCAGTGTAAAATATCACAGTTGTCATTCGTCATGGATTTCCAGGAATAGCCCTGAGCTTTGATTGGTGTCCAGCAGCGATGAGAGGAACCCGGTAAACCCTTCAGAGAACCAACTGACCAATGGGTCCTTTTACACAATATAGTAGTATCATGTGCTTCACAAACATCTTCTACACGCTCATTGCACAAGGTGCAATTAATCTAATATTAATCGCGATCGCGATTTTTGGCTCGTCAAATCAAGTGCTTCCTCACAGCCACTAGTGGGCGATCCAATCCTAATCTACAGCGGCAGCCTGTTGACTACTTTCCTGAAAGAGAAGAGGAGTATTACTGGTGTTGTTTTCCCCTGGAGAGTCTGTGTGTGCGTCATCACGGTGAGATGACCACAGTGTCTGTGCTGCTGTCTCTCTCTCTGTGTGCAGGCTTGTCTCGGCGACAGTGAGCAGTGAAAGTTACCTTTTAAGATGGATCAGCTATTCTCCTTTTCGAGATTCGCTACTCCTCTGAGTTCATCTCAGCCTTTTACAAACTGTTGTATTATTTATTGTTTAACTGCCATACTGTATATTGACAGTACTCTTAATTATCAACTTCCCTTGTGTGGCGAAGGAGCCGTGACATAGGAAACATATCCATATCGCTCTAGCCTCATGTTCTGGTGCAGTCGCTTCTTTAGTCTCCACGGGCCGGAATAGGTGACAGTAAAGTCATATTGTTATCAGCCCCGACCCCAGAACTCTCACTGCACCCCCTGCCACGTACACACACACACACACACACACACACACACACACACACACACACACACACACTCGCTTGAAAGATGGCGCCCTTGCTTCCTCTCTCCGTCCTGTCTCTCTTGTCTAGACCTAGACCCCTCTGTAACCCCCGACACTAACACACACACACACACACACCCACACACACACACACACATTCCTCCAAACTGTGAAAAATAGGCCATCAAACATTAAAAGGATGTCTGACTTTGGAGAGTCACCGCTCCGCTGCGATGACAGACAAAGAGGGACAGAAACATCAAAGTGGGCGAAGAGGTGAAAGTGAGTGAGCAAAGTAATGAGGTACGATTGAGAGAAAATGAAGGAGAGATAGAGCGGGGGGGGGGTAAAGGAGGAGCGGCAGGCAGGCAGAGGGAGAGAAAGATAAGTTTGTAGTAGCAGCAGCAGCGCTGAAAGCCGGGGTCTCGGGAGCATGGTCGTAAATCACACTTTTGTTTCAAAGGAGAGCATTAAGGCCACCTGTCAACAATTAGTCCTCACAGTGATACCTTATTGAGTGTGTGTGTGTGTGTGTGTGTGTGTACTTTTGAAGAAGATAGACTGTTAGAACCCATCATTATTTATATAAATACAAAAGAAGCATGCCATACTCTCATATTTCCGTGGAGTTGCAGTGACCGTGCTCGACCCTTAAGAGGGAAATTGAAGGTTTTCATAACTCTAATATTTTACAGTGTATAATATAATCCACAGGAAATTGAAGTCAGGTTTCACACTGCTTTTATCAAGGTGTTAATCCATACCATACGGTCACAAGCTCACTCTCTGATAAAAAACACAAAGTCCCGCTCTGTGTGAGCTGCAAGTCAGTCCCTGTGTGTACTTAAAGGGTTACAACCTCATTCACACAGTAGTGTCCCGCAGCTCAAAATGTTGCTCTGACCTTGCTCTGTTTTGTCAAGTGAGGTGCGTCTGCGCTTTGAGACATCAGACGTGTTTCTAAAAGCACCTGCACCTTTTGTAATGCAACAAACAAGATTAATTTATAATATCATACAATATAACACCGCAATCATTTTGAGGCTGATACCTCAAAAATCCTATAACAATATACTGGCAAATATAACTTAAAGCTTGATCGGAAAAAAAATGTCAAAAGAAGTTATGCGTAATGATCTCATGCAATTGTGTTTTAAATGCGATGGAATAAGATCTGTTTTTTCTTTCCCTTTTTGCAGCGCAGTCTTCATGTCATTACGCAGCCGTGCTCTGCAATTTAATTTACTGTACAGGCCACTTTGGGGTGTTTCCTGGACGCTGAAGCCAGAGATGAACTAGACTTGTCACACAAGCTCCTGCCTCAAAACAAGATGATCCTCACCCTGCAGACGAGGCCTATATTTACAGAGTGGCAGAAAAGAGCATATCGCGGGTCATTATCAGTTCAGATCCCTGTGGGGCAAGGTCACGTAGGTCTCTGTGTGTCTGTCACTCTGAAGATAGCGGCTCCGAGACATCCTGCCACATGTAAATTTAGAAAGCCAGCCCCCTCCACCACTACCGCTGCCACCGGCGTTGATAAAAAAAACTCCATAATTTGTGCAATTTTCCCCGGATGCAAACACATTGAGTCACATTTGCTTTTGTGTCTGCCTTCCGCCTGTTTTTTTTTTTTGCGCCGAGTCGGGTGTGAATTTTGTGCAGGGAAAGGTGGTGGTTGTCTTTCTTTCTTCCTGCGCTGGCAGAAAGCAGCGGGGTTGAGGCAAGCCGGGGCCGGGCCACCTAGCCACAACAGCTGCTCTGTGATTGTCGCCAGCGAGGACAGCGTTGATTTTTGGGAAGGAACTGCAGAAAAGTACACATCCTTCTCAAAAGCTGCCAGCCCAGGCCGCCGGCACGCCTAGAAATAGAGGCTGCAATTGGCCGCCGTCTTGTCACTGTTAAGATCTGGAACGGCTATTTACGTCCCGGTACGCCCCGGCGTGTACAGTGCGCCCCCCCCCAAAGCCTTCCTCTGTGCGTTGCGTGTGTTGTCATTTGAGGTGATGACCCATACTGCGAGCGTCCCACGCTGTGAAGCGCGGTCCGTCTGCGGCCCGGCGCATGAAAGGCTTGATTAGTAAGTGCAGCTTCCTTGCACAGGGCAGAGGTTATTGAGTCTATACCAGGCTCATGGCAGCCGCCGTATGGTTTTATTATTCAGATGTTTTTCACATCCACCCACAGTCGGCTGTATAATACAGCAGCGTGCACAGGTTTGGATCTTGATCATAATCATTTTTCTGCATTTGATCCGTGCTCATATTTCCTGGTGAAGTACTCTGCCGTCAAAGTGTCTCCCTTTTTGCTGTTGCATTCTCACGACAGTCAGGACTCGCTGTGCACTTCTTTTTTTTGTTCACAGGCGCTGGTGCCTTTTGTGTGTACACACAGCCTCGGTCATACACTCCGACCATAAAACATCAACATGAGGCTATTAGTCAGTGCAACAGATTTGTTTCCTCATCGCGCAGAAGCCCCGGTGGTCCGATCACTGGGCCATCTGGGCCCTGGCGCTGGTTCAGAGGGAGAGATGGGGGGGGAGGCAAAAAACAAGGTGTGACGGGAAACTGTTAATTCACTTGTTGATAAAGGGACACTTCCTTTCTGCTATTAGAGGCTGACGGCTTGCTTATTTGGGTTTGGACTTGTGTTTTATCTCGCCTCCCTCCTCCGCCGGCGCTCCCCCTCCGTCACTCATCGTCCTGCGGTGAAAAACACCAACTCTCCGCTGAGGCCGATGCCAAGGAAACATTACCTCATAACTGCTGGTGTGTGACACGCATGTATGTACGCGACCTCACTGTGACTCCTTGCTTTTGACGCCGCAGGTACTGGAAGTTTAAACAGTCACAGAGTGCAGTCGGATATGTCGAAATCTCTGCTTCGCACGGATTTAACCGAACAAGTTGGCATGTTGGTTTGAAAAAGAGGCGTGTAAACAGTGCGGGAGATGACTTGTCCAGATTTCAGGCAGCAAGATGAGCTGTCTGCCTTGGATCCAGCCTCAGACGGAGCTAACCAGCATCTGTGAAGCCACATCAGGCCCACATGTTCATCAGGGTTTTTCATTTCATTTTCCTTTGCTCCGACCCCTTCCTCTCTTCGTACTTCTACACCCCGCCGTCGTTGCTGTGACATCTCGGCTCTGCAGCCTCACCTACGCAGACGCAACACGCTCAGCGCAGACCACGCCCACAACTGCCCCCAAACCCAAAGTTGGACTGGGTGAAAGAGTCAAACAAGCAAATTTAGGAAGATCGCGTGACACAGCTGGAAGCTACTACCGGCTACTAAACTAGACGGTGGAGTGAGAATGTTTTTGTCAACAATGGAGAAGGGGTTTATGGGTAAAATAACCACATGTGAACGTCTGTTTCTCGCTCATCCAAATGAAATGTCGACCCCATTACCCTGATGCAAAGATGATTTTAAAATCACAATGTCGTGTTAAAGCGCTCCCTCTTACTGATTTGTGACCAGATGTGTTGTTGTCGTTTGCATTTTTATTGAGGTTCTGTTGCCGCGTTCTATAAAGTAGAACACGGAACATGAGGAACCCACACATGTGCACATGCGGGAGGGAAGAGTGCTCATGCGAGCAAAACAAACAGAACAATGCAATATCAAAATAAACATTTTAATCGTTCTAAGGCCGTAACAGCTAGATATATTAAAAGGAATAACTACTACTAAAAATCTCTTACAAATAAACCATCAACATACATCATATTGCCTAGAAATATCCCACATTTATTGTAGAATTATAATATTTAAGTTTTCAATTCATTTCCTGACAATTTATTCCATCATTTCTATCCAGAGTGCAGTAATCAACATCTGTAAAAAGAAGGAAACAAAAACAATTGTTGTAGTGCTGAGGCTATAAATGATATGTTTGAATGAAATATATCAGCATTTAGATTCCACATCTCGGGTTGTCCCAGGCCAAGCAAAGCGTGGTGTGTTGTTTGGGGCTCGTCCAGCAGAAAGAGAGTGGGACACGACCCGTTTGAGCCGGTCCCACGTCTCGCATGCATCTGTACACACAACACCCCCTCTGTTTGATTCTGACAGCAGCACCGCTTCCTCTTCTTGTCTTGTTGTGCTCCTGCGTCTCCAAGGGAAGCAACAAATACACAGGAACCGTGACTTTGGGGAAGCTCTTGGAACATCAGTTGTCAATAACTTCGCCACTTGAATATGCTAAAGTAAAGTGTTTCTTAATTCTCTCAAAGCTTTAGATTGAGTAAAGAGCGTGGGGATCAGTAATGAAGGATGTGTGAGTGGTAAGCAATATGTCAGTATTTCCCTGCCGTGGAAATGTGCATGGATCCTCGGTGGCAGCCATCGGTTTCAGTACCGGCGCCGTCCTCCGTGTGGCGCTGTGTGGTCAGGATTCCCAGCCTTGGGAGAGGGAGGAGCAGAGCAGCCAGAGGAAGGGCCTTGAAGAGCTTGAGTTGTGCTGCGAGGGTTTTGCTCTGATACGAATCTAACAGAGAAAGAGCGGGGTAATTTCTCTGGCTTTCTTAATGAATGGTCACTTCCTCCAGCTAAAACAACTTGCAGCCCTCCTTTTGGAGTGAGATTTTTAAGGCAGTCTAAACACTTTCCTGGGCCTCTCGGCTGGAAGCTTTGTCTTTTGCCCATTTCCTCTCCTCTTTTTATTTGTCTTTAGACAATAAAGATGGTGAAGATCTTTTTTTAGATGTTGTAAAAAAAATATTAGTTTTTTTTCAGAGCACTGTTTGGTCATAATTCATATGTTTCATTGGACGCATGAAGTCCGACAGCGCATTCTGTAAATATTTTTTAATTTTTAATTCACCCTACAAATTGTTCGTCGGCAGGAAATAGGAAACGACAAATAGCTTTCTAAACGGAGCAGATGTTCTTTTAAAAGCATTTTTTCCCTCCCTCAACCTGCCGTATAGTCAAGAGGATTAGGCTTTGTACATTACTCAGGGCATTTGATTTACCAGTTGTGTGCCATCAAGAGGTAAGCTAGTGTCAGCGGCGGGTGTTTGTTGCCGGCTGCGTCGGCAGGCTTCTCCCTGCGGTCGGCAGAGCAGTCAGAGCCCCGCTCGGCTTGAGTCAATAAACGGAGAGCTCAGCGCAAAACCACACTGCAATCGAACAAGATGTTTACTCAGAAAATTAGCCTTCCCCTGTACTTTTAGGGCTTTTAAAGCGACCAAAAATACACAGTGCAAGGAATATGTATCTCAGCCGGCGTTCGGGCCCCGCCAGAGACCTCTGTCCTTATTTTTTTTCTTATTTTTTATTTTTTTATACGAACCCTAATAACTCAATCTCCACAACCACTAAACCCTCTTATCACCGGGTGCCCGCCACTGCACTCATCATTATTTGATTTGCAAAATTGTAAGGTAGAGATAAAGAAATAAAGCTGGCTTGCCACTGCACAGAGAAGGCACTTGTGGCTTCCAGCTTATTGCCGAGCATGTGAAAAGTGCACGCTCTGAAAAGCCAAAGCCATCCATTGTCACTGGATCAATAGGTTCTGCGTCCCACCCCTGTGCTGCTGCTGCAGTGTGGGGATCATTTTTGTCTCTGGTTTGTTTTCCTCTTAGAGCCGGTAGACGGGTTCCACCATGCAGTTTCACTTAACACGTTGTGGAACCTGATTAGTTCCAGTATGTGAAATATATTTAATATATCACCTTATTTTCTCGTTACTGATCAATAGTAGGGGTACTGTATACAATGTCTAAAACCATTCCTCAAGACACTCAATGAAACAATATTCAGTCATATTTGAGCATGCCTCACATGCCTTGTAAAAGTAACATTATAGATAAATCCAATTTAAAAGGAAGACTTCTACAATCCTGGAAAGAAACCCTAGTCCGTCTCTGCGGCGTGGGACACGATGGGGCCCGTGATGTTTGATTATTAATGCAGATGAAAAACAACTAACAAGATAGCGCCCTCATTAAAGAAAACAATGAACTGAACTCTGCATTGGCTGCGGGGGAAATCACTGTGGGTATTATTTGATCCTGAAGGAGATGTTGAACATTTCAGTTTGACGTCATGACCTTCATGCCGGCGCTCATACAGGCAGCGGCGCACACGTCTTATTATCTCCTCTCTTATTGTTTCCTCTCCTTCGGCCCACCGGCTCGTGAGAGGAGAAGCATTTAGAGCCGGACGGACGGATGCAGCCAATCTCCTCTGAGCGGGAGGTCGGCTCAGGAGGCTGCAGCACACTCTGATCGGTTCCTTATCACTCGTAAAGGAACACGGTCCTTTTGATTGAGACGGAAAAGCATACGTGGAAATACCAAATGTGTTTTTTTTGTTATAAATATTTTATAAAGGTAATATGTAATTAATTCCTTGTGTTGTGTTCTGGTAAATTATGATGAAATTCTGTCTCATTAATGCTTGTTGCTGGTCTCTTTGAGGGACATCCAGCTCATGTGCAAGACAAGAAATACTTATAATATATATCTTTTTCTGCTTTTGATGGCAATGTGCCAAACATCACCCTAAAAAGAGAGCTACGCTTTTTATTTTGAGTCTAACTGTTTGCAGACCTGCTAAAATAACTAAATAAAAAAAAAAACTCAAATTGGTCTGAGATGAGATTACAAAGTGTTGGATTAGATTCATTCATGTTGTTGTGTTGCACACAGTGCAGGCACTGTGACAAACAAAATGCAGTTCTGCATCGAGCCAAAAAGCATTAAAATGTGGTGTTATGTAATAAAATATACACAATGCACAGCAATATACACAATGTAAATACATGTTTAGGGGAAGGTATGAATATGACAGATATGTATGCAGTATCAACAGTACCCTGTATAGTAGGACCAGTTGGAACCTGTGCAACTGTTACACAGGACAGTGTAGGTATAAGTAAAAAATACATCAAGTGCAGGTGCAAGAATTACTAATAGTAACAAAAAATACTGAATATCAACTAAAAATCTGTTATTTTCTATATTTATAAAAGATATTCCAAACCGTTATCATACATTGTACCATTTCTTTAAAGGGGTTTAACGTTTTGTTTTTAATAAATACAACACAACCTCACATTTCGCCATCCGCTTGTGTTTAGGCCGCACAGGAGCCTGAAACCCACAGAATGAAAACACGACTTTTTCAGAACTTCTTCACATGTTCTTCTCCTCCTCACTGGCTTGTCTTTCATTGTCTTGTTTTTGAAAACAATTTTCAAATCTTTTCAATTTTTTTGTGTGTGTGTTTTTTTTTGTGTGTGTGTGCGCACATCCCCGACTCCCCAAACACACACTCTCCCTCCACCCCTCTCACACCACCCTACCACCCTCTCCTGCTTTCCCAAACATCCAATCATTAGCCATAACCCGGCCCTCTTTACTGTGAGGTACCAGCTCCTTGACCCAAATCAGATGATGGCAACACACACACACACTTCTAAACACACACGCGCACAAGATGTTGGGGTGTGAGTGTCATTGGATCCAGTGGGGCTGTCTGACCCCCACCCAGCTCTCCTTGCTGGTGACTCAGTCCTGTCCGATGAAGCCGTGTAAATACTGACATGCTGTAAACTTGGAGATCTGATTTCAGGTGTGTGTGTGTGTGTGTGTGTGTGTGTGTGTGAGATTGTCTTCACATGCTTGTCGGAAGTGTGCATGCGTGTTTTAGCATGTAGACGTCCTCTGCTTCTGTAGTGCTATATATATATTAGCATGTAGACATCCTCTTCCTCCTCCTCTTCCTCTCGTTTTCACGGTTACTTCTTCTTTTTCTTCTTTTATATATATATATATATATATAAATATATATATATATATATATATATATATATATATTTATAAATACATAATTTTCTTCCATCTCTTCATTACAGCACAAGCTGCTCTGAGCACCGCGCTCGTTTCCATATTCTGCATGTTTCACTCTTGAATGTTATGAGGAAATCACCCCGCCAAAAAAAACCTTGTCCGAGGGATTTTTTTTTTTATTTTTGCCGTTGTAGGGTGTCTGTTTTTTTAAGCTCCCTGACATGAGAAATGCCAATGAAAAATAATAATAATAAAAAAAAACGTTGGAAAAATGTTTCCCAAATAGGGTTGTTAATAAAAGCTCCCCGTTAGCTTGCGGTCTGGGACCGGGGGACCGGGCAGGAAGCCATTTTCACACAGGCCGGCCTGACCTCCGCGCCGAGCTGCACTGGAAGTAGCAGACGAGCGAGAGCGGCGTACAAAGAGCAAAGAGGAGATAGATCCCTCCGCCGCAACGTCACCTGAGAGAGAGAAAAGAGGAAGGAGGAGGAGAAAAGACTTGATGGCTTTTCCACCAGTCTTCCGATTCCTTTGCAAAACAGTAAATCTTGTGAAGTTTATTTTCTTTGCAGCATCTGTGTTTTATAAGGGCTCTTTTAATTTGTTTTTACTCTGTCCAGTGGGGGATCCCCGCTCCTTCGGCTCTTTTTCTTCCCCCTTTGTGTCCGACCCTTTTTATTCCTCCCCGCGTTCATCTCTGTCTCTTCTCCTCCCTTGTTTTCTCTCTCTCCCCCTCTCTTCTCTCCCCCTGTGGAAGTGAGTGTTTTAATAATGATACTTTGGGGAGCTGGGATGGTAGAACAGCTTTCCCCCCCTCCTCCTCCTCCTCCCCCCTGCTTTAATCCCTCCCTCCTTTTAACATGTCTGGGAAACTTGGACCATCAAGGAATGAATGGTGGAAAGTGGAGAGAGACTGATGCAGCTCTGACCAAAGAACTATTTCACGTAGCGGAGACACTTTTAATGTTGGTGCCAATAAAAAGTTTCAGTCCCAATAGAAACATGTGTGTATGCCTCATAGCGAGATGTTTGGGCCCTTTTAAATAATTAATCTATCAAATATATCAAAAAAATCTTTTGCACATCAATATATTTTTGTGTTTTTGATGTTTTTGAGTAATTCCTCTCAGAACGTGACTTTTACGCATTGAGAAAGAGGCCGTCATTTTTTTTCTGGACCAGGGTTGATTTCATTTATTTGTTTCTGAGCTTTGGCACCGTGAAACAAGTCATCAGCCAATCATGTTGAGCGTACACAATATTATCCGACAACAGGGAGGCTTTGTGGTCTGAACCAGAACCGTTAACTTTCTTCCTCCTCCACCCTGACGGAGGCAGCGCAGACCAGATCCTCTCCGTCCTCACCTGTCTGCCTACAGCTGTGCAGGTGCCCTGTAAGATGGAACCTCCTTTAGGTTCTGCTGGCTCACATGACTCAGCCTCTCATTCAGACTTTCACATCAAGGGGTACATATACTGTATCTGAAGGGGAATGCATACAAATATGAAACAATGCGATCATCAGACTGCTTGCTTTTCGTCAGCATTAATATCAGCATAAGTGAGACACTTTCATAGCCACTTCATGTTCCTCACAGTAACTTTAACAGTCAGGAAAATCAGTGCCAAACATCTTGTGAAGATCCAGTATCATGGGAGTAAAACAAATAAAAACCAGTCATTGTTTCTATACGTTGGCACTGTAACCGGACTACTGGAATGAGTCTCTCACTCCAAGCTGTCTCCACTGTGTTTGACCTACAAAGTACCATATTGTTGCCATGAATCATTTCTCGGTTCAACAATAGTGTGTGGACATGTATGTGGGAGTTTCCTGTCTGCAGGCGGTCGAGCTGAAAGAAGTGCTGTCGGATCGTTTTAAAACACTCGGACACTCTGCTGATTACGTTCAATCCCGTTGGTGTGTCTGTAATGCCTGACACAGACCCTAATCCCTAACAGGACTTTTAGTTTGAATGATCCATGATTTGAATGCTGTTGCACCGATTTTACACTCTTGACTGTTCTTCGTTTCTTTTTCTTTTACAGCTATTGGCGTCTCCGTTCAGACAGACGCGTTACCTTCAGAAGTTTAGTCAGAGCCGTAAAAGTATTCCCTCGCCGAGCCATTTTTATTCTTGTCTTCCGTGCACGGCCTCCCTCCCTTCTCCCCCCTCTCCCCCCCCGCGTCTCACAGCTGCGATATCATCCTCGGGTCCAAGGTCCCGTCTAATTCCCAGAGCATCGCTCAACATGTCACCTGCCTAACCCGCTTGCCTCCTGACCCGGCCCCGCTACCGCTCCGGTTTCCTTTGCCTTTGACTGAAATATCCTCTCTGGCAAAACAATTCAAATAAGACACAGTGTCCGTGTGGACAAGCGCAGTCTTCGGAGCTTGTCCTTTCGCACGTCGGCTCCTCATTGGAAGCCTCCTGCTTGTATTGGATGCAAATTGGGTATCAAGAGAGGGGAGAGAAACATGAGATGGCGTGACACGGAGCGGCTGAGGAGAGAGAAAGGGCGCGAAGGACAGAGCGAGAGGCTTAATGCGAGAAGAGAATGCAAATGCTGTTGAGACAGGGAGCGATGGATGGACGGACGGGTGGAGGAGAGCTGGATGGATGGTTGGATTAAGGGAGAAAGGGAGACGGGGGTCAGATGACAGTGTGACTTTTTTTGGCAGGGTCAGAGTTTTTCTCTGGACGACGGCGACGGAGCTGGATTTGCATTGATGGATCTTCTTTCCATGTGGATGTCATGTATCAGTGCTCGGGCACATCACGCCCCGGTCATTAATCAAATCATGGCCTCCGTCTAGAGCTATCTTTCTGCCAGACGCTTATCATCTGTCTCTCTCTCTCTCTCGCCCTCTCTCTCTTTTTCCTCTCTTGGCTTCCTCTCTGACATTTTTTTTCCGCCGAGACTTTGTTTTTTCCAGTTTTGATTCAATACCATTAACACTCAGATAATACAGCCCCAGTTGAGGGCATGCAACAGGTGTCTCCGGTTACATTCCAGCAGGTCCCTTTAAAGATGAAACCAAAGCTCCAACATGAGCAGTCGTGTTCGGCGGAGAGGAGGAATATGGCATAAGCTCTTTAATATACAGACCGGATCGTGTGCTCCGGGGTTTTTCGGCGTCTCTTTGGCTCCTGAATGATGTGATCAGTAATATCTCAATCTGAATGTACATTCTACATTTTCCATAGATTCTAAGGCACGTGCGCTCTTTGTGTCTGATTATAAAGCGGAGCGTTCACATGCTTCTTTGTAAAATGATGGACACATGCACAGGCCTGATTTCCGCTCTCACCGTCCGCCTTATATGGTCGAGGACACGCCCTTAATCAGTCGTTTGCATGTGTCTGCTCCAGTGCTCTCTATGAAAATAACAGCAAACAAGCGTATTTTCACTAAGTCGCATTGCAGCCGTCCTCAGACGCCGCTCTTAGTCTTAGACCCACTTATCTGAGAAGAGGAAGTGACAATAACTATCTATCAGCACCGTCATTTGTCTGAACGGTTCTGAATAAAGATTTAGATTTCAGCCATTTGCTCGACAATAGAGCTGATCAGGAAAAGGACCTCAACACAGGAGCAACCAAACCATGAAAACAAAATGAATACAAACTTATTTATCCCACATTCGAGTGTGTGTTCCCATGTCTGACTCATCAACTTGAGAACTCTTTGACTGATCGACACAAACCAGTGAGTGACACAGATTTCCTCTGTGTTCTGAAATATCACTTTTATGTTGACATGCCTTCAAGGAAAACTCATTTTAGTCTGCAGACTTCACGGAAGTGGCTAAAAGTCCCAACTGTTGCGTGATTAGAAGCTTATCTTGTCTGTACCTTTACTCAGTCTGTCTACGACTCCCCGCCACATGCACACCTACAGACACATGCTGTCTGACTCACAGCCATCCAAGCTGTCTGTTCACGTATCGTCTTCTACTGGTGCGTGGTCTCGAACACGTTCCACATCAACTTGTCTTCTCTGTCTTCACTGGGGGGGTTATGACAGTGTTGGACCCCTCTGCCTTGAGTGACAGCGCGGTATGCCTGTTTGGTCAACAGTGATCATCACCCCCCCCCCACCACCACCCGTCTCTGCCCGGCTACACCTGTTCTACTAGCCACAGGCTTATTTTGAAGGGTGACCGCTAATAATGCAGCGGAGCAAAAGTGAAATGTCCACTTTGAATGAGGATGCTAAATTCATTGACCCACCCCCCCAAAAAAATCCTCGCCCTCCCCCCTTCTTGGTTGAAGCACCATTATGGCTTTTCAGGCTGCTTCCTGTACCGATTTTTTTTTCCCCTCGTCCAGCCTCTCCCCCCAACACAAAAGGTGGCCGCCCAGGCTCTGGGGGTGTAGCACTTTTGAAAAGTGAAGGGCTTTCAGGAGCTGCCCTGGTACAGACCTCTGTTAGTCTTACCAAGAGAGGAGCAGAAGGAAATGAAGGACAGGTTTGTGTAATGGTCTCCACTCCCCCCTCAGAAGGTCACGCGGCATTGTTGGCCAGCGGAGGTCTAAAAGACAGCCCTTTAGAGGACCACAAAGCGGAGGTTTGGCAGGACTAATGAAACTCAGAGCTCCACGTTAATGATCTAAAAGACTGGACCAAAACACTCAGCAGTCCCTTTCCGCTCGCATTCAGCCTCCTCTTGATCGCTCCTTCCAAATAATGACAAGGCACTCTCCTCCTCTACCTTTATTGTAACCTTTGATGTCCGCCTTGTTTTCTTTGTCTCCGTGTCCCCCCTCCCTCCTTTTCATTCCTTTATGTTGCGCGGCTGTCACTCATCTATTAAGGCAACAAATGGAACAAGGAAAACATTCAGGGCGCGTATTGTGGTGCACCCATAGGTTTGCTCTTTATTTCTTTTGAAAGCACTTGAACTTGGAATTTTCCTTGGGCTGCCCAACAGGGTACACTTTTTTGTGTGTGGCTATTGTCACAGGATTACATGGACATATTTGTTTGTTAATCCGCATTTCTCCTCCCCTAATAGAGCAATGTTTCTATGTGACTGTTTATATATGATGGTTTCTTTTCACATTGTATTATAATATAGTGATATAATGCTTTTAAGATTACGATGCTTCACAAAATCTGGGATTGATCATTTCAGCCCCAGCTCTTGGCAACAAGCAAGCAATTCAGTCTGCCATATATTGACACAACATGCACACCATAGCGGGCCAGCAAATAGTGTTGAAATGTGTTATCTCCGGTAAGACGGAGGCTGACTGAGCGCGTTACGTTAAATAGTGTCTCCTGACGTCGCTGCTCCAGCTCATTAGGCCTTTAAGAAGCCCTTTGACATGCTGTGATTGGGTTTGGCTGGAGCTGCATGGGACATGTGAGATGATGTGTGTGTGTGTGTGTGTGTGTGTGTGTGTGTGTGCGTGTGTGCGTGTGTGTGCGCCTGTTGATTGGCCTTGATTAACAGACTGCCAGGCACTAGAAGCAGAGCTAGGGCATTTGTAATGTAGCATCTTGAGCTGGTTATTTCCAATCATTCCACAGGAGGCCGTGTGTGTGTGTGTGTGAGAGAGAGAGAGAGAGAGAGAGAGGAAAAAAGAAATGTGATGAATATGAGAATGCACAGTAAAGAAACAAGGCATTTTTTTTTCTTGGAAAGAAAGGTGTTTTCGTTTTGTAAACACGGTCTTCTGGTTGTCTGCTGAACGCCTAGTCGGCAGTTTAAAGTGAGTGGCAGAGGAAGTGAGGTTTTATTTAATTCAAACTGAGCTACGTTGAGAATTAACATGTGCAAAGCTGTAAAAAATGAATAAAAAGAGCCGCTGAGCACTGCAAAATGAATTATGGATAACATGTTTTACCAGCATTCACAGTGTAATTCTCTGCCGTCTGCCAATACTTCCTGCGAAGGCTCCTGATGCGCGTATTTATCTGTTCTGTTCCACTGCAAATCTATGAAAAGGAGATTTCTCTGACCTTGCTGTCCAGGGAACATCCAGTCCTGAAAAGACTTTTAATAATCCTGCATTTCTGTGTGTTTGCAGCCAAGCTGAGCAGCCAGGATTCATACAACAACTTCACCAATAACAACATGGGGAACCCGCGGCTGTCCCCGCTGCCCAGCCTCACGATGGTGCTGCCGCTGGCTCAGATCAAGCAGCCCATGACCCTGGGCACCATCACCAAGCGCTCCGGGTAGGTAGCGCACACACACACACACACACACACACTCACACACACACTCACACTCCGAATTCCAGCTCGAACTGATATTTCACCCCCAAAATGAACTACTGACGAGAAGGTTGTTTCTATTTCGTGCCGCCGCGGTGAGCGGGGAATCAAAACGACAAAGACAATTCTTAATGAATTTAAGTATAAAATATGAATATGAAATAATAATGATCCCATCACAGAATCCATGTTACAGCACTGGTTTCCTCTGTGGTGTTCCTACAGTCTCTTATGTTGAGCATTTTTAGTCTTTAATACACTGTAGTGTACCTGTAAGCAGAGATACGGATACTTTTCAAGTGCTTATTTATTGTCTTTGTCAATGATTATAACAGTTAACGAATGATTGACAACACAGTATAATCATGTTATACTGTCATCATTCAACAGGCACAATTGTATATTTATATTAAACAATTGTGACTGATATATATACTATACTATAGTATATATATATATATATACATATATATATATATACACACATATACATATACATATGTATATATATATGTGTATATATATGTACATATATATATATATATATATATATATATATATATTATACTTTATACTACTTATAATTATACTATACTTATATTTGCTTAAAAATATTTAAAATACTTTAATAACTGCTTACAAATGATAGGTATACAATGTTCTCTTATTTCTGTTGTATGAAAATACATGAGAAAGAAGAGCTGAAACCAAAAAGAGAAAGAGGAACATTTTACTTTGTTTTATCTCCGTCTGCAGGATGTTGCTTCTATATTTTAGTTTCTCTGACAGTGCTATTAAAAGTAACTTTTATATTTTCATATATATAATGATTAATTAGAATCATCTTTTCCTCATTGTGGTCATTTTCAGGAGGAACTCCCTTTTGTAAAATAATCCAGGTCCAATGCACCACAGAGTCTTCACCCTAAAGCCTTAAGCAGTGTAAAAGGGTTATTGGCACCCTCACTAACTCTACTATATTTACAGTTTGGCCGCTGTTGAGGGAAATTTAAATCACACTGTATTACATCCCTAACTTCAGTCTGTGATTCGCTGTCTTTTTCCATTAATCACATTGTGAAAACACTGTATTGTGTCAACAGTGGCCCTGTCGAGGCCAGAGCTTTTCCCCTCTCATCCAGCTGATGCTCATGGACTTCTTTTGTCTCAGGCCACCACTTCTTTGCATAGGGTAATGAAGCAGAACACACATGCGGACTTGGTCTGTGGGCTGTTTGGAAAGCAGATCAAACACATCATGCATATCAAGAATAGAAATAAAACCCTAAAATCATACTCAAGTCCTATTCAATGCAGTGTAACCCTGCTAGCTTCCCCTATTAAACGTATTAAAAGTACCAGAGCGCCGCTCTCGTGCACCTCTGTCCTCCGTCTTTTTCTTTTTTCTTCTTTTTTTCCTGGATCTTCGCCATGCATTGAAATTATGTAGTTTTAAGACCTTCGGCAAGTACAGGCCTTTGCTAAGTGCATTTACATACGGTACAGGTGGCTCCACAAATATGGAGACATTTTAATATTTTCATTTAAATGTAATTTTCATGCAATGTTTGAATGGTAAATGCCATAATGAATCCAACAGATGGCTGTGATATTTGATAAGTGAGCTTTCAGGATGAAAATAGGGACCTGATCCTCAGCGTGGACCATCAGGCCATTTCCCAAATCATTAAGGCGACTTGCAAAGTTCATTGGGTTTATGAGACGTAATTTTGCTTATGGGCCACTGCGGTGTCGAGCTTCAGTGTATTTATGATGACCGCCTGACGCTGGTGGTTTGCATTTGGTTCAGCAGCTGTCATGTTCATCGTCATACAATGTCGGTGGGTGTTTAATATGTCCGAATTCACCTTCGGATCGCTTGTGTTCATTTATAAATATCAGTTGTTATGCTCGGGAAAAAAATGGTCAGTTTATTTTTTCAATGTGAAAGCTGGAGTGTTGCTTTTGTTTTTTTATCTGGGTTTTTATTTTTTTATTGTCTCCATTTGATACTAAAATCTTATCTATGCTTTTTCTGTTGAGTCAATTGTAAGTACTAATACACAATAATTGTATGATTATTGATGTAAATGAGTTGGCAGTATAAGCTGTGTAGTTTCACAACCTCCATGTTTGGTGGCGAGCAGTAATACGTAATTAATTCATATTATTTTATTTTTATGCTGCCAAGTGCCTATTTGATATGTATCTATTTAATTATTACGGTACTGTGAAATATGGGGCAGGGTATTGTTTACTTCATTGTTTACAGGGTACCTTTTGATACTAGTGACAAATATGTACCAAATACCAAAACTATTCGATACAAAACGATATAATACACACACACAATGTGAATGGAAAACAATGTTTATTGTTTTGGTATCGAATTGTTAGTATCATATTGTCACTAGTATCAAAAGGTTCTTTATATATATATTATTCTGAAATTGGCAGATACATTTTTCTTAAATCAGGAACTATCTGATCAAATATTAATTAGCTGACCAGACATTTGGAGTCCATTACTTTGTGTCACACAAACATTTTGGTTTCTTAGTTCATAATCTTCTTCCTGATGTTTTTGAGACTATTAGTGCAGCTGGAGAAAGACAGGAAAGAGGGAAGAGAGAGAGCGGATGACGCGCAGCAAAGGTCCGCGGGCCGGAATCGATCGCTCTACAGGGTGAGCTAGAGGTCGCCCCCAAAACAGAAATATAATAAATATCAGCAGCTGTATGCCAGATGGATCTCTCTACAGGCTGCTGCCAGACTGTTGCGTGCTGTTTACAACAGGGCTCCTCAAAGCTTTCAATAAATAACAAATTATTATCTACTTCGATGGATCGTCACTTCAGTTTCAGGTAGTGATGAAAAGGAAGACAGTCCTTAACTGTTTTTACTGCCAACAAATTCAATGAAAAGACCAAAACCAACAGTGTGTTAATCTCCCTCAATACTTTCTCTCCCACAGTCTGTCTGTGACACTCTGGTTCCTCCTGAAGATTTACATCAGGGAGGTAGAATATACACTAGAAACACCTCTCAGGGTAACACCGTGGCCTGACCACAGAATGACCAAGAAGGACAAATAATGAACACAATACCAAGTGAACACTGTCCAGCATCTTCCATGAAGGCAGCATTGATGTGGGACTGGGTAAAATAATCTACTGTGAGTGAGTTGTTGGGGATGAAGGTTCAACACTGGGGCTCATTGGTGTGTTTGTATTCATTTTTGGAGAATAACCTACCTTTGGCTAAGCCACGCCCCTGCTTCTACTCCGTCACGCTGTCAGCGCTACGTCACCATGGGGCCCACACTGTCACTAACTGCACTCACTGGATCAATATTATCTAATTGATTTCAAAGAGATGCTGACACAATGGTCCACAATCAGCTTTTAAAGGATATATCCATTCATATTGCGTCTTTTCATGGAATCTTTTGACAATATGAACAATAAATGGTATAGCCAGCTTCATCCTAAAACTTAAAACTCCTTTCTCTGCGAAATAATTCTGCAAATACGGCACATTTTCCGCCCGTGATACCTGGTCAAACCCCTCAAAGCCCAGGCCCGGTATGGGCCAGAGGAGGCGTCAGTATTAATGCATCAGGACATGCAGCTGTGCGGTCTGCTCCTGTGTGCACACGGCTGCACCAATACACCAAAAAACACACGCGCACACACACACACACACTGAGTGAAGCAACAGGTTTGGCCCCTAGAGTGGGGGGTGATATCATATGCTTTCACGCTATACTTGCACAGGAGTACCCAGGCACCATCTGTCTGTCTGTGCAGCAGGCCCCCTCTCTCTTTTTGCGCGTGTGTGTGTGTGTGTGTGTGTGTGTGTGTGTGTGTGTGTGTGTGTGATAGAGAGAGGAGCGTCCGGCAGCTGTATTTACACCTGTATGGGCAGATCCCTGTTGGCAGGACAGCAGAGGAACACACCAGCTGCTTAACCTACATTCCCTACCAGGCTGTCTTTGTGTGCACTGTGCCGTGTGACACACACACACGCACACACACACACACACACACACACACACACACACACACACACACACACACACACACACACACACACACACACACAGCCACGTTGATGAGGCTTTTAGCCCCTTTGTGTGGCCGGGCTCACTGGGAGGATACCGTCATAGGCCCCAGCATGCCTACAGACCACTAATGTGCAAAATGCTGCCGTTTTATCACATTTTTAACATCAAAGTAAACCTCAACAAGTTCATGCAGAGCCCCCTCCTCGTTTCGTTTAGATTTGGGTGTTCTCCCCCCTGTCGAAGGGAGGTAGAGTCGGATGTGGCTCTGCATCCGTCTGATACCCCCACCCCCCCTTTAGACCAGGCCAGGTCAGGGAGTGGAGGAACACAGCCAAGCTTCTGCGAGTCCTCAAATCTGCTCCTAGGAGGCTCCTGAACGAGGAGACGAGCGTCGGCTCTGACTCGGCCTCTGGTTCCCCGTCAGCCAAGTTCAGGAGAAGGTCGGCCTCCGTTGAATTAAATCCCAAAGAAGAAAAAGACATTAGGTCAGAAAAAAAAAAAAATCAAAAGATTCTCTCTCTCTCTCGGTGAAATGTCATCGTCGGAACTTAATCTGTGAAAAAGATTAAGAATGAATTATTCAAACAGTCAGCGCCAAGGAAAGTCTGCTTGTCCCCCCAGTCAGAGTACTGTGAGGATTTAACTTGTCAGAATGCCTGAGAGTGATACATTTGGGATTTGTAGGCAGACAAACGAGTGCACACTTATCCCGTCTACACACTGTCTGACTTTAATACAGACCAATGAAAATCCAAATGGAAAGATTGTCACACACTAAACACAACACACCACCCGGAGAGCAAATCCTTCTTGTGGCATTTTCGAACAAATGCGGACGTAGTGCAGGCGAGGAAACGAGAAAGACGACAGCCAGCGACTAGATGAGACCATGTGACCCGCTGCAGATGTGCCCTCAGATTACTGTAATACCTATGTATGTATGTATGTATGCATGTATGTACGCTATTGTCTTCCACCGCCCCGCTGAGGGCACAGATAGAAAGGGGCTTTAAGAACGCCCAACATCACATGGCAGCAAGACTAAACCGTTTGCACAAATCACCTCACTTCCCTCCCGTTTTAATGGCCCAGGCGGAGCGGCTATTAGGGCCAACGGGTTAAGAGATGAATGTGTGAACGATTATTCTGTGGGAGTGGGGTCGTCGCCCTCACAGGTTGATTATGCTCCCCCCCCCCCCCCCCCGACTCTCTCTCCTTCGTCTTTCTCTGCCTCTCCTCGGTAACACACCTACTCCCACGGCCCTTTCACGCCACTGACCCATGTTTAACTCATGTTTCCAAACATGCCACTGACCTGTGTGGGATTCTTCTCCATCAAATCTGATGGATCAGGCACTGCATCACATAACTGGGCAGCTGTTTTCTGCTCCGTGGTAACAAAAAGAAGAAAGAACTGTTAACTGCCAGCTCAACATGGTGCACAGTTTATTCTAAGCAGTGTGCAATTTTGTACGCATTTTAATACGAAAATATGTGTTTTGGGGTAATTATTCCAGCCTGGTCCTATACAACTAAATGTGTTTAAAAGTGTCGATTTAAACGTTTTTATTTTAATTGATAAAATTCAGTCAGTAAAGTCAGTCTTTAATTTCCTAACTGAAGATTGGCTCGCTTTTGGAGCCAGCCTCAAGTGGCCGTTAGAAGAACTGCGTCTTTTGGCTTCATTTCGGCTGCCTTTAGCTCTCACCTTGACCTAATCGAACTAAGTAACTGCGACCAATCCAGACCTGAGGCTCAAGCCCAACACGCTTGAGATGAGACAAGACTTCTCCAGCGGACACATGAGCCTCGACGGCCCGGGGTAGAAGGGTTCAACAATGTTTTTTAGAGCCACAAAGTCCTTTACTGTGGGAAAGCAGCATTCGTGTTCAGGTTACCGTTTTTGAATGTTGTAGTTATATTATGTCCTCTACTAATACTGATGAGACTTCTAATTTTGAATTTTGTTCAATCGGGCACCATCATCCTACTGTGAAATGCAAATTTTGCTGAATGCTTAATAAATTACTGGTACGCAACTATTGCTATGTGGCTTTTATCCCCAGCTTTTATTTGTATGTGGATATGTGGCCACAGTGGACATTGCTTTAAAGGAGGAATGTGAAATAACAGTGACTGTTTCAGAGGAGTTCTATGTGCCGGAATGCTCCCGGTATTGTTTTGAATTGGGTATTTAGTTTTTCTTCAAATACTGCCATTAACTCCCATCACTCCGTTAGCCACCAACAATAAATCCCACCAACAATAAATCCCACCAACAATAAATTCCACCAACAATAAGTTCCAAGGAAGTAGGAGGGAGAAATTCAAAGTGGCATCTTGTTAACCCCAAAGCCTACTTGGCCTCTGCTACCCCCATGGAGAGCTCACCCCATTCGTCCATCACTCTCCCATTGGAGTCCATCCATTTACCCAGCTGGAGCCACAGAGTGGGGGCTCAGCTGGTTCGATAGGCTCAGCGGAGGGTAGACGGTGGAGACTCTTTGATAAGTGGCAGATTACCAGGGGCCTCCATTACACCAACCAACATGTTCATTTCTCAACTTGCGCTCCAGGAGTAAGACATTCCAGGACAAATTGTTGCTCCCCGTCTCCCAGAGGAACATTTCTCTACACATCCATGTACCAAGACTAATTGAAGACTGTGTGCTATCGTTAGGAGGGCCCGGGCGGATGCGGCGAAAGCGATAAAATAAAGAAGTGCTGCAGAGTGCTTTGGTTGGCCGGAGATTCTGTTTTTCATGACTGGGGGAGGTTGGCTGGCGGGGACAGAGTTCAGTCTCATCGGACCTTTATTGCTGTAGGGAAAAGGCTTATTTACTGTAAACTGTTTACGGAGCTCTGTCACTATCTCTGGACATGCAGAATAAACACAGGAACACACTCCCACTCCTAATGTCTTGTAAACATTAGAAACACGCACAGACTGACAGATAGACCGAAATATACCCTGAAAAAGACACACTCTAGATGACTCCTGCACACCCACCCACACACACACACACACACGCGCACGCACACACACACACACTGTGTACTTGTTAACATAATCACAGTGAACACACATTGGCCCACACACATTCAAAAGACAATGCATGGCCGTAAATACACACTCTTACTAAAAAAAGAAGCTGCATGCAAACACACAACTCCTTGTCCTAACAATGCCTGAGTGCTGTTAGTTTTATTGGTGTTCCCAGTTGTTATGGAAATTGGATAAACTCCTCATACTTAAACTTTCTCAATCTCAACAATCAGAACCGTTTCCCATCGTTTTCCTGTATCGTATTTACACGGTTGGATTCAGACCTACATGTCTCTGCACATGTACCCAATCCCTTTAAAGTTAAGGGGGAGAAGAAGAAAAAAACATGACAGATGTCCGAAGGAAAAAGCAAGAAACAAAGTCTGTGGACATGCTGCATCTGCCAAATATATGCTATCACACTTTACGGAGCAGCTTGAGCAGATGAATCATCAAGCCATCCCGCAGGTTTTCAAATCCATCTTAGCGCACGGACATTCTGCTTCCTGCCTCGAATGTGTTGTGCACTTAAACAGACACGTCAAAAAGTATGTAATGTGAAAAGTGTGTTTGCTCAAGTGTGCTAGTTTAATAATGGTTTTTCCGTCTATCTCTGAACCCCACCCCCTTCACCCTCCCCCTCTCATGAAGACCCTACCTCTTTGGGGCGGGATGTTTTGCCATTAAAACTCCATGGTGAGTTTTGCTCTTCCCCTCCTCGTCTCCCTCGGCCGCATGCAACTGTATCCCCTCCGCAGCACACCGCCTCTGCTACCTCTCATTTGTCTCCTGGTGTATCCTCAACACATTCTGCTGTCCACGGTGCACAAATCCCAAAAAAGGAGTGTTTGTTATTTTATCATCTTTTTATGCCTTTTTTTTTTGCAAATCCTTTAATTATTTTTCTGTGTATGTTGAACTTTTGGATTAGGGTGATTCAACATGTTGTATTAAAGCCACTATGGTACTAAAGCGAACAAAGGATTTATGGTTTCACATTTTAACACCTGGTCTTTTAAGAATGTAGCAAACATAAAAGGTGTGTATTATAGGTGGTGCCATAGCACTTCTTGCCTGTTGCCATGTGGTTTTTCTGTTTGTCTTTTTCTTTCTCTCCGTGATGTTTTTCCAAGAATAACGCCTTTGTGTAGAACACGTTGTTCACATTTCTTTTTTGACCGCCAAGAAACATTTCTCCGTTGGATGTGTGTTTGCACGCAGCAATTGTTCCTTGGCAAATTTTGGTAATAGTGTCAACCGTGTCTTATGTTAGTGTAGATATGTGAGGTATGTGTAACCCTCTCTCGCAAAGGACTGAAGGTTTTCTGTTTTGTTCATTTAACTAAATCATGTCATTTAAAACCTCGCTAATCTTTTTTTTTAGCATAGTAACGATGGATCAAATCGCAATGTGTCATGAGAAAGAGGTCACTCAAAGCGGGGGAATTATCACCAAGGTTTTATCGTCTTTCGGCTTGTGGTTTTGCTTATGTTATATTACGGCCCACGACTTTGTTTTCATCCACGCTCACAGCTCTCATCACCTGGTTTCAGCCACAGACCCCAACTGTGTTCAGCGGAAAAAAACACAGATTAACTGGAATGAAAAAGCTAACATCCCAAATATTAAGAAATGGCTTGCTTATTTGGACTAAGCCAAACAAGCTAGCCTGATTTCAGACCTCTCTGCCCACTTATCCAATATTTTTCATCAATTTACAAAAAATAATCAGAGCATGGGAGGCAGGACTAAGAATGGATAAGTCACATTAACTAAAAACTGGCCCCATAAAGGTTATTAGCACAAATAACTTTGAACTATCATGAAACAGTCTCAATTTAATAATGATACCTTTATGAACTACATAAGTAAAACAAGGCCATCAGTGAGAGGCTTGTATTATTCTGTATAGTTAGACTTTAATGCTTGTCATTGGGACAAAATCCTGCAGGTTCACCAGAAAGTCCTTCAGCTCAGACCCCAGCCCTCTGCGGAGAGACCAGGATCCGGCTTCTCCTCCTCTTCCGGCCAGGAGAATGATTTAATACGATTTTAAGGCTAATAATCAGGAAATTGCTCCTTTCACCCTTCAATTTTGAGTTCAACTTCATCTTTTAATGCCCTTCGCTGAGATTGAAACGTTAGAGGACACAGCATCTTCCCATCTTTGTCTTGCAGGAGGGCTGAGGCCAAGTCTCTGTTCACCGCCCTCTCGTGAAATCAGATGCTTACAAGCTTTTAAAAGAAGCCCCATTATGATAGAGTCACTTATGGAGAGATGATTGAGTGGCTCAGTGAAGTGAACTTTTCCCTTCCCGGCTCCCAGCTCTCCACCTCCTCCCTGTTGACTCCATTCACTTTAGAAAATGAATAGCATGTGGTGCCTTCCCCAAGTCTTGGGTTTCGTCTTTTGTTGTGGGCAGTCACTCATACTTTTTAATTGAAGCTTTTTTTTTTTTCGGTCTTCATCCACCTCCCGCTTAATCTGGGCCCTTAGTGATTTCAGAGCGTATACTTTTCAAAGGTACACATCATTAGCATCGGCATCTCGACCCTCGCAATAACCGTCTTCCGCTAAAATGTGAGCTTGTTAGACCTATATTGTTTCTCTAATAGTGTATGAGCAATGACAGTCCATTTGCCAATATCTGCTTACCCAGAGTTCAGCCCTCGTTTTATTTCCTCTTCCAGGGAACCGTGGACTGAATCGCGCCGTCTCGGATTTCCATTTCATGTTCTCAGCGTTGCATTTTAAACAATTGAATTTGTGGTGTGAGACTCCAACCGTCTGACCAAATGTTGTATTATTATGTTTAAATATTTATTGCAAAGACTTTTTAATAACCGTACATATCTATGATGATAGACATCATAGAGTTTAAGGAGTACAGGTAAAAGAAAATAGTCCTAGTTTTCACGGTGATGGCCACTCTCCAATGTTCCCTGAGTCTCCCCAGTGGTTGTCATTAGTGCTGTGTGTTCGACACAGCCCCAAGGCTGCCTCTTTTCCAAGGGCTGTTGTAAAATAATAAATGTGACGTTGAAGGATGTGTCCTCCGCATGACTGCCCTCTCTCTCTTTTCCTCCCTCTGTCCCGGTTGCAGTCCTAATGCCGGCTCATTTTCTAATTTAAATGAACCATATTGCCCAGAATCGGTGCAGCAGCCGCGCAGCTCTTTTATCACTGGATAGTCGGCTCAAGTGAGCGCTATCATATTTGTTTACTGCGAGGGGCTGGAAAATAAATGGAAGCTGCCACCGGACTTCCATCCCCCCTCGGAGGCGCCTCGCGTTAGCCCCGGTAGTAATGCAAAGGGACTTTGATGGTTGATGTCGCAGATTGAATTATGCCCTTGAGGAAAAGCTATTAGCTCAGTCAAGAGTTCTCATTTGTTAAATTAAAAGTGGAAATGACATGAGTAGTCTTCAGTGGATTAAAGTTGCAAAGAAAATGGATTCCTGTCCCTCCTAAAGGGCAATCGTACAAAACCAAATCTTGTGTTGGGAGAACAAAAAAAAGATTTTCCGTTAGTTTAGTGCCCCCCCCCACCTTTCCCCAAATTCCCTTTTTGTATATTTTTGTTACATAATTTATTGATATTGGGTTACTTATTTTCATGAGTTTAGTGCCAGTCGTCAACCCCCACCCATCAATGGTCCCTTCCAATTTTTTTTTGCTGCCCTACATAGGGAGGGCCGAATTAGGCCCCTTCCTGCCGGAGCTGAGCCTCTCTTTGGTACGGGCAGAAACCTCAACACTTTTAAGCCACTTCAAGTGAGATCAAGAGGAAAAGGATGATTTAAAACACAGATGAATAAACTGAAGTGGTCGCTGCACCCAGAGGAGATGAGAACCGAGCTGTGATCTCTGGTCCTGTTGGCAGACTCGGCGCTGGCTGAGGCCTCTTCAAAGACGCCCAGATCCAACTCACCAGACACGAGACCCCAGTGGGGAGCCAGTATTATTGCCTGCTATCACAGACTTATAAGCATACAAATTGGTGTGTGTGTCTGTGAATATCTTTATACGTGTATGTACTTTGTTACAGTATATATACATAGAGGTGTGTGAGGTCAGGCTACTCAAATGGCTCCAAATAATAATCAGTGCTGTGGTCCTTTATGCTGATTTGTCGTTCTTCCCTTAAGAATACCATTTCAGATTTAAACAATGTTTTTCCTTGATTTATTATTCAACTTCCATTTACGTCCAAAGTCAACATGACGACTACGAGGAGGTTAGAATATCTTCCAGTACACAGTGTAAGTCGCTCTGCGGTGTATTCGTCGGCCTCAAGCTCTCACCCTCGAAAACCAACCCCAGCCTGCTCTGAAATAGGATTTGTGTTTCCTGGGTTATTGAAACCAGTGAACCAGAGGGATTTTTTTTGAGGGTTTAACATGTTTTCCAGCAATGGGAGAGATGGAACCCAAGTATTTTTCGGCAATTAAACACCTCACCAAAAAAGAACTTTGCAGGACCACACAGCCAAAGTCGGGAATACTGTTCCTTCTCTTGAGAACAAAAAAAAGATCAAAAGTTATATGGTGTGTTGTGACCAACACATCCCTTGTTTCCCCTATTCCCTAACCATTTAACATTCTTACAGACATTTTCACTTTAATGGATCACAGTTCTTTTTTTTCCATTTATTTTCCATTGTATTTTCCTTTTGATTTGCCATAGGCCAGGATTGTTGAGACTGAGAGGCAGAAAAAAGGGGTCATCTTCTTTAGGGAAAAGCTTCAGGAGTGGAAACACTCCCCCATAGCTAGCAGACAGTTCACTGGACCTGTTTGTTAAACGCTTTATCTTCTGAATGCACTGACAAACGAATAGGCCCGAGGAAGAGAAGGCAAGGGCACTCTGGAGTTAGCCAACGCAATATCCTGAATGTGACTTTATCTCCCCCTCCATCTTCCTCTCACAGACTGGGCTTACTGTGGATATTTGGTTATTCAGCCTTCTCCCCTTGACCCAGCACTAATAAATACAAGCTACGTAACTTGTATAGAGGCCTTTCTTATGACTACCTTCCCCGCTTCCTATTTCCTGATCCCTCTTTCACATGGTGTTGGCCAAACAAAGACTTCAACATCTCCTTGCATCCAGGGAGTAATTTATGAGGTGTTGACAGTCTGAAGGAAAGACAGAAAGAGAGTTTTACCAGCAGAAGCTCAGTGAGTTGGACTATTGGACACAACATCTACAACAACAAGCAATCCTGTTGAACTGCAGTCCTCCCGACCCTGTATTGCATTGTTTATTTAGTTTGACCCTCAGCTTTAATGGTCGCTATGGATTTATTTTTGTCCAGTGGCAACCAGCTTCAGCAGGCTGTTCACCTTTCACAATGGAAGGTTGTTTAGTCAATGTCAGAGCGTTCTCTACATGCCAACCTGCGCCTCCTATGGGTCAGATAGAGAAGGACGCATAGCCAACACGTATGTCAATGATTTCAACAACCAGCTTTTCTATTTAAATTATTTAGCAGCAAAGACAAAACATAACCGATCTGCTTTTTTCTCCTCATAGGACAAATTCCATTCTTTCATATCCTTCCATTCTGTAAACCGCGGATGCCGTTTGGTGTCATTGACGCGAGCCTTTCCCAGCATCCCACACACTAAAAGCAGCTGTGGAATAAGATCTAGCTATAGAGCAGTACTAACACTCATTTTTCTTTTGTTTTTGAATTAAACAACCATTATTATTTTAAAAGGCTTTGAACTTTTCCATATTCTCTAAATAAAAAGAGTAGATTCAGAAAACAGCAGTTCACTAATCATTTTCCTAAAGGAGCATGACTTGATCCTACTACTAATAAAAGCCTATAGCCTAGACGCTGGGTTCCCACATCCAGACCTCCAGGCAGGAAGGGCCTGCACATTTTCCAGTTCTCTGTGCTCGAGCACCTAAACCAGCTGACGCTCGTGCACTGATTCACCAGTAAGGGCTGCTGAGTTGCATCAGGTGTGTTCATGACATGTATAACAAAGGCATATTATTTCAACAACTTCAAAGACTGGTAAATATTTTCTGCTTAAGTGCAATAATTGAGAAATGTCTGCTTTCTACTTGAAGGGCAAGCATACTTTCTCGTGAACTAATTAATTTCCCAGTGCTTACAGTGATCAGTTTAAGCCAACTTTTGGCTGGCAAGTTGTGCCAAACATTTAATCGATAAATTACACCACCCCCCGTTCTCAGTCCATCCCGCGTGTCGGCCCTTCAGGATGCTCCCCACGTCATTTTTACGTTCATGTGGCCGAGACAAAAATGCGTAGGTTCTGTGCCTCAGATGTATAATGTCTCGGGAAACCCCTGAACAAAGTGGAAAAAAGTGCAGCTCTGCACCAATTTACTCCTTTTTTAGTGAGTGTAGACAGCGGCGAGTGTGTTGCTTCCACACCAGTGTGGTTACCAAAGGTCAAGGTTAAGCATCCCTCTGGGAGTGTGTGACACCACCATGAGTCTTCAAGCCTTTAGCCCACCTAATGCCTGAGCTCCTGTGACCATGTTTTACTGTCCAGGTTGGTTATAAGGCCGGACAATAATACCAGACCTGGCTACTGTTCTCTGATCACTACCATATGGGGAGCTGAAAACCCGTTCTGTGTCCGTTTCCTCTCATAGTCCTGACGTGCTAAATAATCCCATAACTCCCAATAAACTCTCTCCTGTGGCCAGCACAAAGCAATTCCACCAGTAGAGGCAGCTTGGACACTGCTGTTGTGAGGTGCATGTCCCATTAAGTGATAAATACATTCTTTATTTATTTAAAATATAATTTAGATCAGTGGTTCTCAACTGGTCTGCTCCGGGACCCATCATGACCCCTGAATGACGAGCCGCGACCCAAATCGAGGAACATTCTCAACTTCTCAAATCTATTGAATGAAAAGATGGTGCAGTTTTAACCTAAGATAGGATATGTATCCCAACACAAAAACAACGTTAATAATGAACCAAAACGAGCAGCTGGTGGCGATGATAGAGAGCGAACTATTCCCTTTTACACTCAATTAGCTGCATTTGAATTAAAAACCAAAAAGTCCAACAACTAAACAGTAGTTTCTAAAAGACTCAAATGACCTAACTTTAACTGAGAATACACACTCACTGAATCTATGACACACACTTTACTATGGAAAAAGACACGGTCTTGAGGAGCAGCTTTTCCATAAATTCAAAATAAATTAAACAAAAAGTGCAATTCAAAAGGATTCACATATACAAAATTAACTTTTCTTGTGACTTTTCTTCTCCTCACGACCCCACCAGAGTGTTTTCCTGTCATGCAGGCAGCGCCATCAGTTGTGAATGTTGTATTCAGTAGGCTGTTTAATTTAATTATCCCAAAAACCCAGCGTCTCCACATATCAGGATGGTTTGACCCAACCTGGCACACGCTGCTGAAAACATGGAGGACAAGCGCAAAACAAGTTGAAACCAGAGCCAACAAAAAAACAACATTAAAAAAAGTCCCTTCAAAATAAAACCACAAGATGAAAAAAATTTAATAATATATATATTTTTTTCCAGGCAAAGACCCACTGAAAACGGGGCCGCGACCCACGAGTTGAGAATGACTGATTTAGATCATGTGCATTCAGTAGGAATTATCCTTTCGGTTAGTATGGGTATGAAAACTTTCGCAATTTTAACAAAATCGACTCGTGTTTAAAAAGTTTTATAGGTGTACTGGTCCCTCCCATATACAGTAGAGGAGCAGGAGTGTCATTGAAGGCGTATACATGACTTGCAAGTTTCTCAAAATAGTAAAGCAAAAAGAGAGTTATACCCACTGTATACTTTTTAAGCCCCAATTTAAAAAATATATAAAAATAATCCTCACCTAACATAACACCATCATGCAACACAAATCATTCACCCCTGTCCCACCAGCTGGCAGGAGGATTGTAACCTTCTGGGCCTCAAGTCCCCCCTAGGGGGGAGAAGTCCTTCTGGAGGCCTTAGTGAAAAAAAAAATATATATTTTAAAAGAAATCACTTTTATAACATATTTTCATCATAACTATGAACATCCAGCATGATATGAGCAAGATTTCTCCAAAAATGCCTCCTCGAGCGGTCACAGAGTTTTTCAAACTGTATGGTTCAGGGCCTTAACAACATCCCACATACTAATAAGACACCTTTTGGGGAAAGATTAGGACCAAAAGAATCGGCATCTGCAAGACAAATCACAATAAAACAAAGCATTGGGGCGTTACGAAGGAGTTTCAGTCAAAAAACTGTCGTCCGGTTAAAAAATGTACTTGATCTAGTGAAACGTTACGGCCACCGCGCGAAAGTGACGTTGAGGTCACGGGGTTCATGTAATTACATAAACTTAACAGTAAGTTTATTTTTTTCTGAGCCGATAGAACTCTTTCCACACGGCTTAACTGTATTTCAGCAATTTAAATGAAGTTAATCAACGTTGTGGTATCCTTTAGGTAACGTCACTTGACTTATTCTTCTCTTTTCTTCTCCGATAAAGGGGCGCCGCAGGGCTTGGGGCTAAAAAATACTGAAAATGACCAGTGATGATGAACCGGTAGTGAACAAGCTGTGGCAACAGTGAGACCAGTTTAGCTGGCCCACCTGTACACATTGTAACAGTGGGAGACACATTCTGTTTCTTTTTGGTTGCACACCTTCAGTGTTTTCTCTTTAAACCCTCTGAATTACATTTGAGAGTATAGTTCTATCTATTCAGTGCACGTTAGCAATAGCACCGTAACAAAACAGTACCCAGCCCCATTGGTGTGGGCATTACAACGTAGCAGCTACAGGATCAAATACAAACCAGGAAGATCCGTCTGAAGCTTTATGTAACACAAAGAAACCGCTGGCGTTAATAGTTTTTAAGCCTGTGCAGTAAAACACTGAAATATGACAGTAACAACATTACGGTGTCTCTTACGTCTCATCACCGATGGGGTAAACAACGTCATAAGGCCAAAGCTACATGCTGCATGCTACATGCTATAGTCCACCTGGAGTTGGTGCAATTTGGGCTCGCCAAGCCAATCAATAGTTTTGCCCTGAATGGCCACTGCCCGAGCTGAATGAGGAAGGCTATTCAACTATTTTGCCACAGTGCCATTATTGCTGGGAATGTACCCTCCAATGCATCGATTAAATAAAAAAGGCCTTTTGCCGTCTTCTACTTGGACACCCTGTCTCATGCACCCTGTCCTTTTCAGACAGGAAGTTACCGAGAATGGGGGCTAAATTGTGTATCTAGATAATTGAGCAGCATTTAGTTTTTTGATATATTTCATAAATCAACATTCGTGTCAGAGCTAAATATATTTCCAAATAAGGTGAATGTTTAATTTGTTTTAATCTCCCCTGCTTAGCCCTTGCATGCAGAGATGTCACTGTTTAATTTTCATATACATGCCTCCAACGTTTTATACTGTCTCTTCTTCTAAATCAGATTATTGTTATCAATCATGGAACAAACACTTACAGATATTGGTCTCAAAGGTGCTACATATTTCATATAATTCACATTTTGTGCCCCCAGTTTTGGAGGGAAAAGTTTTGTCTTGTAGTTTATGGGAAATGCAGTCTTAATTCTGACACAACGGCCATTTGGTGACAGGATTTAAACCGCTGAATCACAAGTCATTTGGGTTGACTATATTAGAGCGTCCTAACATCACACAGAGCACCTTTGAGAGACAGACTCTGCAGTACAGCTTTTAACTCAACGTTGTTCTCTTTTCCCTCCTGAAGCAAAGCGAAGCCGGCGCCTCAGATCTCCCCGAGCAAGTCCAGTGGAGGAGAGTTCTGTGTGGCCGCCATCTTTGCCTCGTCTCGCTCCTGGTTCATCACCAACCCGACCATGAAAAGAGAGAAAGGTTAGACTTGGATGCTTTTTGTATTTTTCTAGAAGCAATTGATCTCATGCAAGAACATTTTGGATTCGTATCTATTTCTCTCCCTCTCTCTTTGTACGTTGAGCCCGTTCTAGTATGCGATGTCAGATTCAGCAAACACGCCTAATTTATGATAACTGATTAAACGATCGGTGTAAACATGATGAATGTCACCTGTGCGTAAATGAGCAGGCATTAATGAGAATTGTAAATTACAGTAATTAACGCCCCAATAATACCATAATAGGCTATATTAGTCCTCTATTGAAGTCCTGCTTTCAGAGGTTCATAGGAAGGAATGTTTTAATAGCGTCAGCAGCTGAATAAAGTGTTTTTTTTAGCACAAGACTCTTACGACAGGTCTGCCAACCCGTAAATTGAGAATATGAGTGCGGCAAGTTCCCCTAAATTACTCTCACACGTCGCTGAAGAACGAATCTGTTGTACGAGTGGTTCTTGCACGAGGCCCAATACCCTGGCCATGTCCAAACACATCTCCTCAAAAGTGAATACCAAATTTCCCGTGGAGACAACATGTTGACGAATGTTCAACTGTCTGCATTGTCTCCCTTATTATTAGTAATGCATGTTTTAATAATCATTTTAAGTACCAGCTGAAGCAGTATTATTTTATCACGGTCTTGTTTCACATCCTCCTCACAGATCAGGCCAGGCAGTCCGTGGTCGACTCACTCTACATCCTCAGTTGCTATGGTAACTTAGTGGAGCATGTCCTGGAGCCACGGCCAATTAGCACTGCTCAAAAGATTAGCGATGACACACCTTTGGAGCTCAGCACCTGTCCAAGGGCCTGCTGGACTCTGGCCAGGTAACACTTTGTCGACCACTTTCATCTTGAAAAGGTGCCTCTGATGCAGAGTGTCACGGTTTATTTGTCTTCTGGAGCAGGACTCCCCAGTGGAACGAGCTGCAGCCGCCCTTCAACTCCAACCACCCCTTGGTGTTGGCCTCCGACCTGGTGCAGTACTACCAGTACCTTCTGGCTGGTAAGCACTAAGCACGTTCATGTGTTCACTGGTTTACACAAACACGCCTATTTACAGTATCAAGTTGCGGCCAGATGGAATGCAAAGTAACATGTCAATGCTGTATATATGCTGTATATGTTTCTATATATATATATGCATATATATATATATATGTATATATATATATACATATATATAATACATAATAAGTCAGTGGGACCAATACAAATCAATGCAGATTCTCTTTAGGCAGCTCAAATGGAAGTGGCTGTGTTTCAGGTGTCGGCTCATTGTGATTTTGATAAAGAAGGAAACATTATGATCAGAATAAATTTGGATTAGTCTTCATACCGTATGACAACGCTGTTAAAACGATTACTCGAAACTGCACATACATATACTCTTTTTTTTTTAAAATGTAAACCCACAGTGACAGAGCAGTAACCTCATGTTTTATTTGGCGGTTGTGTCGGCTCTCTCCGCTTTGGACAAATTTCCAGCAGGCTGAGATACGATGGACCAATTTACAAGCGTTTATCTAACGTGGGCAGTGTTTGAGATGATGATGATGCGATGCTATATTCAAAATCAGTTGACACTGATGTGTAATTTTATGTTTTAACCACTATCGAGTAGCCTGACATCGCCAGACCAAATCACCAAAGCTCTGTGCATGTGTCTTTGCTCCAGTCCAGAGGCCTCTTGGCTTAGCCGTCCTTTGATGACGCCCCTTGAGGTCTGGCGATGTCATGCTAGTGTGCTGCTACTTGCGACAAATCAGAAGTGGGGTCACTGAAAGTCAGATTAGAATCACAAAGTCTTCCCCAGTTTTCACAGATATTGTCAAATTTCTCTTCAAACAAAAATGTAATCAGAATGAGTTGAAAGATACTAGCATCACAAAAAAAAGAAGTAAGATCATCCTGAAGAATATGATGGCGTGTTAAAAGAAGTATGGACAGTGTAGAAAGAAAAGTTTTCATTTTCCATAGATCAACCACACCATTTTCCTCTGCTTTTAATTTCATGCTGAATTTCTGACATTATTCTCATTGATTTATATGTTTTATTGACTATTAACCTCTTAACCTGCTGCCATCCCGCAGGCATCCTTTACTGTACATTCTATTGTTCACTGTGCCCTGTTTGGTGCGAGTGCCATATGTTTCCGGAAACCTACGATTCTTGTGATTCCAGCTATGCAACCCGTTTCAAGATCGGACCACCACAGCAGCTACAAACAAGACTTTTGTCAGACAACAACAAACAAACAAACGATAGCAAAATCCAGGCAACTCACCGTTGACGCCACATATTGATCCATAAATCCATAACATTCAAACAACAACGGCGTTGTTACGTCGTAAAAATCCAACCTTTACAATGAAACGTCACTTGAACCAATAGGAGCTTCATGTCCCGACTGACAGGCTACATTACCCAACCAGAAGCTACGTTGAAGAACAGAGTCAACCTCTGTCTCCTTACGTGGATCAAGCCTGTCACGTCGTAGGGCTCAGATGACAGGCGTTTCGTACAGCCAATGAAATTGCCTAAAAAACGAATAGCAGGAAGAGGTGGGACAGGTAATCCCAACAGCCTTCAATTTGATGAGAAGAGACCGCTGCTGATAGAGCTTCAGTTTGGCCTTGAATTAGCATGAAAATGCATTTATACTTCATTTTCTCTGTGTCAGCAATACTGGTAGTAAATATGAATAGTACCTCTATAAGTTTGCAAGACTATAAGCCTTTTTAATAGGTATAATATATATATATCATGAATATTTTCAGTCTCAAAATGGAAAAAAGCCTAGACATTTCATGTGTAAAATATTCATTTTCTGTGATATTGTTATCTGCTTTTTACTTAGACTAGATAAGGCTTCAGGCTATTGTCCCATTGTGTTTCCCAGTCCATAAGTCCCATTTATAGTCATCTACAGGCATCTATTTACAAAGAAATGTTCAGGCGGAAATAAAAACCTTATACTTTAGTGTGTTCAGACGTATATAACTCAGTGTCAGCAGCACTTAAAGTAATTCTGACTATTGAGGGGGAAAAGCTTCAGAGTGTTACCTTTCAAAAGAGACCAAGACCATGTATTCACTCCAAATAGTTCAAGTACAGCTTCCAATTTACTTTGGGTATACCTGGATAGGCGTTTTTCGTCAAATTTTACAGGAACGCTAAGAGTACTAAAATGTTATTCTAAGATTCAACTTTTTTCTTTTCATCCTAATATACCATTTTTAAATCAACTCGTATTATTATTAGTAGTATTAATTGCAAAAAATATAAATTTTCTTCAAAGGGGAGTTTTGAAGCAATTGTTTTTATATTTTTCTGTACTGCGTGTGCTATGTTGTTTGTTACACATGCGCATCCAAATATCTCTGACAGGTCTGTATGTTTTGGTTGCACAAGCTAGCGCAGCCATGTTCTTTCCTGTATGTACTGTATGCACCATTAGTCAAGGGGCTGACCCCTATTCCCTGCTGATGTTTCCATGTTGACTGTTTTGGAAGCCGACTAGTCCTCAGCCTCTTATTGGTGCCACATGTTGAGAAGAGACTTCTCCAGTCAGCAGCCATAACATGTCCTTTCTCAAAAAAAACTTCGGCGAAGGATACTTCCGCCATTTCTACCATTCCATATCTTCTGAGCCCTGTCAGAAGTCCTTCCTGTTCTTCCGGTCGGTGCTTCACCTTGAATCCTTCATTTGCCGGCCACACTCCACGCCGGCCTCGGGGGGAGCTCGCACAGTGCTTTAAGATGCCACACTCAGACCAATTAGCTGACACCCTAAACTCTCTCTAATTCAATAACAAGTACAGAGCAGTGAGCACTTTAGGTTGCCCTCTGAAAGGCCAATTCGCAAAAAAGCGCAGAGTGCACTCGGATGGCCACACAAGGAATCAATCCACCCCCTGGAACAGGCTGGCGTTTTGAGCTCACTCCATAATTATAAACACACAAAATCTGTAATTAGCTCATGCGGCAGCTCCAGGGCAAGTGGTAGCCGTGTTTACCCTAATCCCTCTCCTCATCTCCGTTGACTTCTGCAGTGCTCCAGGTCTAACTGGTAGGATATTTTCTCAAATTAGTGCTAATGGTCTCTCCTAGTGTCAGCGCGATGAGGACACGTTGGAGTGACGGGCATGCGCGTCAGCGTACTCCACCATTCTCTCTGCCAGCATGGGCAGTGGAACTGGCTGCATAATGAGAGGGATTCATTGCATTAACATTTACATCCAATTAGCAATAGCCAGATAACACTGCCGCGTCTCTTCATTATTCCCCAAACCAACCAAGTGTGAACCAATGCGAGGTCATGACGCTATAAACATAATTGTTCAGCCCTCCACCCACTTTGTGCGCTGCTGCCATTTCCCCTCCGGGGCAGCGTCCCAGACACCACCAATGCCGGCCGGGTTGCTCTTGGAGTGCAACCTTCCACTCCTGCGCTTTTCACCCGAGCACAAACTCTCCACATCTCTGTCTCAGCATGCGTCCCCTCGCCAGCCCTCTCCTCTGCCGCTTCCTCCAGGGCTTGGCAGCAAAACGGAGGAGTGATCCAGGAGAAAGAGTCGATTTGACCTTAGGATAAATTACAGCACAGCCATACGCCCCTTGTCCCGTTGCCTCTCGCTGAGCGTCTGCATCATGCGGGCGGAACTGAAAAGACACACACAGTCCTTACATGCAGAACACGTTGTGCTATCTCGGTCTGATTTACATCGGCAGGACAAGAACCACAAGAGGGAACAAGTAGCGAGAGAGGAAATGAGACCAGAAGGTTTTTACCATTAGACAAGAAACAGAAGCACTGGGGCGCCACGGGAGCTCCCATCGTAGAGCAGGCGTCCCATGCACCAAGGCTGCATGTCACCCTTTCTCTCCAACCTTTCATGAATATCACGATCAAATGAAGGCCAAAAATAAGTAATCTTTGAGAAACAGAAGTACTGAAAACGTCAAAGAATCTAGATAAATATCCCCCGTAGCTAGTCGGCTAACTAAAAAAGGTGACACAAGGCAGAGAGGTGGCAGCGCTTGATTGGCAGGCCATGGTTTCTGGTCTCGTGGCTCTATATTGGATGACCCAGGCTGATTAAAAATGCAGTATGCAGGGAAAGGAGTAGGAAGGGTAGAGGAAGGGCCGGGGTCAGGCCAGACCGGAGCCTCCAGGACGGGATGATAAAAGGCAGCAGTGGCGCCACTTCATGGTCACTATCTCCACCTGTCCATCTGTAGCAGCTACTGGCAGCACTCAGCCTCGCAGAGGACAGCAGCGTGCAGCGCTGCCCGGGAGAGATAAGGAAGAAGGAGACACACATTATAAAGTACACTCGCAAACAGAGGAGATGCGGTAGTGTGATCTGGCTTCATAAAAGCAGTCTGGAGCCACGTTTTATTTGTGTGTGTGTGTGTTTGGGGAATCCTCTATCTAGAGCTGAGGTGGAATCTCATGATTCCTGTCTGTGTCTCCAAAAGTTCTTAAGTGTGTGAATGTGTCTTTTTTTTCTTGTTGGCCAGAGGTGTTGGAGCTGAGTAGTAACAGAACGACTACTCTAATCCCCATCATAACAGTGGCTATACTTTGATGAATGTGAGGTTTTCACACCCCCATTAGCTACATTCGCAGGTAGCTTTTTTTTCGGGGTGATATTTACCTAGCTATGTTTTCCAACACCTCTTTCCCCTAGCCGCAGACTTGCTCTGAAGCAAACAAACCAGTGAATAATTTACCACCTGGGTATCTGGCTGGCTCCTTTGAGCTGGGCAATGACGGCAGCAACAGAGGCTATGCTTCTTGGCCGCGGCCCTCCCCTCCCTACCTGTCATATAATGTGCTAATTGTGGAGACTGACTGACTGGCTGGCTCGGCCACTCTCTTGGGACTTTGAGGCCCATGACAGGCCAGCCACAGTAGCCTCGTCAATAGATCTAATTGCTCCGAGAGAGGGGCCAGAGTGAAGGCCTTGGAGCATCAGGCGTTTGGTAAAGAGAAACCGTGGCGCCATGACTGGGTCAGTAATCAAAGAGAGGCAGAGAAAGGACGGGGTAAGTGTAGCGCTGGCTGAATGAAGGAACTGTCAGTCAAATACGCCTTGAATGATATATAATGACTAAGCTATCCCAGTCTGTCAGTGTGCCAGCACCTATCTGCCAGAGTACTACTCAAAAGAGGAAAGCGAGAAGAGAGGAAAGTGAGAAGAGAGACAGGTGGAGCGCTCGAGAGGGAGCCCAGCAAGTGAAACGTCTGGCAGCCGAGTGCGGCGGCTCCAGAGTAGAGAGGGGAAAAATAAAAGACCAACAAAATGAATCTTTAAGAAAAACCAATGAAAGAGATAAAGGTGAAAAGCGCTGCCGGCCCAGACATGCCGGCTATCCTCTGTCCAGCGGGCAGCCAGCTCTCCAGATCTATCAGATTGTTAGCACCTTATCTCGCCCTTGAGATCGGCCTGTCCGGCCCCTGGCCCAAGGCCCCATGAGGTCGGGCTACATCAATACCTAGGCAGCCTTTGTTCTTGTTCTGACTCCCTGCTTCACTGCTTTGGCCAACAGGCCACTGGCTACCAGCCTTGAGCGCAGCAGAACACCACTCTCTCCACAGTCAACGCAGACTGGGACACAGGCAAATCAGTTCCTCAGCAATGTCCTGCTTATGTGGGTATGCAAGCTCATAATCATCAAAAAACAGACCCAAATCAATCATCCTCTTCGTGAACAAGAAAGTTATTATTGTGAGTTGTCTGGAAATCATATTTTATGAATTACAGTTTAAACGTATCTTTGAAATCAAACATCATAAGCAAATAGCTTGTCAGTCATGGTTGATTGATCATTTTAATATAAATGTTCTGCCTTTGCTCGTCATTTTCTTCTTGTTTATGATTTTTAATACAGAAAACATCATATAACCCAAAAGTAGACTTCTCTCATATCTTAACCACCCAAAACTCCATAAAAATACCATCATGTAGAACATTTTCTGGAAAATCAATCGATAAATTATTTATGGATAACATTTGCAGACGAGACTGTTTTTGGCTAATCCAGCAGCTTCACTGCCAAAGACACACATTACATGTTCTTCATCACATTGATGCAACATGTATATAGAAATATTACCATACAGCAACCTTGCTTATTGATTTTAGAATATATGCAGAGATATCAAGATATACATGAAAAAAGCTCTGATGGTAAACATATGTATATATTCTCTCACTCCATATCATCATAATGTCCAAACCTATGTCAAGGACTTGTTTTGTATTAACATCAATGGATTTTTGTATGAATAACTGATCTCATGTTTTTGTTCTTCCTTTAGCAGCAAACACATTTTGCATCATCAGGACTTACCCATGTTAGCGATGGCGCAGTGTGTTTGGCCTGGAGAAGGCTGAGAGTCCCCACATGTAGCTAAATAATACCCATCAAATAAAGCCCAATTTATGTCATTGAGTAACATACAAGCATTAATTCCTGGTATAGTTTATCGGTTACCAATCATGCCATCCATGCTAGTTATGAGTTCCTTTGCAAAGTGAACAACAATATTCAGTATAACTGGAGCCACTAAGGCATCTCTGAATTCCTGTGCTACATTTAAATACTCGTCTAAAGTGGATTATTACTATTGAAGTGATACACATCCTTCCCCGTTCCTCTTTGATCACTTCTGAATAATGCCTCCATGCTTTCCTTTATTCTCTAATGTTCCTTTAAATCCATCAAATCACGGCCACACTGTGCCTACAGCCATACGTTCAGACTCCTTTCTTGAGTGCAATGCAATAAGTTTGCACTTACAACATGTTGTCTGTGAAACTGCATTGACGTTCTGTCTCTTAAGAGCCAGTAATGAGCGTTGTAAAAGCAGAAGGCCAAGTGTCTGCTATCCGGACACTGAGATGGGTAGATATGACTGTAACTGCTGGGGTCAGTCTGGCTCCTGCATGCACACACGCACATGCACACGCACACACACATATACAAGAAGGGTTGTGTCTTTAGTTGACCCGTGGGGATGACCACTAGCTCCCCACACCGGAGCCTGGCTGTGACTGGCCATTGAAAGGGGGGGCTTTCAATGGCCAGTCACAGCCAGCTAGTGGTCATTCCCACGCACGCACACACACACACACACACACACACACACACACGCACACACACACACACACACAGGGAAACCTGATTCAGCCAGTCCACCAACTGCTTCAGAACATCAATAATTAATTAGGGAACAGTTATTGGCCCCACGGGTCAGAGAGAGAGATAGAGAGAGAGGGAGGGAGAGAGAGGGAAGGAGAGAGAGAGGGAGAGGGAGGGAGAGGAGAGATTTTTGATTTGATTTTTACAAAACACTTTATTTACATATTTTCAAAGTTTTACAAATACAATCAGTGTTAATGTAATAAATAACAATAAATACAATAGAATCCTTGTTCTACCGTTTCCCTTTTTTTTCCATCAGTCAGTTAAAAAATGTGTAAAAGACAGTTGACCGTCCGAAACCTTGCACAGTGTGTTGGGAGAGGGAGGGAGAGAGAGAGAGAGAGAGAGAGAGAGAGGGGGGGGGGGAGACCAGTTGTGATTTAGTTTAATAAGTAACACAACACAGGCTTTGTTCTTCTCTCTTCCATTTTAAAGTGACATGAGGACCTTTTCTGTTCCTCTCTCTTCTCTCGAACTTTACAAGAAAACCTGAAAAACATGCATTTCTAAGGTATGGCTTGATAGTAGGAGATTGTTTTGTCCACATGAGTTCACAGCTGTATCGAGCATCCTATTTTAGTCCTATGCCGTAAACCTTAGTCATTTGACAGAAAATCAATCTGACATTTTTAAATTGAATAATCACATTATTGTAAACTGAATATTTTGGAGCACAAACAATTGTCACATGTCACCTTGGGCTTTCAGAAATGATCTTTTTTCTAGATATTGTTATTGATAACGTCTTCCTGATGAACAAATTATTTGATAAATTCTTCCTTTCTTAGTCCTTTCAAATCATCCCTCCATCCCCATGTGTGTCCCATGTCACTGATGTTTTCATTCTGGAAATTGATTTGACAAGTCACACTTTTCTCTCAGAAGATTATTAAGTAAATAAAGTTGTGTGGTGTAGTTTGGTTTCTGTAGGTGGAGCTTTGTTTCTCTGTTTGTTGGCTCACTGCTCACCCAGTCCATTCAAACCTCTTCTTTATTTGTTCAAATTCAACTCTGCACACAGCAATCACTACTGCAGATGCAGGTGTACGACTTGCAGACCTCACTCTCAAACAGAGAAAAGTGTGTGTCGGGGTGTCAAAGTGTCAAACACCAAACTGCCTCCATCAGGGGTGTATGAACACCTGGTGTGTGTGTGTGTGTGTGTGAGTGAGAGAGATAGAGAGAGAGAGCGGAGTGCCTCGTGCTCTCCAGATGTGGACTTGACAAGTTTATTAGCCATTCCTGTGTTAAACAAACCCATCCCAGAGAAAGGACTGATTCTACACATTAGGCCTCGTTCTCCACGCCTGCTTATTCAAGCCTGCGAGAGCACCATCTGTCTCTGGGTCTCTCTATCACTCTCTCTCTCTCTCTTTATAACACACACTACACAGTTTCTCTCTCACACACTCTACTAGTTTTTCTACACACACTGTCACGCAGCCATGTTCCCATATGAGAGAAAGAAAAACATGGGATCTTTGCTCTCTTTCACTCAGCCGTGTTAGATCTTACCAAATGGACTGTCATGTCTGCCCATGGCATTCAACATGTTGGTGCAGTCAGTCATCTCATGTAGGAGCTGATATTTGAGCACAAAATAACAGCTGGGACTGACTTCAGCCTACATTGGTATCCTCTGTCAAAGTCCACATCATTCAAACCCCTATGACTCCAACACACTTTAATAAACTAGTTGTCAGTAATCATTTTCCTTCCCAGGCTAAAGGATGTAAATAGTTAATGGCAATATGTCTCCAGTCAGCTTCAACTTATTGATATTCCTCTGTGATTCTTTCATTTTAGAGATGTTGAAAACTATGATGATATTGAACATTGGGACAAAATATTGTGAGCTTCGAAATATCAAATGTCTTCACGTCATCATCTAGTTGTGCGTGTGTGTGCGTGTGTGTGTGTGTGTGTGTGTGTGTGTGTGTGTGTGTGTGTGCTCCCTCAGCCATGCCCCCAGGAAGTCCAGGCCTGATCACCCGTCACGAGTCGTCAGACAGCCTGGCGTCGGACCACAGCGGTCAGGAGGATGAGGAGTGGCTCTCTCAGGTCAGACCTCTCCCGTAACCAACATTACACTTACATGCAGGTCGTCGGTGTGGACCAATGAGGGACATGACCTGACTATCGGGGTCGTCACATCCAGAGTTCGGTTGCTGTGGTCTAATAGCTTACGCTATTGTTTTGGCAAAAAAATAATTTGGATTTCGTTTTTTTTTTGTTATATACATTAAAGTTCACCCTTCATTGTATTGTTTTTATTTGTTCTATATAACAAAATGCAAGTTATAGTCCCTTTATGAGACTGAAGACAAACACAACTTATTTTAACCCCTGCTAATGTTGCCTGTTAGGCGGCTTTCCATTGCTCCTCTGTAAAAGTTGATGTGCTTGTTTACCTTTGTTGTTGAAGTCACCCAACTGGTACCTCCACAAAGTGTTGTCCTAGTAAACGATTTTGTATTAGATAGTCAAAGAGTGGTGTAATGAGGGCTGTGAGCAGCCAGGGAACTTTGGGTGTTAACGAAAGGCAACACTTCAAGTAGGCTTGTCCCTCGCATAAGTATTTACACAAGAAATGTAAGCTATTTTCCATCTCAATTATGACAACTAGGTAGGAAGAGAATTCCTAATTTTGCCCAAATTAAACTATTAACTCAAAACGTTAACTTTAAGACTTTTGAAGTAATTAAACAGCTCTAATCAAAATCTTACATAAATGGAGATCAAAAAGTACATTCGAAATAATAGGTACACATATTGTTATCCTCATCCCCCTCAGTTCTGCAGGCTTTGTTTAAGCCTCTTCTTCATTATGATGGGGTTCTGGCCCCAACTCCTCTCTCATGAGAGTTGTTTCTAACTGCAGCAGAAGCTGTTAACGGGAAAAGCTCTGATAAACCCACTGGGAACTATCTTCCCAACACTGAACCGCATTAATAGATGAGCTGGTGACCATAGTGGAGCATTTAGCAGCTGTAGAGTCAGATATCTCACCCGGGAGCTGGTAGAGACCAAAACAGAAATAAAAGGATATATCAGACTTACATTTGTCCAAATGAATGCTTCTGTTACTCTGTCTGCTCGATGCGTGCACAGGCTACTGTTTGCTAGCACACTAGCCAACATATAAATAGACAATCCTTGCAGCGACAGATCCGGTATTTGGAGTGGTAATCCTGGGGTTTGTATCAGCAGGCATACTTTTATGTTTTCCAAAATGTTCTAAGTTCTCAAAACCCAGATGAGATAATGCCTTAAACCTGCAGTCAATGCAGTTTGGCCACTTGGGGGCAGTGGAACAGGTCAACCTCAAAGTATTTGGATCCTAATTCTTTGGATCCAAATACCACATCGTTTGGACCATTCACTCTTCTTGCTCTTGTACTTTGTGGCTTCTTCCTAATCACAAAAGGCCTCCTGCATGGTGCTGAAATGTTCACGGTATTTCTTCAGGACATGTTAAGAAGATCCAGAACGCACACCCTGGTCTTTTCAGCTTGGTTAACCCTCAATGCACTCATCTCTGGTGTCGGCAGGTAACCCACTACATTTTCACCATCAATAATTCCACTGCATGCATAATTGAGTGGTTAAAATGCACCCCACTTAGCTTGCAGAGGCCCTCGTCCATATCAGCCATGATAGCTTGCCAGGAGCAAAACTATCCATTGCACTAACCTAGATTTTTGGCGACTTCCTGTCAGAGCAGTGGTAGTGATGTGTTCCTCAGTGGTTGGAGATGTAACAGTGCATCTCTTTATACCCTAGCATGTACCTAGGATGGTGTGGTAGCAGCTCTGGAGAAACATTTCCGACTGCAAATGGCTTGAGGATAAAAGTATCCAAGCAAAATTAACCAAAGGTTTGTAGATCAGGCAGACAGGGTCGTTGTCCAATCCTTCCAAATGTTTTGGAAAGATTAGTACAAATCAAGCACTAGAGCTTGGCCGATTGTGAAATGCTGAATACAGATAGGCTACGTTGAATTAGACTCCGAGTACTGCCTTGTGGATTTCATTATATCATATCAGGGGCCTTCATTAGATTATCAGCAGGCATTTTGGCGTTGAGTTGGGATTTCGGATTGATCGGCTCTCTCCTAATGAAATGTGAGGTTTTCCTCCATGTCAGTGCTTCAGCTTGCTGTGACATTGTGCCATTTGCTGCCTGTCATTGTTAGTTGCTCTTCAGCTGGCTGTCAGTGCACAACAAAACCTCCTGTCCTTACACCTCCTGTCCACCTCAGGTCTCTACATCTCATCTGTCAATTCTGATGTGCTGGAAAGGGTGTGACGTAGCTCATGGCAGTTGATGGATGTCCTAATTCATGCGTTTTAAGACACTGTGCATGACGACGAAGCGTCAGTATGTGTCCCTTCCTTGTTAATGTGTAAAGTATTCGATACCAAATACTTTTTTTTTCTGAAAACCAGGCACATTGAGGGCTTATTAAATATCAAACGTCACGCCAGAACACAACAAGTGTTGCTTGGGCACAGAGAGGTACTTAATATAATTACAACAAAGACATGAAAACCTCCCAAAAGGTTGCTGCTGCATCGTTGTTGTGATCTCTGGTGCCAGTTGGCTGTAGGTTGAAGGGATATTGTGAGACCATGGAATCAGTTGCACCTCGCGCCATTTTAACGCTGGCTAGAAGAACTTGTGTCCAGTGCAACAAGTTATGATTTGTCATAACAAGAATCTCAGGATGTGTTTTAAAGAAATCTCAGGACCTGTTTTAAAAAAATATGTCCATTATTGGACTGCATTGACTACTGATTGTGTACTGCTTACTATAAGTATGGCAGCCCTAATACAGACTGCCACCGCCTAACAACATAATGCTTATCGTGCTTTTCAGATTATGTTTACAACAACGTCTTTTCCGCCCACATTTGAGTTCCAAAACAAGAATAGACACGTTTGTCTTTAAACATGGTCAGAAGAAATGTCGTACAACCTAATTAATTTGAAGCATGCTGAGACCATTGTACCTCTTAGATAAAACCACTTTCAATGCATGCACCTTTTATTTGTTTTTATCTGGTGAAGCCCGCTGCAGGTACAGAGGTTTACACCTGCCTTGAAGATCACCACTTGGATGTCTAAGAATGATTAAAGAAGCACATGGCCCATTAGTCAGCTTGATCTGCCCCTTCTAGAGATGGTATAGGCACTAAGGGGACATATGAGGCAACATGTCATTGGCTCTGTCCGTCGAGATGGGACGGGGAGGGCGTTTAGGGTTGACACTGGACTGTAACATCTGGAACTCCCATCCTACTGCAAAGAGAACCCACTGGCAGCTGTCCAGCTGTGCAGCTGGGCGTGATATTGATGGTGTTAACTGGCAAAGCAGACACACACACACACACACACACACACACACAAAGTGACAATCCTCCTACTTCCTTCTGTGGCCTAATTTGCACAGCTGTGACAGACCTCCTACATCTAGGCCTGTATATGCAAACATGTCTAAAAACCCAGAAGAATTCAGGGAGTGTAAGCGCTCACTCTTGTCGGAGATGTTGGCACCTGGTAGCCAGAGATGGAGCGAGACTGTGAGCTGGGTTCTGGGCTGAGGTGAGAGACTAACACGTTCCAAGTAAAGATAATGAAATGTGAAACGCGAGACACCAAGTGGCGTGTTAAGTGCTGCAGGGAGATGAAAAGTCAGAGTTGGCGTGGGAGAGCAGTGGAAAGTGGGAGTGTAAGGCAGGAGATGGTTACTCAGTAAATTCAAGGCAAAGAGGAGATGAAGACTGGAGCAGGCAGTAATAGTCCAAAGTTTGAGGCACCCACTGTGTATCCTCTCTTATCCTACTTTCAGCCAGCATGAGTGCCACTCAGCTCAGACGCTCCTGGACCGTCTGCCATGCCAGCGTCGTCTTCTTCTCCCAGTAGGCCTCACCTCAGCCCCGCTGCCATGCTGTTGCTAGTGTCACACTTATATTAACCCTCTGGGAATGCTTCCCATCATGCCGCCAGCACTCCCAACACGCACAGGACCCTGACGAGTTGTGACAACATCCTCAGACTTTTTAGTGGCGCAAGAGTACAGCAAGCTTTTAGTTGGATGTCATGTAAGAGAGTTCATGTGAGACCGTATCGGGTGAGTATTGGTACACAGGTTGTACACCAAACCACCAAGTCAAATACACTGAGCGACTCCTCAGGATTACTTCCAGGTCTATGTCCTTGACTAACTGCCAATGGATTGGTAGAGGAAAGTATGTTTAAGAGAGATATGGATGTTTTTTGGGTGGAAATGTAGGTCTGTTTGTCGTTTCGACGGGTTCCTCCAGTTTGATAATTTGTCGCACCAGATAGTTCCTTCACGCGTTGGACAGCCGTCATTGGAAACAGTTTGGAAAAGGACAGGCACTTTCCAAAAATACTTGCCTGGTGATTGGATGAACAATATCTTGCCAAAGAAAGCTGGTCCGGAGAAGAGCAAAGACAACTTTTCCATGGAGAAATGTCTCTAGTGCCATTCAGTTGTACTCTGCTGCCAGTAGCTCTTCACAAGGCGCTCATTGGTCACTAACGCATTACTCTTTCATGTGATGTGTGATCCTGCGATTCTTGCTTGATACATCTCGGACCTTGTTGATCACCTGACTTTACCTCTCGTGCCACCAATGTGTTGCCTTATCCGGGTTTGAGTGACGATTCTCATCAACAATGCCTTGCAAATTTGATAGATGACACATTTATATGAAATTCAGGTGTACTTAGTGTTTAGTACTGTTTAGCCAACGTTAACATGCTAATCATATACCTCTTTAGTGCTATTTAGCAAACATTAACAAGAGAATCTTATGCTGCTAAACATCAGCATGCTAAAATTAACAGTTTGAGCTTGTTAGCATGCTGGGATTAGCGTTTAGCTTTTAGAAACCCACAACAGTGTGAAAATGAGCATTGCTCAACGATCTTGGCCAGTTATGTTAGTTATGTCTCTCCTCTGTTCACTAACCTTTACCATTGTATTCTCAGGTGGAAATTGTGACCCATACAGGGCCTCATCGACGGCTGTGGATGGGCCCCCAGTTCCAGTTTAAGACCCTTCACCCTTCAGGCCAGACCACAGTCATCTCCTCCTCATCCTCAGTCCTTCAGTCCCAGGGCCCCACCGATGTCCAACAGCCTCTGTTGGACTTTGACACAGATGACCTGGACCTACACAGCCTGAGGTACTTTTTACATTTTGATGTGCAAATACAAACTATGTTATGAGCCTAAATCAGAAAATATCCTTTTTGCAAAAGGGGTTTGCAAATATATATATACACATTTTTACTTATTTTAGGTTTACCATAAATTATCCTAACAAGAGCATTTTTAAGAAAACTATTTTCATAATCATACACATACACCATATGTATCACTCAAGTGTAGGCATCCTTAAAAAACAACAATCTCAGAATCCATCGGCTGTGGGTCTGAAGACGGATAAGCCTCTGGGGTCAAGGGGCTATGTAACCAGCGTGTATCCAAGCCAAGACTTCCTTTTCCATACCCTGCTCATTGTTGACTATCATATTAGCAACTTGAGATACAATACTGGAGTTGAGAAGTAGCCAGTTTTAAACTATTTCTAACTCTCAAAAAAGCAAAATCATCGTCAAACGATAGCCGATGGGTTCTGAGATTGCATCTCGGCCAATGCATTCGGCCTTTTTTACGCTCCAAGCGGACGTTAACCTGCATTCAACCACAGCTTGCTCAGATGTGATGAGTCAATACTGTTCAGACTACAGTCGTGAAACGTTTTTAATGCAAAAATCGTATCTTATCCCTCATAAGAGTACTGAAGCAACAACTCACATCCCCCCATGAGGTCCTGCAACCAGATCCAGTCAAACAGATTGCGTGTAGTAATGTACATTTACTGAATGTGTGCAGGATCCAGCCGGTACGTTCAGAGCCGGTCAGCATGCCCGGATCATCGCGGCTGGTGGCCGATCGCAGAGGGCAGACCAACATCATGGACACAGGAACAGGTAGGAATCTTTTTGACTTCTCTCTGGTGTGTTTGAATACAACCTCAATACATCCAACTTTGCTTCATCTATTTCATCGTCCGTCTCCCTGTTCCAATTAGATGTAGTTCATTCTACTCCATCTACCTTACTGCAAGTATCTCATTGTCTGAAGTTGGTGCATCAATCACAATGTGGTGCTGCCTATGTGGTCCATCTTTGAGTCATGTTTAGATATATCTACATTCACATTCAACACTACACACTCAGTTGCATATGAATTAGTTCAAAAACTAAAATAGTGTGTCTCTATTAGTCAAAATGGTATCTACTAAGTACCTGGTACTGGGACTATTCTGTTGTATTAACACTTCACAGAGAAGATGTGTGTGGGAATACTCAAAATTCCTGTTGTGTGCTCATTTTCCCTTTGTCAGCAAAATGTTGTTGAAATATACACTAACCTCCCATCTTTATACAACATCCATACTTAGAAATGAACGTTTGTATGGGGAAACAATGATCTATCATTATAATTTAGATATTCACATCCTGAACATATTACTGCCTACTTTAACTACTATGTCTAGTATTCTGATGACAACCCGAGTTCAATGGTAAAGAGATTTTCTTTGCTGTTGTCTAACACAGCACAATCACATCAAAGTGGAATATAAGTAGTCAGTCTTTTAGCCATTCAGCAGCTTTGCTCCATCCCACCATGCAGAGCTGTGAGTGGTCGACTGCACCCATGTTGTTCTCCGTCCTATTGTTGTGTGCTTTGTGCCCGTATTCTGTAATTAGATAGACTGTGATTGTTTGAATAGGCCTGTAAAGTCTATCAGCCATTGAATACGATTGATTTAGTTTCAAGTGATTTTGATGTCCCTCTACATGTCTCCTTTAATCTGGTTACGATGTTGGGCTAATCCAATCACACACAGATGAGAGGATTTCCCCTTGAAAATATGTCTTTTACTCTCAAAGTATAATGCTGTTACATGGGGTGTGTGTGTGTGTGTGTGTGTGTGTGTGTGCGTGCGTGTGTGTGTGTGTGCGTGGATTATGTCTGGTATTTGCTGCCAGCGTGGGTGAGGGAACCATCACTTATTGCGTGACATTATATCCTGTTGCCTTTTGTTTGATGAAAGAGATACAGGAGCGACTGTGGCGTCTGGCATTATCTGCTGTGTCTTGTGACAGAGACCTCGCTCATCTCGTCTGCCCTCACACTGACAGATAGCCACCGCGGGTGTCAACAAATATGTACAGCTTGTCACAAAAAGGTGTGTCACAAATAGTTTCACAGTTCTTCCCCAACTTGCTCTGCTTTTCAACACATACCAAGAGCTGCTTTGCAGCACACGCAACTGTAATAATCACATCGATATGGTTTCTTCAAAACATTTATTTTCAACTGTACGCTGACTAGTTTGGACCATAGATTGTATATAAAGATGGATGACGTGTCAGCTACCAAAAAGTGAAACCAAACTATCTTGATCGCCACCTGGCGGCCAGCTGCAGTCGAGGTCATAAGCCCCGCCCCCTCCATGTTAGCAGAATGGGACGAGGGCCAAACTTAAAAATCAAAGGCACGTCAATTACATTTCTCCCCAGGGTGACTTCTGTCATGTAATGTAGTACTTATCACGCTGATGGAAGCTCAAGTGTTAATTGTTCTGATAAGTTTGGTTTTAATTAGATATTTGATGCTGTAAAAAAAGGGTATGTAACGTCATGATTGACAGCTGCTCTGAGTAGAGTTGTCAAGTAGCTGGAGAGAAGATGTAGCTTTAACTTTCCATAACCGTGATTGTTATAAACATAGACTGTATAAAGTGTTAGCTAGCTTAGCAACATCTCCATGGACACTGAGATTAGCCAGAAGCGTTTCTTCATATCGGCAGATGACGTTTCTGTAACACGTTTCTGTCACACGAACCATGAGTCTGTGTCATAAAACATGCATCAGTTTGATCATAAATATATTTATAGAGCTATTATGGTTAGTTGTTTTGGCATTTTAGCCCAACAGCTAGCGTGGTGCTAACATCAGTTCAGTAAAGCACTAGCCAGCTGTGACTGTGCCTCGATTGGGTCGGCAAGGTGGCTGGGCGGGATTTTTACCTGTTAATTTGATATTGCTAGATGCCGAAAAGTTAGAACAAAGCAATAGTTGGGGAATGATTTGATCAAAAGGCAGAAAAAAAGGAGATACGATGAGGATTCATCATTTATTTGTTTTTCAAATACTTTTGCCACAAAACAAATCCTAGAAGTTCAAGTTCACTGTCACGTTTCCTCAAGGCAGTGATTAGTGACAATGTTCATATGGCAGGTATTTTACGAGTCGATCACTAGATGTTAACGAGATCACAAAACGGGGACATGAGAATGTGGGAAGATTCAATTGCATCTGCCCCAGGACCACCACTCCCTTTTTGATCATTAAAGGCACTCTGGACCTCAACAGGTGTTATCACTGCTTGATGGATTTCATATTGATTTATTGCAGAACTGATGTGCTTCAAATGTAGGTTATATGCATAGTTATCTATTCTTAGTCTCAATAGCTGTTCTACGAGACTACAGTGGGCCACTTAAATAATTCTATATAATTGTTGTGTTTAATTGTTATCAGTAAATACATTTATAAATAAAGCAAATAACGATATATAATTGCATCGTGCATTCATGATTCATTTAATAAGCCCAAAGGGTTGACCGGTGGGATCAAGTCGTTAAACGTTGGCTCCCACCTTCACCAGCACACCATCTGACCGACGCTCTGTCTCCGTCTTCTCCATCTGGCAACATCCAGCATCGTATTCCTGCTTCTTTCCGTCTGCAGCCGTGTCCTCGGAGCTTTCAGCTTCTTTAATAACTGGTTCAGAGCAGAGAGGGGCAGGAGGACGGATGGAGGTGATGCTTATCACTTTGTGTGTGTGTGCGTGTGCGGAGGGTTCATTGTTGTGTCCTGCCACTGCCATGGCGCCGCCTCTTATCACACACACATCACTTTTGTGTGATTCCCTGACACCCTGTGAGCAACACGCCTGTGTGTGGCGGAACTTTCCAAAATTAGTTTAAAGTTGTTGTTGTTTTTCTGGATTGAAGGAGACAATTGATACTCCTTCAAATTGGACCAGCGTGAAACCAAATACAAGTAAAGTATGTCCATGCTTTTCCAGTTGTGCTCATAGGAACGCGGTGAAAGCTGATGAAGTGGTTGCATTGAGGTGGAGACATTTCGGAGTATGTTGTAGTCTTTGATAACGGCAGCATTGAGGGGCTTGAACCATCAGGATATCATCCATATCAGAACATACAGTATATTAATATCAGAAACATATATCTGATGTATAGATGATATAGATATATATATAGACACAGTGGCTTGCAAAAGTATTCATAGCCCTTGAACGTTTCCACATTTTGTCACATTACACGCCACAAACATAAATATATTTTATTGGAATTTTATGTGAAAGACCAACACAAAGTGTCACACAATTGTGAAGTACAAAGAAAATTATACATGTTTTTAATTTTTTTTCACAAATAAAAAACTGAAGTGTACAAAATTATTCAGCCCCCCTGAGTCAATACTTTGTGGAACCGCCTTTTGCTGCAATTCCAGCTGCAAGTCTTTTGGGGTATGTCTCTACCAGCTTTGCACATCTAGAGACTGAGATCTTTGCCCATTCTTCTTTGCAAAACAGCTCAAGGTCAGTCGGATTAGATGGAGAGCGTTTGTGAACGGCGGTTTTCAGATCTTGCCACAGATTTTCGATGAGATTTAGGTCTGGACTTTGACTGGGCCATTCTAACACATGAATGTGTTTTGTTTAAACCATTCCATTGTCTTTATGTTTAGGGTCGTTGTCCTGCTGGAAGGTGAACCTCCGCCCCAGTCTCAAGTCTTTTGCAGACTCAACAGGTTTTCTTCCAAGACTGCCCTGTATTTGGCTCATCCATCGTCCCATCAACTCTGACCAACTTCCTAAAAAAATGGGTTTTATCCGTGAGGAAGGAGCTTTGGCAGACTGCGCTGTACTGCCGTACTGCAGACACACACAGCTAATAAAGCGGTTTAAGTGTGGCCGACTCGTGTCTTCCAGTAGAAGTGTTTCCTTCAGAGTCCTCGGGCCCAGAGAAGCCATAAAGCTGCAGTTCTCCCTACAGTGACTCACTTACAGTCAGTCAGTCTCCCCGGTGTCTGCTCCCATCTTATCTCAACCCATACACTCTGCTTATCTCTGCCTTCCCCGAGGTGATGGGACGCCATCTGCATGGAACACACACACACACACACACACACACACACGCGCACACAATGTACACACAGTGCTTCCAGTCATGGCCTCTTGACTCAGCATATCTGTCTGAATGGAGGGGACAGAGGAGCCCAACACCAATGCTACTGTCTCATTTTCCACCAGCTGCAATATACAGGATCAATGTGTAGCTGTAATCAATCTGCTCTATCTGCACCCCGAGCCGGCTTTGGCGTGTGTGTGTGTGTGTGTGTGTGTGTAGCTAGACTACACAGTGGCATTTTGTGGCCCAGGACGTCATATCTAGAAAGAAAGGAAAGGAGACAGACTTGAAAGAGAGATAACGCTGCAAGACTGAAAGAGTATTTAATCCTGTGTGCGTGAATGCATGTGTGTGTGCTGATAAGTCGGCCGGTCGCACTCTACACCGCTGTCGTTGTGTTTTGACTCTGCAAAGAGAGCCGCCCTGCTCCAACAACAGAAGCCCCCCTGTCCGCAGCATCAGCCATTTTGTTGTTGTCATCCTCAGTGCACGTCTGTGTCTTTGTCACCACATCTCACTGTGTGTGTGTGTGTGTGTGTGTGTGTGTGTGTGTGTGTGTGTGTGTGTGTGTGTGTGTGTGTGTGTGTGTGTGTGTGGTTTATCTCTGGCGGTGAATCAGTGACAGTGTGTTAGCCGGCGGCAGAGCAGGATGAGATGGAGCCGGGCTTATCACAACAAGCTGAAGACACTTTGTCTATGTGTGTGTGAGAGTGTGTGCGTTGGGGTCAAACAGACATACTGGTAGACATGTATGACCGATATTGGATTCTGAATGTATTTGACCTTTAATCCAAAACGCAGTACAGGCCAGCTGAGTTGAGCCCACGAGGTGTGTGTGTCTGTCTCTGGTCGGCCTGCGTGTGTACAGGTGTGTGTGTGTGTGTGTGTGTGTTTGTGTGTGTGTACTGTATGGCTGCCCGTCCTTGTGACTTCAGTCTAGTGTGTGTCAGTCCATTAGCAGCATCCTGTAAAACACTGAGTTAATCAGTGTGGGATCAGCAGCTATCAGCCATTAGCCACATCCAGCCCACATTATCACAGCTCACTTACCCTCACCCACCCTGTGTGCGTGCACTGCTGAACGCTCTTGGATTTTTGTACAGAGTATCATTCATAGCTTCAAAATACATACTACATAAGTACTCTCTACTCGTGCTTTGTTGCCATGTGAGTGCACTGATTATTGGATGTATATTTTGAATCAGTGGTCCTATTGTGTTAGTATTTATCCTTGCCAGGGCTAAATGGATGAATCATTTTATCTAATATCAGGCCAAAATCTGGCCTGGGTGTCGGACTAAAAACAGCGTTCTGTTACATTTCTCAACACTATATCTGTAATATAGACCTATGTCGAGGGGCTGGGGGAAGGAAGCTGGTAGCAGAACCCGATGTTGACACATGAGCGCCAGGGCGGCGCAGTCTTGTGGGTCTGATGCACGTTCTTTATGCCAAGGAAGCTGTTAGTTCATTTCACAACTTTAAAAACCTAATTTTTTTAATAAGGGCTATTGGAGTGTTCGTACTGGGGAGTGGGATCAACTGAAACGGCGGGTATTGCAGGAAAAAGGCTAAATCAATGCGGTCTTTACTATATTTTGAACAATGTTTTACCAATATTCGGCGGGCCGGATTAAAACGCATACATATACGGCCCCCATGCATAGTTTGCCCATGTGCACTACAAGCATGCACTGGTCAAATGTTGCGTTTCAAAGCGCACGTGATTGGGAGTCACTGAACTAAAACCTGCAACAACGCCGGAATGTCTCGGCCATTCTTGTGTGTATGTGTGTGTGCCTGTGTGCATGCACCTGTTAGCATCCCCAACACAGTGCCCCCTTATCCCAGTGGCCCGCCAATTCTTTGCCACCATCAGCACCACCCCAAGGCGAGAAGGGGGTTCCCCCTGCTTCTTTGTTCCCACAGAGGCCGCAGGAGAATGAAAAGCCATCTTCTCCTCCCTCTTCTCTCCTCCCCTTCATACTTGAGCAGCCATTTAAAAGACTAGGCACCTGTGCTGTGGTATTTTGTCTCCCGTTCTTTTTCTAATACACACATACCCCAGTAACCTATACCCCACAA